>NW_022111357.1:6364134-6366719 GCF_000313985.2 Echinops telfairi
GAATGGGTTTGAGGTCTTGTGGGGCCCCAGGGCTGCTCTGCTGAGTGCTCTGCAGAGGAGGGAGCTTGGCGTAGGGAGTCCAGAGGCCTGGCTTGCTGGGCCACCGTGGAGCCTCCCCACCCAGGGTTGTGTGCAGTCACTAGCGTGGCTCACACAAAAGGTAGCCTCTTCTGGGCAGCAGAGCAGATCCTTCTGCCTTTTGAGGGCAAACGTCAAGGTCAGGGGTGGCTCGAAGGTAGAAGGAGCAGGCCTTGGGGAAGGAAGGTGATGGGAAGTCCAAACAAGTGAAAGTTTGGTTCCGGCTGGGGGAAGGTACTTGTTCTCTCCGTGCCTCAGTTCCTTCACCTGAAAGAGGGGAGACTGGAAGTCCCTTTATCAGATGCAGGCATCCCTAAGTGGCTCAAATGGTTTGCAAGGTCAGCTGTTTGAGACCACCTGCGGCTCCGTGGGTGAAAGAGGAAGCTTTCTACCCTCCTAAAGAGTCATCATCTCAGAAGCCCAGAGAGGAAGGTGTTCCCTATCTTACAGGGTCGCTGGGAGTTGGCACGCGATGGCAGGGAGTGACTCCCGAACCCCCTCCGAGGCCCCTCAGAAGAAAGGGCTGGAGGACGCACCTCTGAAAAGTCAGAGCTGACGACCCCGCGGAGGGAGCACTGGCCTCCTCTGACACGCGCAAGGCACTCTGGGAGTTGGAGTCGACTTGATGTCAACTGCTTCCCCCCAATACGTCATGGGTTCCTGGGAAGATTTACTATTGATCAGACACAGTGCTTGGCAAGGCATGATTAATTTTATAGCATCCGGGAGGCGAGCGTCATCGTGGAGAGCAGGGACTTCAGGATCCGCCTGCACGCTTCTGGAGTCCGCCTGTGCTGCTAGCTGGGCCATCTCACAAGTCCTTTAGTCCTCTGACCTCCCTCCTCTGAGAAATGGGTCTGCTGAGGCCACACTGCTGTCACACAGTCACCGGTGCTGTCCCTGTGGTTGCTCAGACAGGAGAGATATTTTTTTCTTTCAGCATAAGCCTGGTGGGTTCTGGGTCAGCTGGTGGTGCTGCCTCACATGGGGGATCTCCAGGGATTCACCCCATCATTTCACTATCAGATTTCCTATCTGCTCTGGCAGATCTTGTCTCCGCCAGAGGCCAGTGGGAGAAGAGGGCCAGGAGAGTGTGTTCATAGCCCACTTTGGCCTTGGGCATATCCCTCCTGACGTCAGAGACGAAGAACAGATTTGATCCATTGAACCCTAATGACTGACGTCCAGACGAACTGTGAGGGGCCATCAAGACCGTCCTACGGGAAGAACGCAAAGCCGTGAAAAGGACTGCAGAGAGAGGACAGATCAAAGTGGATGTCAGAAGAGCCTTTGCCTGTGGAGCGGTTAAAGCAACGGGAAGAAATGATGAATTAAAAGAGCTGAACAGAAAAGGTCACAGGCCGTTTGAGAGACAACATTAAGAATTAGAGTGAAATATGCAAGGACCTGGAGTGAGAAAGCCAAGAAGGAAGACGTGCCCAGAAGTTCTTAAACTCACAATTTCTGAAGAACTGGAGAAAAACATTCAACCCCTGACTTGAAATATTGAAGGATTCCACAGGCAAAACATTGAGCAGTGGAAAGAACACACAGGCACAGTACCAGAAAACAAGTGGTCAGCATTCAACCATTTCAAGAGGTAGTACGAGATCAAGAATGGAAGGTGTTGAATGAACAAGTCCAAACTCCACTGAAAGCATTAGCCAAAAACAAGGCTCCAGGAACGGACAGACACCAATGGAACTGTTGCAATAGGCTGGGGCAGCACTGAAAGCAAGAAATGTGGACGACGGCTACCTGCCCAGCCAACTGGAAGAGATCCGTGTTTGTACCCATGCCAAAGAAGGTGATCCAACTGAAGGCAGACATTATCAAACAATATCATTAATATCAGATGTGAGTGAAATTTTGCTGAATGTAATTCAAAAGTGGTTGCAGCAGTACACCAACAGGGAGCTGTTAGAGATTCAGACCAGATTCAGAAAAGGACATGGAACTAGAGACAGCGCTGCTGATGTCAGATAATACCAAGACATGTTGACTCGAGCCTCATTGATTATGTGAAGGCATTGACCTTGTGGATCATAACAAACTATGGCTAACAGCAAGAAGAATGAACACTCCAGAACCTATCCATAGACCATGTGGCAGTTACATATCTCCTGTCAACTCCAGCAAAGGGGTGGAGTCTAACCTGTCAATCAGGCCATAGCTACTGATGTCTCTGTGGGAGCATAGCCTTCTCATGAGGATTCTGAGAATTTTCTTCTCTTCCTCCCTGGAGGTGGGACATACTCTCTTTCCACTCAACATTCCTATTGATAAGCCACATAGAGCTATGCTGATGGTAGCCAGAGCCCTGGAGCTGGAGGAACTACATGGAGACCCACACCAGCACTGAGATGCTTCCACCACCACTGGATCCACAAGACTTTCCACCCACTGGTCTGTGATCTTCCTGCACTCAGCATCATTGCATGTGTTGTGTGAGTCTGAAGAGGAATTTATAGACTGGTATCAGACATATGGGCTAATATTGGACATAT
>NW_022111357.1:6366819-6368254 GCF_000313985.2 Echinops telfairi
TCTTTAGACAGTTAAAGGGTAAAGATATCACTTTGAAGACTAAGGGGAGGGCACCCGACTCAAACCATGATATTTTCAATCCCTTTGTAAGGGGGTGAAAACTGTACACGGAATCAGGAAGGCTGTAGAAGAATTGATGCGTTTGAATGACGGTGCTCCTTAGAAGAGAGGATGATGAGATTGTTACCTCCTGCACTTTGGACGTCTTATCAGGAGGGGCCAGTCCCTGGAAGAGGATCTCGTGCTTGGTAAAGCACAAGGTCATCAACCACGAGGAGGGTCATCAAGGAGGTGGACGGACGCAGGAGTGCAACGGTGGGCTCACTCACGGCACTGGTTGTGAGGACGGCACAAGACGGACTGTATTTATCTCGTCGTTGACTCGATGCCACCTAACAAATCTAACCATGGCAACAACAAACACAAAATTGTATGGCTAAAAATTGAGCAATCGAACTAAAAAAACCCCTCAATTCTGACTCATAGTAACCCAATAGGACAGGATAGAACTGCCCCTGAGGGTTTCCAAGACTCTTAACAAGAGTAGAAAGCCTCATCTCTCTCCCTCGCATGGCTGGTGGTTTCAAACTCCTGACCTTGCAGTTAGCAGCCCAATGTGTAACCTATTCCACCACCAGGCCTCAGAATGGGATAATTTCCAAACTGGAAGGATGACTGAGATCCAGGATTTGGGGGCCTCCATGTGTTTAACGACAGTTATAGGGTTAAAAACAAAAACAAAAGCATTAGCGTTGAAGTGATTGTAGACATTTGGAAGTTCACTCCTCCCCCAATGCTGGTGGGGAAAAGGGCTCCCACCAGCATTGCTCCTAGAGGTCGCTAAGAGATGCTCTATCTAGAGGTTCTAATAATGGCCCTGTTCCTGATGCAAGTAGGTGGGGTTTTGAGATGGAAAATGATTTGAACCATTCCTATATGTCCTTACGGTCTTCTCTCCCTCTGAACACCTCAGGTAGTATGCAGGTGGTGGCACCCTCCCAACGTCACAGGACAACACATTTAAATGCAGAGAAATTAAAATCAAGTGAGAGTTCTTTCTTATTTGAACCAACAATAGAAATTTGATTTAGAAGTATAAGGTGCTAGAAGTTTGGACATTTAGTAAATCAAACCCAAGCTCTTCATTTGTATAGACAAGTCCTGGCGCTTCAGGGCTGTTAGTAACATGCCGGGACCACAAGGTGCCTCGGGGGCAGAGCTAGCTAGAACCAAGGAGTCTACTGACTCCCATCCTAGTGCTCTTTCAGTGGCACCACTGTCTCAGGGCTATTAGCTACACAGAGCAGGCCTTCTTCAGTTATCTGAGCACAGCTGTGTCATCTGAATCAGTTTTCTCTAGGTATTGTGTTTGAATTTCACCAATGACTTCACCGTCCTACTTACTCTCTCTGACAGTCTCCTATAATCATTGAGC
>NW_022111357.1:6377465-6379023 GCF_000313985.2 Echinops telfairi
TCAGAAAGTGAACTCATGCAGGTGTGGTTAGGTTAAAATGTTTTCCCTTCTGATCCTTTTAAAATTTGTTCTAGTTTTTATTATTGTAAGCGTTAGGTTTTTCAGTGTTTTATATTGTGTTGAGAGTCCCCCCCCTTGGAATAATTTTCTTTATATGAAATCCAGACTAAGTAAATCTATAGAGACAGTCACAACTAGATGAATAGTTTCTTAGGTTTATGGCAGGGGATGTTGGGGGGAAATGGAGGGCTAATAATTTTGAGTACAAGCATGAAGAAAATATTCTAAACTTGATTATTGCAACAACTCTTTTAAAATACATCTAAACCATTGAATTGTGCAGTACACAAATTATATACCAATAAAACTTAAAATTTAAAAATAAGCCAGACTAGTCAAAAGAGTTGAAAAAGAAATCATAGCAATATATATTTGTTGAAAAAGAAACGGAAGGCTATAAGCATTCCACCCTGTCCTAACCTCCTTCACCCACCCACTCTGTCTGGCTTTCTAGCAGTTAAACTTAGTATTTATTCTCTTCAATGAACCCCAAGTCCCTAGGTTACAGTCAAGGAAGCTGGTCACGTTTTGCCGTATAAATGGCTCCATGGGCTGCCCTAGCCTACCTTCCCTCTCTCAGCTCTTCCCAACCCCCCCTCCCCACCCCTGCTCCCTCTCTTCCTTCCCGTGCAGCCATGCTGATCTGCTGGTCCAGCCTCCATGCCTCTGCATGTGCGGCCTCCTCGGCCTGGAGTTCCCGTCCTTCCTCTCGTCCCATCACACTCCCACCCCCCTTCAAACCCAGATCTTGGTGACATTGTCCTACGCATCTCACCTACCCATGCTCTGCACCGTCTTGTCCTGGAATGGTTGGTTCGGGTCTCTCTAACCCATTTCCGCCAGGAGTTCTGCCAAGGCAGGGACCTGGACCAAAGCCTCTCCCTTCCCGAGCAAGTGGTCAGGCGGTGTCTTCGAAGCACTGACTTTCGGGTGAGTTATGTTTATATTTTAAGCAAAACACGTTCCCTGGGTCTGGCCTTGTGGTCCTCAGTTCCCTTTTGTGGAAGGGATTGCTGATCCAGGGCCAGCCCAGCCCCGGGTTCTGATGGAGATGGCTCCAGGTGAATTTAATGAAGTTCATGGCTGGGAGGTGGATAGAAGGGAGTCTGTTCCACAGGACACCCAGAGCGAGGATTCTGCCCCTGTGATGAATGGAGGACTCTTTAAAGTAGAGCCCTGGAGAGAGAAGGAAATACTGGCATCTCTCCTCTCCTCGCCGCGCATCTCTGAGGAGACTCGACTGGGTAGGGAGTGCTGTAGAATGCACTGGTTCTTGTGACTCTGGAATTGGGAAGCAGCCGAGCAGCTGCAAGATTTAGAGCCTTCCACCAGTGACCACGAGGCTTCAGATGCAGCTGGAGCTCCTACAGACCCTTTGTAGTGCCCCTGACTCGGGGAGGGAGAAACTCAGGCTGGTCTGGGCGCCTTCGCGGACCACCTCTTTCCACCTGAGTTACCTCCACTCTCTTTGACCCTGGGTTAGCTGACTCGCGTTCTG
>NW_022111357.1:6380464-6381982 GCF_000313985.2 Echinops telfairi
GCAATGGCCCTTGAGTGTGTAGTTTCTCTTGGAGAGGGAGTTAAAGTCACCACTTGTCGGTAAGTCTGGCATCCTGTGGAGGCTTGTGTGTTGCTGTGCTGGTGGAAGCTTTATCACTGGTTATTTCAAAGACCAGCAGCGTCACTTAACGTGAACAGGTTTCAGCGGAGAGGCCAGACAGCAAAGAAGGAACAGGCTGTCTATTTCAGAGGAGTCAGCCACTGCAAACCTCGCCGATAGCAATGAAACATCGCCAGATACTGGAAGCTTCATGAATAGAAGCAGAACAATGTCAGAGGTCGTGCCCGAAGATGAGCCCCTTGGGTTGAAAGGCACTCAGTACATGACCGAGGAAGAGCTGCCTCCTCAACATCGAGTCCACCAGGAGGACACAGACAGAGCAAGCCTGTGGGGATGAAACATTTGGACCTTCATCTGCTGATGGGGCAGGACTCACAATGAGAAGAAATGGCTGTGCAAGTGTATTAATAATCGGAACTTGGAATGTATGAAGCATGAGTCTAGGAAAACTGGAGCTGTCAAAAATAGAATGGAATGCATAGAGATCGATATTATAGGCATGAGTGAGGTGAAGTGGACTGATATTGGACATTTTCAATCAGGATATCATATGGTTTACCATGCCAGGAACGACAGGTTCAAGAGGAATGAAATTGCATTAATTGTCAAAAAGGACATTTCAAGAGTTCTTTTGAAGTACAATGTTGTCTGTGATAGAATAACATCTATCTGCATGCAAGGACATCCCAGTCATCCAACTATCATTCAAATTTATGCGCCAACTACTAAAGTTAGCAAAGAAGAACTGAAGAATTCTACCAATGTCTTCAGTCTGAAATTGATCAAACTTGCAATCAAGATGCATTGATAATTATTGGCAATTGGAATGTAAAAGTTGGAAACAAAGTGGAAGGAACAATAATCGGAAAACATGTTCTTGGTGATAGAAATGAAGCTGGAGATCATGCGATAGAATTTTGCAAGACCAACAACTTCTTTATTGCAAATATATTTTTTCAACAGCAAAACCAGTAACTATATATATATGGACTTTTCCAGATGGAATACAGAGAAATCAAACTGACTACATCTCTGAAAGAGACAACGGAGAAGCTCAATATCAGCAGCTAAAACCAGGCTAGGGACTGACTGTGGAAAAGACCATCAATTGCTCATACGTAAGTTCAAGGTAAAGCTAAAGAAAATGAAAACAAGCCAAAATATGACCCTGAGTCTCTCTCACCTGAACTTTGAGACCATCTCAAGAACAGATTGGACTACTGAACCCCACTGACCCGCTGAGCTGGGTGACCACATAAAGAACATCATTCATGAAGACGGCCAAAGAAAGAAAAGATCCAGGTGGATGTCAGGTGAGACTGTGAGATGTGCTCTTGCTTATAGAGTAAGTCAGACAAATGGGAGAAACAATGCCGTCAAGGAGCTGGATGGGGAATTCCAAGGGTTGTTCAAGAAGACAGTCAAGACTCTCACACT
>NW_022111357.1:6383298-6385041 GCF_000313985.2 Echinops telfairi
TCACCAAACGTATTCAATCTATCTACTGAGCAGATCATCAGAGGAGCTGGATTAGGTGAAGAAGAGTGTGGCATCAGGATCGGAGGAAGGCTGATTAACAACCTGTGATAAGAAGGTGACACACCTTGCTTGCTGAAAGCGAGGAGGATGTGAAGCCCTTGCTGATGAAGATCAAGGATTGTAGTCTCCAGTGTGGATTGCAATTCAACGTAAGGAAGAAAAAATCCTCACAACCGGACCAGTAGGTCACATCATCATACATGGAGAAAAGATGGAAGTTTTCAAGCATTTCATCTAGCTTGGATCCACCATCGATGCTCCCGGAAGCAGCAGTCAAGAGAGATCAACGGAGAGATCGCATTGGGTACATGTGTTGCACAAAACCTCTTTAATGTTTTGAAAAGCAAGGAGGTTACTTTGAGAGCTAAGATCCCCTGATCCAAGCTGTGGCATTTCCAGTCATCGCCATAGGCATGTGAAAGTCGGACATTGAATAAGGAAGATGGAAGAAGACTCGATGCATTTGAATGATGGTGCTGGCAGAGAATATCGCAAGTGTCATTTACTGCCAAAGAACAAAGCAACGCTGTCTTGGAGGAAGCACAGCCAGCATGCTCCTCGGAGGCAAGGGCGGTGAGAGCTGGTTGCATGTACTTTGGACATGTTACCAGGATACCCTAGTCCCCGAGGAAGGACATTATGCTTGGTCAAGTAGAGGGGCAGCAACAAGAGGAAGGTCCTCCGGTGTTTCATTCTGGTGCATCGAGGGTCGCTTTCAGTCGAAATAACAATCACAACAACAGCAATAGAGAATTCAAAAACATTTAGGTGGATTGCTACACGCTGGTAAGTTTCCAAGGTAATTTGTTATGCAGCAAGAGATAGCCAATATAGTTTATGTGCTGGTTACTTAACTAAATTCAAATGAAATGAAGAGATATACAACAGATATAGAGATTCTGTTACTGGACAGGTTTAGATTTCTTTCCCCAAATTTGCTAACAATTCCCACTTCCACCAGCATATGTCCTCACATCTTCATCAGAACCCTTATCAATCTTTAAACATTTCTGCTAATGTAATGGTTAAAAACGGAATCTCATTTTGTTATGATTTGCAGTTCCCTCAACATGAGGGAGGCTGAACATTTTCTTGTATTTATTATCCTCTTATATTTTATTAGACAAGCATTTATTGAGCCCCTACTCAATAAATAAGCATGCTGGGAACTGTTATGTTATTAAAATATTAATAAGATACCCTTTTTCCCCCTCGAAGAGCACATAGCTTAGTGGGGAGGGGGGAGGGGCATAACAATACTCCAAATATGATAAGTGCTGCAATAAACACGTGTTTCTAATGTTCTGGGTACACAGACGTGAGAGAGACCAATTTTTCCTAGGGGTGCTTGAGACGATATAGGAGAAGTGGGTATTTGGGAGAGTCTTGAAAGAGGTGTAGGAGTCTGTGAGATTGACCAGAACAGCATGCCCAGAGACACGAGCAAAGCTGGGGCCGAGCGATGGGGAGAAGGGGTGGGTTTGGGTTGAAATGGAACAGACTGATCGACTATGGCTGGTTGCTCACGGGTTTGGACACCATCATGCAGGCAATGAGAAGCCCCTGGAGGTTTTCCAGAAGAGGGATACTGACTGAAGGACTTGTCTCCCTCCCGAGGGTCTGCCTCGGTTTCCTCTCTGTGTCTCTCCCAGCGCGGGCTGACCTCCACATGGATTCATGGAC
>NW_022111357.1:6386491-6404628 GCF_000313985.2 Echinops telfairi
GGGGGGGGGGAAGGAGGAAGCATTAACGAAGTAGAGGAAGGTTGTGTGTTTTGTCAGTGTTATACTGCACCCTGACTGGCTCCTCTCTTCCTTGTGGCCCTTCTGTGAGGGGATTTCCAATGGTCTACAGATGGGCTTTGGGTCTCCACTCGACTCTGTCCTCCCCCTCAGTCACATCGATATGATTTTTTTTTGTTTTTCCAATCCCCTTTTTTAAACAAAATTTTATCGACACATAATTCATATATCATACAACTCAATGGCTTAATTGTGCTAAAAGAGTTGTGCTAAAAGGGCAACCATCATTACAATCCATTTTAGAACATTTTCTTCTTTCTTGTATTCATTATTATTAGCTCCTTATTACTCCTGTCCTCCCCTGCCATAATCCTAAGAAACTATTAATCCAGTTACTGTCTCTATAGATTTACCTATCCTGGATTTTATCTGAAGGAAAACATACCTCAAACAAACAAACAAACAAACAAACAACAACAGCAATAAATAAACAACAGCACCCAAACAAAACTAAAACACCAACAATAACAAAATAAAACAGAGAGAAACCTCAATTGAAAAGAAAGCAGAAAATGTTAAAAATTATAACAAATTAAACATAAGTCAGAAAGGAGAACAAATGATAAGGTCTTACATTTTAACTTAACTACCTCTGCATTAATTCACTTCCCAATACACTGTGTCTGAGGGCAAGGCTGTCCACATCCCTGGTCAATGGTCAGAGGGGACTCACTGGAGGATTATTCCACGTGGGGACCCTGCAAAGGGACTTGGGGCTTTCACTGTCATTCACAGCCTTCTGCAAACCAGGTGCTCAGCACTTAAGCTTTGATACTATTCCTTTCTTCATCTTAGATTTTATTACTTATAATCCTGAATCCCACAGGCTGGTGTACGTCTTCCGCGTGGACTTAGAGGACACCTCACTTAGATGACTGCTTGTTTTAAGACAAGCTTTGGAGACTTAGCCAGGCACCTCTTTCTTCACCACGCTTTGCTCGAGCACCCTGGTCTTCAGTGATCTCCCTACGGGCAAGCATTGGGTGGGGGTGGGCCCCCCGGGTGGGCCCCCCACCACCACAACTAATTGTTCACAGATTAGGGCCATGATCAAGGGGTAGTTATCTTTGTCTCCATAGCTTTCTGGTTGAAACTGTCTTCCTTTTTACTCTCCTTCTCTCTGCCCTCTCCCCCGCCTCATCTCCTTTCAATATGGAAATATGAGTAGCGTTTTTCTGAAAATAAAAATTCATGTTCTTGGTAAGAGAAAAGATCAGACAGTATAAAAAGTTAAGGGCAAAAGTAAAAATACTTCATTTTCCAACCACCGAGAAATTTCAGGATATAACCACAGAGTCTTTTTCTGGTGTGTGTGTGTTTCTTAGGATGCCACTGGGTTATACAAATTAGACACTACCCTCACTTCTCTCTTCACGGTAAACTGTGGTCATCCGTGTGTCATTATCTGTAGATCCGCCTCATCATTTTAGGTGCTGCATGGGTTTCCATTACTATGGACAACACTGGATAAGTCTACTGCACAAGATCTCTTTAAAATGTTGAAGAGCAACGATGTCTGGCCTCCAGGAAGCTATTTATCTCCAGCGCGCCTCCAAACGAGGTCATCAAGCTGTGACCTGATTGACAGGCTAGACTCCACTCCTTTGCAAGTTGACAGTAGATTGTGTAACTGCCACACCATGGTATTTTCTTTTCTTTTTTATTGAATGGCAAGACTAAAATAATAATAATATTATAAAGATGACAATACAAGGACCAAACAAGAAAGAAAAGATCGCCACAAATATTTTAATTAAAAGCCAGGAAGAAATGTTTGTCCAAGCCAATGGTATTTTCAATAGCCTCATCCGTATGTGGAGGTTGGGCGTTGAATAACGAAGACCCGAGAAGAACTGACGCATGTGAACTATGGTGCTGGTGGAGCGTCTTGAGAGTTCCACAAACGGCCCGAAGAAGAAACAGACGGCTCTTGGAAGAAGCGCAGGCAGAGTGCTCTTTAGCAGAAAGGGGGCGAGACTTTTTCTCACGCACTTTGGACGTGTTGTCAGGAGAGACCAGTCCCTGGAGAAGGACGTCATGCTCGGTAAAGCGGTGGGGCGGTGAAAAAGAGGAAGGCTCTTGTCGAGATGGATGGACACGGTGGCTGCAGCACTAGGCTCAAACATAACGACACTTGTGAGGGCGGGGCGGGGCTGGCTGGTGTCTCACTAGTTTGCGCAAGGACCGCTCTAGACGGACGAGACAGCACCTGGTCATTACATGAGTTTCCAGGTCATTACATGAACCATCAGGTGTTCAGGTATTAAAAATCAAGATATGTACGGCTCAAGGAACTAGTTAGAATGATGGCACCTTCTTCTATCTTCAGCCACATGCCTTTCATCTTGCCTCTTTCTGACTTGCCCCTGGACAGAGAGACCTCAAGTTTGAGATGGAGAGAGTTGCAGACAGAAGCCTGATGTCCTCATAAACCTATGGGCAGGGGCGGTGCTGATAAGAGAGATGCATTCTGGCACCAGGCTGGCAGGAAGGCTGGATGTGGGTGAAGGGGGTGTTTGAGACATAGCAGAAAGATAGCCAGCATCCTGGGTGGTGAGCAGAGCTTTCTTGGGTAACTTGGAAAAGACAGATTAAAAAACATCCCTGGTCCATGAGAGAATGAGACGCCAAACTTCCACTCACCCACCAAGTAAGCATTGGTACCCATTCCATGTGTCAGGCTCAGTGGCAGGCCCCAGAGGTGTGGAATAGAAGGAATCATAGTCCCTGTTTCCCAGAACCTCATAGTCCAGAGGAGGAGGTCAGTCCACTGCCAATTCCAGCCATGTAGCGAGTTCATGGGGGCCAGCCACAGGCTGGTAGGAAAGGAGAGATGGAAGGATGATGGCCTCACTGCCTTGTTTGGGAGGAAGACATTTGAGTCAGGTCCCGGCCGGTGGAAAATGGGGTGTGCCAGTGACACGTAAGAGGGGGTGCGAAGGAGAGAGCAGGGGAAGGAAATTCATCTATTAAGGCTGACTGGGACCAGCTCTTTTGCAGGGCATTGAATGTTATGCTGAGACCAGTCTTCGGGCCAATCTCTCTACTACTATCTGAACATTTAATAATTTCCAGACAGCAACAGGTTTCAGGTTAAACTCCAGACTTACAAGGTGCGTGTCTTGACCTCTCTGGGACTCAGTGGTATTATCCGTTCAATGGGACATCGAATCTGCTTTCCAGGAGGTTTATTTATTTATTTATTTTTGCTTAAAGGCCAGCCCCGGGCAGGCATCTAGCACAGTGGTGCCAGTCTGTGGCATTCATCATCTGATAATGATGCTTTGAACTTCCTGGAGGCTTTGGGGAGCCCACCTGGGTCTTCAGTGGGCTTCACCTGCATCAGAAGTACTGGTAAGCGTGTGCTGGGACTCTATAGGATGCCCCAAAGCAGTTTGCAAAGATTGCTTGAGGAGGAACCTCGTCCTCTTTGTTGTGTTTCTCTGAAACCGCTTTTGCTTTGATTTCCCCCTTTGCGATGGGCCGTGTAGGCGTTAGCTGCCTCTGTGATCTGTACATTAAATACAACTGTGGCAGGAGGCCATGCTCAGTCCCGATTTCCCCCCCTCCTTTCTGACAACGGAGATGGGATTTTAACATCCTTTGGGCTCCTTGGGGGAGAAAGACAAGGCTTTCTACTCTCATAAACAGTTACAGTCTTGGAAACCCAGAGGGGCAGTTCTACCCTGTGCTACAGGGTTGCTAGGAGTTGGAAATGACTTGATGGCAGGTTTGGGGCTACAATATAATCACCCCCATCTTAATGAGACTTGCAGGGACTTTAGAATGGCAAGTGGCCTTGGCCATGGTGGGTGAACCCTCCTGTACTTCTGGACGATCATGATTTGATCAACATGGACTATTGGGCTGCTCCAGAGAGTGATCGGCCTTCGTATACAGAATGAAGGTCAAAGTCTTTCTTTACCCTTCACCTCAGGGCCTTGGCAAGTGCGGTTCCCTTGGCCAGGACTGCTCTTCAGCTAGTTAACCCTATGGTTCCATCCTTCACTGTATTCCGGGGTCTGCTCAAGAGCCTCTGTGTCAGATCAGCCTTCCTTGGCCTCCAGCCCTCTCCTCCCCCTGACTCACGTACACTCCCAGGACTTATCACCCTGGCCATTGCCCTGCATGTTGGCATGTTTCCTGCCTGCATTTCCCATGGGACTCAGATTCGTGAGGACGGGAACAGAGTCTGCTCTTGCTCACTGTGACAGCTAGCCTCATGCCCGGCCCACAGGCATTGTGCAGCAGGGAGCTTCAGAAAGCTCATGGGAGAATGGAATGATAAGGTGATGGAATTTTCCCACCAGCCCCCTCGTACCTAAGTGTTGAATGGATGTTAGAACTCAGAAGTGATTAAGTTTAGGATCCACACCGTACTGGTACGACTTCAATAACACAACTAAAGATAAGCTGGTTTCAAAAAGAATCATATCCACAGTGCCAGGAATCCAATGCACACTGGTGGTGGAGTGTGTGTGTGTGTGTGTGTGTGTGTGTGTGTTGTGTGCACACTTGCGCACAATTCACCCACCACACTGGGAAAAACTCTTATGAGAAGTCATCAAGGCCCCAGATCACCTCCGCATCCCCACCCGGGTGTCTTCCCCGTTGCCCCTCAGCTGCCCCTCTACTTTACCAAGCAGGACGTCCTTTTCCGGGGACGGGGCTCTCCTGACAACACGTCCAACGTCTGGGCGATGCCGTCTCCCATCCTCGCTTCTGAGCACCACTCTGGCCGTCCTTCTTGCTCTTCTGGCAGCCCACCCTCAATACTCTTCGCCAACACCACAGCTCAAACGCGTCCATGCCTCGCGGTCCTCCTGGTGCGTCCTTCAAGTGTCACATGCGTATTGGGCCCTTGAAAGGACCGTGGCCTCGTTCAGGTGCCTCTTAGTCCTCACACTGACATCCTCGCTCTTCCACACGTGAGAGCGGCCTTGCGCAGCAGATCTGTCCAATGCACTGCATCGTTCCGTCTCTTGCCGGCTGCTTTCGTGAGCGTAGATGGTGGATCCAAGGAAACGGAAGTCCTTGGCAACGCCCACCTTTTCTCTGGTGATCGTGATGTTGGCTAAGGGCCCAGCTGTGGGGATTTCAGTTCCCTTCACAGGGAGTTGCAATTCATACAGAAGGGCTGCAGGCTTTGATTTTTATCAGCAACTTCTTCACGTTCTCCTTGCTCTCAACAAGCAAGATGGTCATTTGCATATCAGGTTGTTAAGAACCCCCCTCCAATCCTGATGTGGAATTCTTCAATAGTCCCTTTGGTAGTTGAGTAGTATTCCATTGTATGCATGTTCCACATTTTTGTTTATCCATTCACTCACTGATCGGCAGTTAGGTTGTGGCCATTTGGGGCTGTGGTGAATAGTGGGCCAATGAACATTGGTGTGCAAGGATCTGTTTGGATCCATGATTTAAATTCTTTCGGGTACAGACCTGGGAGAACAATGGTGGGGTGTCCTTTGAGTCTTACTGGAAAGAAGTAAAGGCACACCCTAGCCTTCCTGCCCTCTGCCCTGCGGGTTGGGAGGCCCAGGTTGACATCAGCCAACTGTGTCTAAACTCCCCAGGCTGAAGCACCTACCTGCCTGCCTGCAGGAGAGTCTGGCAGTCAGAAGTGTACACTCAGTGACACAGAAATAGTCGGGGCTTTAAGGACCCCCAGTGCATCCTCCTCAGCTTTGGGGTCCACCATACCTGTCTCCAGGGGCTTGAGGCCCCTGGAAGCCCTTTGCCATGGAATGAGCACTGGGCGTGGAGTTAGAATTCTGGGACAGAAGTTTGAGCTCTGACACCTGCTTCTCTGCAGGGTGACTCGAGGCAAGTTCCTCAGCATCTCCGAGTCCCCATTCCTCCATCCCTGAAATGCACTGGCTTTTTAAAGGGCTGCTGCATGGAATTTTGTGTGATAAAGGAAGTCAGGGATTCTCAAATGTTCCCACCAAAGCAAAACCTAACAGCAGCGAAGAGTAAACAATAATCCTGGGGGCTGGAGGGTGGAGCTTCAAGCAGCCTGCCACGAGCTCAAGGTTCATTTGAAGTTTGGCTGTAGCTTAAAAAATTTATGTGCAGTTTGCATTCTGCTCCACGATACATCCATATTGCCTCTTTTAACGGACAGGCAGCGTTTTAAGATCCTTACCACTGGGACATTTGGATGCCACGTTTGCTATATCTGGCTCTGCACACTGACTGGCACCTGGAGGGGAACCCCAGGGACATACGTCCCCCCGTTTAAGAAGCTTCCATCTAAGTAGAAGTGCTCTGGAAAGAGCAGAGAACACGACAGGCAGGTCGGAGGGCTTTCATGTAGACGCTGGGAGGAGGAGGAGGAGGGCAGTGAAGAGGAAGGGAAGAGAAGGCAGGACAGGGTTGATGTAGAAATTGGATGCAGGGGTGGATGTAGGGGTGGATGTAGAAATGGAAATGGTGCAAGGGTGGATGTAGAAATGGAAATGGTGGATTGAAGCAGGGGTGGATGTAGAAATGGAAATGGTGAAATGGTGGATTGATGCAGGGGTGGATGTAGAAATGGAACCGGGAAAGGCTGGGGTAGGCACCTCTAGATTCCTTCCTGGGCTTGAATAACCCCAGGAAGGGAGAAGAGGCTCAAACTCCTCCGCGTCTCTAGATTTCAGAGCGCTTGTGTAGAACCAGGGGTGTTGGAGGTCAGTGTTGGATATGCCGATGGACCTGGGCGCTGCTGAGACCTCCCACCAACCCCTGCAGGGTAGCCACGCCCCCGGGTGCATTGTCACGGGGGTCCTATGCTCACTGCGCCTTTCACTTAGTTAGGGTGGCTTTCTTCTTCCGCACTGAGGGTCGTCTCCCCGTACTCTTTTCACAGTTCGGGGGCTGTTTGAGGGAGAGCCCTCCAGTAGCCCCCCAAAGTCCTAGCAGGCCTTTCGGTGCATGCTCCTGGAGGGCCACAGTCATGTCCCAGAATCCCTCAGGCAGATGTGCGGGTTACGTTTCACTGTGTTCCGGGCTACACATACCTGCTCCTTGTGGTGCCTCTTTAAAATTGCAAAGCTTCCATGCAGAAATATGCACATTTCACAATATTACCAAATGTCTGAAAGCAAATATTTCCCAGGAATTGTGGGAGGGCAAACAAACACTCTCTACTTTCCCTCTGTTATTTCTGGGCGAAAGCAGATAATGAGTTCCCCTTTTCACAATCAATGTTCAGTGGATTTGGGGCTACATTATTTGAAGCAAATATAAACAGGGCAAGTTAAAGGCACGGATTATTGCAAAATAAAATTGGGCTACATGAAGCTTAAAAGTCTTAATTTTAAACTACTCCTCACAATAGGCCAGAACTTGATCCTCTATAATTCTTTGCAAACAGCGTTTGCATTTTATTACTGAATGTGTTTTATGGCGGAGCGGGATGAGATTTGGCTCGTGTTTTTGCATAAATATAATAAAAGGAGGCTTCCCGGAGAACATAGATTTGGGAACCAGTGTTTACTCATTTCTCTCAATTCATAAGAGTATGAACTGGAAATTTTTTGTTTCAGTGATTTTTTTAAAACACAAAGAGTGTGTATTGTTTCTTTCTACAAAGAACACAAGCCAATCTGGGGACAATTATGGTTTTGTATTTCTCTCTGGGGAGCCCAGGCGTATCCTGTGAACGTGCCCATCACAAACAGGCTCTGTGCCGCTCAGACCGGCTGTGGGTGTGACATGGAGATGCAAGTAGGAGAGCCAGGGTCCAGGAGAGAACCCTGGATGGGAAGGTGTTATGGCTAGAGGCCAAGGACAGGGCCAGAGAGGGTGGGGGAGAACTACAGCATGAGGCGGGCAGTTCTAAAATCCTTCTTTGTGCTTCTTCAGTGTTTCTGGAACCCACTGAGCGATGGCACAAGGGGGGAGGGCAGCTGGCTTGGGCATCCCCAAGAGGGCCATGCTGGATCTCGAGGAGGCAGAGACCCGTAGGAACAGACTGAAGTATCAGAACCAGAAGTCAGCCAGACCTGAACTGGATCTGAATCCCGCCTCTGCCGTTCGCTAGCTCTTGGACTCAAGGGAGTGGGGATGATTTCCCTCATCTGCAGAAGGGGACCATCACAGAATTTATTTCAAAAGACCGTGGTGAAGATTGACCAGAGAAAAGAACAAGGCCAGGGAAGTACTTGGCTTGGCGAAGCCCGCAAACATTCACACCTGCTGTTTCTGAGTTGGCTCAGACGCCTGGCGACCCCATGTGAGGCAGAGTATAGCTGCTCTATCCGGTTTTCCTGCCAGTCATTTTTAAAAAATGTATTCGTTCATTTAAAAATAGTTTAATTGGGACATATTCCATGTGTTAGTCCGGGTAGATTAGAGAAAAATTCATAGCCACACATATGTGTCTAAGAGGTTTGTACACAAGAGCAATTGAATATTGAGGAACCATCCTAGCCCAGTCCAGATCAAGTCCATAAATCTGATATTAGCCCATATGTCCGATACCAATACATAAAGTCCTCTTCAGACTCACGAAACACATGCAATGACGCTGAATGCAGGAAGATCACAGGCTAGTGGTTCAAAGTCTTGTGGATCCAGTGGCGTTGTAAGCATCTCAACGCCGGCAGGGGTCTCCAGATGGCTTCTCCGGCACCAGAGGTCTGGTTGCATCAGGGTAGGTCCATGGGCTTCTCCAGCTCCTAGGGTGTAGCGCCATGTGCCTGGTCAGTAGAGTATCTCTCAGGGAGTGAGCTGAGTGAGAGAAGTGTCTCCCATCTCCAAGGAGGAAAAACAGGAGTTCCCAGAATTCTCAGAAGGCCATGCCCACACAGAGGCCTCACTGGTTATAGCTTGATTGACAGGCCAGACTCCACCCCTCACTGGCAATCCTCTCAGAATGACATCGGGTGATGTAATGACCCCAATCCACATATCATACAAGTCAATAGTTCAATCGTATTTGCCCCCAGTTTTTATGGAAGCAGATCCCCAGCTCTTTCTGCCCCGTGCCTCTGAGTGGGTTTGAACTGTCACTGTTAGGCTAGTGTTACTGTTGTTGCTAAGTGCTGTTGAGTCAGCTCTGACTCATGGTGGCGCGATCCATCAGAGTAAAATGTTAATCAGTCCTTCAGGGGAGCAGTGGAGTGACACCCCCTACCCGCCCAGGGACCTCCTGGCCCATGCGCACTCGTTATCGGTGGCGATTAGTTCAAGCTCAGCCAGGGCACCCATGCTCAGAGGGATCCAGCAGGTCTGCACTTGTGCCCCAGTCCGCCTTGCAGTGGAGTCAGTTATGTCTGCCTTGATTATAGTTAAACGCTCTCAGAGGGTGGAAGCACTTTTAACCCAGCTCAGTGTTTTGAAACACACTAAATGGAATTCATTTATCTTTTTAAAACTAGTAATGCGTAGTTACCTTTCGTCAGGATTGCCTCTGCCAGGAGAAGGTCTGAGTTCTTGAAAATGTCTGTACTTTAGAGAGCTGTCTTTTTCCTCTCAGGACGCTCTTCCTGCAATATACACGCACGGTCACCAGGTGGCAGTAGAATCCCAGGCCGTCTTGGGGAGCCAGGCCATGGGCAAAGAGGATTTTCCATCCTCGGGAAACATTTAAAAGGGGATTTCTGTTTATTAAGCCAGTTCAATGAGATTAACCTCGTCACCATTCCCCCAATTTTAAGCATGGCAAGCGTCACAGCAGCTAATGAGACAAAATACAAAGAGTTTGGTAGACTCAATTATTTTTTCTTAACTAATCCCTAAAGAGCATCTGAGCTGGTACTTCCATTCCTTTAGGGAAGGCTCTCTCTTCTGTAAAAACCCAGATTTGCTCCACTTGGACTTGCCATCCTCCTAGCTTCCTTTTATCCGGACCCATGACCACTCATTCATCCACCGCTTACCCTGCACCTGGGCTGTGCCAGGCTCTGGGCAGGGCATGCCCCCTGGCCCTGACAGCCACAGTCCAGGCGTAAGGGTATGGAAATAGAGCAAAGGTTCCCAAACTCAGATGCCAACACTGCTCAGCAGGCAATTAAAATGAGTGAAGTGGGTCTGGGGTAAGAAAAATAGGAAGTTGGGGGGGGGGGGGGCGCTTTGGCGATCTGGAGACCCAGGGGCCCATTTAAAAGGGGCCCACAGGTATCAGTTCTAATAGATGCTAGGTGGGAATGTGGCCTGATGCTGCCGGATCGTTTTATTTATTTTTTATCAAATAAATGAAATAGATGTATATTTTGAATGTAGAAGGTCTCTAATCCTCAAACTTTGGACCAGATTGGGCTGAGGGTTCGAGGCTGTGAAAGAACAGCTTAGGGGACATGATTGAGAGCAAGGGCGACCCTGTCCCGGGAACCACGGGGACCCAGAGGAGGGCCACAGGTGTGCACTCACCCAGTCAGCAACAGTTTGCTGCAGTCCTACTGTGTGCAGAGCTCTGTGCTGAATACTGGAGAGTCAGTGCTGCACAGGAGCAGCCCAGGGCCTGCCTTCATAGAGAGAGCGCCCAGCCCGGCCCGCGCCCCGGCCCAGCAGGGGACTAAACCTTGACCTCTGCATTAGACTGTCTATCGTCTGGTTGAAAATCAGTCTTGCTATGGCTACCTGAGGGACAGGTGCACAGTGCAGGGAAGACGTATGACGGGATGGGTTCTGTGCAGTCTCGGGAGAGGTGATCAGGGAGGACTTCCCTGAGGAAGTGGTACTTGCTTGTACCCATGTGTCTGAAGGATACACAGGAGTTTAGCTCCTCCATCTCCTGGCCAGTCATTTCCTCGTCCAGAGATGAAGGGAAGGCCCAGCATATAGCAGGGCCATGGGCCGGAGAAGGAGCCATCTCAGGAAAGAGTGATCAGGGTTGGATCCTTGTACTTCCTGGGATGTGCTGGACAGAACAGAGATCCACAGGGGCAGAGAGAGACTTCTCCCACTCTGAACTGGGCTGTGTACCATGGAAGCAGGGGACACCGAGGACGAGCGAGGAGAGGACTGAGAAGGGCGAGGAGGGGCGAATAGCTTCTTCAGGGGGCAGAGAGAAGGGCCAACCTGTGTTTGGGAGAGGAGGGTGGACCACAGAATGGAGCCAGAGGCTCCTGGCTCCAGGCAGGGAGACGCCAGCTTTCAGCCCTGGTGCCTCTGAATTGCTTGTGATGCTCCCAGTGGAACGGGAAGCTGGGCACAGAGCAGGAAGAGGTGGAGGGCCCACGGGCACACCGAGAGGGCACCTTGTGAATGGCTTCCTGAAGTTGGATGTGTAGTGAAATGAACGCGGCCGATCTGGGTTCAAATCCTGCTGTTCTACGTGACCTTGAGCTGACAACTGAGCTCGGGCAGCCTCATGGGTAAGACGGGAGCTTGAGAGCCGTGCCTTCCACGAGGAGGAGGTTCAGCGGGATGATGCGTGTCAGGGCTAGCACAGTGCGGACACACCCTTGGTGTTCGAGAAATGTCCTCTTCTTCTCCTTGTCTCCTTCCTCTCAGTCCTGCCCTCTGCTCGCCTCATAACCCCTACCTCTGGGGTGTGACCCTGTGTCCTCAGGGCCGTGGGCTCCCATTCAGCTTGCATCTCCACCCCACTCCCACCCCCCTTACCCTCCTCTGGCCCACTCCTTTTGTGGGTCTCTAAAACAGAGCAAGCAGCCAATGGAAGGCATCACCAGGAAGGGTTCACTACGTCCCCACTGAAATGGAGAACAATCAGTCCACACTCCCCCCGAACCCAGGACCTCTGGGAGGCAGAGTAGAGGGAGCCTTAGGGCTCTTGGCCTGAATCCTGTCCTTGACAATCCCTCCCAGAGTGACCTTGGGGGCAAGATCATGCATGTGAAAGTGCCACGTGTTCCACATGTAACCACTGCTATTTGGTGGGGTGCTTTGTGACCTGGGTGCAGAGATGGGGAAGTTTTCCCTAGTCAGTGTGTGCGTGCATGCGTGCGTGCATGTGTGCATGTGTGTGTGAGTGTGAAATGTTTTTCTGCTCAAGTGGAGAACGTGGGCAGTTGTTTCAGGAATCTCACACAGCCTCCCTGGAGTAAAGAGCCCCCTTGCAGGAAGGCAACAGCTCTGGCGCTGCGCCCCCTGCTTGCTGACTGTGGGAGTGGGGGCTCCTGACTGCCCTGCCTGGACCCTCCCCTTCCTCAGTGGGGCTCCGTGCTATCAGAGATATACAGCTCTTGGTGCAGTGCCTGGCCCTTGGGAGGCTCACATGAGGGCTCCGTAAACCACTGGTGATTGTTGCGACGATATATAAGTGAGAGCGAGCGAGTGAGAGCGAGCGCACGGATCAGGCGCAGAGGCGGGTCCGACACAGTGGGAGCTCTGTGAGCGGCAGCTGTGTACTTCAGTCACGAGTGTCCTCTTCATGAACAGTGCACACAAAGTGCTCTGCGGGTACATGGCAGGTCCTCGGAGCAGCAGTTCAGAGAATCAAGGGGTTCTGGTTGTCAGTCGAGTGTCTCAGCCCTCGGTGCACGCTAGTGCATAGCGGTCTCAGTAATGCCATCATCCTGTGGGGTCCTGTGTGTAAGGACTCCATGCTGGGTCAGGCACATGGAAGCACTCGGTTCGCCCTTCCTTCACCTCTTCCAGCCTCCGGGGCCCATTCCTCAGGTCAGCTGACCAGGCTGTCCCAGGCTGTGGGGTCTACAACCTCCGGCAGGAATGAGGTGGGCGGCACCTTCTCCCTCATCCGTGCCCCCTTGGTTCCGCTGCCTCCTTGCTGGCTCTCCCAGCCCTGTATCCATTGCCACCGAGATGTCTCCAGGCTGTCCCAAGAGTCACCCAGCTCCTTCCGCCTGACCATCCTAAGATGGACACAGCTTTTGTCAACTTGTCCTCAACTTGGAACTGAGCGTCGCTTCTCAAAGGCTCCCCACCTTGACCTGGCCCCCAGAAGTGAGGCAGGATGCTCCATCCACTGATGCTACCTACCCCTGACACCCTACCTGGCCCAGGGCACCTCTCAACTTCCAGGCATTTCTCAGAGGCGGGTACCACCTGGCCGTGCAGGCCAGGAGTGAGGGGCCGGTGCTTGGGGCCTCCTCCCATCGTGCCAGCAGCAGGCCTGCAAGGGTCACAGGTGGCTCCCGGCTGGTGATAGCCTTAGCCCTAGGTAGCCACGAGTATGTTCGCATCTGCACATGACACACACACATATGTTTGGGATGTGCGCAAAGGTTCAAACACACATGCTGCATTCCTGTCCATGAATTGTCTCACTGCTTTGGGGGCCAGAAAGGCAGCTCTTGGCGTGGGCTGGGCCGTGCCCTCTGACATCTGGGAGGAGGAGCTGTTCTCGCCCTGAGGCTGGTACCTTCCCACCGCCCGACCCCGAGGTCCCATGACCAGACCTCTTCGTCTTCTCGGTGCCTCTTCTCTTTGTAAGGACCCCGGTCATGTAGGATTAGGCCCCCCCACCCCCACCGTACTGCTTTCCGCCCCCTGCTTCCTTCCTCGACACCTTTGCCAAAAACCTGACTTCTCGCCAAGGCGGAGGGGTGGGACTTCAGCTGATCGTTTTGAGGGCCACGGTTCTGTAGTGAGACTCACCCGCACACCCCAGCGCACCCAGTCACCCACACGCGGGCACATGGCTCAGTCCCGGCTGCACGTTTGGAAAATCCAGGTGCACAGATCTAAAAACTCGACCCCCACCCCAGCTGCAGGCATTTGCCTCCCTGCTGGACACGCACGCACATGCACACATGCACGCACACACATGTGTGCTCTCTCAGGTTGGAGCCCCGCACAGGTGTGGTCCACACACGCACTGGGGTGCGCCGCAAGGGCTCACCCTCGGCCCAGGCCCCTCTCTCCCTCCCACGGACGGACGGACACAGCCCCTTCTCCTCAGCGCCGCTGCCGACCCACCTAAGCCCCTACCGGGCGCAGCCCTGGGGCAGCACTGCCCCGCCCCGGCCCGCCCCGCGGGCTCCGGAGAGAGCTTGGAAAAACATTGGGCTTGTGATGGAGTGCCTCCTTCGGGCCTCCTCGGCTTGTAACAGATTAAAGGCGAGCAGGCATTTGTCACGGGGAAGTGTACCCAGTTGTGCTGGAAAATGGACTTTTCGATGGGCGCGAGAGCTTGAACCTGTCACCGAGGGGAGAGCCTGTGTTATTGCAGCCTGCCGGGCCGCCTGGCCGTCCGCGCGTTATCGGTGGTGGCAGGCATCAGCTCCGACTGAAAGGATCCCATTACGGTAAGTAATGGCTTAATCACAGCCAGTTTGTAATGGAGATGACCTCTCCGCGTCCCGCTGGCCTCCGCGGATGGATTGCACCTCTCCATACCGTGACGAACAGCGCACTGGTCTGCCCTCCCGCGGTGCGTGGGCGGCCACCGAGCCCAGGCCTGACGCAGGACCGGAGCCTGGCGGCTGAGGAGGCTGCGGCAAGGGGGGCAGTGGGGCCCAAGGACAAGGGCAGGCAGAGGAGGAAGAGCACGCAGCCCACCTGGTCCAACCGCCTTGAGCAGGTCGTGAAAGGGCCCCAGCCATCCAGATCAGTAACCGCATGGCCCACGCCTAGTCATTGTAAACCGGAAGGGGTGACAACAGCCACACCTAGCATCGCGGACCTGCAGGACCTGTGCGGATCACCACTCCCCAGCTGAATCTCGCCCTGGGCCCAGGGGCTGGCCGATTGCGTTACAGGTGGGGACACTGAGGAGCAGCAAGAGTAAGGGAGCGTAAGTCACAGCAGATGTGTGTCTCTGACTGCTGGGTTCCTAGCACCAGCTTCTGAGGGCCCCCTGGGCCGCTCGCTCCTGAGGGCAGGGCTGCACCCCAGTGTGTTAGACCGGGTGGACTAGAGAAACAAATCCAGAGACACTCACATGTGTGTAAGAGAGAGCTTTCTATCAAAGAACAATTGTATATGGAGAAAACATCCCAGCCCAGTACTGGTCAAGTCCATAAGTCCGATATTAGCCCATATGACTGATACTAGTCCATAAATCCCTCTTTAGACTCACACAGCACATGCAATAATGCTGCACATGCAGTAATGCCTAATGCAGGAAGATCACAGGCCAGTGACGGACCCGGAGGCGGTGGAAGCATCTCAGCCCCGGTGTGGGCCTCCACGTGGCTCCTCCAGCGCCAGGGCTCTGGCTGCCACCGGCGTGGCTCCATGTGGCCTGTCAACAGGAATGTGAAGCAGAGTGCATCCCACCTCCAGGGAGGAAGAGATGAGCTCCCAGAATCCTCATGAGAAGGCCATACCCCATACAGAGGCAACCTTGGCTATGACCTGATTGACAGGCTAGATTTCACCCCTTCCCACATAATACCCTCATCACACAGAGTCTTCCTCGCCATCGCACTCAGATTTGAGCAGCCATCTGAAGATGGCCCTCCTGGGTGCTGAAGGTCACATCAGCCTCAGCTCAAGGTCGGGAGTCCCATGCAAGCTCAGGAAGCCTGTCCTCGCTGCTCACCCAGAGCACTCGTCTCTGGGGTTGGCTTGCACATCTCATGCCGACCCAGGAGGTGGTGATTGGCCCAGGAGAACACAACTGCAGACGTGCGCAGGAGAATGCAAGGACTCTTTTCTTGGGAGGGAGAATTTCTTCCGCTCTCCCCGCCTTTTCGTGAAAGATTTGGGGTTGAGTCCTGGCTCCCCCACTCTCCAGCAGTGTGACTTGGACAAGTCCCCTCAGCTGTCCGATGCTGACAGGGAGCCCTGGTGGCACAGTGGTCAGGTGCTTAGCAGGGAAGTAGAAAGTTGGCAGCTTGAGCCTACCCAGCAGCTCGGTGAGAGAAAGCTGGACGCCTGCTCCCGCCAAGATGATAGCCCGGGACACTCTAAAGGGCAGGTCTACGCTGGTATCAAGGTCTCTGTGACTCAAAATAGGCTCAGTGGCACTGAGCAATGACAATAGCAATGCCTACACCTACTTCAGGAGAAACAGCTCATCTATCTTGGAAGAAGTACCACTCACATGCTCCTTGGTGAGGAGCAAGGATAAGGAGATTTCGTCTCACATACCTTGGACGTGTGATCAGGAGCGGCTGGTCCCTGGAAAAGGGCGTCATGTTCAGCAAAGTAGAGAGATGGAGAAAAAGAGGAAGACGCTCCACGAGAGGGGTTGACATAGTCCTTGCAACCGCGGGCGCAGGTGTCACAGCCATTGTGAGGCTGGTGTTTTGTTCTGTTGGGGACAAGATTGCTGTGAGCTGGAGCAGATTCAACAGCACAATCAAGAACAACCAATACCCGAAGGCGAGCCTGGTACCTGGTTGTGGCTAAGAGGCAAAGCAACGTCTACAAAGCTGTGGAGAGAGGCCAGGAGAGTGGTGGAGTTGCGTCCAAGGATTGCGAAGAACAGTAGGGTCTTAATGCCCCAGAGAAGAGGATGGTAATATAGTTGACGTGTGGTAAGACCCAGCGGTGTGCCAGGCACTAGTACTTCCGAGGGATTTCTCATCGAATTTCCCCAAAACGCTGGGATGGAAGTCATATCGGCAAAGTGAGAGACACAAGAAATGGAGTCTGGAGGCCGGGTCTGCACAGGGTGTTGGTGATTTTGTAGCTGGTCTCTGCCACGATGCTTATGGACAAAACTATTCCCACGCACAGTGCTGCTGCCTGGTGATAGGAGAGAAGCAGCTATTGACTTCCATTTACTGAACGCTAGGTGTGTAACAGATTTTTCTTATATGCCTACTATGCACTGGGCGCCAGGCCAAGCAGCCATTGAGCTTTATTTACTTAGCAAAACCTATTCCATAAATCCATACAATATTTATCAAGTTCCTACTATGTGCCAGATGGAGTCCCTGGGCGCGTGTGTGGTGCAAATGGTTAAGCGCTTGGCTGCTCACTGACAGGGTTTATTGGCCTGGAGCCCAACCAGAGACGCCTCACAAATGCCTGGTAATCTCCTTTCCCAAACCGGTCGTCCACGCCCCTCTGGAGGACAGGTCCACTCAGAAGCATGGGCTTGCCATGGTTGGAGTCAACTCAACAGTGGCTGGCTGGGTTTGGGTTTGGGGCTAGGAGCTGGGGATTCCGTGGTAAGCAAGGCAGCCGGACTCAGCTCCTATCTTCCTGGAGGTTAGCCAAGGAGATTGGAAGACTTCCCAGCTTGGCAGTCCCAGGCGCAATCACCAAGGACACACTGTGGTTCAGGGGCGGATGTGTCAGCTCTTCTTATCCTCCTAGCACCCCCACGATGAAGTCCCATCGTGCTCTCCTCTTACCCCAGTGAGGAAACAGAGTCTCAGAGAGCCTGCGTGACTTGCCCAGAGTTGCACAGCCAGTACGCTCCGGAGCTGAGCCTCGAACGCAGGTTGCCGACAGCGGGTGCGTTTTGCCCTGGCCAGCACGGCTCTGCTCTTTCCTCTGCTGCCCAGGGCCACAGCAGCATGTGGAGTTGGGCGGGGGGCCTCCCTCTCCACCTGCAATGCTGCTGCTTTCATTCCCCCCACCCCATCCCCCCGCCCCACCTCGAAGCTTCCTGAAGCTCCCCCCCACCCAATTTCAGTCCAGGCCTTGCCTTCTCTGCAGTTGGGGAGAGCTTATTCTCATGCTAATTGCAAAACTAATTGTTCTTATTGCAAAATCCATTATATAGTATATTTATATTGCAGATAATGAGCTGTTTGGATTAAATAGCTCACTAAAAGTCAATAAAAAGAAATTTGCTTCACTGTTCCTCCCCTCATTTTTCACCGGCACTGTTAACACAGCCGTCGTTTTCCCTGAAGGCTGGAATTCATTACAGCGCCTGGAGCTGCAAGGGGGTGTCGCCTGGTGGCTCCCTCCTTCCCTTTGAAAAGGTGTTCGGAGCCCAGGCTGGAAGACCTGGGCAGCAGGTTCATCCCCCAGGTTTTGGTGGTGCGGGGGGATGAACCCAGGAAGACACATCTTAATTCCTGGCAGAACGGAACCTGTGTGGGGTCTCGGGCAAAGCTCAGGGCTCGGTGGTGTGGGTGGGGTGTATGGGGTGTGAGTGGGGTCTGCTTAATGGACTGGCCATCACCACTTCCAGAGGTGGGTGGGGTGGACACAGTCCAAGTCCCCCAATGCTGTGCTCAGTTCTCCTGACGAGAGAGAGAGAGAGAGAGAGAGAGAGAGAGAGAGAGAGAGAGAGA
>NW_022111357.1:6405106-6418463 GCF_000313985.2 Echinops telfairi
ACAATCCAAACGTGTTTTGTTTCGGTCATCGATTGCAATCCCCACAATGCAGCATCACTCATCCACTTCCTCCCTGTGTTTCTGTTCCCCGTTCCTCCTTCTCTCCTCGCCCTTCTTGACTTCTGAACTCTGCCCTTGGGCAACTGCTGCCTGTTTCTTCTTGAATTGTTTTAAGGGTTGGGTAACTCCCTGGTGTGACTGTTCCCCAGAGAAGGCTGTTTGTTTGGTTGGAAACTGAGCCAGTGGGTGTGTTCTGTTCTACTTCGAAGGCCATAGTCTGAGGGGTTCCCTCCATCTGTGTATGACCAAGGTGCCTGATGGTTTCATGCTCTTGAGTTTTGTGCCATAGCTTTCTCCCACTCTATCCAAGGCCTTCTGACGTGATCCCTTTCGGAGTGGTCAGGAGTGGTAGCCTCCTGGCACCACCTAGTTCTTCTGGTCTCAAGGTTGTGGAGATGAGGTTCACAGGGACCCTTAGTTCTTTGGGCTCATTGCTACCATGCTCCTTTGATGCTCTTCATTCTTTGTCCCAAGCAGGGAGGGCGGAGGGGGAACCAATAGTTGTGCCTTAGATTCTGGTCTTGATTTTGAACCTGAAAGTAGCTTGTTTTGTTGAGACTCCCTAGGAGGAGGGTTGACCATAGGGCTGGAGTCAAAGTTTGAACCAGGTCTATGTGCTGGCTACTCTATGAAACTGCTCCGGGCAACCAAACCACCAGTAGTCATGGTACCCCCCTTGTTTCAGAGTAGAACTATGCTCCACAGGATTCTCAACAGCTGGGTTTTTTGTTGTTGTTGTTTTAAATACCTCTCCAGGACTTTCTTTAGAGACACTTCCCAAGATTCAAACCTCCAGCCTTTTGGTTAGCAGATATGATAACTTTATGACAACTCTGTGTCAACTTGGCTGGGCCAAGATTCTTAGTGGTTTGGCAGTTAACACCTATTAGTTCCCCAGGACCTGATCTGACACAATGTAATCATAGATGATCAGTGGTAAGATTAGGGTGGGATGTAACATCCTTATTCACAGTCCTGATAAAATCAGTTGAAAGGCAGTTTCTTGGGGGTGTGGCCTGCTTCCAATATAGGTGGATGCTGTGGAAAAGCTTTACTCTCTGCTGAGTCTGGATACTGCATCTGGCTCATTAACCTCTGGTAGTTTGGACTTGAGTTAACAACTTGCCAAATACGACAAGTTGCCTGCTGATCCCGAGAGTCATCAGTGGCCTGCCATCTGACCTGCCAACCTTGGATCCATTTGCCTCTGCAGCCCCTACCCTGTGGTTTTTGTGTCAATCTTGACTTCATCAGCCCGCCAACTATGCCAGTCAGGAATAGCTTACAGCCAAATAGCTATCTATGGACTTGGACTTGCCTACTTATACAATTGTGTAAGCCACTTTATCTATCTATCTATCTATCTATCTATCTATCTATCTATCTATCTACCTATCTATCTATCATCTATTATCTATCAATCACTGATTTTGATTCTCCAGAGAACCCAGCCTAAAACAACAGATGAGTGTGTTAATAGCACCATGCAGGGACTCCCAAGGAGCCAATTAAAACCAAACTCACTGCCACCGTGTTGATGCCAATTCATAGAGACCTCGTGGATCTCAGGATATGGGAGAGCGGTATCTGTGGGTTTCCAAGAATGTTACCCTTTACGGGTGTGGAAAGCCCCATGTTTCTCTCCACCAAGGAGCCACATGGCTTCTTCCTTTCTCTTTTTAGGATTCAACCTCATATTTGGCCAGATAAAATGGCAGTAGCTGACAATCAGATGACTTGACGAGGGGTTACCAGTTCCCTTGCACCCATATCAAGCAGTTTCCTCTCATTCATTCATTCATTCATTCACTCACATATTCCTTTATTCGCCAGTATAAATTGAGCATTCATGATGACCACGATATCATCTTAGGCCCTAGTAATGACTCTAAACACATCCAAGGCTTTTCATTCTCATAGGATGTACAATCTAACGGGAGTGGGTGCAAGGGTAGACAGTCAAATACCATAAAGACGAGTGGTGGTTGAACCAAGGCAGGGAAGCTGAAGGAAAGGGAAGCAGTTCTAAGGAAGGCTGCTAAGAGAGCCTCGTCTGCGTCCTGGAGGTTGCAGTCCTGGAGCTGACCTCTGTCGGGCGAGTCCGCCAGACAAAGCAGGAGGGGAAGTGTGGGTGAAGGCCCCCGGGGAGGGAACAGAGGCAGCACCAGAGGTGAAAGAATCGAATATGTACTGTTGGAGAGATGGGAAGCCACTGAGGCGTCTAAAGCCGAGAGCTGGCATGGTTTGTGCTTTCAGCATTCATCTGGCTTCCACGAAAAAGGTGGGGTAGCCATCGGTGGGGCAGCTCCAGAGCATGGCAGTGGAGCCTGTAGAGACAGCAGAAAGAGAGAGGAGGAGAAGCGCAGACACGGCCTTGGTGCAGGCGGAGAAGGTAAGTGGCTCAAAGGAGATTCCCATCGTCTTAGGGAGAGAAGAAGGGAGGTGATGCCCATCTTCCCATCTTCCCATGCAGTAGGGAGGCTTGGGAGCTGCCTCCAGCACCACGGAGCGTTCCTTACACCTCTACCTCCACCTCCACCTCCGCGTGTCTTGGGAGCACTAGGGGCCTTGGTCCTATCCTCAGGGTGTCTCTGTTCAGCTCAGTGTTTGGAGGGACGGCAACACATCACAGAATTGTCTCCTGGGAGCACAGCAAGCAAAGAGGATAACAGCACACGGAGGGCAGCCCGCGAAGGCCCTGTTCCAGGCCGCGGAAACGGTTGTAATGTACAGCTCTTTTCTTTAGGACTTCAAAGAGAAAAGGGAAGACAGCAGGGCAGCGGGTGCAGGAGCAACGCGAGCACGACTGGATCAAAGGCAATGGAATGACTGTGCGCGCCCACGGCCAGCCCTCAGCTCCCACAGAGAGGCTGGCATGGAAGGGTTCTCCAGTGGGGGAAGAGACCCTCTAGAAAACCGAGTCTGGCAGAAGGTGCGCCCAGCCCTCACCAGCAGACCAGTCTTTCTTTTCCACGGAGGGGGTGGGGCGGGTTGTGTTGGCAGAGCCCAGGCCCCTTCATTCTGGAGCTCCTGAACTGCCCCTGGAGAATGGTCAAGCCCTTCCAGGAAGGAAGAACTGGTTCTAGGAGTCTCAGAGGGAGCCCTGGTGGCTCAGAGTGGCTAAGAGTTGGGCTTCTCCTCATGAGGTCAGCAGTTCAAAACCAACTGCCACCCTGAGGGAGAAAGAGGAGACTTTCTACTCCCATAAAGACTGACAGTCTCAGACACCACAAGAGTAGTTCTACCCTGTCCTAAAGGGTCACTGTGAGTCAGAATTGACTCGAGGGCAGTGGGTTATGAGCTCCGTGGTGCCTTGGTGGTGTAGTGGGTTATGATTTGGGCTGCTAACACCAAGGTCAGTAGTTTAAACCCACCAGTCAGCCCAAGGGAGAAAGACGAGGGAGCTGTCTGCTCCCTTAAAGATTCACAGTCTCGGGAACCTTGGGGAACAGTTCTACTCTGTCCTATGGGGTTGCTCTGAGTCAGAAGGGACTCACGGCAGGGATTTAGTTTGGTATGTGCTCCAGTGGCTGTGTGTGTGTGTGTGTGTGTGTGTGTGTGTGTGCACCCAAGGGTTTTCAGTCCATCAGAAAGTGATGAAGGACTGGCTATGCTGGGCAGGACAGTTGGTTTGTGGTAAATAAGTGAGGATTCATAGAGACCTGATCAGGAAGGGCTGGTTCTTCTTGCTGCAGCCTGCTGGTTGCTTAAGAGTGACGATTGCCCGGCTCTGCCTGGCAGGCTTGGGATTGCCATGTTCGAGAGCAAGGACTCCAACAATATGGCCTTCCTGTAGTAGGCACTTGTTCATAGTGTTGATGGGACCCTTGGATCCATGACCCGCTCCTGCTTTGGGCCAACTCTCTGCCCTTGAGTTTAGCTCTTCGATGCACATGTGCTTGGGTCCCCATGAGCTGCAATCGCCCGTGGCCGCGGTACTCCCCACCCTTTTGGCCATAGCCTGGAGCAGGCAGTAATATGCATTTGCTCAATAAGCAAAGAAGTGGGGGGAATGAATGACTAATAACTGCACTCTAACTGGAATGTGACAGGTGCAACTGAGGATTGGCTCCCTGCCAAGAGTAGGTAGGCACCTGGACACCTGGGCCCCTGGCCTCTGGGGAGGGCAGGACATCAAAGGGTCTGTTAGCACTCACCGGAAGCCAGGCAGGCGGTTTGGAGGAGGGCTGGAGGCCATGTCCTGAGGCGCCAGGTGAGCGCTTCAAGTTATGCAACTGCTCAGAGGGGCCAGGTAGGGCGTGTGGGAGGACTTGCAGAGTGGGCGAGCCTAGGCAATCACTGCTAGGAGGTGTATGGGGGAGTCATCAGGAACTATGTAGGCCGAGGGTGGAAGCTTCTGGATGACTCTAGAGACTTCGAGGAAAAGTTGTACTCACTTGATTTGTGGGTCTGGCGGCTGGAGAAGACATCGTGTGTGCGTGTGTGTGTGCGCGTGCGCGCGCGCATTCAGATGGCTCCAGACATAGAAGAAACATACTAAAGACTCTGGGTTTGAGACTGCCGCCGGGGGCATTGGGCGGTGCTACCAGAGCTAGGAGTCTGAGTGTGATCCTGGCAGACAGGGCCTCTGGGAGAACAGGGTGTGGGCGCCTAGAGGGTGTTGAGGGAATAGATGTCTGTTGTTCCTGCCCTTCTCCACACTCATCTCGGGGCTGGAGAGGGAGACTGGGGTCACTGGCCTCTGGCTGAGACAGGGCTGGGAGAGAAAAGCCCTCCATTGTCCTGGTCACTGGTCCTTCTTGGTCTCCCACTGGGTTGGAGTCCGCACCCTTGCCCTGTCATCCTCATTCCATCGGGGTGGAGGAGTCCGCCCTGGTCAATCTTCTCCACAGCAACTCTGCATCCCATAGGAAGCAACTCATGCGCCACCTGTGAAGCCACGTGCGTCCAGCTGCCCAGGGCACTTTACTCTGAACACACCCTCACTGCTCCCCCAACCCCCACCCCCTGACCTTGGCCTGTGAAGAAACAGACGAGTAGGCTCCTGCCTTTGGAAGCCTCTCGCTGGACTGTGGATGAGAGTGGGCGCCTGGGAGGAGACGCTCAGGCGCTGGGAGAGCCAGAGTCTCTAAGAGGCTCTGAGAGGTGGGGCCTGGGCCCCCCTGGAGAGGAAGGGGAGGGTGCTTAGTGCTTGGTGACAAAGGAGCTTGGCCTCGGCCCTGGAGGGTGACAGTTTTCTGAGGAAGCGAGGCATGCGCTTGGGAATGGACAGATCGGTGAAACAGTAAAGGCAGCTCGGGAAGCTCTGGAGTACTTGTTCGGGTAAGGAGTCCTGGTGGAGCTGTGGGGTAGGCTTTGGGCTGCTGACTGCAGGGTGAGCGGTTCAAACTCAGGTCAGCTGGTCTGCAGGAGGAGAGAAGGCTCTCTGCTCTCATCCAGGGTCACCGTCTTGGAAAGCCTATGCAGGGTCACTGAGTTGAAATCAGCGCAATACCAGTGTCAGGGGGCTCGGTTTGATTTTTGGTGTGTTAAAGCACACGTGTACTTCGGTGTGTGTGCATGTCATAGAACATGTTGACATCTGTGTGTCAGAGTAAGCATGCGCCTCTGTGGGTCCGAGACGTTGCCACTCTGTGAACCTGTGTGTCCTACGTGGGAGGGAAGCCACGAATGGAGATTCTGTGTCGACCGTGTGTCTGAGTTGGTGTGAGGGTTTTTTTGTGATGGTGCAAACTCGCATGCAGTGTCTGAGTGTGTTTGTGCTGCTGCTGTGTGTGTGTGTGTGTGTGTGTGTGTGTGTGTGTGTAAGTGAGCCTGACCATGTGCACCCCTATTGCATGATCCAAGGGCACTGTGAGCTGTGCTTCTTCAGGGGAAGGTGGGGGTGGGGTGGGGTCTGGGTAGGCAATGAGTGTGTGTGAGCGCGCCGAGTGGAAGCAATGACAAATGATTAATCTATAGAAATCTATATTCTATTCTTCCATGCGTCCACTCCGCCCTTCTTACGCTCCCGTGCATCACCTCCGGAAATCCATCACCCAGCTCCCAACCGAGGACAGGCTGCGAGGAGCGAGAGCCTGCCTTATTGATGGACTTGCCTAGTGCCTTTTATACATTTGGATACACAGAGAGGGAGAGTTGGTTCCAGCCTCATCCAGCGGGCACATAGTTCTTGAGTGCCTACTGGGTGCCAGGAATGGTCCTGGGGGCTCAGGGTACAATGACGAAGAAGGCAGCGATTGCCCTATTTTCTCAGAGTGGTGAGCCACTGGGAGCTACCCCGGCGATTTCAGTAGAATGCTATGTGGGAAGTCCAGGGGGCTCTGGAGAAATGGCCATGGGCATCAGTCTGAGCTGGGCTCACGGGAGGCTTCTCAAGGGGGTGGCATCTCAGAAGAGAGGCACTTGGGAGGAGGAGGGGGGGGCACACGCCAGGCAGAGGGGACAGCATGCGCACAGGACCAGAAGCCAAGAGAGCACGCTCCCGGGGGGACTAAGAGTAGTTGGGATGGCTGTGGTACGAAGGTGGCATGAGAGGAGGCTGCAGGGGCACCATGAAGCAGCCAGAGTACTGTGGGAAAGGAGCTGCCTCTCCCCCCCCTCCCTGCCCCCCCCCCCCCCCCCCCCCCCCCCCGCCCCCCCCCCCCATGGGCACAGGGAGCTCCAGGAAGGTTTGAGTAGAGGCACCGTGGCTTGGGCCCTCAGGGGCCAGGTGGTTCAGGGGTAGGATTCTTGGGTTCCATGTGGAAGACCTGGATTTGCTCCCCACCTGTCAACGGAAGCTGCGTGGTGGTGAGAGGCTGGTTAGGCTTTGGAGGAGCATCCAGTCTGAAAACCAGCCCAGGAAAGCCCTGGGGAGCCCAGCACTGGGGGGGCAAGCTGACCAGGGGGTGGCACAGGGCCAAGCACCACTTCCCTCTGTGGCTCAGCATGCTGTGTAGGCCACGCCAACGACTGTCCATGGCGCCATACACAGCCCTCCATTGCATGAGGCCATGTCCCACCGACAGTGGGGCTCTCCATTAGAGAGGGTCAAAGCGGGAGGCACGGAGCTCAGTTAGGAAGAGATGATGGGGTTTGGACGAAGGTGGTGGCAGTGGGGGTGTCAGGGTGGGGCAGAATCCAGAGTTGTTCTGCAGGTGGGCCCTTAAGGACTTGATGATAGATGACCTGTGGAATAAGATCAGGGGAGGTGACAAGCATGAGTCTCAGTTTCTGGCCAAGTGACTCTACTGCTCTGATGCTCAGTTTCCCCATCTGTCAAACAGGGATTCTTACTTCCCAGGGGTGGGGAGAGGCCACATGGCCCCAGCTCCATCTCTTAGGGATGGCCAGTCTTCCTTCCTACTGAAGCTGCTTAGAGTGGAACCCACACCCCTGGCCACCACCATGCTGTCCCTTAACCTATACCCCAGGCAATCCCTGGACTGGGGTGGGAGGTCAGTCCCAGAAGCCCACTGCTGGGAGCCCCTGGGCAGACTTAGCGGGCACTCAGAGTAGCCATGGACATTCAGAGAGACAGTGAGGACTTTGTCCAGGTCACCCAGCCTGGCCTTCTAGCCTCATCCACGTGCCACCCCCTCAGGCAGTCTGCCTCTCTGAAGCACAACCCTCTCCACCCCTCCATTGAGATCCAACGCACTGTCCACCAGCAGACGGCTTGCCTGTTCTTAGAGGTGCCCAGAAAGCACAGTCACCTCGGCCAAGGACAAGGCTCTGATGGTCAGAAAGAGCAGTGACCCGGGCTCCAGGGAGGCTCTGATGCCCAGGGGGAAGCATGCAGAGGGAGTGCTTAACTCCGTGTCCTTGGGCAGCAGCTAGGCCGCTTCTAACAGTGGAAACCTTCTCACTTCAGTTTATGGCTTCCGTACATCTGGATAATGTTCTGTTTTGCTAAACCAGTCCTCTGGAGATGCAGGCAGAGTTGACACCTAACACAGCAAAGACACCCCCCCCCACCTCACCACATCCTCTCTGGCTCCCTTGTGCGTGTGCTTCTCAAGCCTAAGCGGTGCCTGCGGGTTGCTCCTCTGGGGAGGGCCGCCATGTGGGGGAGCCAGCTGTGCTGCTGCTGGTGGAGGTGGTGTGTGTGCGTGTGTGTGTGTGTGTGTGGACAGCCGTGTGAGCGGGACCAGTAGACGTCTCGGTTAACATTCCTGCTGGGTCTTTGATGCATTTTCGGGGACAGCATGGGCGGCGGCTGACAAAAAGGGATCCAGACTCTTCTCCGGGAAGTGGCAGGGAGTGCCAGGCCTGCGCACACGGAGACGACTTTCAAATGAAGTGACAGCGGCTGCTGTTTCTTTGGCGCGCTCTGTCACAATTTATCATTATCCAATGTTTTCTACCCCTTGGGTTTTCGCTCTCACACATTTTTTAGCCCGATCTGACAGCTAAATGAGGAATCACTCGACCTACGTGATCTGTTTTGTTCAGGAATTAATTCTGTCACCAAACCCAGGCTGCCAAGTGGTTAGGGTGGCCAAGGACCTGCTGTCCTGACCCGGGACAGCCCCAGGGCCCAACGTGGCGCTTTCAGCTGGCTGCACCCTGTGAAAAAGGTGACCTGCTGGGCAGGCACAGGCTTTCTGGAGAGGGGTGGAAATGCTGGTGGTGCAGCAGTTAAGCGCCTGCCCCGCTGACTGAGAGGTGAAGGTTTGAATCTACCAGTCTGCTTCCATAAGGAAGACATCCCCCAGGACCCCTGCGGTGGCCCTCTGTCCCACAGGGGTGCTGGGCGTTGGAACGGACTCCACAACCACGGCTATCTGAGTGTCCAGCTCTACACCCTCTTGGCACTGGCTACAGGGCCCTGACCAGAACTCTCTGCAGTGGTTCGGCTCCAGTCCTTCGACAGGCCTGCGGGGTTGTGAGATACGAAGTCAGTCATCGTCAGCCATGCGGCTCTTCTTTCTGCCCCTGGCAGCACGGAACGAGAGGCTCCGACCTGGGGAAGGGTTGATTCCATTGGCCGTTCCTCTGGCTGGGAGGCCTTGAGACAACCTGACCACAGGGAGCCGCCTGCAGCCTGTCTGCTAGTGTCTCCGCTCAGGGCCGACGTCAGCCCGATGTCAGCGAAGACAGGGCCCCTGGGCCTTTGGTCCTTCAGAAGTGGTCCAAATTCCCCCCTTTCTCTCCTTTTGTGCATGTGCTTTCCTTCTCCCCTGTAGTAGTTACATAATCTGTTGTCAATTTGAGACTTAAGAGCGAAGGGGTGGAGTCTAGCCTGTCAATCAGGTCGCAGCTTGATGACCTCATTTGGAGGCGCGAAGGAGATACATAGCTCACCGGAGGTGGGACACAGACTCACTCCCTGAGAGACATTCCGGCGAGCCACGTGGAGATCCCTGCCAGCGCTGAGATAATTCCACTGCCACTGGATCCACAAGACTTTCTACCCACTGGCCTGTGATCTTCCTGCATTTGGCGCCATTGCATGTGCTGCTTGAGTCTGAAGAGGACTTTATAAATTGGTATTGGACATATGGGCTAATATCAGACTTACGGACTCGATCCAGATTAGGCTGGGATGTTTTTGGAAATATCCAATTGCTCTTGTATATAAAGCTTTTATGAGTGTCTATGAATTTGTTTCTCTAGTTTACCCGGAGGAGCACATCCCCCTTTCCCTCGGCTCCCTCCCTCCTGCTCTTCTTTCCTCTGCCTGCCACTCTCCTCCCCCTCCACAGGGATGCAGAAAATCCTGTGGGGAGTCAGGCTGACCTGGCCTCTACAATCACAACTGCAACGGGAGGGGATGAGTTCTGGGAAGGAGAGGCGCCGGATGAAGGATGAGCTGCCGGAAGCCGGATGACAGATGGGGGAGGCTCTGGAGAGACGGACAACACCAGTCCCCCCTTCTCCGTGCACCCCCCCTCCAACCCCAGTCTTTAGACCACATCTCCTCTTGCAGTCACATGTCTGCTGGGGCCCCTGCTCTGCTGATGTCAGCTTTGCCCAAGGACCGTGAGCCACACGACAGAGGGACCGTGGCTCCTTTTGTTCATCCACGTGGCCCTGCAGCGAGCACAGAGCAGGTGGGGGTGCTCAGGGGTGTGTTAGGGAAGAGGGAATGAGGGCAGGGATAGAGGTGGTGGCTGTGAGCTGAGGTACTGGCCACGCCTTAATGGCTCCTCCGTGACTGGCTGATTTCCTGCCCATAACTCGTGACCCCCAAAGACCATTGCCTGCGGTTCTTCGTGAGTGGACCCCAGCCCATTCGGAGAAGGGAGAAGGCAGCTGCAGAGGGGCGGGGTGCCAGCAGTGCCACCCAAGACCCAGGAGCGTAGACTTTGGTCCTTCCCACAGGCCGTGAGACCTCTCTTCCCTCTGAGCCTCAGTTGCTCCCCACGTCTTACACAAAGAATAAGACTAGGCTCTTTCTCTTCCGGATGGAACAAGAACCAAAGGAGGTACTGAGTGTCTGGGGCGTGATGCACCATCTGCCCACCGATGACGGTCCCAGTCCTGTGCTAACAGGGTGTCTGCCCTTGCCCTTGTCCTTCTCTGGCCAGCACCGTGACCTACAAGCTCACATGTCCGCTGCTTCCCTCCAGCTTGGCTAGGTGGGGTTTCTGGTGCAGAAGCAGATGGCAGCTGGGGCCGAGTGCGACAGTGGGTTACACTGGGAAAGGGTGATAATTTATTCTGCTCAGCCTTGACTGGGAGTTGGAAGGAGAAATCTATTACTTCTGGAAGGCAAGGCTGAAGGTGACCTCCACTTTCTGACCTCTAGCCGGCAGCTGGCCCTGGCTCATCTGGTTCCTGAGCAGGGTGACCCTCCAGCAGGAATTGGGGGTGAGGGTCGATGTGCTGGCTCAGACCCAGTGAGAGGCAGCTGGGACCTGGTGCTTTGTGGACGGGGGCAAGGGGGGGGGGAGGCAGGCCCAGGGCAGCCTTCTCAGTGGCTCACATGTGGCTGGGGTAGCGGGTTGCTTCCTCATTCATCTCTCATCTTCCCGGGAGGGATGGGTGCTTTCTGAGCAGTGGGGAGAAAGATGTAAAACTAATCCCCACTCTAATAAAAACAGCCTCCCGATTAAATATGTATGAACACATATTGATTCGGGGATTAGACAGAGAAGAAAATTGAACCTGTAATTGAGCCAGGGACCATGTCCAGGGTGAGACCCAGAGTGCACTTCTCCAAACAGCCCTGCTGGGCCTGGGCCTGGGGCTGGGGCTGCCCAGGGCAGGGAGAAAGGGTTAGAGGTGTGGAGTCATCCAGGTGCCCCCTGGGGTGCTCCCCATAGGGAGGGATGGGGCCCACCTCTGCCTGCTTTTAGGGGAGTCCTGCCCTCTTCCAATTGGGGGGAACTCCAGGGGTGGGCTGTACTCTTCCTACAGATGTCTGAGCATGACGTCTATGCCTTGGGGCAGCCGGAGGGGAAGGCAGGCATGCATCTGTCCTGTCTTAAGGAGAAATGGCTTATTGTTCACCTTCGATGCGCAAGTCTTCAGAAAAATAGGAGAAGTGGAGCTGAGATCTGGTCGACAGGCATCTGATTCTAAATGCAAGTGAACATGGTTTATTCCGAGTTCCGGTCTTCACAGGCTCGGGCTACAGAAGGTCCTTGGGTGATACAAAATGTTTGCTCTTGGCTCCCAAGCTAAAGGTGGATGGTTTGAACCAGGGTCGCCATGTAAGACAGGTTTAGCAACTTGACGGCAGCCAAGACAGGCCCATGGAGCAATTCTACGTGGAACCATGTGAGGGAGGGCGCCATGCATCAGAATGGGCCCTATGGCCACACAATGGGTTTTGGTTTTGCTTCAGGCGGGGATTGTCGATGGAGACTTGGATCATAAGGAACCTAACCAGATAGTTGGTGGCTCAGACCTGCGGAATGGCAAAATAGTGCCTCCTTCAAGTCAGTAGAACCTTGGCCTTGCGTGCAGCCCACTCTCCCCAACCCCCAGCCTGCCTGAGATATGTCACCTTTCCCTCCTGATCCACATCTCCTTTCTCCTGGGGTGTCTCCAGGCTGGGATGCTCACTGGGAGCTCCAGAAGGGTGTCCGAGCTGCCTTTCCACTGTGCCTGGCAGTTGGTTCCGGATCTGCTCACGGGGCCGGAGAGCAGGCGAAGGCGGGGATGGATGCCTGGTAGTTGTTGAGTGCCTACTGTGCTGCAGGCCCTGCACTGGGCAGTCTCCCATAGAAGGTGGCCTTTTGTTTCCTAAGGACATAGTGATATAGATATGAGTACTTCCACTCAACCGCTTAGACGACAGACTCAGCGATACTAAGCAATTCTCCCAGGGCAATAGGACTGGCAACAGCAGCAGCAATGGACACCACTTAGTGACCAGCCTCAGTTTGTCAGAGGAGCCCCACTGGCTCACTGGTCAGGCATTAACCTTCTAACTAAGAGGCTGCTGGTTTGAGCTGAACCGACTTCCCAACTGCTCTGCCTTATATCCTTTCGACATGTCTGGAGAGACCAGTCCCTGGCGAAGGACAGCATGTTTGGTAAAGTGGAAGAGTGGCAAAAAAGAGGAAGATTTCTCCCAAGTCGTCTCCCCGAAATATGTGTTAGACTTAGGACACTGCTTGCAGCTAATGGTAAATGATTGTCAAGTTACCTCCCTGAAGGCATTCAGTTGCCAGACTACTGTCAGGTCCCACCACAAGAGGGGCCTGCTGTTAAGGGCAATGGGCTGCTTCTCCCTAAAGGCTGCTCAGTGACATCCAAAGTTAGGCTGCCATCCTGAATCTAGAATCTTCCCTTCTTGTCACCTGTGTGCCCCCAATTCCTCCCCTTCCTATTGTGTGTATATCCCTAGATTGCCCCCCTCTCATTGCTGTATAACCTATAGTTCAACCCCTTCCTGTGCCGTATGTTTTTTACCTGTAGTTAGTGGGCTTGCATGACCCCCGAAGATATATAAGCCTTGGTTAGCAATAAAGACTCCCCTTGGCCTCTCTCCCCTCCCCCTTCCTCTCTCCCCTGGTCCTCGCTCCCCTGTTCCCTTTCCTCTTGTCCTCCTTCCCCTCCCCCTCTCTCCTGCCCTCCAGTCTCCCGTCTCCATGTGGACCAATGTGCCTGACTCCATTATTTCAATTTCTCATCTATTTCTCATGCTTTCTAGGACTTTACTATAATCTTTATATATATTAGCTGTACAATTGTGCCTATTGAACGCGCGATTAGTTGTGAGGGCTGACCTTTTACCCCGCAATCAACGAGATGGATCAACACTGCGGCTGCATCAACGGGTTCAGGCAGAGCCACAATGGTGAGGATGGCGCAGGGCTGTGTAGTGTTTCATTCAGTTGTGCATATGGGTCAGAGCTGACTCAGTGGCACTTAACAACAACACAACAACAACAACAAC
>NW_022111357.1:6419742-6426031 GCF_000313985.2 Echinops telfairi
GCTTGTTTACCTTCAAGCCATTAAGACCCTAGATGCTATATTTTTTGATAGCCGGGCACCATCAGCTTTCTTCACCACATTTACTCATTCACCCACTTTGTTTTCATGTGTATGAATTTTTAACTGTAAAATTGATGAGCTCTTCTGTAAACCTTCACCTAATTCACACTAAAATTTTAAAAAGATTAAATCCTAGAAAGCCTTCTAGGGTCAGTTCTACTCTGTCACTTGGGGTCACCATGAGTTGAACTTGGTGGCACACAAGTCTGTCTTGGACGAAGTGCAGGCAGATGGCTCCTTAGAAGAGAGGATGGAGAGCTTTGTCTCACTACTTTGGTTATCAGCAGAGACCAGGTCTTGGAAAAGGACACCGTGCTTGGTGAAGTGGAGGGTGAGTGAGAGTTGAAGATTCTCGATGCGATGAATTGACACAAGACTGCAGCAAGGGGACAGAATACAATGTGAGGGCGGCACAAGACTGCAGCAAGGGGATAGAATACAATGTGAGGGCGGCACAAGACCAGGCAGTGTTTTGTTTCATCTTGTGGCGCACAGGCTTGAGCTGGGTCAGAAAGGACTCAGTGCACCTAACAACAAGCCAGAAGAACAAACACCTCTGTGGGCAGAAGTAGAGCTAACATGTCCCTTAGAAGCGAGGTTGGTGACACTCACTACATGCTATGGGGAGGGCCGATGACACATCTTCCTTGCTGAAAGTGAGGAGGACTTGAAGCACTTGCTGATAAAGATAAAAGAGCGTAGCCTCCAGTAGGGATCACACCTCAATAGAAGGAAGACCGAAATCTTCACACCTGGATCCATAGGTAACATCATGCTTAATGGAGAAGAGGTTGAAGTTCTCAAGGATCTTGTCTTGAATCCACAATCAGTGCTCATGGAACCAGCAGTTGAGAGATCACAAGATGTACTGCTTACTTTGAGGACTACGATATGCCAGACCCCAATCAGGGGATTCTCCGTTGCATCCTATGCATGTGAAAGTTGGCCACTGTGTAAGGAAGACTGTAGGAGGATCGATGCAATTGAATGGTGCTGAAGAAGACTATTGAAAGTACCATGGGCTGCTGAAAGGACAAACCCCTCTGTAGCAGAAGAAGTCAGGCCAGAGTGCTCCTTAGAGGCAAGGATGGCAAGACTTCATCTTACCTACTTTGGACATATGGTCAGGAGAGACCAGTCCCTGGAGAAGGACATTGTGTTTGGTAAAATGGAGAGGTGCAGAAAAAGAGTAAATCCCTCAACCAGCTGGATGGACACCGTGGCTGGACCAGTGGGCTCAGGCACAGGAACAATTGTGAGGATGGCAGGGGGGCGTGCAGTGCTTTGTTGTGTTGTGCATGACATGGGCAGGGACAGGACCCTGGAAAAGGACATCATGCTTGGCGAAGTGGAGGATTGGGGCAAAAGAGGAAGAGCCTCCCTTGACGAGCTTGATTGGCACCTAGCTGCAGTACTGGGCTCGATCAAGGCATTGCAGATGAGGTTGGCACAGCATCAGCAGGTGTTCTTTTCTGATGTACGTGGGATCCACAGGGCAGGTGACATGTGAGAGGCATTCAGAAGTGAGGCATTTTGTCCCAAATCTCAGTGCTAGTGAGTAGGAATGTTAGGTACAGCTTCCAAGGTGAGATCACGCTTGTTCTAGAAATAGGCGCCTTTCCCAGAACCCACACAAGGAACACTGCGGCCAAGTGGTGAAGGGTTCAAGCCCCTGCACTTCCTGTGGCTCAATGGGTGATCTTGGGCAAGTCGCCTGATCTCTTTGGGTTGTAATTTTTCAGGCTCATCTTGAATCTGTCTCTGGAGCTGAAGCCAGAACTCATATAGGCAAACCTTTCACCAGTATCCTTAGGGCTGAGGGTTTGCTCCATATGGCTAATTGTCAGAGGGGCACCTGCCCTGCCAGCCATCCTCTCTAAAGGCAGGCGCTAGGCATGCATCACAGAGACACAAATGCTTAAGTCCCCATCAGCCATGCCCAGCTCATCAAGACCCGCCTGGGAATTCTGGGAGCCCACAGGCCCCAGCTTCCCCTGCCTCCGCCCGGTGGTTATTAAAGCAATGACTTAATTTTAATAGGGGCCTGTGTGTTCTCAGGAAGCTGCTGCCGCCCCTCCAGCCCTGATGAAAGGAATGAATCAGGCAGGACCCAGCTTCTGCCTATTGGAAGTCATAGAGGCTGGGATATGGGGAGTCCACAGTGGACCAGGCTATCGCCATAGGTGCCAGCATTTACAGAGGAAACCCAGGCTCTGGGGCCACGTCCTTCTCCCCTTCGAGAGAGCCTGGTGGTGGAGGGCCTGGGCTCGCCTCTGAGTTTGCCACCAGGAAGCTGTAGAAGTAGGGTGAGGCCTTGAATGCTTCAGAGTCTCCGTGTGTCAGACCCCTGATGGATAGGGTGGTAAAGGGCACGTGGGTCACATGCAGAGCCAGTGCCTGGATCGCCTATCAGTTGATTGAAGCACCACAAACTATTCTATCAGCCATCCGTTTCTCTTGCCAATCTTGAAAACATGTCTGTGTGCACCCACAGAGGGCAGGTGAGTTGAACCCTGTGCTGTGAAGTTCAAGTGGAGAACCCTGTGCTTTCCTGATCCCAAGATTTAACCAGAGTTCCTGGGTCACACAGTGACTCAACAGAACAGCTTGGGGGGTGGGGGTCCCTGGATGTTGCAAACAACTCAGCTCCTAGCTGAAAAGTTGACGCTTCAAACCCACCCAGAAGCTCCTTGGAAGACGAGCTCTATGGTGGGCTTCTGAAAGGTCATAGACCACGCTTGCAGACAGAGGAGGAGAAACATTGCTCCTTCCTCCTCCACATCCTTGTCTTTGCCCTCAAGAGGGTTAGGACACGGGTGCTTGTGGGAAGGCTTTCAAAACCATTGCTCCCATATCCACGTTTGCAAAGGTGTGGTCTGGTTTTGCCCCAAAGGAGCACCTGTAGCTCCCTGTACCTTTCGGTAGTCTCTGCAGTAGCTTTCCAAGGAAAGTCCTGGGTATTTTATAATCTCATAGGGCCGCCTGCCCAGTTCACCAATTGCCTATCTGATTTGCCCGATGTCATCTTTCCTCTCAATCACTTCTTTGAATTGATCATATTCAAGGTGGTCCCATATGCCCAACGTCGGGGACACAGGGCCCAGCAGCGTTGTCTCCTACGGGCTGGGGGCTCCTGAGGTTCTCTGGGCTGGCGGCTGTGCCACAGGCCCGTGCAGGTGCCCTAGTTATCCTGCAGATGCTCGTAAGGTTCTCCTGCCTTAGTGGAGTCCACAAAGGCAATGTGCTAACTCCCACATTGGGGAGTGGGGAGTGGGGTTTTAACAGCTTGTGAGCAGCCCTCCAAGGGCCAATGATGGGTCCCTTCCCTTTGGGAACAAAGAAGAGTGAAGACAATCAAAGACACATGGAGCTAATTAGTCCGAATGGAAGCACAGACCATGGGAACCCTAACCTGCATGCCCTGAGACCAGAGGAACTGGATGGTGCCCAGCTACGAGCTACCTGAAAGGGAGGTCCCGGATAGAGTGGGAGAAAATGTGGAACAAAACTCAAAATCATTTAAAAACAAACAAACAGACAGACAACTCTCCACCAAAACTAGCCTTACTGGTTGGATAGAGACTAGTGGAACCTCTGAGACGATGACCCTTGGTGACCCCTTCAGGTCTGGAGCTGAACTCACCACCTGATTCAATTTTCAGCCAAACAAGAGGCAGGTCTCTAAGTTGAACAATAGCACTAGGGAGGTAAGCATTCCTTAGAACCACTGACCATTCAAGATCCAAAGAGCAGTGTGTTTACCCAAGGACCAAGTTCAGGAGGCAGGCAGGGCCAAGGAAGAAGGTGATGTGGAAATGGGAATCACAGGAGGAAGAGGGGTACAGGTGGCACATGTGGGGAACTGCAACCAATGACATGAAGCAAATCGTGTATGAGTTGTTGAGTGGAAAATGGATTTATACACTTTTAATAAAATGGCTCTGCAAACTTTTTCTTAACTAGTGATTGTTGATTTTAAAACCAGTCTCTCTTGCTTTCAGAATGCTATCTCCTGTTTCATCCCCTCCCTGCCGTTGGAGGCCAAGGGTCCAACTGAAATTCTGTCACTGTCACCCCTGGTATTTCTCCGTGGCTTGTAGCCGAAAGCCCAAGTGACTCATAGGGACTGTCAAGGCCTTATATGACCTGAGTACTGGCTATGTTCTATTTGCCTTCAAGACCCAGGCTCCCCCCCCCTCCCCCCACGCTGCTTGAATCCTCAGACCCTTGTCCCAATCAGGAGTCATCTGGCGACTGGCTGCCATTGGACAGAGGTGTCGGTGGTGGAGATCCGGGAGCGGGAGAGTGAGTGGGGCTGGAGTTACTTCCCCTGATGCTTTGCCCACGGGTCATTGCAGCCTCAGCATGTCCTGTGACTACAGGCCCAGTTATTTCAAGGCAGCTTCCTCTACCCCACTCTGCCTGTGGCTGGTCACTGCCTTCCCCCTCTTGCTCGGCACTGCTACTAACCCTGGCGTTTCAGAACATCCTTGGGACTTCTTACCTCCCACCCGCCCTTGGTATAGTTGCGGCTGTTGGCCGCCATCCAGTGTGCCCCCGCTCATCGTGACCTCGTGCACAACGGAAGAAACGCTGCCCAGTCCTTCGCCACCCCCACCCCTTAGTGGAGAGTCTTCTGTCAAACTCTCCTCCAATGACGCTGTCTGCACGTGCCATTGGCGTCTTGCTGGGTCCCTGATCGACAGTCTTCCTCACTGCTGATAATTCAGGTGATTATTAGGCAGGTGGGAGCCCTGGTGGCATTGTGAGTTACCCGCTGGGCTGCTAACCACAGGGTCAGTAGTTTGAAACCACCAGCTGCTCTGAGGGAGAAAGATGAGGCTTTCGACTGCTGTCAACAGTTACAGCTTCGGACACCCAAGGGGCAGGTCTACTCTGTCTACTCAGGTCTACAGGGCTGCTGGGAGTCGGCATCCACTGGATGGCAGTGAATTTGTTTTCGTTTTTTATTAGATAGGCACAACAGTTGTTCATGGCTGGAGGTCCCTTCTGATTGGGGGTGGGGGGTGGGGTAGGGGTGCCAAGCCAGTGGTTCAATATTTAAAATTTCACCCCGAAGTCATCTGCCCCCTCTCTCCTCATTCTCTCTTTGCCTTCCAGTCATGCCAGGCACCTTTCTGCTCCTTGAAAGACCCGTGCCTGAACCCCATTCTCAGACCATCCTTATCTCCCAGCACATCTGCTCCTGTGCTAGTCAGAGACAGAAGGCGTGCAGGGCAGCACTGCAGAGGTGTGTGGGCAGGGATAAAGGAACCACCCCCAATGCGGAAGCATCAAGTGACCAGCGACCAGGGAAGCTGCCAGCACCCATGGCCTGGGACTTGGGGGTGTGTGTGTGGGGTGGGGACTGGGAGGAAACAGTGGCAGTAGAGCTGGAGATGCAGAGCTCCATCTATGAGGATGGAACAGGGGACGCAAACCCTGGGCCTCTCTGCCCTAGAGTCCCTGGACTTCTTGTGGGCGTTCCCATCGGCCCAGCCCAGCCAGAAGTCAGCAGACCAGGGAGGCCTGGGCAGCGGAGCTCAGAGTAGGTAGCGGGGGACGTGGGGTGAACGGAGCGCAGGTTGGCACTAGGGGATACACAGCATGCCATCGTATTGTCCAGTACTTGTGACCACCCCCCGGAAACATCTTTAAAAATTTCCACCCAACAGTTTTATTGGCATATAGCCGCACATCACACAGTTCGATAGTTCAGTCGCCCCAAGAACACGATCTTCATCTTCATCCGGGTGCTCAGTGTCGCTAGTAAACGTTTTTTGAATGGTTGGTTGTTCACTGCTTGGTTGCCCTCCATGCGGGCATGGGTCTCGTCAGCTTGGCCCCCTGCATGATCCTCGCCGTGCCCGGCACATCCAGTCAATTCTGTCTCTTAGGACCGTGGGTGGAGATGGTGTGGCTGAAGGGTGGCCGTGTTTCCGTGCCCGGCATTCCCCACTCGCAGTCCCCGCAGCCCTAGGGCCACAGAGCGGTACTGGCCCGCGATGCACTCACCCAGGCCATTTCCCCACATGACTGTCTCCCAGCCGTTGCTCCCTCCGGGTAACCCGACCCCACTCCTCAGTGACTCCCCAAGTGGCCATTACTTACATTACGGTGCACCCTGCCGTGGCACTTACATGCATCCCTCAGGATGTCCCCCTCCTTCCCTCCCACAGCGGCAGGTCCCCCTCTTGCCTGCTCATCTTGCAGGGCCCTGGGGCTGCGC
>NW_022111357.1:6426844-6435687 GCF_000313985.2 Echinops telfairi
CCCATCTGCTGGCGGAGGCTCGGAGGGCTCTCTGATGCTGAAAGTCTTTCTGCAGAGCTTCCAGATTGAGATGGAGGAGGACGAAAGGCCTGGCCATCGACTTCTGAACAACCAACCCCAACACTCTCTGCGCATTCTGACTCATAGTGACCCTCCAGGGCAGAGTAGAACTGCCCTTTGGGGCCTCCAAGGCTGCATATCGTTGTGGCAGCAGCAGGCCGCTTCTGTCTCCTGAGGGTAGCTGGGGGGTCCAAAGTACTGACCATGGGGTTAACAGCCCAACACTCAACTCACTACACTATGAGGGCCCCTAGCCAATGGAAACCCCACTGGGGTTATAAGGGTCCCGCATGCAACGTATCATGGGGGGTGATGCACGAGCCGTGAGTGAGGGGTCCACTTACTGGCAGCCAACTAACACCAACATCTGTGGAGCTTTTGTGATGGTTAGAGAGAGTATTCATAACGAGCCCCACCGAGTGCCTGGCTCTTTGAAAGAACCCAAGTAGAACCCTGCTCTGAGCACTCGCCAAACATCCAACCTCATATTTCCTGCAGCTGACGCCCCAAAGCCAAGGTGCTGAAGAGGAAAAGCCATGCCCTGGGTTTGAGCCCCTGCCTGCCATACGCACAAGCCATGCCAGGCGACCTGCCAGAGGCCTCTGTCCCACTCTTGAGCCTCTACTCACCACCACTTCTGTCCTTCTGGTCTGTTCCCGACCCTCTCCCCCCACCCTCTGCTTCTGGGCCATCCTCTCCTCTCTGAGTTAGTCCATCTTTCGGTTTGTTTCAAGGCATACACTTAACGAATTCAAAGCACTGAAGACAATGTATTGGCTCTTCTGTGCTCCAGTGTTTCAGTTGCTCAGGCAAATCCCTTGGCATCATCCTTGACTCCTTTGAAATTCCTAGGGATATTCAAATCCCGTTGGCTCCATCGTCAAAACATTTCCTTAATCAGACTCTGCTTTCGACTGCCAGCGCCTTCTTAGTGCAAGCCCTCCTCCTTTCTCCCTCACAGGCTTCTCTGCTCTCAATCCTCTGATGGCTTCTTGGACCACACAGAGTTGGGCTCAACCCCCCTCAAGCCCCACTTCCCTGACGCACCTCTTCCAATGCCTTCTTATTCCAGCCTCCGGGTGTCTGCGGTTACCCCTCCAAGTGTGATGCCCATCCCTTGTGGCTTAATCCTCCGCCTCCTTCTAGCTCTGCTCAAATGTCGCCTTCTCAAAAAGCAAGAACAACAACAACGAAAATCCACAGTCACCTTCGAAGGGTCAATGCTGACTCCTCTGAGGCTGTCACTGTTGACGGGAGTAGAAAGCCCAGCCTTCCTCCCGAGGAGCTGCTGGTGGTTTCGAACTGTCGACCGTGTAGATTGTAGCCCAAGGTGTGGCCACTGCACCAGAAGATCCCCAAATATCAGATCCAAATGTAGCGGACTCTGCTGTATTTTTCTTCTTGTGACTCTCGTCACATCTGTTTACTGTATGTACTCCACAGTAGGCTGAAGGCCCCGTGTGAGCAGGGATGCTTCAGTGCCTGGCACATTGTCTATGCCCAATAAGAAGTCCTGGGTGAAAGGATGGTGCTAGATGCACAAGACCTCTTAAGAGTGCTGAAAAGCAAGGAGGTTACTTTGAGGATTAAGGTGTTCCTGACCCAAGCCATGGTACGTCCAATCACCTCACATGAACGTAAAAGTTGGCTAGTGAATAAGGAAGACCGTAGAAGAATCAATGCATTAGAACTGTGGTGGTTGGGCAGAATATTGAAAGTACCGTGGACTGCCAAAAGGACAAACAAATCTGTCTTGGAAGAAGTCTGGCCAGAGTGCTCCTTAGAGGCAAGGGTGGCCAGATCTCATCTTACCTGCTGTGAGTAGAGACCAGTCCTTGGAGAAGGGCATCATGCTTGGCACAGCAGAGGGGCAGTACAAGAGAAGAGGGTCCTCAGTGGGGTGGATTGACACAGTGGCTGCAGCAATGAGCTCACCTGTAACAACAATTGTGGGGATGGTGCGAGAACAGGTGTTATGTCATTCTGTTGTACAAAGGGTCGCTATGAGTTGGGATGACTTAAGGCACCTGACAAGAACAACAACAATAACAACAACTGGATTGTTGGGGATCTAACAGTAACCCAGGGAGCACTGTCCCAGACTTTGGTAGCTTGCTGTTTTGCGGAGGTGATGAATGCTAAATAATAACACGATGAAGGATTTAATTGCTCCTGAAAAAGGTGCTATAGAAGGACAGTATATGTTGATCAGAGAGTGGGTTAACAAGGACTTTGAACCAGAGGAGGGAGAGGGGGAGGAAGAGTATCTCAGAGGGCTCCTTTGAGGAGGTGATAATTTTGATGAAGCTTGGAGGCTGGGTAGTTGTCCTGGGAAACAGTGAAGGGTGAAGGAAGAGGATGTTCAAAGCCTAAGATGTGTGCGTGTGTGTGTGTTGGAAATCCAGTGCTTTTATGGAACAAGAAAAGCTAGCGCTGCTTGAACCGAATGGTGGTGGGACTTGGAGGAAGGATGAGCTCAGGGTGGGAGTGAGGCCGTGAGCTTGTGGAGGGCAGGCACCACTGCTCCTGCGTTGCCCACCTCCAGCGCAAGCGTAGTCCTGGCCCTTGGCTGGCAATGTGGCTCCAGGCAAAGAGCACTGGGCAGGGGCCCAGACCAATCTGGAGTCTAAAGCTTATTTCCTGTGCAACCTTGAGCAAGTCCCATAGGCTCTCTGAGATTGCCCCTTCCTCCTCTGCTGATCCAAGGACAGATGATGGTCCTACTCTTTTCTGGGAGAGTACGCTAAGCTCTCGATGCCCGGACAGCCAGATGGCATGGCCAGCAGTGAAGCTGTGAGGTTGGGTCTTGAGACTGCCCTTTGCTGAGACTCCAGGAGGCACCTGGCCCATGGGGCAGAAGTCATGCCCCTTGGGCAGGCCTGGGCCTTCTGCCCTACATCCCTGCCCCCAGACAGACTCAAAAACAAAAGCAATACACCTTTCAGACAAGTCCCCTTTTCTGTGACTCCGGAAAGTCAGGGGACTGGGTCCCCTGAGGTCCCTTCCAATTCCCCAAGAGAGAGCTGCCCAAGTGTGCAGCCTGTCTCGGACACAGTTTGTGTCTCCTGCGGAAACCATGACGCGTACAGTGAAATGAGACGCTTGTAGCTTGCCAGGCGCGATCATAAAGGATGGCGGTGACAGGTTCCAAGCAATAGGTCATGTTGATCTTTTCACATTTGTTTTCTATTCTTATTACATTTTGATGGATGGGGAGAGTGGGGATTGTATCGTAATCTCATTCCTGTCTTAAACTGCTAATTCATGCCTGAGTTCCCGCTTCCACTTTGCTTCTACACATTCAGTCAAGTGCTGATGGGAGGAAGATTTAATAGGAAGCTGGAAGAAGAGGCGCTGATAGGAACACGTTAGCCGGGGAGCAGCGTCTTTCAAGAGAACAGCCTCATCAAGTCATTCCGCGAGGAAAGTGCCCGGTTACCCGGGGGCCATCGGGGCTCCCTGTGTAGAACGATAAGGAACATAGACTAATAAAACAATATCGTACCATCCTACGGTGCTTCTAATTTTTCGGATTGGTTGGAATGGATCGCTTTGAGAAATGAAAAGCGCCGTATGAATGCAGACATTGATTTGCTTGAATCCTTCCCGTAGCTCCTCGGGGCTGGGACAGCGGTCCGACTTGAGAGCTGCGGAAACTGAGGCAGAGAGAAAGGAAGTCAGTTCGACCAGATAAATCCCCCCTCCCCCTCCCCGCTTCCTGGTGCCTGGTTAAAATGCAAACTGTGGCCCTGGGGGCTGGGGAAGAATCTGTCCTTTCCACTGCTCCCGGGTGAGGCACAGTCTGATGGCATGTGAGAATGCACACGTGTGTGCTGTGGTTCCGTTGATATCTTTTATGATGCCCTTCCAATTGCCCAAGGAGGTCTGCTGGTGTAGTGGTTGCGCACTGGGTTGCTAACTGCAAAGTCAGCAGTTCAAAACCACAGCCCCTCCTAGGGAGATAGACGGGGCTTTTTGCTCCTGGAAAGAGTGACAGTCTCAGAAATGCACTGGGGCAGTTCTACCCAGTCCCATAGGTTTGCCGTGAGTCATTGCCGGCTCGATGGCAGTGAGTTTTGTTTTAGTCTCAGTTGTCCTCGTCTTAAGTCCCTGATTAGTGCTACTGGCCGGAGAGTTGGCAGTTCAAGCTCACTGGTGGCACGGTGGAAGAGACGTCTGGTGATTACTTCTGTAAGATGAGGGCCCACTGAAAACCCTTTGGGGTACAGCTCTACCCCGCAACCTAAGGGACTACCGAGAGTCAGAATCAACTCAATGGCATTGAGCTTGGCTGGCCGGATGGTTTGGGTCCTCTCCTCGATTATAATTGCTGGCAGTTAAAATCTCCTACTCATTCCTTCACCTGCCCCTTTCTCTAGGTCTCTTGGCTCAATGTATTGTCTCTCCCCCACTTCCCCCTCGTCCTTGGTTTGAGGCAGTGGGCGCCTTATCTCATCTCTGCCAACAATCCCACACTGGTCCCTTCTATCTTACTCTCACTCCTCTACCCAGCACCCCTGAACTCTCAATAGGACTCCCTGCTGTGCCCTCCATAGTGGGAGCAAATCAGGCCGCGGCTGGGTGTAGGACTGCAGTGGGGGTGGGGGGAAAACTCCAGAACTCTGAACTCACTGCCCCCAAGCCCATTCCAACGTTTAGGGATCCTAAAGGACAGAGTGGAACTGCCTCGTGAGTTGCAAGCCCCATCTTGCTCCCTCGGGGCGGCTGGTGGTTTCGGACTGCTGACCTTGCCCTCTGCAGTTAAGGCATGCTTTGGCATCCAAGTCTGCCTTGCTGACCAGCTCCCAGCAGATGCACCCCTGGAGTGGCAAGATTTGGTGAGCTTTGTATGTGTGTGTGCCCCTGCACGCCCATGTGTGTTGGGTCTTTTGGCACATTTCACAAAGGGGCTAGGCATCTGTACCCACCAGGGCCCCCCAACAACCAACCTTGGGAGATACCCCTTGAGATGCGTGAGGCTTCAAGACGTTCAGTGACCTTGCCCAAGGTCACAGGCCTCTGGGGCAGAGCCTACCCTCAAGGGCTGTGCTGCTTGCAGAGCCCACTAGGGCTGCTTTGTGGCCTGCCCCGGCAGCTCTTTCTGGGGCATTTGCACCTGTTCCCATATCGGGGGCTAACTGTGGAAACCTGTTTTTGCCGCTTCCCATCAGGCCCAGGAAATGGGAGTCCAGCTTGTGGATGGTTGGACAGGAGGCTCTCAAGGGCCCCAACCCTCAGTCGGATTTCCCCAGCTTTTCCTCCTCCTCCTCCTCATTCAGGCAGCTGGGGCTCAGGCCTTCTCCCTGCCTTTCAACCGCTCGCTCTCTCCCGCTGCTTCCACTGTTTCTCTCCCCTGTCTCTCTCTCTCTTGTCGGAGCATGAAAATGACTGGACTTGGCATTATCTGCTGGTTTCCATGGTAATAAAATCTGTTTCCGATAATGGCCCTTCCCTGGCTGTGGTTAGTTTTGGTAATTTTAGCAACACTGTTGCACAGGCCACCTGCATTTCAATACGATGCAAGCTGGATTCCACGGCCGCTTTCAGGTTGAATAGAAATAAGAGAAAGTGCTTGCTCAAAAAATCTGAGGCTGGATAAATGCTCTAGAGAGAGAGAGAGAGAGAAAAGAGAGAAAAGTTGCATAAACTCCTGAAGGTTTGGGTGTGTGAACAGCATTGAAAGACCCCCACCACTGCTTAAACCTGCCCATGACCTCAGTAAGAGGAGGGTGAGCCTGGACTCTCCTAGAGGGCGCTGGGCATCAATCACCTGTCCCCCAAGCACCCCTCCTGCCTTGTCTCCATTCCCTGCTGCCTTGGCCGTGCGATTCTGCTTCTTGACGTCCAGTCTGCTTGTGTTGTGTCAGCCCCCTCTCATGCCCTTCCTCCCCTGGTGCCGGGCAAGCTCCTACCAGTGTTGAAGCACCTGGCCAGGCATTTCTGCATCCCACCCCCCGAGCTGTTCTTCTCCCGCCTCTCGGCGCTCCTGCCACGTGCATCTTTTTCACCGTCGGATGTGTGCGTCGGGCGCACCTCCTCTCACTGGCTTCCTTGGTTACCTGCCTCTCTCCCATGTTCCCTGTGCCTTTAGAAAAGAGGGGGTCCTGCCTGCCACAGATCTTGTGCCCCGTTGAATGGAGAATAGAGAGCCACAGCCCCCACAAACCACACTAGTGGCTCCGTGGTAGAGTTCCTGTCTCTGAGATCGGGAGACCTGGGTTCTGTCCCTGGCCAGTGCGTCTCCGGAACGGTCGCTAGCTGTCTGTGTATGGAGGCTTGCAGGTTGCCACGATGTGGAGCAGGCTATAGAGGACAAGGAAGAAAGGCCTGGTGGTCTACTTTTGAAAATCAGCCCATGAAAACCCTTATGGGTCACAGGAGACCACTGTCTGCTCGGTGGACAATCATGGGCATGACACAGGCGTGGGCAGTGCTTTATTCTGCAGGACAGGGGATGACCGGCCGCTCTGTGTGCTTCTTCGCCTTGCTCCTCCTTCACCCCATGAGGCAGGCACAGTGATGAGCGCCGTTTTACAGAGGAGGTAACCGAGGCACAGGGAGGTCAAGATGCTGGTCCCAGATGGCAGAGTTAGTAGATGAAGCGAGTTCAGATGAATGACTTCAAGCTGGAGGAATATGAGGCCGGCGCTGAGCACAGCCTGTGAGTGAAAGCAGGAGAAGATTTCCCCGGAAGTCTTTAGGGGGAGCTGTGAAGGCGATGGCTGCTGCCAAAGCATGATTCTCTCCTCTGTCTGATGCTGCAAGGAGTGGGAAGCGGGGGGGCATGGGAAGGCTGGAAGGAGGGGGTGGAGGGGGGCAGCACAGATGTGAGGGGGCTGCGCACACAGATTTTTGCTGATGCTGCAAACTTCTAGGGAAGGGGGGCCGGGGGGTGGGGGAGAGAACAGGGGAAGATGTGCCAGAGCCTCCAGCAGCCCAGTCTGAAAATGGGCCTGTGCTTCACCCCCTGTGTCCAGCCCCGGAGGGACTCTGGGGAGGGCCTGATGTGCACATGGCCCATTAGAGATAAGGCAGAGTGTACCTCAGAGCGGGGAGAGCTAGGGGAGATGGGCCAGCCTCCTCCTGCCACCAGCCGCCAGCCCGCCTGGGCAGCGCTCTGATTTGTGTGCAGACCCAGCCTGAAGGTCCCCCAGGACTGGGTCCAGCGGCTGCGTCTGTACTTGCAGTTGAAATGGTTCTTGAGAGGCACTTGGCTGGGCCTGCACCTCCTCAGGGGCAGCAGGGATGCTCAGAACTCGGATTTTCCTGAGCAAGCCGCTTGATCCCCACCCTCTGAAATCTCCTCCCAGGCTGGTGGGATGGTGGCAGGGGTGGTGGTAAAGCACAGGAGCCACAGTCAAACTGAGTCCTCAGCTTTTATCCCCTCAGGATGGGGCCTGCTGGCCGCCCCAGATGCCGTTTGAGATCAAGCTCTTAGGAGGCTGAGGGCAGCAACTTCAGGGGTGGGGGCTACATAGAGCTAGGTTCCTCCCCAGCCTCCCCAGAGCAGGGATCCAGCAGCCTACCATTCTCCCCTCATTGCCCTTCATGTAAAGTAGAGCTCTAGGAGGACCAAGGGAGCTGGTTCATCATGATCACAGCTAACACTTAGATCCCAACTAAACTGAACTCGGACTCATAGCAACTCTATAGGACTGACTTGGTAGAACTGCCTCTGTGAGTTTCTGAGACTGTAACTCTTGACAAGAGTAGAAAGCTGGCTGGTGGTTTCCAACAGTGACTTGTGATTAGCAGCCCAGTGTAACCACTAGGCCCCAGGGCTCCTAAAATCTATGGACAGAAAGATAAATGGACAGTTAGCTAGGTAGAGAGTGGCCATGGCGGCCCCCCTGACTCATGGTGACCACGTACAACAGAACAAAATCTGCCCAGTCCAGTGTCATCCTCCTAACGGCCAGCTGGTTTGAATCCATCGGTGCCACCGTGTCATTGCATCTCACAGAGGGTCTCCCTCACATGCCCTGGGCCTAGCGTCACCAGACATGGTGTCCTCTGTCTTGGTCGATCCCTCTGGTGGTTGTGCCCCAAGCAAAGGTGTCCGACAATGTTGTCGCCAGCCATAGGTTTTCTTAGATCATTTTATTGGGGGCTTGTACACAATCCATCCATCCATTGTGTCAAGCACATTTGTACATTTGTTGCCATCATCATTCTCAAAACATTTGCTTTCTACTTGAGCCCTTGATATTAGCTCCTCACTTTTCCCCCTCCCTGGCAACCCTCCCTCCCTCATGAACCCTTAATAGTTTATAAATTATTATTATTTTTCATGTCTTATACTGTCTGATGCCTCCCTTCACCCACTTTTCTGTTGTCCATCCCCCCAGGGAGGGGGTTACAGGTAGATCATTGTGATCTGTTTCCCCTTTCTCCCCCACCTTCCCTTCCCTTATTGGTCCTGAGGAGTTTATCTGTCCTGGATTCCCTCTGTCTCCAACTCTGATCTGTCCAGTGTACATCCTCTGGATGGGCCGAATTTGTAAGGTAGAACTGGGATCATGATAGTGTGTGTGTGGGGGGAAGCATTTAAGAACTAGAGGAAGCATACGGTTTCATCGGTGCTATATGCACCCTGACTGGCTTGTCTCCTCCCCAGGACCCTTCTGCAAGAGGATTCCAGTTGCCTACAGATGGGCTTTGGGTCTCCATTCTACACTCCCCCTCATTCACCGTGATATGATTTTTTTGTTCTTTGGTGCTTGATACCTGATCCCATCGACACCTTGTGATCACACAGGCTGGTGTGCTTCTTCCATGTGGGC
>NW_022111357.1:6436371-6437623 GCF_000313985.2 Echinops telfairi
GACTATCTTATCTAGATAGACCTGCAGAGATAATAACCTGCACAAAAAACAAGACAGAGCAAAAGAAAACAGAACAACAACAAAAAGAAAAGCCTGTAAATAGTTCAAGGTCTATTTGTTGACCTTTAGGAGTGTTTTCCTGTCAAGGCTGATGGGGTGCCATGCCCTGGCCCCATAGTCTATTTTTGGTATTCCCTGGGGGCTTCATTGCTCTGTTCCCCTTGCTGTTTTGTTGCACACTCTTAGTGTTTCACCTCAGTGTGGTGTGGTCAGATCAGGCGCAATTCTTGCACTGTGTCTCCAGTATTGTCCGCCGTAGGGCTATGGGTCAGTGAGGGACATTGAGTCTTGTGGCGGGGCTGGCCCTATGGTCCTCTCTGTGCATTGGCTGCTCTGAGTGGGAGTATCGTCCTTGGGGGTTGGTGGGCCAGGATGTGCTCCACTCCCTCTTCCTCTCCCTTCATTTGCTCCCGTGTGCTCTGATCAGACAGAGCTGATCTGCTCTCCCTGAGCTGCTGATTCAGTGCTGTCCTCGGAAGTGAATTCTTCTGCAGCCGTAGGTTTCCATTGGCCACATTTTGGAAGTAGACTGCCAGGCCTTTCTTCCTAGTTCATCTGAATCTGGAAGCTGTGTATCATGCCCACCTGGAATTTGAAAAACTGATAGGATCATAGCAATAGACCATCCCCCACAGCATAATGAACTGCTCAATGAGCAGTGATGAAAAAAGATGCTTGTTTGTTGCTGTCAAACAGACTCCGACTCGGGTCGAACCTCTGTGTGCAGATACAATGATCAGTTCTAGAAGCCCATGACCCTGGGGAGCAGCTAGTCAGGCCTGTCTTCTGAGGGGATGTGGGCAAGTAGTCCCACACTTAACCATCTACACCACACAGGGCCATGACTATGAGGGCTGTCCTCATGTGATTCCCATTTGTGCATTAGGAAACGAAGGCCCAGAGTTGAGGGAATGTTCCTGAGGTCTCTCTCACATGGTGGAGCCAGGATAGGAATCCAGGATGAAATCACCAGCTGCTTCAAGGCAGAAAGACAAGGCTTTCTACTTCTGTAAAGATGTATGAGGGGGTACCCCCCCACAACTGGAAAAAAGCTCTGCTGGGTGGAGTTTTTGTTATATGAAATTTTCCCACTAGCCAAGTGTCCGGCAACTTGCTCTGAGTTAGTGCACCCAGTGGCATCACCTGGGAAGGTTCTCTCTGGTCGCAGTTAATTTTTTCATGAAAGCAATTT
>NW_022111357.1:6438787-6440691 GCF_000313985.2 Echinops telfairi
TTGATGACAAACTTAATTCTGGACATCTGTCAACTTCTGGAATGGACAAAAATGTAGTGCATTTGGAGTTCATTCCACCAGGTCAGATTGTTAATCAAGTTTTCTATTTAGAGGTTCTGAAAAGATAGCATAACAGTGTGTGACCAAAAAAGGGCCTGATTTGTGGCAGATAGGGGACTGGTTTTGCCACCACAACACACCTGCTCCCTTAGCCATCTCAGTGTGCCAGTTTTTGGCAAAAAAAACAGCATGCCTCTCTTGCCTCATGCACCCTACTCACCTGATCTTGCTCCATGCGACTTCCTTCTGTTTCTGTGAATGAAGAGGGACATGAAAGGACAGCAATTTGGCCATGTAGAAAAGGTGAACGAAAAAATGAGGGAGTTGCTGTCAGCCCTCCAAACAGATGAGTTTGAAAAATGTTTCCAAGAATGGAATCACAGATTTGACAGATGTATTAAGTGTAATGGAAAGTACTTTGAAGGTGATAAGGTTGTTTTGTAAAAACAACAACAACAACAACAAAAACATCCCAAGAACATATCTTTGAAAAACTATGTTTTTTTTTGTGTGTGTGTGGATTGGGGGGTTACCCCTCTTACCATCTTGCACCCCCACACGGGCTGTTCCACCTTCTCCCCTGGTCGGAGTCAGCTTGAATGGCAGGAGCTGGGTTTCTGATGGCTCCAGTCTTCTTGACTGTGGTGCCGGCAGGTACAAAGATAGGGAGAAGAAAGGGTGGCAGCCCGGCAGAGGAGGGGAAGCCCTTGCTGGGATTTGGGGGTCAGAGAGCAGGCTTTTCCTCTCGGCTCAGCTCATCATTCGTTACATGTTTTGGGGTGAGAGACCAGGATGCCTCCCAGCTTGGCTTCTGTTTCTGTCCAGTGGGAAGCAACTGTGCCCCCAGTGGCCCCCCTGCAGGTCAGCCTGCACCCGGGGGCAAGGATAAATGGCTTCATGTTGTGAAAACCTGGAAGTCTCTCGAGCAGAGAGGGGTGGCTAGAAAATACACATTCTCGAAGGAAACCCGACCTCCCATCAGTGCGGGGGGGCCCTTGAACAGGGGTGCCTCAGGGGCATGGTTGTTGTTCCAGATGTTGCCCCTACCCCTACCCCTTCCTCCCTGGCTGTGGTTCAAGCATGGCTTCCCTGCTTGGCACATGGGGATGTGAGCTTGGAGATAGGCAATTGTTGAAATGGCCTTTGGCACATATGGCCAGCTTGGGATGGCTCCGATTCAACTTGTACCGACTTTAAACCCTGGTACCTGGAAGAGGTGCATTTCTCCCCATCACTCCTATTTTACAGAACAGAGCTCCGAGGTCCCTGGTGGGTCTGATGGGTAAGTCTGGCTTACAAGATGGGACACACATGTTGCTTCTTCTCTGGGACCATCCCTGGCTAGGAATGGACTCAACTTAGACAGACTCACAGGACACCCTGGGGATGAGGGACGGGGTACTGGCCCTGCCAGGCACTGAGGGTCCCTCTCCAAGCCGGGCCCTCCCTCGGTGGTGCCATGGCTCCGGCCCTCCTCACTCCCCTCTTGACAGATGCTGTAAAGCACCCCCCCACCCCCAGCTGGGACCTTCACTTCATGAAGGGCAGAATTAATTGAGGGAATCTATGGTCCAAGACGGGAAGAGGCTTTGCCCAAGTCGCCGCGCTGCCAGCGTCTGCAGTGGGTTGTGTCTCTCGCCGGCCACGCCTCAGGGCAGGCCTGTGTCACCCGAGTTCCTCTTCCTGCCAGGTAATACTGGCCTTATTTAAACCGTCTCCAGACCATCAGAGATCACAGCCAATGGCCGCCGGTTCTCTCATTACTGGGTGCCGATAATTAATATTTATAAGTCACGTGGGCGCTTGTTTTTCTCTGCTGAAAAGGAATCCTATGTTTCCAGTCC
>NW_022111357.1:6444765-6445720 GCF_000313985.2 Echinops telfairi
CCCACATGTGATTATCGGCCAGGTTGGCACAATTAACTAACTCAATCCACTGACTGTCGCTATAGATTCACCTATTCTAGATTTCACATGCAGAAAACTGTACAAAACAAAACAAAGAACAAACAAACAAACAAAACTCAACGAATGACAAAACAAACCAGAAAAACCTCCATGGAAAAGGAGGCAGAAAATATTAAAAACGGAAACAACTTTAAAATTTGTCAAAAGAGGGATAACATGATACGATGCTACGTTTTAACGCAACTACATCTGTCATGAATGTTTCAACAAGCTGAAGAAGCCCTGGAAGCACTCACTCCTCCATGTCAGGAAATTTGGAGGACAGCTACTTGGCCCACTGACTGAAAGAGATCCTTGTTTGTACCCATTCCAAAGAAAGGTGACCCAACAGAATGCTCAATCTATAGACCAATTGCATTGATGTCACAGGCCAGGAACATTCTGCTGATGCGCATCCAACAGGACATTGACAGGAAGCTGCCAGAGGTGCAGGCCTTATTCAGACGAGGACATGGAACAAGGGATATCATTGCTGAGGTCAGAGGGATCTTGGCTCAAAGCAGAGGATACCGGGAAGATGTTTACTTGTGTTTGATTGACGATGCAAAGGTGTTGGACTGTGTGGACCACAATGAACTATGGATGACCTTGAGGAGAATGGGAATTCTGGAACACTTCACTGTGCTCATGCAGAACTTGGACATGGATCAAGAGGCAGTTGGGCAGTTGTGCGAACAGACGGGAATACTGCATGGTCTAATATCAAGAAAGGTGAGTGTCAGGGTTTATGTTAGTCTGGGTACATTAGAGAAACAAATCCACAGAAACTCATATGTATAAGAGAGTTTTATATAAAGGTTAAGTGCACATCAAGAAAACATCCCAACCTAGTGCTGCCCAAGCCCACAAGTCCAACATTAGCCCATATGTCCAA
>NW_022111357.1:6447018-6448356 GCF_000313985.2 Echinops telfairi
TTACACGCATGTGAGAACTGGACACTGATGCAAGAAGCCAGAAGAAGAATCAGTGTATTTGAATTGTGGTGCTGGAGAAGAATATTGACAGTACCCTGGACTGCTAGAAAGAAGGAAAAAAATCTGCCTGGGAAGAAGTGTGGCGATAGAGGGTTGGGTGGCAAGACTTCATCTCACATGAAGACTTTGGACGTGTTGTCGGGAGAGACCAGTCCCTGGAGCAGGACATCATGCTTGGTAAAGCAGAGGGGCAGCGAAACAGAGCAAGGCCCTCAATGAGATGGATGGACACAGTGGCTCTAACAATGGGCTCAGGCATGGGAACACTTGTAAGGGTGATCAGGACCACGCAGTGTTTCCTTCTGTTGGGCATAGGGCCACCAAGGGTTGAAATGGACTCAATGACACCCAACAACAACAACAGCAACAACATTAACAACATCGGCCATCATTGACTTTACAATGTTGTCTGATATCAAAGTTATTCACCTGCCTGGACGATGGTCAGAGGAGATTTGCCAGAGGTTTAATCTGCGTGTTGATCCTACAAGTGGGTTTGGGGCTTCCACTGTCAACCAGAGCCTTCGGTAGATAATGGAAGCTCTGATACCATTCCATCCTCTGGAATTGGATCTTATCATTTGCAATCTTTGGATGACACGGGCTGGTGTGTGCTTCTTCCATATGGACTTGGTCGATGCCTCAGTTAGATGCTGCTTGTTTTAAAGACATTAAGATCCTAAACACAATTCTTTCTGATAGTCAGGCACACCAGATTTCTTCACCACACTTTGCTATAACACCGCCATCTTTAGTGATCTCCTCATGAGATTGAGTATAGAATACCATCCCAGACCATTTAAACCACAATCTGAGGGCCAAGTGCCCAAGCATGACATGAAAAACAAAACATTACCAAAAAAAATCCCTCTCGTGTTAATTAATATTCTTGGTGGATGTCATAGAGAGATCCGTGCATCTTATTGGCCTAACCCAATAGAAGTATCTCTTGTTCATGTCAAATCCATTTTCTCAACAGGGTGGTTATGCTACTGACAATCTTTCAAGGCCCAGGTGATGAAGGCTGAGTCCTCTTCAACAGGTAAGTTTCCAACGTCATCTGAGCGTCCTCATCTGGCCAGCAGATGGAGGAAGAGAGTGAAGAGTGGGTGCTTTTTACAGGAAGTCTACCCACCTTCCAATGGCTAGAGCCCATTGAGCTGGACAGGAAGTTGGATATCTAGTCCTTGGCGGAACATTCATGCCTTGCAGCGCTGGATTGCTGCTGTTGTGAGTGCTATCAGGTTGGCTCTGACGCATGGCACACACGGCGTGAAC
>NW_022111357.1:6448654-6451038 GCF_000313985.2 Echinops telfairi
ATGTTTCTTCCTGGTACCTTAGTCCGGAAGTTCTGCTGAGACCTGTCTGCCATGCATAATCCTGCTGGCATCTGAAATCCCAGTGGCACAGCTTCCGGCATTAGAGGAACATGCAAGTCACCGTAGTACAACCAAGCGGCAGCTGGGTGGTGGAGCAGCATTAGGAGCACCGCATACATCTTAGGTGGCCAGCTGGCCAGCTCCACCTCCGCTTTCGGGGTGATTCTCATACGAAGACAGGACGGGAACTACTGATCGAGAGGTTCCTGGCTTGATTCGAATTTTGCTCCAACTCCTCCTGTTCGCATGACTGTCATGTCTTCAATATTCCAGCCTGTCCGACGGGTGGGAACCCACGGAGAGTCTAAGGGAAGGGGCCCCCTGGCCCCCCTCCCCCAGAGAAGTCCACACAAGGGGGTTCTGGGTGGGGAGGCTGCCACAGATGGAGGCAGGGCCTGCAGGACTTAAAAGACCCAGCCTAGAGGCTTGGCCTCTGAAGCCATGAAAGGTTTGGAAGCAAGTGAGAGACAGGATGAGAATGAGCTTTAGGAAGGTTCATTCAGTGGAGAGGGGGTGGGGTGTGGGGTGAGGCTGCTGTGTTCAGCATTCACTTCTCCTCTCAGACAGACCGGGCTCTAACCGTGGTCCTGCCTAGTCTGGGTCTCCTCAATACCCTGGAGGGAAACAGGACTCCGGTGCCCTGCCTCACCTTCCACGCCTCTTCCCTGGCCAACCCAGGGACGTACGACCGACTCTGTCACAGGACGTCCTAAACGTTGCACGCCAGGAGACTGTGATTGTAACAACTATTTATAGTTTCCCAAGGGATGGCTTTGTGAGGGAAATACTCGGTTGCGTACTCTAGGCTTAGTCTATTTGTAAGCAAAAAATCAGTCCTCTGTAGTTAAATTCTTTCATTCGTCCATTCATCCCACCAAGATTGACCATGATCCAACCATATCCCAGGCCCTGTGTTGCCCACTACGCGCTCAGTGGTGAAAGGGACAGGTCACGAGGTCCCTGCCCACACGGAGCCTCTGGGATACGCCTCCTTGGTTGATACTCAGAAACGTGTCCATCAGCTGAGGAGCTTCTCTCTTCCTAAATCCCCCATCATTGAGTCCCGTGTAGGCCTTTTCAAATCCGAGCAATACACTGTCATCCTTTGCTAGGGACCTAATCAGAACACAGACACAAAGGTGCTTTTACAGCATGTGGAGTAAACAAAACAATTTCCTCTGGCGAATGTGTGTGTGAGGTATTCAGGCTTAGAAAATCGCGCCTGATGATGGTGCGAGTCCAAGGACCGGCTTCTTTTCAGGCTGGGGTTTATTTGTAATACTCTCCATCCCAGTCAGACTTAAGATGCCTAGCAATTTGGGGAAAAAAATAATGCTTATTGTGTTTTTGATCATCCAAGGAAAATACGCTCAAAGGACAAAAAAAGGAGGGAAAAATAAGGACCACCCATACTCTTCTCTCTTGGCGGTATGCTGGGAAGAGGCCGTCACGTTTCATCCTCCAGTTTCCTTTTCTTGTTCGCATTTTAAAGTCAATGTCAGAACATTACAGGACAAGCACTTTCTCACGTTCCTAACATTTATCATTAGCATAATGTGACCTAGTGCTGACGTTCATGCTTATATTAGAACTCACACAGAGCCTTGGTGTTCTGTTTTGAAACATTTATGTGGGTCCTGATTTCTTCCCTTTTTTTCATGTTGTGGATAATCCTGTGACACACATCTTCATACCTGCCGTTTCTCTGGTCCTTAGAATACATCTTTTAGAAATTTAGGTGCCCAGTCAAGGAATGGGGGAAAAAAAACCTTAAAAAGTGCTTCCCAAGAACAGATATACAGCTGGCCATCAGCACTTAAGAAAGTGCTCGGTATCATTAGTCACCATAGAAATGCAAATGAAAACTGCAATTAGATTCCATTATGTACTCAAGCAAAACCATCCCATTGCCATCCAGTCAAATCAGACTCTTAGCAATCCCACAAGACGGCACGGAACTGGCCTTTAGGGTTTCCAAGGCTGGAATATTTACAGAAGCAGACTGCTACATCTTTTTCCTGACACTATACACAAGATGAGTAAAATGAACAAGTACTGACAGCATCAAGTGTTGGCAGGGATATGGAGCAACTGAAATTCTCCTGCATTGCTGGCTCGGCTATAAACCACTTTGGACAATGGTTTCTCCTAACGTCACACACACACACACACACACACACACTATGTAGCCATCCCATTTCTACTGCGTCCATAAAAACACATGCAACTTTATTCATCACAGCCCCACACTAGAAACAAATATACACCAATACATAGATGGATAAAAAATGTGATACTTTTATACAATGAAATACCATACACCA
>NW_022111357.1:6451796-6452991 GCF_000313985.2 Echinops telfairi
TATGTGGGTCTTGCTCCTTAGTACACCGCTGTATGCTAAAGCAAGAAATCATCAAGCCATACAGTTAAACAAATGCACTGAATATGTCTTGCTATATGTAGGCTGCTTTTTTTCAACAAACAAGTAACTAGGATGGAATTCAGATGATACCATCACTATCAGGAATTCAGGAATGCCTCAACCCAGCTCTGTAGTCACCCATCACTTGCCTCTGATGTTCTAAAGAAGGGATAAGCTTCAGGAGTTATAGTAGAATTGGAATCAAGGTATCGCTTTATCAGGAACTATGCAAATAACAACGTTCCAAATTCAAAATAGTAGTAAAAGGTTGAGTTAGGGCCTGGGTCTTGGACACGAGTCTATTAGTCCTCCTCTCTCTTTTCAATGCCCCTAGTGCCGTCCCCGAGCCAAACAGGGGGTATCAGAGAGAGTGCTCTGTAGAGATGCTGACTTCAGTGCCAGTGTGCCCAGAATGAACAAGGTCTCCTACCTTGACCCATCAGATGACAGCTTCTCCTTCCTTTGGGGGCAGGCAGTGGGAAGTCATGACGGTACTGGACAGGGGGTGTCTGACACCTGTGAAACACCTGAATCATTTCTTCCTACTCCTGATTCCCAGATGTGAATTTGTAGGGCTAAAGGAACGGACATTTTGAAGGTGTACCTTTACTGACAGCATACAAGAGAGGCCAATATCTCCCTTCACCCACTTTTCTGTTGTCCACCCACCCCTGGAAGGGGGTTATATGTAGATCATTGTGATCTGTTCCTCCTTTCCCCCACCACCTTCCCCTTCCCCTCCTGGTATCACTACGCTCATTACTGGTCGTGAGGAGTTTATCTGGTCTGGATTCCCTGTGTTTCCAGTTCTTATCTGTACCAGTGTACATGCTCTGGTCTAACCGGATTTGTAAGGTAGAATTGGGGGTGGGGGTGGGAGGAGAGGAAGCATTAAAGAACTAGAGGAAAATGGTATGTTTCATCGGTGCTATACTGCACCCTGTTAGCTCATCTCTTCCTGTGACCCTTTGGTAAGGGGATGTCCGATTGTCTACAGATGGGCTTTGGGTCTCCACTCTGCACTCCCCCTCATTCACATCAATATGATTTTTTGTTCTGGGTCTTTCATGCCTGATACCTGATCCCATCACCACCTCATGATCACACAGGCTGGTGTGCTTCTTCCATGTGGGCT
>NW_022111357.1:6454801-6455886 GCF_000313985.2 Echinops telfairi
ACAGTGGGTGACCCTGCTGGTATTTGAGACAGCATAGCTTCCAGCACCACAGCACCCCCTAAGCCACCACAGTCAGACAAACAGACAGGCACAGGGTGGCAGGAATAGGGTTGAGGACTTGGAATTGGAGAAAGAGCCAAAGGCCTGAGCTGAGGCTAGCCACTAGGCTGGACGCAGGTCCTGGAGCCCATGGGAAAGGCTGCTTTTCGGACAGAGTCCAGCCAAGGTTCCCAATGGGCTCTGCCCACAGAAGCCCAAAAGCTGTTTGCCCTCCTCTGGCTTTCTCCCAGGGGTCTTGATGATCACTAGTCCCATCCACAAGGAAACCTGTACAAAGCCTTTTCTCTCTGCTTCCCTAAAGAACCAGGTTCACATAAGCAATTGCTATCTTTTCCCCTTTGCCTATTTGCTCCACCAAGATGGTACCATGGCTGTTCTAATTGGCACCGTTTCTTTGATTACTAGTTAGGCTGAGCCTTTCTTCATAGGTTTATTGGCCATTTAGACCTCCACTCCAGAGAACTAGCTGTTTATGTTCTGGACCGATTTCTCTCCCGGGTGTCCCGATGGGGTCTCGCTGGCCCCTCCTCCTCCGGCTGGGCAGGGTGGAGGTCTCCCGTGGGCACCGGCCTCTCCAGGCGGGGCGGGGCGGAGCCGTGCCGGGTGTGCATGGCTGTTATTTTGTTGGTGGTGGTAGCACTTGGCATTTTTGTCTACAAGTACTTTCCCGGGGAGCTGTGTCAGCCCTACAATTAGCTCCCTCAATCAGGAAAGCGGCTCATCCTTAGATTAGACACGTCTCAGGGGCTGATTGCCGGGAATTTGGGAGTGAGCTGGCGGGCGATAATCTCCTGCTTTCTCTCTTCTCTATGCCGCTCTTCCCTGTTCTATCTTAAATAACTGCTTGATTGTAAAGAGGGGTGATTCACGGCTCAAGATTTCTTCTATAACTTTGTGGGGATGCTAACAAAGAAGAACCAACCGGCTCTCAGCCCTGCCCCCTCCACTGAGTCCCAATCCCTTCCTTGCTGGCGCTCCCACAGAAAGGCAGGAAAGGGGCGGGGAGGAGGGGGGTCTGGCTGAGC
>NW_022111357.1:6458002-6462786 GCF_000313985.2 Echinops telfairi
CCAGCCTCCAGAGAGCTGTTTATCTCGGTCACACCTCCAAAGGAGGTCATCAAGCTGCGACCTGATTGCCAGGCTAAACTCCACCCATATCTTCTTACAGGTGCCATGTTGGCACCAAAACCCTTACTATCACAGAAACCCACAGGGGCAGCTCTACACTGTCATATTAGGTTGCTCTGAGTCCACATCAACTCAATGGTCGTGGGGATTTTTTGGTTTGTTTGTTTTGGAATTTGGCTTTTTAGGGAGTAAATTAATGCCTAAGAGATGGAGTACTGTATCATTTAGAATTAACTTGGGTTGTGACAAGTTCAAAATCATAGTGGCTGAAGCAGATGGATGTTTATTTCTGCTTCCCACACAAGCCTATGGTGGCAGTGCAAAACCTGCACTGAGCTCCACTGCATCAAGTCCTCAGGGAGTCAGGCTCCTTTTGCTCCCTGGTCGATCACATCTACTGTCTGAGTAGTAGGGTGGAGGAAGAGAGACAAACAGGAGAGGCCACAGGTCTCTCACACACCAGCTGCCTTTAAGGAAGGTTTCCAAAAGCTATCACATGATACTTCCACTTATATCTCATTAGTTAAAACTGAGTCATACAGCTATGGTAGCTGCAAGGGATGCTGGGAAATATAGGCTTTGTCCTTCTAAGAAACTAGGGATTTTAATACAGCAGAAGAAACCTACTGCCATAAAGTTAATTATGACTCTGTCTGTCTAGATAAGATAGGCAGAATAAACTATCTGGAGGAGAAAACAATGGGATCGACGGTTGCTGGGGAACAGGGAGAGGGGGAGCTGGTGGGGAGGGGGTATGGGGGGTGCCAACAAACCCAGGGACAAAGGAACAACAAGTGATCTAAATCAATGGCGAGGAGGGCGTAGGATGCCTGGTGGGGTTTGATCAAGTGCATTGTAACCCAGAGGAATTACTGAACATCGAATGCTAGTTGAATATGATAGTGGGCAAGAGGAAAGTAAAAGGAAATAGAAGTAAGAACTAGGAGGTCTAAATACAGGCATGTAAATATGGAAATATATAACAATAGAGGTATAGATCTATGTACACATATTTATATGTTAAGCATTAAGGTAGCAGACAGACATTGGGCCTCTACTCAAGTACCCCCTCAATGCAAGAACACTTTGTTCTAATAACCTGGCATTCTGTGATGCTCACCTTCCCGACACGATGAAGACAAAAATTGGTGCATAAGCAAATGTGGTGAAGAAAGCTGACGGTGCACAGCTATCAAAAGATATAGCATCTGGGGTCTTAAAGGCTTGAAGATAAACAAGCAATCATCTAGCTGAGAAGCAACAAAGCCCACATGGAAGAAGCACACCAGCCTGTGTGATCATGAGGTGGTGATGGAATCAGGTATCAGGCATCAAAGAACCAGAACAAAGAATCATATTGATGTGAATGAGGGGGAGTGTGGGGTGGAGACCCAAAGCCCATCTGTAGACAATTGGACATCCCCTTACGAAAGGGTCACAGGGAGGAGACGAGCCAGTCAGGGTGCAGTGTAGCACTAACGAAACATACAACTTCCCTCCAATTCTTTAATGCCCCCCCTCACTATCATGATCCCAATTCTACCTTACAAATCCAGCTTGACCAGAGCATGTACACTGGTACAGATAAGAGCTGGAGACAGGGAATCCACGACAGATAAACCCCTCAGGACCAACAATGAGAGTAGGAGGGGAAGGGGAAGTTAGGGGGAGAAAGGAGGAACTGATCCCAATGATCGACATATAACCCCTTCCTGAACAACAGAAAAGTGGGTGAAGGGAGACAGTGGGTGGTGTAAGACATGAGGAAATAATAATAATTTACAAATTATCAAAGGTTCATGAAGGAGGGGGGTGGTATGAGCTGATAGGGCTCAAGTAGAAAGAAAATGCTTTGAGAATGATGATGGCTACAAATGTATAAATGTGCTTGACAACAATGGATGGATGGATGGATTGTGATAAGAGCCCCCAATAAAAGGATTTAAAAAACAAAGCAGAATTTTAACTCATACTGACCCTATAGAACAGAGTAGAACTACTTCTTAAGGTTTCTGAGGTTGTAAATATTTCTCCTGCTGGGCAGCGGGTTAGTTTGAATGGCCAACCTTTGGGTCAGTAGTCTAACTCCTTACATGCAGTGCCACCGGGCTTCCTAATGGAAGAAAAGGAGACGGGCTATTAGGAAGCAAGTGGCAGATCACCCACAGGTGGGCCAGAGCTGAGGAAATTAGAGAGAAAGAAGTAGAACCCACATTCTTCCAGACACCAAACCAGACTTTTCTCTCTTCCTTCCTCCCTCTCCTCTCTACTCCATCAGCCACCAGCCTTGTTGGCTTGTCATCTTTGAATCCTCTCAAATCCATCTTCTCCACCAAGTCTCCATAGAAACAGCCCTACTTTTGCTGTTAGGAGGCATCGAGATGGCTCTGACTCACAGTGGCCCTACGGACCACAGACCCTTCTCAAGCCCCTGGTTGCAGACTCTGTGTCAATCCGTCTTGTTGAGTGGCTTCCTCTTTTTTTTTTAACTGACCCTCTACTTTACCAACGGTGATGTCCTTTTCCAAAGATAACATTTCTGATAAGTTGCCCAAGCCTCACTATCCTCACTTTAAAGGAGCATTCGGACTACACGTCCTCCAAGACATGTTTGTCTGCCCTGCTGGCAGTCCATGGTGTATACTTAAGAGTTGCTCCATAGGACCATTGGAGAGGTCCCACACATCCTCTCTCCCCAACCTGTAACCTCTCTTCTTCCTAATGAGCTATCTGCGACAGATCTAATAAGGCGGATAAAGCCCCTCGCTCCATCTTCAAGGTCTGTCAGGTTGCTCTTCCGTCTCATTGATGCTACTCATGCTCTCTTTCCAACAGCGAGGCAGACCTCTGGCCTGGTCTTGAATAAGCCATGGTCCTCTCCACTTTGAAACTGCTGCTTCCTCGGCCCTGCCTCTCACTCCCGCTTGGAAAACTCCTATTCATACTTTAAAACCCATATCAAATGTACCTTCTTCTGTGAAGCCCTTAACACTGTGCCACTCAGTTGGCTATTCTCCCTTAGACCACTGTTTGTCCTTTCCTTCTTTGCTCTGTATCATGGGGAACAGAATTCTGCAGGATATATCATATATGCCATGCTCCTTGTCAACTACCTTTTACCTGGCTTGGGCAATAGGAGGCACTACCAGAAGATTGGAGGATGAGAAGAAAGAAGAAGCTAGCACATTTCTCATTTCTTTTTTCTTTCTCTTGTCTGACCAGTGTCTTCTGGAAGATAGTGACCCCTCTGTAGTTTGAGACTTCTGACCGCCTTCTCTATCGTTCCAAGTCTCTGCAGGGCAACCCCAACTTCTGGGCACCGTTGAGACCATCTCTTCTGACTGTTCTTTCATTCCTAGGAGGGTTAGTAGCTTTCTGCTGTTAATTCTTAAGGGACATTGATTTGTCCCCTCGATTCTGCCACCACCTTTGAACCAATCCCTTGTGTTAAATTCCCACTGCATGAAATACCTAGAGTGGTTTCAAGTGACAGATTCAAGTGCCTGGCCCAGCACTTGGCACATAGTATGTATTCAGCAATGGGCTCCTAGTTCTCCTCTCATTGCAGCGGGCATTGGGCTTATTTGCCGCTTCATCTGGTGCCATTAGACATAGCTGGTAGCTGGGGGTGTAGGCATGAGTGCTTCCTCCCAAGTAGTGTTCCTTCTACTTTCTGAAGCTGGGAGCTGGAAAGGTACAGAGAGAAAGGGGCGGGGGTGGGAGGTGGGGAGGTGGGATTGGAAGGCTCTCTATGGTTCCCCCTGCCTCTCTTGTTTTAGACATGGGCCTTGCTTCTGGGCACAGGATTGATGAGTGTGTTTAGGCAGCAACATGCGGGGACCTTTGGCGAGAAATGTTCCCTGTCACGCTCTGACAGCCTGTGGACGGAAGCAGCTGAAAACATCGGAGAGATTTTCTTGAGCTGATGGAGGCTCCCAGCCCAACCCCTGCCACCTCTTTAAATACCTCCTGGAGGTGGGAGAACAGGGGGAGGCTCCCTGTCCCTGGGTGGGAGGGTGCTTTGTCAGATGGCAGTGTAGCAAGTGTACCCAGATGTTAGTTTGGGCTTCCCTGGAGACCATGCAAGGCAATGATGCTCAAACTGTGGATCGAAGGATTTGGACTAGGCACTGGGAGGAACTGTTGCCTCACCTTTGGGTAAAGATTCAAGGATAGAGACCTTGATACAGAACCTCACTGATATGGTCTCCTTGGGGGTTCTTCCATCCTGTCCGTCTGACCCTCAGTCTGTGTCTCAAACACGCCTCAGGATCTTTGCTCTCTTGCAGGGAGTTCCTGACTTACGACATATTTGAGTTACAACAACCACACTTACATGGCCCCTTTTTTGGGGTACCTCTTACTTTTAGAAATGTGGACTCTGTATGGCCTAGCAGGGCATGATTTTCTGATGTCATCATATGTTTATAGGTAACACTCCTAACTCCCACAGACCAAAAGAAGCTCCATACAAGTGTGGATGATAAAAGGCAATGATAATGAAAACCGAAAAATAAAAGAGTTTTTCGGGAGGGAGAAGAAAAATTGAGGAGCTGATGCCAGGGGCTTAAGTGGAGAGCAAATGGTTTGAGAATGATGAGGGCAATGAATGTACAAGTGTGCTTTACACAATTGATGTATGTATGGATTGTGATAAGAGTTGTATGAACCCGTAATAAAAAAATTTTAAAAAGATAAAGAAGTGAATGATGGGGGGAGTGCGG
>NW_022111357.1:6464079-6485903 GCF_000313985.2 Echinops telfairi
CAATGGATGGATGGATGGATTGTGATAAGAGTTGTATGAGCCCCAATAAAAAGATTTTTAAATATATTTATAACTAAAAAAAAGAGTTACTTGATTTATGTCAGAACTGATTTATGACAGGGTTGCCCATGCAACCCCGTATTCTCTTTGCCTTTCCTGCCCCTACCCCTTATTGCTGAACCCTTAGTAAAATTTAGGAACCCCGGTGAAGCCCTGGTGGTGTAGTGGCTATGGGTTGGGGTACTAAGAGCAAGGGCAGCAGTTCAAAACCACCAGCTGCTGCTTGGGAAAAAGATGAGGCTTTCTACTCCAGTACAGAGCTATAGTCTCAGAAATCCACAGGGTAGTTCTACCTTATCCTATGGGGTCACTATGAGGCAGCATCAACTGGATGGCAGCGACTTTGGTTTGGTGGTGTGGACAGGTAAGAAGTGGACTGTTAACTGAAAGGTAGGAAATTCAAAATCACCAGTTGCCCCAGGGGAGAAAAGTGAGGCAGATTGCTCCTGTAAAGAGTTACTCTCTTGGAAACCCTGAACGGGGCCACTGTGTGCTTGACTCCATAGCTGTGGGTGGTTGGGTGTGTGTACGGCTTAAAGTCCAGATCTCAGCTCAAATGTCACCTCCTTTAACAGTCTTGCTTTGACTCCTATACTACCAGGGCTCCCTGGTATGTAGTAGGCACTCAATAAATAAATTTTGGAATAAGTGAGTAAGTGAGTTGCTTAGGAATACCCAAGAAAATTAGTTATCAGGGCTCATCAGTGATCCTGGGTCTGCTTAAGCCAAAGTCTGTCTGGACCAATCTTTCAGGAAGCTGGGGAGGCGGGGAGAATGGGCACCGTACGAACTCTGGGGAGCAGGGTTGGTGTGAAGGTTCCATGGCCTCAGGTCTATAAGGTGGTTAGCACACAAAGAAAGGCATTAAGTGCTGGTGGCTGTTGGTTGCACTCATGTGCTCCACAGCTCTGTGTGTGGCCCTTCCTGGGTCCTGGGGGGGGGAGTGCCTGGGCTCCGGGATGAGGATTTGCTGGGTACCAGCTTGCCCTTGAGGCTTGGCAGGGCTGCCAAGGACCCCTTAGGTGAGCAGAAGATAAAGCTTTGAAGAGCGTAGACTCTGGAGTCAGAGGGGTGAATTTGAATCCTGGCTCTACTACTTATTAACTCTGTCCCACTGGGCTGGGAAGTAACCCTGGCTCGGATTCCCCATCTGTACAGTAAGGGCAAGCATGTCCCCTGCATCATAGGGTAGTTGTGACGGTTTAATGGGTTTCTGAGACTGTACCTCTTTATGGGAATTGAAAGCCCTGTCTTTCTCCCGCGGAGCAGTTGGCAGGTCTTTTGAACTGCTGGCCTTCAGGTTGTCAGCCCAACAAGTAACCAGTATGCTACCAGGGCTCCTCTCTATGCAAGGGCTTAATGAGTTAACACATGTAAAACATTAGATGGTACCTGGAATGATGCGTCCGTGTTAGATTTGAACAACAATGACCATGATTAATGTTATCCCGCTCCGGGTCAAGGAATTCTGAGGCCCAGAGAACTGGGCGGGGCGTCCTCCTCTCCGTCCTGAGCTAGCCCCATCCTGGAGCACCCACGGCACAACTCTGAGATTCCTACCCCCAGAAATGCTGCCCAGCTCCTGGGCTGTGGTGCTGCCCTCTGTCATCAGTCCAGTGGCCTTAGGTGTGGCCTTGTTTAGCTCATTGGTCAGAACGTGCTAAGAGGCTGAGTCATCTGGAGACCTGTTTGTGGTGACAAGAAAACCTACACTTGAGACTGGTCACGGCATCCAGGAGCCCCTACCCCGCTGACAACCAGACCCCAGGCCAAGGACAAGCTCAGCTCGTTCCAAAGACTTGATCGGCTATTTTTCTGCAGTCACAAGAAGGCCCGGAGGAGACTGACTGGGGACCGCATTGAGTCCTCACCCACCGGCTTCTGGGCCCCAGACTGGGCACATAGCTCAGAGCAGCCACCCCCTCGCTGCTGGGCAGTGCAGTGCCCAGAGGGATGGATGCTCAGCCTGGGAGACTGTCCAGGCCCCAAGAACACTAAGTTGGTTCCCACATACCAGACTAGCCTCAGGGGCATTGACCCACAGGCAGGGGGCTCATCGGTGCTGAGCAAGATGAACAGAACTTGAGGTGCTACTCGGGAAGTTCACACATAGTAACAGGTAGCTCCGCCCTGCAAAGCCAAGCAGTGGCCTGGGAAGAGTTGGGTGGGCAGCCTGGTTACTCTCTTCCAAACATCCGAAAGGTAGTCGAGGGCCAGAGGGTGTGAACGGGCATGGGGAAGGCCCGAGGGAAGGAATCCAAGAATCCACAGAGCTGCTGCTAACCAGCAGTTTGAACCCACCAGCCGGGAGAGGGAGAAGACAAGACTATTTTGCTCCCAAAGAGATTCGAGGTCTCGGAAAGCCAACAAGGCAGGTCTACACTGTTCTACCGGATCCCTGTGAGCTGGAGTCCACGCTGTGGCGGTGAGTTTGCTCGAGTTTTGAGGGAAGGGATCAAAGAGCCCTGGCAGCGCAGCGGGTTAAGTACTGGGTTGCTAACGGCGAGGTGAGCGGGAGGAGCCCGCCAGCCGCTCCGCTCTGCAGCGTAAAGATTTACATTGCTGGAAACCTTCTGGGGCCGTTCTACTTTGTCCTGTAGGGTTGCTGGGAGTCGGAATTGACTCCACGGTCATGGGCTCGGGCGGAGGGCCGCAGGCTGGTTTACAAAACGTCCCTCTGACTGCAGGTGAGGCAGTCTCTCGAACTAGGCGGGCTGCTAACCTATCTGCTAGCCTGCTCCGCCTCCCCAGGCCTCAACGCCCACTCGGCCTCAATCCTAGAAGGCTTCCAGCCTGCCTCTTTACTCAGCGCCAATCACAGAGGAGCAGGTGGGCGGGGCGCCATCTGATTGGAGCAAGATGTGCCCAAGGTGTGGCCAAGTGATTGACGGATGCAAAGTCGCCCCGGACCCTGCCGGGCCAGAGCTGCTGCTGCTGGGAGGGGCCCCGGAGCTGGTTGGAGGGGAGGGTGGGCTTCGGTCCGAGCTAGCTGGTCGGCTGGGGGTCTTTGGCAGTGGCGGGAGCTCTGCTCAGCTGGTGAAGTGAAGTTCTCTTCTGATTGAGCTAATTATGCTGATTGAATTTCCTCCTTCCCCCTTCGGAGCCTCTTCTTCCTCTCTCTTGTCTTCCCTCCCCTGTTCCATCGTTGGAGAGAAAGGGAAAGGTTTCCTTAATGTGACTGGTAATTGTTATGCACACAGTGTCAGATGTTAATGCGGGCCGTGATTGACAGCTAATCAGCCCATCAGCTGTACAAAAAGAGTGAATAACTCGGTAATTTGATTTCCCCTGATTCCCCTGCGTGGGATGGCAGGAAAGTCTAAATTAGCAATCAGAGAGCCTGTGGCAGATCCTGGAGGGTGGCGGTGGGGATCCAGGAGCCTCGGGTGCAGCTGCGGCCTCGTGGGTCTTGGTATCCGAGGTTGGGGAGCCCTTTCTGGGGAGCCTACCCTGGGTGGCGCTGACTGTGGCAGGGCTGGAGTCCCCACCCCGCAGGGGGCCCTTCCTTGTCTTGGCGGGTGTCCAGGGGTGCTCAGGGCCAGCTTCCTAGGGGAGGAGGAGCCCGAGAGTCCTCATCCTGTTGTCTAGGAGACCTTCATATGCATTTGGGATGAGACACCCCCCTCTCCCATCAGGCCAGAGTGCTGCCTGCACCCCAACCCCCCCTCTTGCCCTTTTAGAGCTGGTTGCCAGGGTTTCCACAGTGTGACCCAAATTCTTTTGATTCAGGGGAGTAGGAGGCCCCTCACCCACCTCCTTGGCAGATTCCATCCAGGTGCAGTGGCGTACAGGGGGAGCACCTGTGGATCAGTTGGTCCCAAAGGAATCCAGCTCTGGTGCTCTGGTGCTCTGGGGTAAACCTAGTAACTAGTCACACCTCACCCTCACCAAGTCTTGTCTGTATCCATTGTGCGCTTAAGGCAAGACTGCCTTTCACTCCAAGTCCCACCCAGGGTAGTGCAGGTGCATTGGCTGCAGCCGGGAGGCCTGGTGAGCAGCACTTTCCCTACTAGTCTGGGCTGGGGGACCCTCCCACAACCCACAAGCCCCCAGGCAGAGATCTAGTCCCCCAAGCTCAGCCCCAAGGACTCCTGCTCCACCAGAGAGGGGAGGCATGGCTCCCCAACACCCACACAAACTCCCAGGGACCTTGTGCAGCCAGAGGGCTTCAGCACCAGGTGGCGGTGCTCAGCGAAGCAAAGAGAACCTTGGGTCATGTTAATAAAGGCCTGGTATCCAGGCCAGGGGAGGGGATGGGTCTGCCTTGCTCAGACCACAACTGGGTTCTGTCATCAGATGTCAGACTGCTCTTGGCATTTATCAGGTTGACCAGCAGGGTCAGAGGACCTGAACCCGGACCCTTGCGGAGAGGCTGAGGGATCTAGGATGTTCAGGTTAAAAAGAGCTGGTGATTGCTCGACTTCTCCTATCAGAGGACCCACTGCCACCACCACTGGGGGCCAGCAGCCCGCTGAGCTCAGAGCCCGGAGCACCCAGACAGGACTGGGCAACCTTTGGCTCAGAACAAAGACGCCCAGCTTCTTAGCAGTGTGTGTGGAGGCGGAGGGCAGATACTGGGGCTGACTGACTGGGTTCCATCCGACTCTCACACATGCTGGCTTGGGCCTCGCTTCCTTTACTGGGCAAAGGGAGTGGATATTGTTGGCCTCAAGAGCTCTCCTGAAGACGTGAGAGCTCACCCAAGCGAAGAGTGCTCGGCCAGGGCAGGCGCACAGAGAACTCAGCAAGCATTTGAGCGTTGGCTGTTGCCAGGGGCAGTGTGAGCTCTTGGGGGCGGGCAGATGGTCTTGGGAGGTGGTGAGCTTTCCACCTCCACAGGTGTGCAAGGAGCAGGTATCTCCAGGAAAGATGGTGGAATGTGAGCCTTGTCAGAACCATCAGCTCCCAGCCCAGGAAGGAGAGGGGAGGAGGCGCAGGAAACCCTGTCTCATGTGGCAAAGTCACAGCCAGACTGGTCCCCTCTCACCCCCACCCCCACCCCCCACTAGCCAAGTAGCTGCATTTGCATCTGGAGATGGAGGAGAGAAGAAAAAAAACCTGCAATTGAGGACTTGGATCCAGTTTGCCCTGGAAGGGGCTGAGCCACAAGAGGTCAGAGTGGACAAGCCTGTCCACCTCCATCCTTTGATGGATGGGGAAATTCAGACTCTGAGCATGGTAGGGGCAGCCAGAGGTCATGCCAAGGGCCAGCGTCCGCTTGAGCCAGAACCCAGCTCTTCTGCCCCAGCCTGACAGTGCCCCAGCCCTGACCCCCTCCCCTGCCTTTTCCTTCCCTGGTTCCCACCTTGCACCCCAACCCCTGAAGCCAGCAGGTAACTGGGGGTAGGGCCAGGCAGCCTGCAGGATGCAGAGGGAGATGCCCCTGGAGGACTCTAGGTGGCAACAGCACCTTGTGGAGCAGAGGCAGGGCTCCTGGCAGCTCACTTGCTCGAGGGGAGCTGCTGGAGGAGGGCTGGGGGCTGGGCAGGGGAGTCTGATGTTCTGAGAACATCAGGACCAAGCCTGGGGGCCTCCAGTTAAACACGGCCTGGTGACCTGCAGCCGTGAAGCCCTTATTCCTAGATTGCTCTTTCAGGATTCTTTTTTGGGAATACAAAGAAGGCATGGTGTGGGGAGTTGATGATGGTCCCTGGCAGGCTTACTGGGGTCACCCTATTCCTTGGGCAGTGGGTGCTCATCCCAGTGCACATTGTATGTGTGTGTGTACATTTGGCTAACCCATGTGCCTATAGCCATGCAAATATGTCTGAATGTTTGCCCATGTCTTGGGAACAGGGATCAGTCTGGGCATGGATCCCCATGTGTGTGCACTTATGTGTACGTAACCTATTTTCGTGCCTGCATGCACCAGCCTGGGTTGGGTGGACGTATCAGCCCTCAAGGAGCTTGGCTGCATGGCCCATCTCTCTTCCAGCTCCTCTGGCCCCACCCCTCACCCAGGTAGACCAGCAACCCAGATGGGAAAGGACAGGAAGCAAACGCTAGTCTGTTCTGGAGGGTGCTGGGGAAGCTGGGTTTATAAAGGACCAACAGCCAGAGAGAGCGGAGTTCATTGTGAAAGCCGTGGACCGTGGACTGAAGCTTTGACTTTCGCAGGGTCAATGGAGGGGAGAGAAAAGGCCATGGTCAGTGCTCAGGACAGAAAAAGGGTTAAGCTCCCTCAGTGAGGCTTCTTTAAGCTTCACCCCTGGAATAGTTTCTGCATTCCTCTGGTGTAAACGTTGTCTGGTTGATGAGGGATGGCTGCCTTGGAAGTCCAGATGAGGAAACCCAGGCTCGGAGAGTTAGAATAAAGATGCTCAGGGCCACACACCTAACAGGGAGACCTCAGATTCTGTTTGGTGCCTAAGTTCACCTTGTCACTGCAGGAGCTGGGGAAGGGAGCAGGGGAGGATGGGGAGAGGAGGCAGGGAGGAGCAGCAGGGGTGGAGGGCAGCATCCTGTCCTGGCACTGGGAGTGCTAAGCTTGGATAGGGAGGTGGCCTGGGCTCTCAGATTCTGGGAAAGCCCAGGGTGTCCTTGGGGAATCCCTGCCCCAAGCATGGAGGCTTTGGAAGATCAGCCAGAGAGAAGTTGAAGTCCAACACTCAACTGAGGTCTGGGGAAGGCTTTGGTCTCTGGCAACCCTAGGTCAGAGTAGGGGCTTCTGAGCAGCCAGTGGGTGTTTTGGGGGAATGTCTGCCAGGGTGAACTCAGCTGAGTGCTCCCTGCTCTTAGGACGTTTGCTGGAGCAGGGGTGGGGAGAAGGGGAGAGGGAGAGAGGGAGTGAGAGTTAGTAGGTTGACTGCGAGGGGGTGGGTGGTGATGTCAAAGATCCTTGGGAGTAGAGTGATTAAGCATTTGACTGCAGGGTTAGCAGCTTTTGAAACACTAGTTGCCCCTCCTGCTGCTTCTCCTCATGCGGCCTGGCCCATCTCTACCCTGGCGGCATCAGAGCACTGGCTAGCTCTCTCCTTCGCTGCTGTAGCATTTCTGGAATGCCCATTTTATCGATGAGCAAACGGACATTCAGAGAGAGCGTGGCTTGCCCAGGAATAGGACGCGATGCTCACTGCCTGGCCTCCGGAGCCCAGGTGGGGGAGACAGAGGTTCTCCTGCCCATGGTCTCCTAGCCCACCTGAAAGCCAGCTGGAACCCACCAAAGGATGCCTGGCTGCTGGGCCCTTCCTGGTCAACTTCGTCCTCAGGGACCAAGAGGCTCTTGTGCCACTGTCAAGCCTGGAGGGCTGGTGTGGGCGGAGACCCAGACCCAGACCCCTTGCCGGCTAGTCTGTTCTGACTTTGACCTTGTGTGCGCTTCTGAGACAGCCAGTCTTTATGGGAGCAGCTGGCCTCCTCCTCCTCCTGCGAGTGTCTGCTGGACCTGAACCTCCCCCAACCCTCCCCCTTAGCAGCCAACAGCTCCTTCACCCCCTGGGTGCTGGAAGGGGGGAGGGTATTGAGGACAAATAAAGACAGATGCCAGGCACATGTGGCCAGGGCTGCATCAGGCCTGTGGGCACCCGGCCAAAGGACCAGAGGTGTTAGGGCTGTCCTGTAGCAGCTTTGGGCCTGGTGGGTTTGTCAGAGACCCTCCCATGTGGGCTGTAGGGGGCGAGATGGAGCAGATGGGCACAGCAGCCCCTCCCGCCACCCCTTGTCCATCTCCCACCCCTTTTCATTCAGGAGTGGAAACTAAGGAACAGCAACATCTTCTGAGCTACGGAGGTTCAAGATCCCAGGTGTCCTGACTCCCAGCTCAGGGACAGCTGAGAGGCCTAGAGAAGCCCTCCTTTCAGCAGGGGCAGCAGTATCTGGGGTGGGGCCCTCTGAACTCACTGCAAGCAGGACCACCATCCTCAGTGCGGAGGCTGGCAGGGTGCTGGGGTCCTTGCCTGTGGCACCACGCCTACATCTACACCTACACCTTCACAGGCAGATTCATGACGTATCACACCTGCACAGTCCCCTGGCTGCCCCAGGACACATACATGCATCTAACTCACTGACATGTCACTCACACAACAGTGAGCAGCTGTCACAATCCACGGATGTACAGTCACGCACTGTCACCCATACTCACACCCCTGCACCCATCACCACCCCGAGCACACACACACACACACACACACACACACACACACACACACCACCCCAAGCGAGTGAGGGCCCAGGCACCTGGACTTTTGCTCTGTGACCTTAAACAAGGCACAAAGCCTCCCTGGGCCTTATTGAAAAGACTTTCCTGACCACTTCCCCGCTAGAACTGACCACTTACCTAGCACAGTCTCCAGTCTCAGCACTTGGAGCTTAACAAATTTTTATTTTGCTTTCAGTGAAAGTTGGGTTTTCACCTAACAGTTTCTATACAACTTGTTCAGCGATATTGGTTACATTTATATTTTCAACCCAAAGGAACGCGGAGAACGATTAAAAAAGAAAAAGAAAGAGCAAATTAAGAACGGGAGTGGGAGGGGGGGGGAGAACAACTGATAAGAAGTTAAATTTTCACCTAATTCTACCTGTAATAATAATTCGTGCTTCGATGTGCTTTCTTTGTGGGCAGGGCTGTTCAAACCCTTAGTCAATGGTCTGAGGGTATTCGATGGAAGATTAATTCTTCCCCATGGGGTCTCTGTGGATGGATTTTGGGCTTTCCCTGTCACCCATAGCCTTCTGCAAAAGGTGTGACCAGAATTTAAGACATTTCCTTCCTCTGATCTTGGATTTTGTTCTTTACAAGCCTTGGATCACACAGACTGACATGCTTTTTACATGTGGGTTTAGCTCTCACCTCACTTAGATGGCTGTTTGTTTTAAGACAAGCTTTTAAGACCCCAGACACTGTTCCTTCTGACAGCCAGGCACCACCTGATTTCTTCACCCACAACTACGATAGCATCCTTATCTTCAGCGATTCCTTTATGAGTGTGAGTATTGAGTAGGGGCATATCATTAGAACGGACTGTTCTTAGTTTAGAGCTTACAGCTGAGTGTGAGCTCAAAATCCATTCTTACAACTAAGCTGTAGTCATATATCCCTGTTCCACTTTGTTGGCACAAATATCAGTTTTTAAGGGATAGTTTAAGCCACCTCCATGAGGCCTTTAGTAATTCTAATAATCATATAGTTAAACTGGCCACTGCTATAGAAATTACAATATTGTTGAGATATGGAGGGTATTGGTATATGGGAATGCATTTTAGACTACATTACATGGAATATTGCATTATACATCTTAAAACGTTAAGTGACTGAATCTTGCTTCGGAGCACCATGAGAATTAAAGTTCAATACTACTCATTCACAATGGCAGCACTGTGTCTGCAGTGCTAAGACGCATCTTAGAAGCCTAAGAAAATATGAACGTGTCAAATATATGGTGGTCTTAATGGGCCTATTGAGGTCAATGTCACAAGCAAGAGGTTTAAACCCAAGTCTAGTGACTTCCAATTCCACAGCCTGAGGGCAGCACTCTCCTCTTCTTCTCTCCCTCGGGCATTGCAGCTGTAAGTAGCAATTGTATCCTTGAGTCTTTTATTGCCCATTAGGTGTCTGCCATCTCCCTCATCAGACTGTAGAATCCTCCCTGGGATAACATACTTCGCAAAGACAATGCTCTACACCCTGCTTTGGTGCGTAGTGACTGGGGTCTTAAAAGCTCATAAATGGTCATCGAAGGGGCAGCTGTGAAGGAAAAAATTCAAAGACACATGGAAGCAAAGAGTCCAATGGACCAAAGGACCACAGGAACCTCAGCCTCCACAGCCCTGAGCCCAGAAGTAGATGGCATCAGTTACCAATACCAACTGCTCTGAAAAGGGTCCATGAGAAGGTCCTGGATAGGAGGAATGGAAATAGTAAACAGTGGGTAGAAGTGAGATGAGTGATGTTGCATTGTAGGCATTATGATCAATGCCATAAAACATGAGCATATGAATTACTGAATGGATAACTGATTTATTCTGTAAACCTTCGTCCATTTCACAAAGAAAGCGAAATACAAAACCCCAATCTTCTACAGGGATCCTCGTCCTATGAATAAGTGTGCCCCTACACAGCGCTCTTCACATAGATAAACAAACCATTTACCTTTGGCAGACCTCAGTTACTCCTCCCAGGCATGAAGCTGCTCACCTGAGAATCTTGCTAGACAGGAGATGCTGATTTTGTAGGGCTGGGAGCTGAAGGTCTCCATGTCTCACAAAGGATGATGTTTGGCCTGAGTTGCAAGACTCATTTGTCCCTCCCGACTTTCTGTATGTTGTTGCTGCTAGGTACCATCAAGTCGTCTCCAACTCATAGCGATCCCATGACCACAGAAGCAAACACTGTCCGGCCCTGGGCCATCCTCCCAATGGTTCCTGTGCTGAGCCCATCGTTCCAGTCACTGTGTCCGTTCCAGCTCGTCAAGGGCTTTCCCCTTTTTCTGTGCCCCTCCACTTTACCAAGCAGGATGTCCTTCTCCGGGGACTGTCCTCTGCTGGCAACACGTCCGAAGTGCGTGAGACCAAGTCCTGTCATTCTTGCCTCTAAGGAGCGTCTGTCCGCACTTATCCAAGACAGATCTGTTGGCTCCTTGGGCAGTCCTATCAATATTCTTCCCAGCTCCATAATTCAAATGCATCGACTTTTCTTCAGTCCTCCTGATTCAGTGTCCGATTTCCGCATAAACATGAGGTGATTGAAACTACTATGGCTTGGTCAGGGGCACCTGACTATTTCTCAAAGTAAAATCCTTGCTTTTCAATGCTTGCTTTCCACAAGAGGTCTTGGGTAGCAGATTAACCCAATGCAATACATCGTTTGATCTTTTCGCTGCTGCTTCCATAAACATTGATTGAATCAAAGCAAGACAAAATCCCTGACAACTTCAATATTTTCCCCATTTATCATGATGCTACCTATTGGTCTAGCTGTGAGGATTTTGGTCTTCCTTACATTGAGTTGTGATCCCTGCCGAAGGCTGCAATCCTTGAAGGCAATCTAGCAAGTGCTTCAAGTCCTCCTTATTTTCAGCAAGCAAAGCTGAGTCATCTGCATATTGCAGGTTGCTAATGAGCCTTCCTCCAATCATTCTATTCATATAATGCAGCGTCTCTGATGATTTGCTCGGTGTACAGATGGAATGCATCTGGTGAGAAGATGCAACCCTGAGGCACACCTTTCCTGATTGTAAACCATGCAGCATTTCCTTGTTCTGTTGACACAACTGCCCTTGATCCGTTGACACAACTGCCCTTGATCCACGTACACATTCTGCAGGAGCACGATGGAGTGTTTTGGATTTCCCGTTTGTCTCAAGGCTCGCCGTAGCTTGCTGTGGTCCGTGCTGTCAGATGCCTTGCGACAGGCAATAAAACACAAGTAAAGATGCATATGTCCTGCATCAACTTTGCCATCTCTCCACAAGCGGCCTTCAGTTTTGGTTGGTCATCTCCAATGACAAGAATGGGGTTACCCTAAAGGGGACGCTCCTTTGCCATGCAAATTCTACAACTGGACATCCTCCTCCCTCCACTGATTGAGCGCTACTACCAGGCAGCCTCTAGGGATTGCAAACAAAGATCAAGACAGACTGCGCTTCTCTCTTCCTAGCTGGGCAGCCACGGTCCCTTCCATGGTGAGAAGTGCATGCAACACTCCACAGAGGTCTGACTTGAACATGTACAGTGAGGTATCACCTCCTTGAATCTGTACATCATACTTCTATTCATATAGCCTAAAATCAAACTCATGTTCTCCAAAGCCACCTCGCTCTGCTGGCCCACATCTGTCTTGCGGTCCTTAAGGACACCCGAGCTTTGCCTTCACACTCATGCCTACCGTCCGATGTCCTAGGAATGGACACTTCAGTTACGCAACATTCCTGAGGAAGGCGATCCCTGCTCAGGCATCTCCTTCTCTCTGCCTCCCCACCATGCCAGCTCTCGGGGTCTCTGCGGTTTTCTTGTTTGCGGGTCCATTGGAGTATGCTCTCTAGCAGGTCTGATACCCACTCTAAGGAGCCCTGGTAGTGTAGTGGTTACAAGTTGGACTGCGATCTGCAAGGTCTGCAGTTTGAAACCACTAGTCGCTCCACAAGAGAACGGCAGAGCCTTTGGCTCTCATAAAGCGTTCCAGTCTCGGAAACCCCCAGGCCCGTTCTATGCTGCCCTAGAGGGTCATCACGAGTCAGAACGGACTCAATGGCAGTGAGCTTGGCTTTGGGACCCATTCTGTGGTTGTGCCTTTTCCACTTCCTCTCCGTCAGTGCAACCCAGGAGCCACAAACGCTGCCTGCCTTTACCTCCCTGGCCATCCGGAACCAGCTGGGGCTGGAGAATGTCTGAAACAGGGAACTAGGCACCAAAGCTTGGCCCCTTCCCCCGAGCGTCGCTTTAGTAGCAGGATTTGAGGAAGTAAACTGTCCAGCACAGGAGAAAGCCTGGCCTGTTTGGTAGCATTAAAAGGAGGTACCAGGGCTGGTGTAGGTAAGAGTTTCCTCTCTTGAGGGGTTGGCTAGGTGATCTGGGGTGGTCGGTGGGTTTGAATTCCAAAGCAAGGCTCATGGGGTGTCAAGGGAGGGCTGACCCAGGGGCAGTGTGATTTCTCTTGGCAGGCTTGTTGCTGTGCTGTGCTGTGGAGCAGCTTACAGGGGTCAGGAGGTGGACCTGCTGAAGACCAGAGTCCCACCTCAAACCTCAGCTCTTAGCCTTGATGGTAAACCAGCCTGGACCCATCCCCTCTGTTCCAAAAGCTTCTTAACCCACCACAGCCAAGAAGGGGCTTTTGCGGGATGGTAGCTTGCATCCTAATTGCATGCTAAGTAGGCCCATGGGCAGGGCCAGCTACAGGGCTTTAGCTGCCACCCAAGCCTGGGCACTCAGGCCACAGGGTCTGCAAACATGTATTTTTTTTTCGCTCCATTTGGGATTTGGGGTCTGCTAGGGAGCCCCTCTGGGAAGCAGAAGTGGAGACCTGTTGGTCGCAGCGATGTAGAAACAGTGCAGGGTTGACGGGGATTGCCCCCTGAGCTGATGGAGGTGTGGCAGGGGTGCTCTTGCATGGAGCCCACCCAGCCACCTGAATCTCTGTAAGAGCATGCCAGCAAACACGGGGGCCATTCTGGAGTGTATGTGCGCAGTCTCTCCCCAGGGACGAATGGCTGGGGGGAAGCATGGGGGCCACAGGGAACACAATAGTATGGTGACAGACAGCTGTAGAGCTGCAGCTCATGTCCACCCCAAGGCACCAGTCCTCCCTGCCTCAAGGGTCCTCTTAACTCAATGCTGAGCTACCCTGTGGCTTCCATGCCCATTCAGGCAAAGCCCTTGAGCCCACGGCCAGGGTGTCCTGTGTTCTCCGTAGCCACTGACTGTCATTACCGCCCCACCACTCTGTCATTTCGTGGGACAGTTTGTGGTGCTGGACGCTCTGCCGCTGGGATAGCAAATACCAGTGGACTCACCCAGGGTGGTCAGGGCTTAGTGGAGCTTCCAGATGAAGAGTAAGAAGCAAGGCCTGGTGATCACTATTGGAAATGAGCCAATTTGGGGATCAAAACCAATGTTGTCTAGCACGGTGCTGGGAGGTGGGCCCCCTCAGCTAGGGAAGCACTCACCATACACAGTGGCTACAGCCGTGGACTCCAGCCCAGCAGTGACCGTGAAGATGGCACGGGACCGGCAAGGCTTGTTCCCTTGTGCATGGGGCCACCATGGATGGGAGCAGACAGCAGCAACAATGACAACAACAGGGTCACTGATTGGTGTGCTCTGTGCGGCATGCGCCATGCTCTGGGGCTGGCACTCATGCTGGCCCACACCATGCTGGCATGGACTCTTGGGTACCTGGGCAGCTAGAGGGGTTCTGGTTGGGGAAGAGATGGGTGGAAGAGGGGGGACATGCAGCCTTCACCCCTCTTCCCAGGCTTGATACAGGGGAGTGGGGAGCTTCTATGTTGGGGGACTCAGGGCCAGCTCTTTGGTCCCACAATCTGATGAAGCCAGAGTGGGGCTGGATTACCATGAAGCAAGTGTTTCTAATTGGGGTGGAGAAAGAGGAGCTCATCATACCCGAGGGAGGGAGGGAGGGAGGAAGGGAGGGAGAGAGAGAGGCTCTGCTTTTCCTGTGAGCTGGTCCTAGGTGAGTTAGCCTCTCTCGATGGGGTGGGGGCTCTGGGCTCAGCCTGCTTGGGCGAATGATGCCTCAGACCCTCCTGGAGGCCCTGTGCCACAGCATCCTGAACTAGGTAGGTCCCTTCAGTCCTGGTCACCATGGAAGGAGACAGCAGGGGAGGGGTAAACACACCTAGGCAGAGGTGTCTGGGAGAGTGACAGGGACACAGAGAAGCCTGAACTCATATTTTTGAAAATTGGACAAGTTATTGAGCTCTGGGAGCATACATCCTGCCTGGGGCATGCCTGACTGTCAACTGGAGGCTGAGCTGCCATTTAGCTGGGTTCCTCTCACCAAAGCCCACCCCCTCCTCACCCCAGCCCAGGGGCAGGGGAGGGTGATGTATCCCATGGTTTGGATCTCGCCACCTTTAATGACCTGGCCGGCCGAGCCTGGGGGCCTGGGCTCCTGCTGCTGAAGGCCTCCAGCAGATCTTGGGGAGCACTTTGCAAAGGAGGACTCGGGAGGGACCTGCAACGGTGCCTCCAGGAGGTCTTTAGGGAGGAGGCCCTAGCTGAATATCCTTTTCGTAATTCTGCCCTCTCCTCCCCTCTGGAAGAGATTGGACCTGACAATCTTTCTCGGAATCAGGAGGAGTCCATGTGGGCAGGTGCAAGGTCTAGGGGCTTTCATCTGGACTGCACAAACACTTCTTGTTTGAGCAAGGGGTGGTTTTCACTGACCCCGTGACACGGGCTCTCGGCAGCAGTCACTGACTAAGTAGGAGCCCTGGCCTGTTCCATGGAGGAGGACACCGGGCATGCAGAGAGGGCCACCATGGGCGGCGCGAGCCAGGCCTGCAGTGGGGCTTGCGGATGTCGAGTCCCAAGTGCTGTCCCTGGGGATGTGGGCTGCCTATGGCGCTTCTGGCCAGACCTCTGGACCTTGTCTGCCACTCCCCCACCCAGGATGCCAGGGCAGGGCGGTCCCCCTCGGCTGCAGGAAGCATGATTCTGCAAGACTTGGGAGTCCTGGAACTAAAGGGTTCTATGGCAAGGGGGGCTCACAGGAGCTCCTTCTCCTGGCTCGGTCCTGCCTAGTGGGCACGACAGGGAGCATAGAATGGGCACTGACAGGAGAGCACTGCATTGGGAGTCCCTGGATTGGAGTGGGAGGGTGGCCTCTATTAATACAACCAACCTTTCTGGAGCTCCTTGGCACGATCCCCTTCAGTTTCAGTCCTTGCAGCGTCTCTGTGAGGCCCACACTGCTCCTGTGTCATTGTTCCGCGTGTGACCACCCCCCACCCCTGTTTTCACGTCTCTGACTGTGGCAAACACCGATGACTGACTGGTAGCGTTGTCTTTTCCTAGTGGCCGATGCAATAAGGGCAGGTGTTACAGTCAGTGGTGCCCAAGGTTTCAGGAAACAAAGAATTAGCCCCCTTTTCCAAAGAAGGAGGCCGTAATGGTGATAATAGCATTAATGGCTAACAGCTGCACAAGACCGAGGCCACTGTCTTTATAACCCAGCCTCAGAAGCGACAGGCCAGCCATTATCTTCGCCCTATTCTGATGGCCAAAGTGAGTCACCAGGTTCAGCCCAAGGGGGGAGCATTACAAAGGCCTGCGTGTCAGGCAGGGGATCACAGCGAGGCTTTCCAGAATACAACAGGACGGACGATCTGTTTTGTGGGGGAGGCATCAAAACAAAATGAGATGCTACCCAGGAGCACTTGTGTCGCAGTTCCCTAATCTCAGGTCAACTTGATCAATAGGTTATGGTCTAAGGTGACCAGATTTTAGCATTGGTAAAAATGTAAAAAAAGCGAGACACCATTGACCAGGGTGGGGGGGTTGTTCGCGGGCATCCGACAGTTGGCCTGTCATCGAGAGTGGCCTGGCTGTCTCTCTCTGGAAGACTGGGGGAGGGGGCCACAGGACCTCTGCCCATTTGGAATGCTCTGCTAATGTGAGGGACGAGGACACTGTGACTCAGGGTGGCTGTTTATACACAGCAGCAGGGCTGGGAGTTAAAGGCAGGAATGCTAGTGATTTGGATTCACCCAGTTGTGGTTAGGTGCTGTCCCGTGCCTGGAAAGAAAGGCCTGGGGGCCTGTCCCCCCCCCATTCACACCCTTGAAGACCCAAACCCTCTGGGGTGCCGTGCTCCCTACAACTCGCCAGAGTTGGAATTGACTCGATGGCAAATGGTTTGGGCTTTTTGTTCTATCTGATCCCAAGCCCCACGCAGGGCTTTGCAACACGTTCATGTCCTTTGTGTGTCCAACAAGTAGTTCTAATCGTTGTTCTGCAGCAGGCTCCGTGCCAGGTCCTTGGGGTGAGCAGCCCTGGCCCCAGCCCTAAAGGGCCTTCAAGGCTCTCTCTTCTTTAGATGATGCTGATTCAGCATCTCTCCTCCCTGGAGCCTTTAATTCAGGAGGAGTCCTATCAGCCATGGGCATGGTGGCAGCGGAGCGGGAACCAGCCTTAGCGTCCCATGCGAGAAGGGTCTGGGAGGGAGGGGGGGGGTGCGGAAGTTGGATGGGAAACCAGGAATGAGGCTTCTGGATGAAAGCAGCTGCTTGGTTGTAACAGCAGACCCTCCCCCCAGCTAGCCCCAGACCACCACCACCCCCTGCAGGGCTCTGGTCTTGCAGGAGTTAAAAACCTTCCTGCCCACTGAACCAGGTGATGGGATTGCAGTTAATGGTAATTTGAACAAGCTTGGTCAACTAGAAACACATAAGGGGATTGAAACATGAAAATGCCCTCGAAATTTATACAATTGATATATTGTAGCTCAGCCAGCTGTTAACTCCATTGTATGAGAGATGGCAGAAGTAATTTGCAACCAACCTCCCATTTGTTTACTGAACCTTTGCAAAGGAGCACTTGGGGGAGTCAGCCACATCACCAGGAACCTCCCTCCCACCTCTCCCACCCTCACTCACCCCGGGCCCACTATGCCCTATAGAGCAATCCCTCAGCCGGGCCTGTGTGGCTGCCCTGCTGGACGCTGGGCATGCGATGACCAAGGGAGTGGGTCCCTGTTCTCTTGTAGTTTGCTTAAGCGCGGGAGAGACGGGCAGTAACAACTACACTGCCCACAAAGTAGTAAAAACGTCAGGTAGTGAGCAGTGCTCTGGAGAAAGGGAGACAGGGGAAGGGGAGAGAAAGAGATGGGAGAGGGGTGGGTGGGTGGGGAGCCCAGAAGGACCAGAAGGGATTCTCCGGTTGTTCTTATCTGGCTCTCTGTTCTGCAGTTTCCTGTGCCATCTTTAGCTGTGTCTTTGGGAAGGGAGTTCTCGGGTGGCAATATGGTTAGGTACTTAAGCACACCCCAAAATATCCGTGGCTTGAATGTACCCAGAGGTGCCGGGGAAGGAAGGCCTGGCGATCTGCTTCCCTAAGGTCACAGCTTTGGAAGCCTGGGGTGTGCCCCTCTGCTCTGCACTCATGGGATCCGCACTCAACAACCATTCATCTTCAGAGAAGAGCCTCCAATGCCCCAACAATAAGCTCTCTCTCTCTGTCTCATTCCTTCCCTCCCTCTCTTTCTGCTTCTCTCCTTCACTAAATAGTTCTCAAGTATCTTCTATGTGGATTCAAGGGCATTTTACTCCTGATCTGCTATTCTGACTCCAGCGCAGACAGACTCTGGTCTGGTTGAATTTGGACATACAACTTTATCATTCCTTGCATGGCTTCATTTTCATCCAAACAATGCACAGATCTATACAGGGAATAATAATACTAGGGAGGTATGCCCCCCTTAGAAACATCAACCATTTAAGATCAAAAGGGCGATATTTGCCCAAGGACAACATTCTGAAGGGCTGGGAGAGAAGGAAGATTGGAAATGGACCAGGCAGGGAGGAAAAGGGATGCGTGATGTCAGATCGAGGGGTTTGCAGTGAACGAGATGGACCAACGTGTGTATGAATGGTTGTATAGAAAACTCACCTGCCCTGTCAACCTTCACAGAATCCACAATAGAGAGTTTTACAACAGTAAACAGATAAACGAACAAGCAAACCAAAACCGTCAGAAACCACCACCAAGAAACAGGCATGATGTAACACGTAAATGATGCACCAAAGAATAGGCTCATTTGAACCCGTGTATGTGTGCTCTGTGAGGGGGTCCCCTGAGCTGGTTCTGGCTCGCGGCACCCCTACATCCCTCAGCGTGAAACACTGCCTGGTCCTGCACCAGGCTCACCACCTTGGCGATATTGGAGCCCATTGTTGCAGCCACTATGCCTATCCGTCTCCTTGAGAGTCTTCCTCTTTTGTGCAGACCCTCTATTTTATCAGATCGGATGTCTTTCTCCAGACACTGAGCCTTCCTGACAGCATGTCCGAAGGATGTGGGACGAGTCTCCCCAAACTGGTTTCCAGGAACCCCGGGGCAGTGCTTCCTCCCCCGCAGAGCTGTTTGCTCGTCCGTCGCCATGGCCCTCCCAGTGTTCTTCACCCTCCCAGTGTTCTTCACCCACACAGCAGTCAGACCCGCCCGCCTGCTCTCCCGCTTCTTCTGCGTCCTGCTTTTGCGAGCAGGTGAGGCCATTGGAAATACCCTCATTTGAGTCCGGCGTACCTTCGTCTTGAAGGGACATGGTTGCTCTTTCGTACTTTAAAGACATCTTTTGCAGCAATTTTTTTTAGTAAAACACATCATTTGACTTTTTTGACTGCCTTATCCATGGGTGTTAACTGTGGATGCAAGTAAAATGAAACCCAATCACTTCGATCTTTTTTCCGTTTATCATGGTGTTGCTTCCTGGTCCAGCGGTGAGGAGTTTTGCTTTCTTGATGTGAAGGTGACATGCATGCCGAAGGCTGTAGTCTTTGATCTTGCTCAGTAAGTGCCGGATGTCCTCCTGACTTTCAGGAAGCCTGGCTGTGTCATCTGAACATGGCCGGTTGTTAATGAGGCTGCCTTCAACCCTCAGGCTGCATTCAGCTTCAGGTAGTCCAGCTGCTTGGATTATCTGCTCAGTGTACAGACTGAATACATATGGGAAAGACTACAACACTGACACACACCCCGTCTCTGACTAAATCACTCAACATCCCCTTGTTCTGGTTGAACAATGCTTCTCCATCTATGTACAGGTTGTGTAGGAACACAGCAAAGCGTTCCGGAGTTCCCATTCTTCGCAACGTTATCTACGATTTGCTATGATCCACACAGTCAGATGCCTTCGCAGAGCAAATTAAACGCAAGTCAACCGTTTTGGGCACTCTCTGCTTTCACCCGAGATTCACGTGACAGCAGCAACACTGTCCCAGCTCCACATCCTTTCTGAATCCTGCTCTCGTGTCTGACAGTTCCCTGTCAGCCGACTGCTGCAACCCCTTTCCTAGTATCTTCAGCAAAATTTTACTTGAATGAGAGATTCATGAAGTTGTCTGATAGTTTCCACATTCTGCTTGATTGCCTTTCCCGGGAAGGGGGACAAATCTGAACGAATCTCTTCCAGTCAGTGGGCAGGTAACTGTCTTCCGAATTTCTAGACACAGACAAGCGAGTGCCTCTAGCGGTGCTTCCAGTCATGGAAACGACTCAATAGTGTCTGGTCAGTTTCTGAGCAGGGGTCCTCAAACTTTTTAAACAAGGGGCCAGTTCGCTATCCCTCAGACCCGTTGGAGGGCCAGACTATAGTTTAAAAAAAAACTATGAACAAATTCCTATGCACACTGCACATTATCTTATTTTGAAGTAAAAAAAATAAACGGGGCAAAAACACCCAGCGGGCTGGATAAATGTCCTCAATGGGCCACATGTGGCCCGCGGGCCATAGTTTGAGGATGCCTGATCTAGAGTAACTCCCACCCACCAACCACCACCACCGCCAATGATTCAGTGCATCCTGGACTTCTCCCTTCAGTGGCACCAGTTCTTGCTCGTGTGCTCCCTCCTGAAGTGCTTGGCTGGTTCTGGGCACCATGACCGTCTAACCTTTCCATCTCCTTTTCCCGCTTCCCATGCTGTTCCGTTTCTGTCCAGGGAAGTGTTCATAGAGCGCTTCATATTGCAAGTGAAAGCTTGTGTTTTACTTCAGTTATTTCAGCTTGTGTGTGTGTGTGTGTGTGGTTTTTGTAGATGTGGGTGTATAGGGAATCTCCCCTGAGTGATTAGGGGTCAAGGTGGCTTTGCCCTACTTGAAGTTTATGGCATTTCCAAACCTCGTACATCTCACTTCATGGGTAAGGACAGCAGAAAGGTTGCTTGCTGTTACCATTTGGCAAATGAGAACATTGAGGCTTCTCAGAATCTCCGAATAAGGGAAGTCCATGGTCAGGCCTTTGGTTGCCAACAACAAGGTCAGCTGTTCAAACCCACCAGCCACTCCCTGGGAGAAGGACAAGGCTTTCTACTCCCAGAAAGAGTTATAGACTCAGAAACTCACAAGGGGAGTTCTACCCTGTCCTACAGGGCTGCGACGAGTGAGCGCCATCACCATGGCAGTGAGCTTGGTTTGAGAGTGAGTGTACCATGGAGCCCAGACTTCCTGTCCTTGATTTCTATGCCTTATAGCAATTATCCTTTATCACCCCCCACCCCCACCCCAGGTCCCCTGGGAACTTATTAGGAAGGTGTGGGTCTCCTCATCAGTGGGACTGACCCTGGATTCAGTCCTGGGGGTACCCAGTGCACGGCAGGGCAGCATCTCTTTTTAGCCCAGGGCCACAGGGAGACCTCGCCTGTGGCCATGTGTCTTTTAACCTCCTTGAACCTCAGTTTTCTCATCTTTAATACGTTAATGAGTGCCCATTGACTAACAAGGTCATCGTGAGCAGCAGAGAGAGGATGTGTGTGGAGCCTGTGGCATAGGCCTTACCTTCTAGCAGGTGCTCAGGAACTATTCATCCCCGTCTTCTCCAGATGCTGCCACCCACTCATGGTCACAGGGGCCTTCTGGGCCCGCCTCTTCTTCCCCATGGCAGCCACCTAGACTGGAACCCTGCCCAGGAGAGTGGGACCCTAGCACATTTCCCCAGTTCCTGGCCGCCTCTTCCTCCCTGGGGACAGTGCCAAACTCCTTTCTTTGGCCTCTAGCCACTGGCAGAGGCTCGGAGTCCACTTGGCCAGCAACAATGTGGCCCTCCCATGCAGCTCCAAATGAGGCGCTGCCACAGGCCCGGACTGCGCTGCCACTAAACCTGCCTCACCCCTATTGGACTTCCAGGCTAGTGACCTCTGTGTGCGTCTCTCTGGATAGCCTACTGTCTCAATTCCTAACACCCCGTGAGGAGCCAGCTCTTGGTTCAAACCCTTCCCATCAGCCCACCCCATCTTCTGTGATCTGTCTATCACAGTAGTCCAGCATATTAGAGCAAACACTCCTATCCAGCCACACTTGTGGGGCTCTTTGGTGTCACGCAAAATAAGCTCCACTTCGGCTGCCTGGGACATCTTTCAGAATGGTGGTTCTCAACCTTGGCTGCACATGAGAATCACCTGGGGGAGCTTATTAAAAATCCTAATGCCTGGATCTCACTCTAAACCAATTGAATCTGAATTTTCTAGGAGAAGGGGGCCTGGGCATTGGTAGTCTTTAAAAGTTCCCCAGATAACTTTAAAGGGCAGTTGGGGTTGTCAACCACTGCTTTAGAGAATAAGGGATCCCTCAACTTTCCTCCCTCTGTTTCTAC
>NW_022111357.1:6486003-6500061 GCF_000313985.2 Echinops telfairi
TTCTAGGAGCTAACTGTAACCTTCATTGGGGCCCCTCTTCAGGGTTCTCGTCCCTCTCCTCATCGTCCGTTTCACACCCACTGAGCCGGTCCACGTTACTTGGGAAGCATGACTTCCTACCTTGAATGGGACTATCGGTGTCAAGACCACCACTTCTTCCTTGATAATGTCCCCAAGTCAAAGCAGCTCTCCCTGTCTGCCACCCCATGCCAAGGCCGGGCTCAAGCGTCTTCTCTGCCAGAGCTCAAGCTCTAAGTCCCTATTGCATTCCCGCCAATAGAGGAATGCCCGTCCCAGGGGGGTGGAATGGAAGTACCACAGATATGTGCGATGGATTTCAGGAAGACTGTGAGCGCAGTGCACCTTTCTGCAGGGTTTCCTGTGAGCTCAGCTCGCCCATGGTTTCAACAGGTCTGTTCGGAGGTTGGCTTCATCCATCGCCCCTGATTTGGGATGCACATAACAGGCATCTAACGCCCAGGCACTCAATACCTGCTCTTCTTAAGCTTAAATAACAGATTCCATTAAAAGAGCATTAGCGTGGCACGTCCTTAATTAATCTTCTCCGGAGAACTAATAGTTCAAAAGGCACGCAGTGGAGCAAGGGCATCATACATCACTGAGCTCATTTATCCTAATTGATTTATCTAAGAATTGCAGGGGCAGCTGGCCTCCTGCCCACTGACCCGTGGCAGGGGGGAGGGGAAGGGCCATGGGTGCCTGGAGTCGTGGGGGTGGGGGGATGGAGCAGTGTGGATACAGCCAGGGCTGGCAAGGGCCGGCTTCATCCTGATCACAAGGCAGCAAACAACATAATGGGTTGGCCTCAGAGGCAGGCCAGCCCGGGGAAGCTTTTAAAGGCTCTCAGCAGCCCTTGCAGTGCATCCAGATTGCATGCACAGTGATTTCACATCATTCAAACAACCACCACCCCAAAAAGCCAAACCCATCACTGTGGAGTCCTTTCCAACTCCCGGTGACCCTATAGGACTGAGGCGTCTTGCCCCCACGGGTGTCTAAGGCTGCCGGTCTTTATGGAAGCAGGTGACCATATCTCTCTCCAGTGGCGTGGCCAGTGGGTCCCAGCTGTTGATCTTTCCGGTAGAAGCTGAGCATGTCAGGCACCGTGCTCACAGACCTCCTCTTCACATCATGAATGCCCCCCTGGCCCACCCCCAGTTGGTCCCTGGGTACTGCGTGCTCTCTGTGTAAGGCTGGGCTTCGGAAAAACTGCTTCACCAGGGCAGGTGTAGCCACTGTGGCGGGCTGACTCTGGGGCATAGGGACACATTTGCTGGCCGTTTGTTTATTTGCTGGCTGGCTTCTTGGTCCTGGGGCCAGGAAGGATGCACTGGCGCCTCATCTACTCAGTCTGCGACGAAGGTTGGGCACTGGGGAGTGGACACCATTGGGAGTCCAGGCTGGCTGGAAACCACAGTGTGCATTCTCCCTGCTCTCTCCTCCTCCCCCACCCTTGCCTTCCCCTGTCTGGCTAATGGTAGATAAGCACAGGGAAGGGTCCCTGGGTGCTGGATACTCCTGGGCTGTGTTTGATAGGCATCTAGATTTCTTTTTGGAAATAGTATTTTATTGGGCTTCTGAGGAAATGTGTCTGGTTTTCTTTCCCTAAGAGGCTGGAGCCGCACGGTATCTGGATTTTTTCAACTTTGCTGATGCTAAATGCCCCAGGCTCATCCAACTTCTCTTTCACCCCCTCACACCTGGGCCCTTCCTGATTTCCAGCCCACAGATTATGCTCAGTTCACCCTCTGGAGCCCATTTCTCCAGACCTCACCCATGGCCCTGGATTCCAGTCCACAGTGGTCTCCATTGTTCTGGGTCCTATCCTTCCCTGTTCCTCCCTGGACTGGCAGGTATAAGCTGGGTGGACCTTTGAGTTGCAGCCCCTGCTGCTGGCCCCTCTGTCCTTGGCTTGGTTTCTGCATTGGTTTTCTGATTGTATCCTAACAGGAAATAGAGTCCTGCCCCGAATACGGCCCATCTGTCTGCCTCCTGAACACTGCCAGGCTCTACGGTAAGCCTCTGCCAGTTCTGTTTCTCCCTCAGGCTGAGTCTCCTCTCTTCCACCAAACTCCCTCAGGGATTGCCAGGAGCCATGACGTATCCGCTTGTATCTGGTCCTCTGGATCCGACAGGTCCCTCTGGAAGCCTGCAGAGGCAGAATCCTGCATGGCCTCTCCCACGTTCCCTGCTTCTGAGGGGCTGACAGACACATGCAGATTCTGTGGTCCAGGCGGTGTGACCTTGGACAAGTCCCTTTCCCAGGTAGAATTTCAGTCACTTTATCTATGAGATGAGAGAGTTGGAAATACTGGTCCCCAGGGTTCCCTTTACCTTTGAAATAAAACAGAAAACATGGGACCCTGGAGAAAAGGGAGCTTAATAAAATGGTCAAATCAAGCTGGGTGTACTCTCCCCTCTGCCTGGGGCCGTTTTTACCCCTCAGGGGTTGGCGGTGGATTTACGGAGGACTCTCAGCACAAGGGCCCTGGGCTCTCACCTTTGGAAATGGTGCAATTTAATGGTAATGCAATTACAGATGTGCTGAGATTGAAGCAGCCCGTCTTATCTCAAACTCATCTTCCCCACCAAGTATCAGGGCAGGTGCTGATCCCTAATAGCTGCTGAAATGAATTCACCAGGCTGGGGGCTCCCAGGGAGAAGGGCTCTGTGTAGGGAAAGGGAGGGAGGGTGGGTGGGTGGAGAGGAGAAAGGAGGAGGGGAGGAAGCAAGGGGAAGGTGGGAGAGTGGGGGAAAAGGGAAAGTGATGGAGGGAGAAGCCTCACTCTCTCTGTTGAGAAAGCCAGTACACAAAGAGACAGGAGACACAGGAGGACCATGCGGGAAGAGCCGCATGGAGGAAGAGAGAGGCAAGCTGGGGGCAGGGACCGAGGAAGGGGGACAGAGGAAGAAGATAGAGAGAGAGATAAACGGAGAGAGACAGAGAGATGGAAAGTGAGCGAGACTGTGAGGAAGAGAGATGGAAGGCCAGCAGAAAGGGGGGATGGGAGATGAAGGACGCAGGGGCTCCTCACTGTAGGTGGGGGTGGGGCGCGGGAGGGGAGGAGCCAGCTGGAGAACACAGGTGAAGAGAAGGGGGAAGTGAAGGGAGAGAGACTTTGGGGGGAAGGGTAGATGGAGGGAGGAGGAAGGGGTGTGAGAGGAGGGGGCCCGGGAGAGGGGGAGGAAGGAAATGGCCGGAGGGGAGGGGCGGGAGATGGGTCCGAGAAGGAAGAGCAGGAGGAGGAGGAGGAGGAGGCAGCGTGGGTAAAGGGCGTGGGTCTGTCTGTCTGAAGTACACAGCCTCTCGGACCCACCAGAATCCCTGTCCTGTGGAAGAGAAGAAAGCCCATGGAAATGCCTTTAAAGGAGCAGGCAGGCCGCCAGGGAGAGCGGGCACGAGAGAAGGCACTTGGAGAATTGCATCCAGAATTAGAGAGAGCGGGACGTAATGGTCCAAGACCCTGAAACGGGCACAGCTCCCCGACCATCAGCCAGTCCCTCCAGCCACTAGTCCTCCACCATTCGCCCTCTACCGCAAGCCAGGGAAGTTTGGGGTTCAGCACCGCGGACAGCGCCAGGCCGCTGGCTAGGGCGGGGGCGCGGGGGGGTGACCCCTTCCTCCGGGTTCAAGGTCCCCGAGAAGCCCGCAGGAGGTGGGTGGCTCCTCACCCAGCCCTAACCCGCGCCGGCCCTTGGCTTCCCCCTAAAAACACGCCGCTCTCTGGGACGCTGGGAAGGGAGGCCTGCGCGCTGCTGAGCAGATCAATTATTTTTCAGAACATGGTCTTGATCCCGACGTGACTTCGCTGGATCACTGAGTGGAAAGGGCTCGCCGAGAAAATGGCATTTTTTATAACCCTGGCAAAATGCTCCCGCGCTGCTAAGACGAGCCACCCGGCGAGCGCGCGCGCGCATACGATACATAACTAACCAGCAGCAGCATCTTCCAAATTGAAAGCCATAATGTTTGCTGTTGGAGCTAAATATTAACAGGGCGTTGTCTCCCTGTGACCCTCGGAGGCAGCTGGCTTAGCGGGAGGCTGTCGTCAGATTCCAGCGATTTGATTAAATTCCGCTCTGCCACCGGAATTAAGAAATGAATAGTTTTATGAGAGTCATGCCCCAAAGGGCAGGGGAATGAAATGCGCAGCGCAGAGAGGGGGCGGGCGCCCGTGCCACTACCTGCCCGAGGCAGATGATCTGACCACCGGTGTAGGTACTCTGACTGTTGCTGCAGGCACCCCTGCGGATCAGCCTGTGCGCCCTTCTCCGGGCTGCCCCTCCGCGCAGAGCCCAGTGGACGCCTGGGGTCCCCAGGAGGGGTCTCTCCATTATTGGCAGAGGAAGCAGCCTGGTGCGGTGGTTTCAATTAACCAGCTGCTGTTAATGGATCACAACTCATGGCGACCCCGTGTGTGTGTGTGTGTGTGTGTGTGAAGATCTCTGCTCCACAGGGTGTTCAGGGATTGGTTTTCCAGGCCTTTCTTCTGAGGAGCTTCTGGGTAACCCTGAACCATCAACCTTATGGTGAGCAGCTAGGTGCTTTAACTGTTGGCATCATCCAGGGGCTGGGGCTAGACCAAGGATCAAAACCAAACCCAAGTGCCACTTTCCGCTGGAGCCCATTCCCACTGACAGCCACCCGGAATGCCGGCAGCACCGCCCCCCCAGGGCTTCCAAAGCTGGAGCCAATGGGCACATCTTTGCCCACAAAGCAGCGAGTGGCCTTTTTGTTAGCAGCCAGTGCTTTAATGGCTGCACCACCAGGGTTCTGGAGCTAGAGTTTCAGAGTTTAAATCTCAGCCCTCGCTCGCTGGGTGACCTCAGGCAAGTCACCGCACCTCTCTGCATCTAAATTTCTTTCTTTTTTTAATGAACAGATTTTCATTAACATGTCATTCACATATCATACAATCCAATGGTTTAAGCATATTTAAAAGAGTTGTGCAATCATTTGGGGACATTTTCTTCTTTCTCATACTCATTACTATTAGCTTCCCATTTCCTCCCAACCTCCCCTGCAATAACCCTAAGAAACCATGGATCCGGTTACTGTCTTCATCGGCTCACGCCTCCTGGATTGCAAACAAGGAAAAGCATACTCAAAACAAAACACAAACAGCCCAACAACAATAACAAAGTAAAACAGAAGAAAAACTTTGCTTGAAAATAAAGCAGGAAAAGAGACCTAGAGCAAATTTTAAATGGGTCAAGACGGAGTAAAAAGGATCAAGTGTTAACTTTAATCTAAAAATGTCTGTCTTCGTTCACTTTCTGAAGCGTTCTGTCTGGTAGCAAGGCTATTCCCAACCCTGGGCGATGGTCAGAGGGGACTCACCAGAGGCTTACTCCATGTGGGAACCCTGCAAATGCGTTTGGGGCTTCCACTGTCATCCACCAAGGGCACTGCCATTGAGTGGATACTGACTCATGGTGCCCCCATAGGACCGGAAGGGAAGAACAGCCACGTGAGTTTCCGAGACTGTTCACAGGAGTCGAAAATCCCATCTTTCTCATACACAGTCAACACTGGATAAGCATTTTCTGTTTTTATTGTTATTTAATTTAGGTTGAATAGTCTATAATTGTTTAGATAAAAACATCTAATATTAGGAATCTTATATCAAGTTTATAAAACAAGAAGATTTTTTTCTCTTGTAGGTATTCCTTTTCTGTCCCAGTGGCTCGAACTCAGCTTCAGTTACAGAGCAGTGGTTCTCAACCTTCCTGATGGCGTGACCCTTTCATACAGTTCCTCATGTGGTGGTGACTCCCCACCCCAAAACCATAAAATTATTTTCGTTGCTACTTCATCACTGTGATTTTGCTACTGTTATGAATCGGGCACCCCCTGTGAAAGGGTTGTTTGACCCCCAAAGGGGTCACAACCCGCCGGTTGAGAACCACTGGTCTAGAGTGGTTCTTAAAGGGACACTAACAAAGCGAGACTTCAGTACTAAAAACAATTACAAGTATTCTGGTTAACTTCAGACTTAGAAAGTGTCATCTTCTGATTTGGGGAGGTAGGAGGAAGGTCATTGACTGATCACCTACTTTGTGCCATGCATCCTGTGTGCTGTAGTGCATCGATTGATTCCATTGGCTTAATTCTCTCACTAACTCTGCGAGGTTGGCCTGGGGATCCCATTTTAAAGATGAGGAAACTGAGGTTCAGGGAGGTGGAATGATTTGTCGAGAACTGCACTGCCAGGGAAGCAGAGCAGGACTCCAGAGCCGCTATATCACCCTAGAGGGACAGGGAAGAATGGAATGAATGCCTGGTGACTCTGGCCTGACCGCATCCTCTTTCTCCTCCTGCCTCTCTCCCGGGGCCCCTCATGTCTTTGGCTCCAGCATGGGCTGCTCCCCTTTGTGCTTTTGCCACCCAATGAAAGTATTCGTCCAAGAGAGCAGCCCCACTGCCGGGCCGGAAAGTCTGCTCTAACCTCTAAAACCCTGGTTCCAATAGGTGGCCTAAAGCTGCTGGGCGATGGCTCCTATCAAGAAAACCCTTTGCTTAGTAAGTACCCCAGAGAAAAGTGGAGGCCAGTGAGATGGGAACACAAAAGAAATTGAGCCAGAACGCTGATGGGAGTGGGGCCTTGGAAGGCAGTTACCTGAGATGCCATTTCTTTAGGAAAAGAAACGCTTTTGAGGGGAAGGCAGGTAATGCATGAGGTCCTTCTTCTTCTTTCCATTGTATTGGGCTATTATAACAATCCATAGTTCAATTAGATCAAGTGTGATTATATAATTGCTGCCACCATCATTTTCAAAACATTTTCTTTCTTCCATCTGCACCCTACCCCCCAGGAACTCTTGTTTATATTATATTATATTTTTGCTGTATCTTACACCATCCAATGTGTCTGTTCACCTATGATCTGTTCTTCATTTCCCTTGAGTGGGGTTATATAATTATCATTGCTATCAGTACCCACCTCCCCTTTCTGTACCCCCAGGTAATCATTACTCCCATTACTATGTCTGAAGGGTTTATCTATCTTGGATTTCATGCATCGAATGATCTTAATTATACAAATGGACATATGCAGGTCTAACAGACTTAATGAGGTAAAACTAAGACCATAATAGTAGGGGGAGGAAATAGTAAAGAACAAGAGGATAGTTATGAGTTTCAACAGTGTTAGACTGCACCCTGGACACATCATCCCTTCCGTGTGGGCCTGCTGTCCAATTGTCTTGCAAGTGGTTTTTGGGTCTCCACTTTGTCTATGATCCTTCACGTCAATTTGGTTGCTTGATTTTGAACTTCTGATACCTATTCTTGTTGACACCTTATGATCACACAGGCTGGTGTGCTTCTTTATGTGGGCTTTGTTGCTTCTGTGCTAGATGGCTGCTTGTTTAACTTCAAGCCTTTAAGAGCCCAGATGCTATATATTTTAATAGCTGGGCACCATCAGCTTTCTTCACCACATTTGCTTATGCACCCATTTTGTCTTCAGTGATCATGTTGGCAAAGTGAGTAAGTGAGTATCATACATTGCCACATTATTGGAACAAACCGTTCTTGTACTGAGGCAAGATTAAAGCAGAGGACCAAAGTCCGTCTGCTTCCTTGAGATGTGTGTATATATATATGTGTGTGTGTGTGTGTGTGTGTGTGTATACCTATCTTTACATATATACATATCTATATATATACCTATCCATGTAATTTTTACTTTCTTTTTGTTTTCTCCTGTCCCACTATTATGCTTACCCATTGTTGAACCCAGTGTGAAGTAGACAGAAGACATTCTGTTCTGACCATAAAAAGATCAGGAAACCTTGGCCTTGGCAATTGTAGTGGTTCTTAGGAGGGCTGGACACACTAGAGAAGGAGATGTGACATCTATATCCCTGCAATCTAGAGGGACAGGCCTTCCGTTTAGGAGACACCAGGTCCCTATGCAGCAGCTGAGGAGTGCCTGCTTCTAGGAAGTGCTCAAGGGACTATGGGAACTTGGGTGGGAGGGAGAGGCAAGGACAAGTTGTACCATTTATGTTTCCACAACTTTATTTAAGCCCATCACAATCCTGGAAGCTTGGTATTATTATCTCTACTCTCCAGAGCAGCTATTAACAAAATAGCACTAAACGTACTGGTAGCATGAACAGCTGTCAAAGTGACTCACAGAGTGTCTACCTTGTGTGCAAGGCACTTCTCTAAGGACTCTCGAGTGTGCAGCAGAGGCAACAAGTGTCTGCCCACCACATCTGGCCTCCTTCCTGCATGCTGTGCCACAGGGAAGTGGCTGCCCAGCCAGGGACTCCATCCCCAACCTCTCACATCCAGGTGGGGCCTATGGTTTGGTCTATCAATGGGTCTGGAGGGGAGGTAATTCTAGTACATCTTCCTTCTAGGCTCAGGTGGATTGAAAAAAAGGTGTGTCTTCTTCACCTTCTCTCTTTTGTCTATTGGCTGGGTTCAGAGGGCTCGCTGCCCCGAGGGGATGGCAAAACCACAAGACAGAAGTAACCGGAGACCCCAGATCACCGCACGCAGAAAGTCACGGTGAGCCAGAAGCCATCTCCTCCCCTGATGCTGTGAATGGGGAATAGGGATCCATCGTGATACGCTACTGAACGATTGGAGCTTATTTGTTTCTAGGCTAGTAGCCAGAGGTACCTTGGATGAGACCTGACAACCTGCTTCTGAAAGATCAAAGCCATCAAAGCCCTATGAAGAGGTCCTGCTTTGCAGACGTGGGGTCTCCATGTGTCTGAATCACCGCGATGGCAACTACCACCACCTTAGCAGCATGTGTGACGGCATCTAGCTGTATGAGCTATATGCTACCTGAGACGCACGGGCACTCCCCTTCATAGTCACAACAGCCTTTTGAGGCAGGTACTGATGACCCATCTCAAAGGAAAAACCCTCAAACTTCGAGATTCAGTGGTTCGCCGCAGGCTGCCCAGTGAGTGATACAGCCAGGATACAGAGCCACGGCACCACACTACTGACGGCACTGTGGCCTTCAAGGCAGGGGTGAGCGCAGAAAGGAGAAACGGATACAGAGCAGGGAATTTTGGCCAGGAGCCCTACCCTTACCCCCGCACTAGAACCAGTTTGGGTGTGACTCTTGGACAATTTTAGGAAACATGAGTCAGAAAAAGAAACCTACATCCCGGGCTTAGTTCCAGGAAAAGGAGAGCAGGGAAAGGCATGGCCCTTTCTAGGGGACCCGAGCCTGGAAATCTCTGAGCAGGCTGAGGGGGCCTCCATATAAAAAATTCACCAAGGTCACGGCCATTGAGTGACGCTGACTCAGCGTGCCCCTGTAGGACAGGGAAGACTCGCCGCATGAGTTTCTGAGACTCCAGAAGAACGACTGGTTTTTCAGACTACCGACCTTTTGGATCCCAGCCCATGGCATGACTACTAAGCCACCAGCTTTCTACAAATTATGTGCTCAGAATTTAACCTCTAATAGCATTCCTGCCTCCAATCTTGGCTTTTATTATTTATAATCCTTGGCTCACACAGGCTGGTTGCACCCAGGTTCCTTTAGCCATAGAGTGGGTGTGTGACGGCATCTAGAGTTGTTGTGAACATCTATGAGACGCAGATCTCGTACACAGTGAACACTGACTAAAGCAAGGACTTGCAGCCAAACGCATGAGCCCCGTCCCCCTGCCCCAGGCCCTCCCTCGGAGAGGTGGAGCGCAGCGCAAAGCAAAGCCGGCCAAGACACATGTAAGAGGAGACCAGGCTAGTGAGAGCGACTTCCAGGTCACTTACTCTCTGCTAGGCACCGTCCTATGCCTTCTACAGCTATTCCTTAATTCAATCCCCGAAACATCCCGAGAGGTAGGAACTGTTATTATACCCATTTTTTCAGGGGAGAAAAGCATAAAACATAGAGGGGATACAAAGTCACATAGCTATGAAGAGAAGGCATGGGGATTTGGATCTTAGTCCATGGCCCATGCTTGTCACCTCCTAAGAGGGTCAACAGTGGTCTTAGGAGGAAGGCTGAGGCCTGCACTGCCTGGAGACAGGGCTTCTGGCCCACCTTGAGCAGAAGCACCTCATTTATTCCACTGAGAAGGCTGGAGTCCAATGCGCCTGGCCTTTGATAAAGCCGAACTCTGACCTCTGGAACTGTCAAGATTTGCCTCCCGGCCTCCCCAGCTCTGGCTCAGTTTTCTTGAGAAATTACCTCAAACATACTCCACAGGGACCAAAGTCAGCAATTGGGAATTCCTGGGAACGAGCGTTTATGAATGTGTGAGCTGGAAGGTGAAGAAATACACGGCTGACAGGTTTTTGAGAACAGAACCTCTGTTCGGAGTGCATCCAGGCCTTCGGCAGAGGAAGGGCCAAACTGGACCAGAGCTCCAGAGTAGCAGAAGCGGAAATGACTGGAGTGAGAATCCACCGGTATCAGTTAGTTTTTGCTGTGTAACAAGCCAGACCGACACTTGGCAGCATTAAACAAACCCCATTCTTTCCTGATCACAGTTTGTGGTGGGGCATCTCCACTGAACCAAACTGATCTCAGCGGAGTCACGTTAATGTGTCAGCTGGCTAGATCCAAACGGTCTCATGCCCGTGGCTGGTGGCTGGTCAGTTATTGGTTGGGGTGATGTGAGCTATTGGACTCCGAGTCCCTCATCCTCTAAAAGGTTACTTGAGCCTACTGTCACAGTAGTCGCAGGAAGCCAAGAACAGCACCAGGCAATCTCCAGGGAGCAAGACTTTTCAGGATTTTGCTTGTGATGTGCTTACTACACTGCCCCACCGGAAAGCAAGCCACGTGGCCAAGCCTGAAGTCAGCGTGTTAGAGGACGTGGTAGTTACATAATCTGGTGTCAGTTTGAGAGCATTAAGAGTGAAGGGGTGGAGTCTAGCCTGTCATTCATTGTGTAGCCAATGAGGCCTCCATGTGGGCATGGCCTTGGCCTGAGAATTCTGGCAATTCCTGGTATTTCCTCCTTGGAGGCAGGAGACATTTTCTCTCTCTGCTCACTCCCTTGGAGATACTCTACTAATAAGGCTAACTTCCTGTGAGACATCCCTGAGGAGAAGCCACACGGAACTACTGATGCAGCCCTCGAAGCTAGATGAGCCACATGGAGACCCCTGCCAGCCCTGCGTTGCTTACCACACCACTGGATCCAAAGACTTCCTACCCACTGGCCTGTGATCGTCCTGCACTCAGCGTCATTGCTTGTGTTTTGTGAGTCTGAAGACTTTATAGATTGGTATCGGACATATGGGCTAATATCGGATTTATGGACTTGATCTGGATTGGCTGGGATGTTTTCTCAATATTCAACTGCTCTTGAATATAAACCTCTTTCTTATACACATATGAGTTTCTATGGATTTGTTTCTCTAGTCTACCCAGGCTAACACAGAGGAGTTCCCGGAGGTGTGGAGAAAGGGAAAAATAAACCAATTGGGCATTATATTTCCGACTTTCAGTATGTGGCAGATGTACAATTAAGGACAGTGAGCTCACTTCCATGATATGATCGCTGAGGACAAATGGGTGCATAAGCAAATGTGGCGAAGAAAAGCTGATGGTGCCCGGCTATCAAAAGATATAGTGTCTGGGGTCTTAAAGTCTTGAAGGCAAACAAGCGGCCAACTAGCTCAGAAGCAACAAAGACCACATGGAAGAAGCACACCAGTCTGTGCGATCACGAGGTGTTGAAGGGATCAGGTATCAGGCATCATCAGAACATATCATCATATCATAGTGAATGAGGGGTGGAGTACGGAGTGGGGACCCAAAGCCCATTTGTAGGCCTCTGGACATCCCCTTACAGAAGGGTGGCAGGAAGGAGACGAACCAGTCAGGGTGCGATGTAGCAACGATGAAACATACAACTTTCCTCTAGTTCCTAAATGCTTCCTCCTCCCCCACTATCATGATCCCAATTTTACCTTACAAATCTGGCGAGACCAGAGGATGTACACTGGTACAGATAGGAATTAGAAACTCAGGGAATCCAGGGCAGATGATCCCTTCAGGACCAGTGGCAAGAGTGGCGATACTGGGAGGGTAGAGGGAGCGTGGGATGGAAAGGGGGAACCGATTACAAGGATCTACATGTGATCTCCTCCCTGGGGGACGGACCACAGAAAAGTGGGTAAAGGGAGACGTTGGACAGGGCAAGATATGACAAAATAATAATTTATAAATGATCAAGGGTTCATGAGGGAGAGGGGAGCGGGGAGGGAGGGGAAAAATGAGGAGCTGATGCCAGGGGCTTAGGTGGAGAGCAAATGTTTTGAGAATGATGAGGGCAATGAATGTACAAATGTGCTTTACACAATTGATGTATATATGGATTGTGATAAGAGTTGTATGAGCCCCTAATAAAACGATTTAAAAAAAAGACTCCATCTCCTTAAAGAATTCTGGAACCTGGAACTCAGGCTTGGCATCTGGCTTCAGTCCTAAAGATCCCCAGACAAATAACCTTAATTCCTCTGCCTATATGTTGGTGACAGCATTGTCACCATGAGGGTCAAGTGCGATGCTGCCTGTGGAAGTCCTTTGCAAGCCATGAAACCTGGTGGTGCAAATGCCAGTTAGTTCGTTTCTTCCCACCAGGCGTGTGGGTGTGCCTGATTAATCCCTCACTTGGGAGTTATCCCCTGTGTGGTAAAACTGCAGCCTGTAGGATGACTTAGCCCAGCTCCTTGCCCACCTCTAGGACTCCCTTGCTCATCACCAGTGTGTGCCTGGGGAATGCAAAATCACTTTAATATTGGCTGGAGACAAGCATAATTAGGAAGGTAAATCTGCTGAAAAAAAATCATATTATGCAAATGTGATTAGCAATGACTTTGGGGCTCTTTGTTATTGGAGGGTTTCTGTCTTTGGCACCGATGTGGACTCGGGGCTGCTATGTGGACTGAGTTGCCTCTTAGTAGGTGTTCAGGAGAGAGAGGGGAGCCTATGGACCCAGACGTGGGGAGGAGGCTTCCAGCCCAGGGGCTCCTTTGTTTCTCCCTCAGGACTCTGTGGGTCCCCAAGGACCCGAGTTCATTCAGTTGGAGGAAGTTCGGGAAGCAAATCTTGCCTAGTGGTGAGGTTCCCACAGAGAAGCCGCTCCTTTCTCCCAGGCTGAGCGGGAAGGAGACTGAGTTGGAGATGTGGTCTGGGGGACCGATGTGGTCTGGGGGACCGATATGGTCTAGGGTAAGGTGACCAGATTTAAAGCGGGACACCATTGACCGGGGGCCGTGGGGGTAGGGGGTGTTCTTGATTAAAAATTTGGTCTATATGGACCAAATAGACCATTCTCTACCTTGTCGTGCATTCTTTCCAAAAACCAGGACTTTAAAAACGCCAAAAAGCGGGACTGGCCAGCCAAATCGGGATGTCTGGTCACCTTAATCTAAGGGCCCAGGTAATGTGGCGTCCCTTATTGAGGGGACTGGAGGGATCATGATGGCCTAGGGGTAGGGCTTAAACTCTACTATGTGGGCCACCATGAGGTGCTCAGGGCTTGGCATGGCCACATGCCTGTTGGAATCTGGTGCATTAATCAATGATTAAATTATTGACCTATATGGCTAATTGATATTCCGGTTCCATCCCGGCACTAGATCAAATGATGGTTTCTGTCCGATTCAGGTGGTCCCTAGGTGTGGCTGCAGACCTCCCACACCCTTGGTCTTTGGAGCTCCTTTTCCCACGGAGCGGATGGTGAAGATAAACAAGAGCCACCCACTTGGTGAGCGCTGATGAAGCTCCAGATGCTGTGCTAAGCGCTGCCTGAAATTGCCTCATTTAACTTGTCTAACAACCCTGGAAGGTGGCCCTTATTGCATCTGGCCAAAATTAAGAACCCGAGGCACAGAGCAGTCAAGCCATTTTCTCCTGGTCACCCCGGTCCGTAGCAGGACCTGCGCTGCCGAGCACTGGGGGTGCAGGTCTCGCTCTTCCTCGACGGAGCCCCATGAAGAAGCCCACCTCTGGTAAGAGTTGTATGAGCCCCCAGTAAAATGATTTAACAAAAAGAAGCCCACCTCTCCTGTCCTGTCAGCACTCCCAGACTCCC
>NW_022111357.1:6500876-6509586 GCF_000313985.2 Echinops telfairi
GCAGAATGGGCGCCTTGTCCTGATGTGGGGAAACAGGTTGTCTTCCTGTTTTGGGGGGCTAGAAGTCCAAACCCGGGGTGTTGGCAAGGATGTGTTGTCTTGGCCACTCCGCCCCTTCCGTGGAGGCTTTGTCCTGTGTTTGCCAGCTCCTGGCGTCCCCGGCTGTTCCTTGGTTTTCCTGGACTTTTAACATGGTGTCTGTCCTCTCCTGGTGTAACTTTATCACCCTGCCAGTTGCCCCCTTTTATATGTATGTATTTATAATCCTTTTATTGGGAGCTCTTACAGATATTATAACAATCCATAATTCAGTTAGATCAAGCATAATTGTACAATCACTACCACCATCAGTTTCAAAACATGTCCTTTCCTCTTGAACTCGTTGATATCAGCTCCCCTGGTCCCCTCCCTCCCCCACCCTGCCCCCCAGGAACTCTTATTATTATATTGTATATTATTATTATTTGCCGAATCTTACTCCATCCAATGTATCTGTTCACATGTAGCTGCAATTCTGTTAGTCATTCCCCTTGAGGGAGGTTATAGTCATCATTGCTATCAGCCCTCCCCAACTCAACCATCCATCTCTTCCTGTACCCTCAGGGAATCGTTACTGCCATTACTGTTTCTGAATGGTTATCTATCTTGGCTTTCATGCATCAAATGCTCTTAATTATACAAATGAATATATGAAGGTCTAACAAGATTAATGAGATAAAACTAAGACCATAATAGTAAGGGGAAAAAAGGAAAAAAATAGTAAGGGGAGGAAATATTAAAGAACTAGAGGATAGTTATGTGTTTCTTCAGTGCTGTACCATACCTTGGATATGTCGTCCCTTCCATGTGGCTCTTCTGTGAGGGACTGTCCAATGATCTCACAGGTGGGCTTTGGCTCTCCACTTTGTCCACGCTCCTTCACATCAATTTGAATGCTTGTTTTTGAACTTCTGATATCTGTCCCCGTTGACACCTCATGATCACACAGGCTGGTGTGCTTATTCCATGTGAGCTTTGTTGTGTCCATGCTAGATGGCCGCTTGTTTAACGTCAAGCCTTTAAGACCCCATGTTTCCCCTTTTTATGACACCATTCAGATGGCAATAGGAGCCCTCCTACTCCACTGTAAACTTGTTAACTAATTATGCTTTCAGACCCAAACCCAAACCCAAACCAAGCTCACACTATCGAGTCGATGCTGACTCATATCGACCCTCTAGAACAGGGTAGAACTGCCCCTGTGAGTGTCCGAGACCGTAACTCTTTAGGGAAGTTGAGAGCCTTGTCTTTCTCCTAAGGAGCAGCTGTTGATTTCGAACTGCTGGCCTTGCAATTAGCAGCCCAATATGTGGCATAACCACTATACCACATCTTCAAAAAAGACCCTATATCTAAACAAAATCATTCACTGACACAGAGGCGATGTGGGGTTGTGTGTGTGTGTGGGAGAAGGCACACAATCCAATCTGAAATAGCTGTTTCATTGCGAAGACCTCCCCTGCCCCTGAAGGGTGGCCCAGCACACCACTGCTGGGCTCCGGCGTGGCCCCAGGTCACCATTACATGGCTGCCACGGTTCTCTTCCTGACACAGAAGTACTGATTGCTGTCCATTGCTTACCGAGTGCCATCAAAGGCCTTGGACAGCAGCCAAGGCCTGTTGTCACCCGACCTCCTCCTCTCCAGCTCATTCCCCCAAAGCCCCTCCCAGCCCACTGTACCAGCCTGCCTTCCCTTGTAATGAGGCTCTTTGCACCTGCAGTGCCTCCCTCTGCCCCTGGGACAGTGTGTGGCTGAATTCCACGCCGTCTCCGCCACCTCCCCGGGGGGCCAGAGCACTTTTCTCCATTAGGGCTGGGATTGCATTGCAGTTATTAGTTTACATCACTCTCCCAGGCTGGCTGGCTGTCAGCTGCTCAAACACAAGAGCAGGGTCAGTCTTCTTTACTGAGAGCCGGGCACATAGTAGGCGCTCGATTAGCATGGGTTGAGTGGAATTCCCTCACAACTCATTGGTTGAATTGATTTGGAAATGACACAGCATCCAGGGAATTGATTTTTGCCTTCCCCAAGGGCATGTGATGATACAGCTTTCACCCTCATGGGCTGCTCTTTGCTCAGAAAACTGAAGCCCTGCTTCTGGCTGGCCCTGAGCTTGCAGACTGTGTGGGTGGGTGGAGTGAACTTGGCTTTTCTCGGGAAAGGCGTCCCATCGAGTCATGGAGAGATGAAAAGGGCCGGGTGGGGGGTGGGGGACACTGTATTATTGTATTGCTTTCCAGAGGCTAAAAGTAACCTCCCTTCCTCCTGGCTGACAAATAGGGGGAATAAATTACCCGGGCACTAAAAGTTGCATTAGGCAAATAAACATTTCGACAAGAATTATATGTGACATTCAAGAGAAAGCAAATAAACCCTAAGTTATGGGGACCTGTCAAAGCTCTAGGAGAATTAAGTAACTAAAAATCGTTAGTAGCTTCTGAGACAGGCGCTTAAACCTTTCCTGGCTCTTACGCCCACTGGAGGGGCCCAGAGACACTGTGTGTCCATCTGCCGTGTGTCTCCGGAGAAAGTCTCAGGTCCCTGAGACCACAGAGCTGAGGAACCCCAGAATGCCTTGAACATTCTCCCATGGAATCCTAGGGCTCTGCAGCGGGTCCCAGGGTCCTCACCAAGTCCAACCAGAACCGCTCCTCCTTGAGCTGGGTTATATGATTTTGGGGAGCCCAGGATGGCTGCTTTGTGTCAAAGAGCTCTGCTACTGAGAAGTTTGCACGGTCACTTTTGGTCCATTGGTCATTGACCCAAGACATACCTAGAGAATTCTCCTTTAAGACTATTCTGGCATAGGATTGCTTAAACTTTCCTTGAATGCTTCTAGTGACAGGGAACTCATTCCACCATTTTCCAACAGACCCAGTTTTCTCTGTCTTCCCTTCCACGACGGGGTCCTTTCCCCACACACAGAGTGGTGCGAACAGTTAATGTACTCAGCTACCAGCCAGAAGCGGGCAGGTTCAAGTCCACCCAGAGGAGCCTTGGGAGAAACATCTGGACATCTACTTCTGAAAATCAGCCACGGAGACCCCCATGGAGAACATGTCTAACCGGACCTGCACGAGGTCAAGGACAGTTACTTGTTCCTTGCCCAACATTCTCAACTTGGGACTATGATGCTGGAAGGGTTGAGTTCAAATCCAAGTTCAGCCACTTACTATTTAACTCTGGTCAGTGACTTAGCCCCTCTGGGTCTTACTTCTCCTCTCTGTCAAATGGAGACATTCATTTCCTCTGGCTGCTAACTCCGTGGTCCAAAGCAAGTTTACGATCTTTCAGTTCTGAAGGTCAGAAGTCCAAAGTGAGACTTTCAGTGCTGAAATTAAAGGTGGAGGAGGTGCTTTATTCCCTCTGGAAGCAAAACCTGGCCTTTGTCAGCACCCACAGGTCACCCATACTCCTCGGCTGGTGGTTCCTTCCTCCATTTTCAAAGGGAAGCACTCTGGGCTCTGATCCCATAAACACATCTCTTTGATCCGGCCCTGACCTTCCAGCCTCCCTCTTAGAAGGTCTCTTGTGATCATAATGGATGCACTGGGATAATGTTCCCATGTCAGTATCCTGAAACACACCATCCTTTGGGCTCTGTAAGGTAACATGATCACCAGTTACTATGGACGAGGGGATGGACATCTTTGGGATTCCATGTTTCTATCTACTACATGATTGGACCTACCTCAGTGAGCAATTGTGAGGGTTAAGTCAGGACACACATGTCTAGCGATTAGCTCGTAGCCGGAAAGGGTACCCCAGTTAGGGAACCCAAATATCCATCCTGGGTGTGGACCCTGGATGAGCTGTGTCTCCTCCACACCCTGCTGCAGCTCAAGGATGGAAAAGAACCTGGATCCTGGAGATCAGAGGATGGGGGCCTCGGAGAATTCACTAAGGAGTTTGGATGTTGACCCGAGGCAGTAGAAGGTGCTTGGGGCTGTTTATCTAGAGGACATGATACAGTTTACTGGTCTAGAAAGAATATTTTGGCCACACTGTGGTTTTCAGGGGAAAAGCAAGTGATGAGGGAGCAGCATGGGGCCCAAACATTGACTTTGGCGGCCTGGACCAGGGCTGTTAAGGGGTGATGGGTGCAGTGGCTGGCTTCGAGAGATACAAAGGTGGTGCATCTGGGAGGGCTTGATGGTTGATTGGATGAATGGGCTAAGTGAAGGGCCGGCAAGGATACAGAGTGACTCCAGGGTCCTGGCTTTGGGGGCTGTGGGTGCCACTACTGCAGACAGGGGTCAAAGAAGAAGAGGAGCTGCGAGGAGACAGGAAATGGTGAGTTCCATTTGGGGCCTGTTGGGTTGGAAATGCCATGGGACGTCTCGCCACACACCCGAGAGGCAGTTGGATATATGGAGCTTGTAGAGAGCCCTGGACTGGGGATCAAGTTCTTAGTGGAAAGACAGAAGGCCTGGGTGGGGCAGACAGGGAGGAGTGGGAAGGGTAGGGGTGGAGACTGGAACTCAGGGGAAGCACAGTGCTCGTGGGATTAAAGAAGGGCATCTTGTGACCGAGTCGTTGCTGCCAGGGCTGGGACAGGGCCCAGAATTCAGATCCCCATATTAATTCCCATGCAGGTGGACTGGCCAGCTATGGGCAGAGGACCACCCTCAGAGGTAACCGTGATCATTCTTCCTATTGGGGGGACCCTTTCCAGTGTCATCAGCAGCATCACATTGCCTTGTTGAACCTCCATGAGCACCTGCCCCAGGGGAACTTCCTCTTTTACCTTGAACAGGTGAGTGCTGAGGCTCAAAGCGACCACAGCCTAAGGAGACACAGGTTGCAGGGACTCCGCTGCAGAGGCTTGAACCCACATCTCTTACTGATGGGCAGGGAACCAGAGGCTGCACACGGGGAGATTACAGCCTGTAAAGCATCTGCCGATGCTGAGATCCGGCTTCACTCACGTGTCCCTTAGGAATCCAGGCAGCTAGGGCACCTCTGGGGCATGGGTGCTTTCTGAGTCAGGACGTGAACTTCAGAGTCAAGGCCCTTTCCAGGCTGCAGGAAAGGAAGTCCCCGTGCATCTCAAACATAGACCCACCCATCCAGGAGCTGACTCTGAGAATCAGCCTGGAAAACTCAGGGTGGCGTCTCAAGGGAGCGGGTCCTAGCTAGAATTGAACTCCAGGGTTAGATTTCAATACTTATTAGCATTAATAAGGGCCAGGAACTGCCCGGACTCTCTGTGACCATGGGAAGGAGCCCTGGTGGCATGGTGGTTAAGCGCTCGACTGCTAACTGAAGGATTAGAGGTTGCAACCCACTACTGCAGAGAAAGATGAGGCTCTCTGCTCCCGTACAGCTGTACAGCCCTGGAGAGCCTGGGAGGCAGTCCTACCCTGTCGTAGAGGATCGGTGGGTGTTGCAATCCACTCAAGAGCAGTGGGCCTGATGAAAGCGGACCTGTGCACCAGTGTCCAGTGGTCTAGGCTGCCGGAGCCCCTCCGCTGACCTGGGAGGTGATGGAGGATCAAGCAGCGAGGAGCAGGACTGACCCAGCCTGGCTGTCTTTGCTATCTCCTGGTCCACGAGTGGATGCCTTTAGCAAACCGAAATTTATTCTCTTCCAATAAGGAGACTACGAGTCCAACTTCGGGCTGCAGACTTGGGGAGAAGGCTCTCTGTGGGCTCTGAACAAAGGTTGGGCTTGGCCTCTCTTTGGAGCTTCTCTTCCTCAGCAATCTTTATGTGGCATAGCATCTCTCTTCCCCCATCTCTGCTTGCCACGTCTCCGTCTTTTATATCTCAGAAGAGACTGGCGCAAGACATACCCTCCACTGATAATGCCACTGTGACATAACAAAACTGTGTTAGTCTGGGTAGACTAGAGAAACAAATCCAGAGACACTCAGATGTGTGTAAGAACGAACTTCATATCAAAGAGTAATTGTATATTGAAGAAACATCCCAGCCCCATCCAGACCAAGTCCATAAGTCCGATATTAGCCCATATGGCAGGTACCAGTCTATAAGTTCCTCATCAGCCTCACGCAACCATGCAATGATGCCAAATACAGGAAGGTCACAGGCCAGTGGGTGGAAAGTCTTATGGATCCAGTGGCAGTGGAAGCATCTCAGCACTGGCAGGGGTCTCCAGTGGCTCCTCTAGCTCCAGGGCTCTGGCTGCATCAGCATAGCTTCATGTGGCTTGTCAGCAGGAATGCCTCTCAGGCAGATGAAGCAGAGAGAGTGTGTCCCGCCTCCAGGGAGGAAGACAGGCATTCCCAGAATCCTCAGGAGAAGGCCACGCCCACACAGAGACCTCATTGACTATGACCTGATTGACAGGCTAGACTCTACCCCTTGCTCAAGTTAATAGTAGATTATGTAACTGCCACAATGGTTTCCAATGGGCTGACCTGCAGTTATCAGCCTAGTGCATGACCACTAGGCCACCAGCAGCAGGCAGTCATTTTCGTGAGACCTGTCTGAGCACCAACATCAACTGTGCTGGACAAGCCCCGCCCCCACCCCGCCCTGGGCGGGCTCCCTCACCCCTCTGACAGCAGAAGCAGCATGCCCCCCTCTCCCAGCAAGGCGGGGGCTGTGGAGAGGCTGTAGTGGTGGCTCTTTGCTTTACCTGCTTGGTCATCCCATCGCCCCAGGTCCGTCTGTGCAGAGCCTGTCTGTTCTAGGTGTGTCGTGCACACAAGCTCCTTGGACCCTCTCAGCAGCCTTTGCAAAGCAGGTACGGTGACAGGCGGGCCAGATGGAGACCCCGAGGCCCAGCCAGGAAGAGGGACACCTGTGACTCCCTTGACCTGTCAGCCAAGGAGTCAGGCAGGGACTCCAGGGCGGCATGTCCAGAAAGCTAGCATCAGCGCCCGCCTCTGGGGACCCCTACGCATGACCTGGCGCGCCGACTATACAACAAATGTGGACCCCCTCCAATTCTGCCCCTGCGTTCCCTCAGGAGAGATTTCCCTTCTCTGGTGTCACAGGCTTTGTGTATGGACTCCCCCAGGTTCCCCAAGGAGGCCCTGCACCCCCACCCTCACCACCACCTCCACCACCACCATCAGCACCAGGGACAGAGCCCCTCGCCAGGGCTCGCCTGGCCTCACCAGCATCTTTGCCAGCTCTCTCCAAGGCTGGGGATCTAAATTTAGACCTTGCTCTGCTAACTCGGTGAATATGCTAATTAGCATAACAATGCTTCCTGCAATTACGTTGGGAGGTGTGTTGAGGAGGTGGTGCTGGGTCCAAAGAGGAAATTACATGGGAGGCCTCCCTCACCGCTGGCTCCAGGTGCCTGCGCGGTGTGGTCCTCTTCCTGGATGGTTGGACCCAGAAAACGCTTTTGTGGGGCGGAAGTAGGGAGTGTCTGTCTCTAAGCTTATTGTGATGCGTTATTGGTGCATATGTTAACGAGCAGCTCTGAGCCCTGCTTGGGAGCAAATTAGGTTTTAGAAGCAAACTGTCACCGGCTCTGAAAGGTGTGAAAGAATTATGAACTGCATTGTCCTGGGAACCACCTCATGGCACTCTCGAAGTAAACCCCCAAGTCTGGATGGGAAGTTACATTCCAAATGTCACGTTCTTTGTTTCGAGAGTGGGCCATCTCGTAGTTTGACCTAGTGAGGCTAGCTTGCCTGCCTGTGAGCCAGGCTAACTATTTTGTCCAGAATCCTGTGGGAGAGGTCATTGGCATTAGGAGGGGGGCAGGGGCATTGGAGAGGCTCACCTCACTTCCTCTGGCAGCCCTCCAGAAGGTCACAGGAGGCTCTTGTGGGCTTCTTCCACTCTGAAGGGCTTCTCCTGCACCTTCTTGACTGCTTTGCCTCACACACAGCCTCTCTGAGCAGTACAGAGCCCAGCGGGACTCTCCCCCGGTGCTCTGTCCGTACAGCCTCACTAAGGCCACTTTTTAAAAAAAAGCATCTTCTTGTGAAGTAGGTGTAAGATATACCTTTCAGATCATTAACTCTGCCTGCAACAGTTCAAACCACCCATCAACCCCTCCCTGTATATTATCCCCCATAGCCTCCCCCACACCCCGATTTCTCTTCTTTGACCTAAGTCAGCGCTGGTGGGCCTTCTAGTTCACAGCTTCATCTTCCCGCCCTGACCGTCCATCCCTCCCTTGGGATCTCCAAAGCTGTTCCCATTGGTCTGCAAGTCCTGTCCCGGTGTCTGTCCGTAGAGTAGCGGTCTCCTAGAATAGTTGTCCTTTTGTGATTGGCTAACTTCACTCAGCATAGTGTTCTCCGGGTTCTCCCAGGTCACTTTTTAATTTATTTTATTTTTATAACAGCTATATAACTGTCCTGTGGAGCTTATAGATAGCTGCCATAATGGAAGAGCAGACTCACCCGTTTGCTCATTTTATGAACTTGTATTGAACGTAAGCTCTGGGAGATGGATGAGAAAGGAATTCCGACCTGAGCTCAGACTCAAGGGAAGGCCCAGTCGACCTGGGAAGCCGATGGAATGGGAACAGAATCCAGCATCAGAGCGTTTGGGGTGGAAGCACGAGCGCAGAACCCAGGAGGCTGGGAAAGCCTTCCCCCAGGCGGTGGAAGATGATCCGGGCGTGACTGATGTGTAGGCGTTGGTCAGCTCCCATTCATCCGAACTTCTGTCCATGCAGGCCCTCTGTCGTTGGGGCTGAGACGCTGGGACTTGAACGTAGAGGCAGGAGGATG
>NW_022111357.1:6509686-6514011 GCF_000313985.2 Echinops telfairi
ATCCCATCGCCCCAGGTCCGTCTGTGCAGAGCCTGTCTGTTCTAGGTGTGTCGTGCACACAAGCTCCTTGGACCCTCTCAGCAGCCTTTGCAAAGCAGGTACGGTGACAGGCGGGCCAGATGGAGACCCCGAGGCCCAGCCAGGAAGAGGGACACCTGTGACTCCCTTGACCTGTCAGCCAAGGAGTCAGGCAGGGACTCCAGGGCGGCATGTCCAGAAAGCTAGCATCAGCGCCCGCCTCTGGGGACCCCTACGCATGACCTGGCGCGCCGACTATACAACAAATGTGGACCCCCTCCAATTCTGCCCCTGCGTTCCCTCAGGAGAGATTTCCCTTCTCTGGTGTCACAGGCTTTGTGTATGGACTCCCCCAGGTTCCCCAAGGAGGCCCTGCACCCCCACCCTCACCACCACCTCCACCACCACCATCAGCACCAGGGACAGAGCCCCTCGCCAGGGCTCGCCTGGCCTCACCAGCATCTTTGCCAGCTCTCTCCAAGGCTGGGGATCTAAATTTAGACCTTGCTCTGCTAACTCGGTGAATATGCTAATTAGCATAACAATGCTTCCTGCAATTACGTTGGGAGGTGTGTTGAGGAGGTGGTGCTGGGTCCAAAGAGGAAATTACATGGGAGGCCTCCCTCACCGCTGGCTCCAGGTGCCTGCGCGGTGTGGTCCTCTTCCTGGATGGTTGGACCCAGAAAACGCTTTTGTGGGGCAGAAGTAGGGAGTGTCTGTCTCTAAGCTTATTGTGATGCGTTATTGGTGCATATGTTAACGAGCAGCTCTGAGCCCTGCTTGGGAGCAAATTAGGTTTTAGAAGCAAACTGTCACCGGCTCTGAAAGGTGTGAAAGAATTATGAACTGCATTGTCCTGGGAACCACCTCATGGCACTCTCGAAGTAAACCCCCAAGTCTGGATGGGAAGTTACATTCCAAATGTCACGTTCTTTGTTTCGAGAGTGGGCCATCTCGTAGTTTGACCTAGTGAGGCTAGCTTGCCTGCCTGTGAGCCAGGCTAACTATTTTGTCCAGAATCCTGTGGGAGAGGTCATTGGCATTAGGAGGGGGGCAGGGGCATTGGAGAGGCTCACCTCACTTCCTCTGGCAGCCCTCCAGAAGGTCACAGGAGGCTCTTGTGGGCTTCTTCCACTCTGAAGGGCTTCTCCTGCACCTTCTTGACTGCTTTGCCTCACACACAGCCTCTCTGAGCAGTACAGAGCCCAGCGGGACTCTCCCCCGGTGCTCCGCTCACAGCACCTCTGTCCGTACAGCCTCACTCAGGCCACTTTTTTAAAAAAAGCATCTTCTTGTGAAGTAGGTGTAAGATATACCTTTCAGATCATTAACTCTGCCTGCAACAGTTCAAACCACCCATCAACCCCTCCCTGTATATTATCCCCCATAGCCTCCCCCACACCCCGATTTCTCTTCTTTGACCTAAGTCAGCGCTGGTGGGCCTTCTAGTTCACAGCTTCATCTTCCCGCCCTGACCGTCCATCCCTCCCTTGGGATCTCCAAAGCTGTTCCCATTGGTCTGCAAGTCCTGTCCCGGTGTCTGTCCGTAGAGTAGCGGTCTCCTAGAATAGTTGTCCTTTTGTGATTGGCTAACTTCACTCAGCATAGTGTTCTCCGGGTTCTCCCAGGTCACTTTTTAATTTATTTTATTTTTATAACAGCTATATAACTGTCCTGTGGAGCTTATAGATAGCTGCCATAATGGAAGAGCAGACTCACCCGTTTGCTCATTTTATGAACTTGTATTGAACGTAAGCTCTGGGAGATGGATGAGAAAGGAATTCCGACCTGAGCTCAGACTCAAGGGAAGGCCCAGTCGACCTGGGAAGCCGATGGAATGGGAACAGAATCCAGCATCAGAGCGTTTGGGGTGGAAGCACGAGCGCAGAACCCAGGAGGCTGGGAAAGCCTTCCCCCAGGCGGTGGAAGATGATCCGGGCGTGACTGATGTGTAGGCGTTGGTCAGCTCCCATTCATCCGAACTTCTGTCCATGCAGGCCCTCTGTCGTTGGGGCTGAGACGCTGGGACTTGAACGTAGAGGCAGGAGGATGATAACATTTGTACTGGCCCAGAGTCTGTCCTGGAGCTGGCCCGTCAGTGGTGCACCTGGAACGAGCCGTTTGAGTCAAGGAGTTCTCTTTCCTTGCTCTCAGTTAGTCACCCAAGGCTAACCCGGAACCAGTCAAGGACATGCAGCTATGAGGGGTCGAAACCCGAGCGTAAACTCTTTCTAACGACCCCATTGCACACATCTGTTCCTGTGCCCAGGAGGCCTCATGGCCCAGTGGGTGAAGCATTTGGCTGGCAACTGAAAGGCCAGTGGTTTGAACCCACCGGCTGCTGCGTGGGCAAGAGAGGTCTACTTTTGCAAACACTCATGACCTTGGAAATCCTATGGGGCGGTTTTGGTCTGTCCAACAGGGTCTCCATGGGCCAGAAGCGTCTGAATGGCGGTGGGTTTGGTCTGGTTTTGGTTTATCTCTTTGCCAAGGAGTGCCTAGGTGGTGTAAACGATTAAACCTTCAACACTTGACTACAAGTGCTTCGGAAGAGACTGGAGTGTTCACAACTTTGAGGCCCCCCGTGGAACAGTTCTCCTCTGACACGTGAGTTGGAATTTACTCAACAACAACGTAAAAAACATTCCTCTGCTCCTCCAGAGGCCACACAAGTCCTCCTACATGCCCCCGCGCACACCAGGGGTCCCCAGAGCCTCCCCTTGCCTCTCGGTGGCCTGGGGCCTGTCCATGCCAGGCATCAAGGCCTCTTTCTGAGGCCCTGCTGAGTGTTCCCTGGACACAAAACTCCTCTGAGGAGACATTGCTCTCTCCCCACTCCTTTCAGAAAAGGGAACAAACAGAGGCTTTGCATTATCCCACCATCCCCGCTGGGCTCCGGGGCAAGTTGGCAGGAGGGCCGGGCGCCTGTAACCTCTTTCCACAGCCCCGCAGCACTTCCCATCTCCTGGGGACAAAGCCTGTCAGGGAAGACAGCAAGTTACCCAGTCAGTCCAGTGACCTTAATTTCTGGCACGAGAGGGCATGTGGCCTGACCGGTCTGCTGGATGGATGGTCTCGGCCATATAGTTCATTATGACGGTTATTATTGTGCGAGAAGTTCTAGGCTATAGACAGCTAGATAAGGACACGCTTACCATTTCAACACTTTTTACAGGGACGATTCTGTGACATTATTCACATTCACTCAGTGGTTGGACCGTTGCCACTACCCCTTTCCAAACGTCCTCATGCAACCTTCACAGAGACCTGGTGCCCTTCGCATGGTAATGCCTGTTTAAGACATTGCAGGTAAGTGGGGTCATACACTCTGTACTCTTTTGTATCCGCATTATTTCACTCAACCTGTCTTCGGGCTTCATCCATATCGTAACGTTTCCTCTGAGAGCTTCATTTATCTTGAGGACTGAGCGAAATTCCACACTATGGGCGGAATTGTGGCCTCCCCGGCTCCCCGCAAAAAGAAAACAACAATATGTTGGAGTCCTAACCCCTTTCCTGAGGGTGTGGTCCAGTTCCGAGCAGGCTCTTCGTTAGGGGTGTTATCAGATCAGACCCAAGTAGGGTGGGTTCCCAAGGTGATGATGCATTAGTTACAAAAAGAACGAATTACGCGCACACACACACACACACACACAGTCGTGCGAGGGCCCTGTGTGTAAGCAAAAGAACCAAGGCGAGAGTCCGTGTGGCCGAGACCATGGGTTGGACATCCAGCCTGCAGAACCGTGAGAAAGCACATGTATGTCTATTCTTTCATGCCGCCCACTGGTGGTATTTCTGTTACAGCAGGCCTAGACAACTGAGACATATGGATACGCCACGTTGTGTTTGTCCGTCCATCTGTTGACAGACGCGTGGGTGCTTGCCAGCCTCTGACTCTGGTGAATAATTCTGCAATGAACACGGATGTGCACCTATTTGTTGGAGCCTCTGCTTTCGGGGGTTTTTTTTTTTAAATGAGATTTTTCAGTCCCAGGAGTGGAACTGACCTACTTTGGACGTGTTAGTTAGGAGAAGGACCATGCTTGGTAGAGTAGACGGGCGGTGAAAAAGAGGAGCGTCTTCCAGGAGATGGGCTGACCCCGAGGCTCCCGCAAAGGGCTCCCACCTAGGAGGAGGGTGTGGATGGCGGAGGACCGGAGAGGGCTCCTTTCTGTTCAACGTGGGGTCAGGGTGAGCTGGAACCCGCCTGATGGCACCCAACAACAGCAAGCAACACGGCGATGCTCTTTAAGGTGTAATTTTCGAGGACTAAGCTGGAGCTTACTCGTGCTCTGTTACACGGT
>NW_022111357.1:6515081-6518259 GCF_000313985.2 Echinops telfairi
CTGGGATTTCTGGACCCTGCAGCCCCCTTCAGGGCTTAGTATCCACCCACTCAACGTGGAATTATGACGGGCCCTTGACACAGCATCCGGCGCACAGGTGCTCAGTACAAGTAACACAGATTCTGCCGCATTCAGGCCAGTCCCTGGAGCTGAGGCCATGACGTGCTGTCCCGGGCCCTGGGGGCAATCTGCAGACCCTGGTCTGTGCTGTGCCTACGCTCTAGGATCCTCCACGTCAGAGTAACAAGGACCCGTGGAGGCCACCTGTCCAAATCGCCTGGGTTACAGAGGGGAAGGCTGAGGCCCAGGAGGGAAGGACTTCAAGGACGCGGAGTGCTTCATCCTGCCCCGTGTTTGTGTCCTGGCACTGCCAGACCGGAGCACCAACGATGGAGCGCTTCCACACGGAGGCACTGGGGCTCTCGAGGTCCTGGAGGCCGGATGCTGAGAGCCAGGGAGTCGGCTTGGTGGGCTCCCTGTGGCCGTGGGTGTGCGTTGGTGTGTAGATGGTTCTTTCTGCTCTTTGCCTATCTCTTCACTGTGCTGTGTCCCCCTCGATGTCTCTGTCTCCCCTCCTCTTTTACAAGGACACCGGCCATATTGGATAGGGCCTCCCCTCCTCCACCTATGACCGTTGGTTAACGGCTCACACCTCCAAAGACCCTAGTGCCAAACAAGGTCACCTTCCCGGCTATCTGGGGCTCAGAAATTCAGCCTATCTTCTGGGGACACAATTGAATCCAGCATGGGATCTCCGCTTTCCTATTCTCCCAGAGGGGCTCTCTCTCTTCAAGGCCCGGTCCTGGACTTCTCAGCAGGCCCAGGGCTCTGCTCTTGCCCGCCCACACCGTCACCTCTCAGCTATGTCCACCCCGCACCTCTCTTCGCCCACATGACAGAGTCCCAACCCCATGAGTCTTGGGGTTCTTCATCCAGGAACAACAGCAGCAGTGGGGAGCTGCGCCTGGGGGCCCATGGCAGCTGCCGCTCCAGGCTGGCCAGTCCACCAGCGGATCCCAGGTCAGTTCTCAGCCTCCTCTGGAGGTTGATGTTGGGTTTGGGCTGAGGGAAAACTGAGAGCGCGACCTTTCCACGCACCTGAATCTGTGGCTGCAGAGCCACACCTCAGCCAGGTGAGCACAACCTGGAGGCAAGAATGTCAGCTGACGCCGCAACAGATCCAATTTGGCGGAAAAGGAGCCAGGAGGACACAATGAGTCCCTGCCCTCGTGCTGCTGCTGTACGGGGGAGAGGGCAAATGTGGCATGTCCCCACCCCACGAGGGGGAGGAGTAAGCACCCCCCCACGATCTAAAGGGAACTCAGATGGTGGGCGGTGGGGGGCTGATCTAGTTGCAGCCTTGGAGGACTTCTTTTAAGAGGTGACGATGAACCTGGGCATTTGGACTTGCAGGTGTTGCTGGAACTTCTTCCCCCATCCGGTAGGATCTATGGGAATGCGGCAGCAGGGGAGGGGGAAACACTATGTCCGGATCAGGGTCCTGATCACAAGAAGAGGGCCTTATCAAGGTGGGACCGTGCGAGGAGATCTTGTGGATGGGGCCCTGTGTGAAGGCATACGAGGGTGTATGGGTCATTCATGGTAGGGCAGCATCCTGAGACCGAGAACAGCAAAGGCAGCAGTAGCACTGAGCCCCATCGAGCAGCTATGGAAACCCAGCAGAGAGCCCAGGGGAGAGGACTTCCAGAGAGGAACTGTGCCCTTCCGGTAGGACTTCCTCCTTCTCCCCTCCCCAGGTGCTTCCTGGACTTGCCAGGGGCCCTGCCTCATACTGGCTTAGATGGTCAGCCCATGGAGACTCCACCGAAAGGAGGTGGTACACACACACCCTCTCTCTCCACTCTCCCTGAGAGCTCCTCCCAGGCTCCACTGGCTAAACTCAGCCAGGGCCAGAGGTCACCTGCGTCAGCCTCTCAGGATAGAACACAGGGAGGAAGGGCAGAGGGGAACCTCCAGGGGTACCCCAAAGGATGCCCAGGCTTGCCTTCCTCCAGAGGACTCAGAGAGGTGCCCCTGCAAGACCCTAAAGCCTTGAAGACCCCTGGGGATGAGACCAATGGAAAGTGGGGCTGAGCCCACTGTCTCCAGCTATGCGCCTCTGCCTCTGTCTCCAGCCACATTCCAGCCATTACTATTTCCATTGTGCAGGTGAAGACAATGCACTTCAGAGAGGCAGAGTGACTTGCCCAAGGTCGCACAGCTGGGAGGCTCAGCCAGGTCCCAGACTGACTCCCAAGACAGCACGAGCTTTTCCCGCACCATCAGCACCCCACGGGAGACCCGGCTCCTGCCAGGTAAGTAGGACTGCTTGGTGGGGAATTGGTTCAGCGGGGGGCATCAGCTGCTGGAGGAGAAGGTGGAAATGCCAAGCTCCTTTCTAGAGGTGACAGCTGTTCTTTGTTTGCTAGGCAGCTGTGGGCTGCAGCGTTCCCGTGAGTTGGAGGAAGACTGGCTCCTTGGAAGGAAAAAAAAAAAGAAAAAAAGAAGAAACAGGAGCGTAATTGGGCTCCTCTTAATTGATTTGCAAATGTACTGGAGAATGGTGGTAATTCCTTTAAATTTTACTCTCATTCAAATTTTGGAGGTAAACATAATGAAAATGGGAAGTCAGCAACATATAATGGAGGAAGAAAAAGGTCTAGCATTTGGTTTTATTTTTACCCTGGGCATAAGGAGGCGAGCAAACTCACTATGAATACCTCATTATTTGAATTTCAAATATTTCCCTCGTGTTGCGCACAAAAGGAAACTTTAAAAAAATAATAAGAAGGCACACTCACACATGCACACCTCAAACCATTTCTCCTCTTGAATATGTGACTCAGAGCGTCCTAGTTTAGATTATAATAGTGCAATTGCGAGAATCAATCAGCCCAAGATAGATGTGTTTACTCAGAAGTGCTTAGAAAGGAGACCAGTCAAAAGAACGTTAATATCTTGAAACATTGAAATTATCTTTACCAAAGAACATTAGCTATGAGCATTAATATTTGGGAATTCTCTCTTTTTATTTTTTTGCTTGCTCACTAAGTGTCTACAGTCACCTGGGCCCAGAGGTCGGGGTGTGGGAGAAATGACGAAGAGGGGGTTCTCCAGATGAAAACAGCATGCTGGGAAGAGCTCCAGAACAGAAGTCCTGCACTCATTCACTCACTCA
>NW_022111357.1:6519112-6531406 GCF_000313985.2 Echinops telfairi
GTGGGGGGTGGGGTGGGGGGAGGGCACACTTAGGGCATTGCGCTGGCTACCAGATGGGTTAGCATGAACCCACTGAACCTGCTTCTTCGCTGTGTGACATGGGCAAGTCATGCCATCACGCTGATCCTGCTTCTTCATCTGTGGAATCAGCGGTGAACTCTGCCTGTGACTCCAGGAGGTCTTGGGCACCGAGGCGCTAAAGCAGGAGGAAGTATCTTCCAGAGACTCGGAAGCAGCTTGGGGTAGCACTGGGAGGCGCTAGGTAGGAATGGGGTGTTCTGACGTGGCCAACCCTTCGAGGCGCAGACTCCGAGTGGAATCAGGCATGAACGGCAGAGTTCCCTCACTGGTCGGGGCTTCCGTGGCTTTGGGGCGATGCTTTCAGGTCTGGGGTGATCCATCGTACTAGAAGTGTGCGTGAGACCCCAGGGGTAGCGGGGCCAACAGAGGTTTTAAAGCAGGAAAAGGATAAGAACGACATTCTGAGATATGATGGAGGAGGGGCTGCAGGGGTGGGACGGGGCAGGGCCCGAGGAAGGGGCAGATGTCACGTTAGACCCAGGGCAAGTGTGCCGGGGTGGGTTGTCCATAGAAACAAAGCCAGCGACATTCATCTATGGATAAAAAGTCACTTTCGATCAAGACGCCATTTTGTTTCAAGTAGGCATCCCAGCCCAGTCCAACTTCAGTCCATGGGTCCCCTGCTAGGTGCGGCCCTCCTCCACTCATGCACCTGCAGGCTGGTGGGGCAGAGAGGTGATGTGGGATGCAGGGAGATCACAGGCCGGGGAGGATAGAGATGTGGGATCCAAGGTGGCTGGAAGGATGGCAGGGCACGGACAGCTCTCCAGGTTGGCGGCCCACACAGAGTCCCAGTAAGGAGGAAGAGGAAGGGCAAGCGGGAGGGAGAAAAGTTCCCAGAGTGTCTGTCATAAAAGGGCCACAACCCCACGGGGGCATCATCAGACTCTGACCTGATGGAGAGCTTGGATTACACCCCTACACTGTCTTTTGTTGTTGTTGCTTATAAATCATCGTAGCGGGGGCCTTGCGGCTCTTTTTGCCATCCATACTTCCATCGGGTCAAGCACATTTGTACATCCATTGCCATCATCATTTTCGGAACATTTTCTTTCTGCTTGAGCCCCTTGGTTTCAGCTCCTCTGTTTTCCCTCTCCTTCACCCCCGTGAACCCCTGATAAATGATAAATGATTGTTGTTTTCATATCTTACCCATCTGCAGTCTCCCTTTGCCCACGTTTCTGTTGTTTGTCCCCTGGGGGTGGGGGTGGGAGCTATACATTGATCAGTGCCCCCTCCCCCTTCTCCCTACCCTCATGGTATTGATACGCCCATTACTGTTCCTGAGGGTTTTATTTCTGTCCTGGATTCTGTGTGTCAAGAGCTCTTATCTGTTCTGTACCCGTGTACATGCCCTAGTCTAGATGGATTTGTAAGGTAGAACTGGGGTCATGATAGTGAGGGGAGGAAGCATTAAAGAACTCGAGGAACGCTTTGTGCTTCGTTGGTGCTATACTGCACCCTGGCTGGCTCATCCCTTCCTTGAGACCCTTCTGTGAGCACCCCTACACTTTCATACAGGTTCAAGTTGACATAAAATCTAACTGCCACCAAAAGGATTGGAAGGATGGAGAGGAAACGACAGATTTTGAAGAGAGAATGGAGTCAAGATCCATTACAGCTGCCAGTTGGAGCAACAGAGGCATGAGGTACAAGAGGGAGAGGGTTTGGGGAAGAAAATGCCAGATTTGGTTTTTGACTGCTGAATTTGGCCATCTTTGCCTTTGGTATTAGCCAGCATCAACTCGATGGCAGTGAGTTTTGGGTTTGGTCTACGGTATAATTCTTTTGGTGCTTTCCACTCAAATGGTACCCCCTTCAGAGTCCCCTACCCCATTCCCAGGTCAACGACAGAGTTCTATCTGGACCTGCAGCCCCTAGCAGTGCCGAGTCCCAAACTCGCCTGCCTCTGGTCCCATTCCCTCAAGATCCAGCTTTCCCTGATGTGGGGCCTAATTAAAACAGCGAATCTGGGCTAACAGATGCACATGTTCAGCAAAAATACTTGCACTTTAATCATGCCATTCTGGAGGTAATTGTTTTACCCCAAAGACAGTAGAAGGAGGTCTCTGAGGTCACAGACGAGTGGTGACAGAAAGGTGTTAGCAGCAGTGCGTGGGGCCTGAGCTTTGAAGCCAGGCAAAGTTGGCTGAAGACCCAGGCTTGGAGGGTCCTTCTCTTAGGCTGGCTGCTTCAGTAGAGCTCAGCTGCCTCCTCAACCAAACTACACCGAAAGCCATCGAGTCGATTCTGACTCATAGCGAGTCTCTAGGACAGAGCAGAACTGCCCCTGGAGTTTCATAAACGGTGGCTTTTGATGAACGTAGAAAGCCTCATCTTCCTCCATGGAGTGACTGGGGGCTTTGAACTGCTGATCTTGCACTTAGCAGCCTAACTCGTAACCCATTACACCACCAGGCTTCCTATTGCCTCCTTCTAGGAACTAAACTTATGTGCGTTGGACATGTACCATGCCATTCGGGGGTCTCAGTTTTCTTGTGTCTAAGAAGGGGACAGTCCCGCCTCCCCTAAGAGCAGGTGTATCGTCCCTTCCCAGGAAGCCGCCTCCCATCTCATCTTTTCTCTCCTTGGTGGGTGACCACCTGCTCACTACAACACCTGGCCTGCCTCGACCTTTGGCCCCAGACCTCCTGTCCGGAAGTTATTGTGTGTGCGGAGTGTGTGGTCTGAATCCCTAGGGCTACAGGACAGCAGCTGGAGAGTTGGCCATTTCTGAAGATGGGTGGAGAGGCCCACCCTGGATGTGCTGCTAGCTAGGAGTAGCGAAGCCTGGGCTCCAAGGAGGCGGCCCTATAATTAACCCCCCAGCATTCCCTCCACCATTGTCTCTTCCCTATTGAGATCAGCCAATTAGCAGTTCTGCACTCCGCTGCGTGGCAGCCACTTATTAGCGAAGACAAAGGCAGCATTGATTCCAATTTGTCCTGCATTTGGCTGTCTCTGAAGTTAAAGATTGCGTTTGGGTAACGGTGCTTGGGAAGAAATGCAGGGGCAATGGAGAGAAAGCGCCTAAAATTAGTTGAGATAATTTTAGCTCTATTGTGAGTGGCTAAACTAAATATAAACAGAAGAGAGAAGAAAAATCTCCATAATGTTAATTACCATAAGCATTAAGTACCCAAAAATGAGGTGTACAATTTGTTTGGTGACACTCCGATAATTAGATCATTTTCTCTCATTGAGGCTCCTTGCAGGTTGTGGAGCCCGGCTCTTCCTCAGGGGTGTCTCTGGCCCCCAGGGAGGCTTGGGATCCTGCTTGGCAGGTTTCTGAGTGGCTGGGTCTCATCAGTCCTGGTGAGGTGTGTGATGTTACTTCTCCCTTGGGGGATTGCCTGGCTCTCACACCGGCGGAGCCATTCAGGGGCTAGGGAGTGGGCCTGGGCCGAGATCTGGCCTGAGGTGGACAGGATCATTGCTCATGGACCCATCTATCTGTCCCCTGTCCCTCCATTAAGCAACGAATCTGTCCATCCATTCGTCTGTCAGCAGCACATCCATCCACCTGTGGTGGTCAGGGGTCTTTAGAGAAGCAGAGCCAGTGGCAGATACGGGTGGTGCAAAGGGCTAATACATTCAGCTGCTAATCAGAAGGTTGTAAGTTTGAGTCCATCCAGAGGCATGTTGGAAGAAAGGCCTGGTTACCTACCTCTGACAAACAAACAAAAACCAGCCATTGGATACCCTATGGTGCATGGATCTATTTTAACATGCGTGAGGTCATGTGGAAACAGGAGAGAAAGAGAGAGAGCGATTGCTTTACTTCAAGGATTTGATGTGATTGTGGGGGTTCACAAGCCCCACACCCTTAGGTCTGGTGAAGAGATGGGCAAAGAGCAAGAGTGTTCTGATAAAAATAGGTATTGATAATCTGTAGGCTGAACACAACCCAGGCAAGCTCCCTGTTTGCTCTTAAAGCCTTCAATGGACAGCTTGAGGCTCACTCACTTTATGGAAGGTAATCTGCTTTCCTTGAGGCCAGCTGATCTAATCACATCCAATGACCTTGTAAGAGAAAGGAGATTAGTGTTTGATCAAACAGCTGGCCACCCCAGCCTACCCAAGTTGGTCTATACCATGAGCCACCTCACCAGCCACCTATCCCTCCCTCGTCCCGTATTTTTCGCGGCTTCATTCAGGGAGCATTTTCTGAACACCTCTCTCGACAAGGCAGTGCAGATACAGAGAGCAATAGTTGCCCTCAAGGAATCTAGTGAGATGAGATAGTCTTGAAAAACAACGTCTAAGACAATGTCAAGGCCCCATAATGGGCATATCAATAAGACGATGTCAGAGCCGCACAGACACGAAGTCTCCTTTTGCCTGGGCAATCCCTGAAGGCTCCTCAGTGGAGGCGGCATCAGAAATTGGATGTCATAAGAGGAGCAGAGGTCTGCAGAGCAGGGAAGCGGCAGCCTGTAGGAGAGGAGGTACTGGCACAAGGCGCATGCCCAGGTCAGAGTGGATGGGGGAGAGAAGGCTAGTTCATGGAAATGGAGGGGGGATGAAGGGAAAGATTGGAGAGAATGGGGAAACACAGTCCTGATGACAACGTCTCTAGGAAGCACTTATTATGTAAGTGGCGTCGTCTCAGATATCTTACCTGTCAGGCAGGATTTTTAAGAAATTGAATTCATTAAGATACTCAAATTCAGAGTGCTCGCCTTCACTGAGCATGCATCTTGTGTCTTGAAGTTGTCGGGGCTTAGAGTCAATTTTGACTCATAATGAGCCCAGGTGATAGAGCAGCACCCCCACCCCCCAGGGTTGTGTGTGTGTGTGTGTGTGTGTGTGTGTGTGTGTGTAATCGTTACAGGAGCAGACTGCTGGTCTTTCTCCAGTGAGCTGATGGTGGATTCAAACCACCAACCTTTGGGTTAGCAGCTGAGTGCTTAACAGTGTGTCACCAGAGTTCCTTTTCATGCAAGATTTTTTTTTAGAAAATCAATAGAGAGATGCCCAGGTTTGGATGCATAAACTCATTTAGTGTCTCGGAGGAAGCGTTGCTTAAGTCAAAATGAATGATTGCGATGATAATGTTTGTTCGGTGTTCAGACTCCAGCAAGCCTGGACCCCAGGTCTGTCGGTTCTTTCCTCGGCTGCTTCTGTTCATTCTGTGTCCCTTCACTGCCCGCGTGCCTTTGAGGGTATTCCCAGGCTGGCAGCATTTCTAGAGATGGTGCCCACAAGACCATGCCCAAAGGAAGAAGAAAGACCGTCTCTTCTTAGGAGAGAAGAAAACTTCCCAGATAATTCTGTGCAAACGTTCCCTCACTAATGCTTACTGGCTAGGATCGGGTCTCCTGTTCATTGCTGAACCAGTCGTGGACAAACTCAAACTCAGTCAGTAAACCCCAGTGAGTTGCCATGGAGTGAATCCTACTGAGAGTTTCCCAAGCATCTTCAAAGGTTGGAGCTTTTTGGAAGGAGATCACAGGGTATTGCTTCTCATGCACCTCTGGGTCAGTTGAACTGCCCACCTTCGTGCCAGTAGCTGAGTGAGCACCTCTTTGTGCCCCTCAGGGACGTGAATCAAGGACCAGGGGAATAGTTTCCATGACTGGCTTAGAAGAATGCTATGGGATGGGATGGATATGATGTCCATGATACCTGAAGTAAGATGACATACAGACCATGAAATTCAGAAATCTATATATTTATATGTATACTGTAGATGTACAACTGTTAGGAGTAGACTGCAAAATTTAACTCAAAATTTCCCAGTAGCCATAGCAAAGGGGGAAGCCAAGCTTAGAAGAAATGACAGCGTCCATGCATTGTAACTAGAGGCGCCCTGGCGATGTCATGGCTGTGCACTGGGCTGCTGATTGCAAGGGCAGCCGTTTGAAAAGAGAAAGGTGGGCTTGTCTGTGCCCATAAAGAGCTCCAGTCTCTGAAGCCCACAGGGGCAGGTCTACCCTGTCCTATAGTGTCGCCGTGAGTCAGCATCGACTCAGTGGCAGTGAGTATAAATTTTAATTAAACCAGTTAATTAGAGTATCCCAGTCTTTTCCATCACGGAGTTTCTCCTTCTGACTATCCTAAGGAAGGCATTGTGACTCACCACTTCCAGGCCCTGCCTGTCTATGCTCAATGCAGTAGAAGGCGTCACATGACTGTTTCTCATAATGCCTTATTGGCAGTTGAAGGAAAAATACTGAGGCTCTACCGCCGAAGCCCAATTGTAGAAGTAATTCAGCACCGCTTAGGGAGCACTGAGCTTCTGTTAAGGGTGATGGAAAAATTTGGAAATGGCCAGTGGCAATGGTCCTACAGCATGATGGATGTCATTCATGTCACTGAGCTTACACATGTACAAACATGCGTCAATAGCAAATGCTTTGTTGTATAGATGTGTCCTGAAATTAAAATTAAAATATGGGCAACAACAACAACAACAACAACAAAAAGTGCAAGTTCCGTGTCCCGCTTTCTGGTGAACAACACCAAATTTTACCCGTGGAAGACTCCAGGATGGATGGGTCATTTGCCCTCCATCCATCACGCAGTGAGTACTGTCTGCCTTCGTACCGTTTTGATAAAGAAGGGGCAGCTAGAGTTTAAGGCCGTGTTCTCTGGCAAGAACCTGCAGTGCAGCTTTCCTCAGCGATCCTGTGACTTGGCAGTTGGCAGAATTGATGGGACATTTGACAAATAAAAATTGAGGCGCCTGACCAGAACATGTACCTCATGTCAAAGATGGGTGCTGTCATTATCCTCGAAGGTGACCATGTCCTTGTCCCAGCATTTCATTTTGAGTTGGTGTCCTTTTGACTCTTCATTGTGTTCTGTTTTGCAGGTAAATTTGATCACTCTAAATGTATCCCAGGAGCTGGGTGGCATAATGGGTTGTGCGGTTGGGCTGCCAACCCACAAGGGCAGCAGTTTGAACCCAACCACAAGGGCAGCTGGCTTTCCACTCCCATAAACAACTCCGGTCCTGGAAGCCCATGGGGGCGGTTCTAGTCTGACCCATAGGGTGGCCAGGAGTGGACTCGATTACGGCGGTGAGTTTGCTAGACCTATATCCCAACTAGAGTTCATCTTGTCCGTCCAGCCTCGCTGGATCTCTGACTCTCAAGTCTGTTACAAAACGTCTCTGCTCTCCCACCCGAAAGTCTGATCATACATATATTAGGCCGTCCCTGTCTTAATTCAAGACCCTCAATCAAGAGGTTAGATAAGGATGTACAGCACATAGGTTATTGTTCTGTGTGTGAGAGAGAGGGACAGAGAGAGGAGAGAGATAGAGGGACAGAGGCAGAGAGGAGCGGGAGAAGCTGAGAGCGAGAGGAGAGGGGACATGTCAGGGTGAGGGTGAGGGCATGCGTGCCTACGTTTAGCTGTGTGCGAAGGTGAGTGTCTCAGCATCTTCTATGGGCTCTGACTTTGTCTGCGGCTCTGTGTGTGATGATACGGCATCCACAGTTGTGTATTTATGGAAGCTCCGTCTCATTTGAAGATCTGTAAACTTTCATCTTCAAATCATGGGGTCCTTCCCTTTTGATGTGCCAACTAGTGTCCAAAGATGACCCCTAATGAGCCATGCCTCCTGGTATTCCCACCCTTGTGGGAGGGAAGTATATTTAATGTTACAAAAGGGATTCAGAGAAATGAGGCACTGCCTGTTTCAGTTCTCAGCCTCAGGAAGGGCTTGAAAGTTCTTTTTGCTTTTTGGAATTCTGAGCGGCCGTGTGAGCAGTTGAACTACTGTGCCAAATAGATCACCAGGAGGAAGAGGTCTAAGACTCTCCTGAAAGGGAGACAGAATTCCAGTCTTCTACTCACTCCTAGCCAGGCCTGAACATGTGAAGGAGACAGCTGGCATTCTCCAGCCCAGCCACGTTCTCAGAGGACTGTGCATCTAGCTGATATTGCGCAGCAGAAGAACCGTCCAGCTGAACCCAGCCAATCCCCAGCACCAACTATCCATGGGATGGTTGTTTTCTTGAACCTCTACGTTTCGGGGATATTTGTTGGAATCGACTCAAGGGGCAGTGAGTTTGCTCAGCCACAACATATCATTTGGAGGGCTCGAGAGGCAAGTACCCCTCCCCATCTCTCTAGCCCCACCCAGGAAAGGGTGGCTGCCCCGTGGGTGGGTGTGGGTGGAGGCAAACAAGGTGTCAGAGAGAGCACAAGTCACGCTTTCGCTCTCTGCTTCTCTTTGTCCTGCCCCCTCCTGCCCCCTCCCCCCACCTGATCTAACCTGGTTTGGGAAGAGGCTGGGCTCAGTTTTCCTTAATCTATGTAAATGGTTGATGTCTGATATGTCTCCTGGCAGCCCCCTCAGATCAGGATTAGAAGCATGTTGGAATTCCACCAGCATGCTACCAAGCAGACAGGCAATGTTTAAGTGGGCAATTTCATCAAGGGTGAAGTGCTTGGAGCCCTAATGGGCGAGGCCGCTTAGAGAACCACCCCTTTAAATCTGGAAGGCTCTGTTGCGGGGCCTAGCTTGTGCCATCGCTGTGAGCCCCAACCTGGGATTCAGACCCAAGGCAACACTGTAATTCAAAAGGAAAACAATAAAGAGGATGAAGGTCTACTCAGACAGAGGTTTGAGAACCTCCTAGAAAAAGACCTCTTATGGAAAGAAAGAGAAGATAAGGTAAAATTAGTTCAGGAAATCAGCTTTGCAGAGAGGAGGCTTGAACACAGGGGGTATATTTTTCTTAGAGGGGTGCCCAGCACACCTGCTGGGCCGGCTTGGGTCCTAGGGCAAAGAAGCTACCATCAGAGGAAGAACACTTCGCTCCAGTCCCCCAGCTCTCTTCGGCTGTGTGTCAGAAGCACACTCAAGCTGGTTTAAACCAAACAGGATCAGGGCTATGAAGACACGGGGCTGTTTCCTGGAAGCCAAGAACAGGAATGAGTGGGGCCCCAGAGAGTCAAGAACCAGGATGTGTTCCAGTTTTTATTTCTTATCTCTCTGGTCAGTCTTTCCCATCTCCACACATTGTTTCCTCTGCTTCCGCTCACACACAGTGTAGGTCCCAGGGAATCCCCTGTGCATATGGACAGTTCTGCACGCCGCAGGAGTGAGCTGGCTTTGGGGGATCCTCGTTCCAAGTTCCTGACAAAGAGGAATCCAATGGGCTCTTCTCGGTCAGGATCTTCCCCTGATCCAATCAGCTCAGGCTGGGGAACCAACAGTTAGGCACAACACGTAGGCTTCCGGGGCCTAGCTCTGTGGATGAGGAGGCAGGTGGACCCGAGGCAAGGTTAGGGGAATGCCCGGAGTATAGATTTCCTGAAGGGGATCTGCTGCAGCTGCCGTCTGCGCAAGATACTGGGTATTCAAGGGCCTGGTCACGTGAGCCAACCTTTTGGGCTGGGCAGGGCAGGGCCGGGACTAGGGTGAAGCAAGCAAGGTGCTCAGGGAACAAACGTTAAGAAGGCATGCACTGTGCTTTTACACACACGTAGGGCTAACATCTCTACAAGCGCGAGTGGGCTCTACTTACTCTATAGACCCTCAGTCCATTGCTTGCCTGACCCTAGTTCTAGCCCTGGCGGAGGGAGACAACAGCCCTGTTTGCAGCGAAAGTGCCCTGAACACTAGTCACCATAGACCAGACAATGGGACCCCAAAGAGTAGCATCACTGCCTCGGGAGAGTCGAGAGAGCACCTCCATCATCTTTGGGGTGGGCAGTGACGGAGACATGGCCACACCGAATCACACAGCTACAAGGCTATCCAGTTGTCGTGTGGTGAGCTGGTGAGTGGGCTCTTACTCAGCAGCCCTCTCAGATGCAGTAGAAGTTCCCCGAAGAGTTCCACAGGAACCGATCACCGGGTGTTTTCTCCCTTGAAGGTCTTGGTGGGTTTGAACTGCTGACCTATCAGCCAGCAGATGAGTTCTTAACCAAGACACCACCAGGGCTCCTTACAGTGGGGTTCTTGGAGGATCTGGGGAAAAGGTTGGAGGGCCCTTTAGTGCGAATGGAGGGCCACTTTCACTGGGAACTTGTGCTTCCATTTCAGGCCATAGGAGCTTGGAGAACACGGGGCACAGCTCAAAGGTGTGAGTGTTCATCACTTTGTGACACACTTCCCATGTAGAGCATCATCTGGATATCACAGTGGCCCTGGGGATGAACTGCGTTCTCGGCTCCAATGCTCCTAGGACCAACCTGAGGCTCCAAGGGGTTAGGCAACGCACTCAATGGCTTACAGCATTACGGCCCTTCCAGAATTGGAAGGCTGCGCGGAGAGAGGGCTCTGTGTCAGCTCAAGGGGAAACTGAGGGCCAGAAACGAATGATGCATTAAATGCATCAGTGCACAATTACGCATTAAGTCATCCATGGCGATTTAAGCCGTGGGGATGAACCCCATTGTACCTTTCTCTTTAATTTCCCCCAGTTTCTATCAGACATGGCCCAACTGAAGATTGTCTAGTTGTTGGTGGTGCTGTTGAGTTTGGATCTGACCTATAGCGCCCTCCTCACAACCGTTCTTATGTTTGAGCCCATTGTTGCAGCCACTGTGCCAATCCATCTCATCTAGGGTCTTCCTCCTTTTTACTGCCCCCTCCCCCCACTTGACCAAGCATGATGTCCTTCTCCAGGGATTGGTGTCTCCTGACAACATGTCCAAAGTACGCAAGCCAAAGTTCCCCCATCCTTGGCTCTAAGGAGCATTTGGGCTGTACTTCTGTCACGACAGATTTTTTTTTTTTTTGTACATCCTGAATTTCTGTCCTTGGGACAAAACTTCCTGGTGTGTTCACAGGGTTCAAACCTTGCAGGTCATTTCAGTGTGCATACTAATGTTCTCTGCACAAGTCTCTGAGTTTAGCTGAGTGGGACAACAACTCTAGGAGGACTTAGCACAGCTCCTACTCAAATAGGCATTTCCAGGCCCCAGGGGCTCCCTTCACCTTGGTGGACAACGGAAGGGCAAAGCTCCACCAGGTAGTGGCCTGGAGGATGGAACAGCTGTGGGAAGCCTCTCCTGGCCTGAGGAGCTTCCTTAAACTCTAGTGCCTCCCAGGAAGTCAGCACATCTTTGAAGCCAGAGCCTGTGTTACTGCTCATTTAGAAAACAAAAAAATGTAAAACAATAACATTTTCACATTAAGCACTTAATCCTGCCTGTTGTAGCCACAGCATTGAAAAGTTTTCTACTCCCTCTTGACTTCTCTGTGCAGGAAGAGCGTCCATGATCTCCGAGCTCTAAGGAACATCACCTTTAAAACACATCTGCGTAGAATAGGCTGCGGGTTTGAAGGGCGAGATGCAAAGCAACACTCTTCTAAACAACCCTCAGGTCAAAGAGGAAATCACAGTGGAAATAAGAACAGTTTTTGAATTAAATAAAATGGAAAACAGGAACACATCAAAAAACCCCCAAACTCCAAACCCACATATGGGCTGCTGCTAAAATGGTACAGAGAGCAGGGCCTCTGGGTTTAGGGATTCGGTGACCCTAGCTGGGAAATGTGATGTATTTTTTAAATAACCTTGAGCTGAAATTTAGCCTTTCTTTCCATTAGAAATGTAGACAGATAGGCTCAATCATACGAGCGGTCCCTACTACTTTGTCACCAATAGATAGCACAGCGGTGGAGCCTCAGCACTTCTCAATGTCAGGGTCAGGCAAGGTGTTTTCTCTGCCTTGATATGCCAGCGTGCACTCAGGCGCTCATAGACAGAGGGGCACAAATGCCAACCGTTTATGCTTTTTATTGCCTTATGAGCCATGTTGGCAGGGAACCAACACTGAGAGGAGCTGTCTAGCATTTGGCCCACGTGGTGGTGCGCGTTAAGATTTTCAGCTTGCTGGACATGGAACCATCCACAGGCTAAGTGACTAATTTTTACAGCACTAGATTTTTAGATCCACTGTCAGCTGTGGTTACGTTTTAAACCAAACTTATTTTTATCTTTGAAACTGTTAGCCACCCACAGGAAGGTGCAGAGATAGTAGGCTACGTATCCCCTTCATTCAGGGTTCTCTGCTGGTGACGTTTGACATGACTATGATGTGATATCAAAACCAGGATATTGACCTTGGAGCATTGTGTATTTGATTATATGCCATTTTACGTGTGTAGATTTAAAAAAAATCATTTTATTGGGGGCTCGTACATTTCTTATCACAGTCCATACATACATCCATTGTGTCAAGCACATATGTACATTTGTTGCCATCATCATTCTCAGAACTTTTGCCTTCTACTTGAGCCCT
>NW_022111357.1:6532570-6535487 GCF_000313985.2 Echinops telfairi
TTTACATATGTATATTCCAGTCTTTAGAACCTTTGTCACCAAGTTCTTTCCTTTATTTCCTTTTACTTTCCTCTTGTCCCACTATCATGCTCAACCTTCATTTGGGTTTCAGTAATTTCTCTCGGTTCTCTCTGACCAACCCAGGGACAGGGGAGCAACAAGTGATCCAAAATCAGTGGCAAGCCATAGCAAGATAGGCAATGGATGAGAACACAGCGATGACAACATAAAAGAAAACCAACTACCCACAGAAGAATAAATTAATTAAAAGAAAAAAATATTTAAAAAGAAAGAAAAATCTGTAAATTGATCAAGGTCTGATTTTTGATCTCTAGGTGTGTCCTTCAGTCAGGACCGGTGGGGTACCATGCTCTGGCCCCTGAGTCTGTCCTTTGAACTCCCTCAGGAGCTCCCTGCTCTGCTCCCACGGTTGCTCTGCCGCATGCTGCCTTTAGTGGTTTACCTCGGTGTCTCAGGGTCAGTCTGGGTCAGTCCTGACACTGAGTCTCCAGTGTTGTCCCCCTTGGGGCCCTGGGCCATCAAGGGATGGCAGGTCTCATAGCGGGATCAGCCGTATTGTCCACTCTGTGCATGGCTGTTCAGAGCGGGGATATCGTCCTCCAGGCCTGGTGGGTCAGGATCTGCTCCACTCTCTCTTCCTCCCCCTTCATTTGCTCCCATTTGCTCTGATCAGACATGCCCCTCTCCCCTAGCTGCAGCATCAGTGCCGTCCTCTCAAATAAATTCTTCTGGGGGGAGGGGGGAGTTGTCCACGTAGCTGGTATGGGGGCGGAGTCCTCAAGTCACTCCACTGGTTCCTCACTCCTTGCAGGCATGCTGCATCCTTGTCAGGCACTGGCTTTAAATCTGGTCTCTCTTTCCCTGTGGAGACACAAGCAATACCCTCCCCTTGGGTGGGTCAGTGCCCTATTCCCCCATCACATGTGTAGATTTTTATAATGACCACACAGTCATTCTATACAACTGTTCCATCACCAGAAAGATCTCTCTAACTACCCCTTAACAGTCACACCCAATTCCCCCCTTCCCTCCCTTAACTCTTGGCAACAACTTAATTTGTTCTCTGTCTCTAGAATGGCGTCATTTGGAGAGTGTTATATAATGGAATTATACAGACCTTCCGAGGCTGGCTTTCCAGGCCGGCCCCTGCCCCCCAACCCAGCCCAGCCCCCTGATCCAATATTATGGCCTTGAGATTCATGGTGCTACCAGTACCAGCAGCTCACTTCTTTCTATACCACAGTTTGTTTTGGCCAGTCGCTGATTATGGTGCACTTTGGCTGTTTCCAGTATGTTACCATTACAAACAGAGCTTCTATAATAATTATTTACATGTTTCTAGCACAAATGTCAGATCTCCTATTAAAGTCCCAAGGGCCCTCTAGTTTCTCTCTGTGATTCAGGCTGAGAAATTTCTATCTTCCAGCTCACCAATTTTATTTTCCTCTCTATCTGTCCTACTTATGGTTGAGTCCAGCCATTGACGGTTTTATTTTTGAAACTTAGGGCTGTTGTCTTTCAGTTCTAAACGTTCCATTTAGATCTTTCCATCTTGTACTCCTTGGCGGAGACGTTGTTTCTTTGCCGAGATGTTTCAATCAAACTCATTTCGTCTTCATTTGTAATCGCTCATTAAAGCACGTGTATGATCGCTGCTTTAAACACCTTGTCAGAGAATTCTAGCATCTGTGTCATCTCAGAGTTGGTTACCTGCTGGTTCTCTTTCTCATTCAAGTAGAGATTTTCCTATTATTGACACAGGAATGATTTTCAATTGCAGACTGGACACTGCATACATTGTTATAAGATATTGGACCTAATTTCAATCTTCTTTTTCAGCAGGTTACTCTAACATTGCTCTGGTTGGAGGAGGGGAGCCCGGCCTCTTAACTGTCAGCCGGGTGTTGAAGTCTAGGCTCTCTGCTGGGGCGCTATTGGTACTCATAGTGAGTGAAGAGGTAGGATTCTTCCTTAACAACAAATAAATAATGAAAAGAAACCCAGACAAAACTCACTGCCATCAAGTAGATGTTGACTCACAGTGAGCCAATAGGACAGGATAGAACTGCCCCCATGAATTCCTGAGGCTGCAACTCTTTTTCATTTTTTAAAATCATTTGATCGGGGACTCATACAGCTCTTATCACAACCCATCCATCCATCTGTTGTGTCAAGCACATTTGTACATTTGTTGCCATCCTCATTTTCAAAACATTTTCTTTCTGCTTGAGCCCTTGGTATCGGCTCCTCACTTTCTTTTCCCCACCCTCATATCAAAATATCAAGGGATAATTTATAAATTTTTTTTCATGTCTTACACTAACCGATGTCTCCCTCCACCCACTTTTCTGTTGTCCGTCCCCCTGGGAGGGGATATATGTAGATCACTGTGATCGGTTCCCCCTTTCTCCTCACACCTTCCCCTTAGCCTCTTGGTATCGCTATTCTCATTATTGGTCCTGAGGGGTTTGTCTGTCCTGGATCCCTGTGTGTCCAGCTCTGATCTGTTCCTGTGTACATGCTCTGCTCTGGCGAGATTTGTAAGATAGAATCGGGATCATGATAGTGAGGGGAGGAAGCATTAAAGAACTAGAGGAGAGTTGTATGTTTCATTGGTGCTATATTGCACCCAGATTGGCTCATCTGTTCCTTGTGACCCTTCTGTAAGGGAGTGTCCAATTGTCTACAGATGGGTTTTGGGTCTCCACTCTGCACTTCCCCTCATTCACAATGATATGACTTTTTGTTCTGGGTCTTTGATGCCTGATACCTGATCCCAACAACACCTCATGATCACACAGGCTGGTGTGCTGCTTCCATGTGGGCTTTGTTGCTTCTCAGCTAGATGGCTTCTTGTTTACCTTCAAGCTTTTAAGACCCCAGATGCTATATCTTT
>NW_022111357.1:6536055-6543910 GCF_000313985.2 Echinops telfairi
GGGTTTCAGTAATTCCTCTCGGTTACATTGCCCTCGATCAAGCCTTACCAGGCCTCCCACGCCCTCCTTGCCATTGTTTTTAGATCACTTGTTGTTCCCTTGTCCCTGTTATTGGCACCCCACTTCCTTTCCCCTGCCTCCCCCTCTGCCATGTCCCCCCAGAACCCCTGGTCCTGTTATTTTCTCCTTCGGATTATTTATCCTGCCTATCTTATCTATATAGATATGCAGAGATAATAATAAACACAAAAACAAGTGAGAGCAACATCAAACAACAAAACAAAAACAACCCCAAAATAACAACGAAAATATCCAAGGACCAAAAAAAGCGCCTATAAATAGTTCCAGGTCTGTTTGTTGACCTTTAGGAGTGTTTTGCAGTCCAGGCCGATGGGGTGCCATGCCCTGGCCCCAAAGTCTATTTCTGGTATTTCCCCCAGGGAATTCATTGCTTTGGCTCCCTTGCTGATTTGTTGCATGCCCTTAGCGTTTTGCCCCAGTGTGGTGGGGTCAGATTGGGCACAATTCCCACACTGTGCCTCCAATGTTGTCCCTCATAGTGCTATGGGTCAATGAGGGATGTCCTGTTTCATGGTGGGGCTGGCCCTATGGTCCTCTCTGTGCACTGGCTGCTCTGAGCAGGAATATCGTCCTCCGGGCTTGGTGGGCCAGGATGTGCTCCACTCTCTCTTCCTCCCCCTTCATTTGCTCCTGTGTGCTCTGATCAGACATGCCCTTCTTCCTGATCTGTGGTGTTGGTGCTGTCCTCTGAAGTGAATTCTTCTGGGGAAAGGGGGTGGGGTGTCCATGTAGTTGGGGTTGGGGGTGGCCCCGCAGACCTCTCTATTGGTTCCTTGCTTCATGCTGGTATGTTGCATTCAAATTTTGGCACACAGAGTTGAAATCTGGTCCCTCTCACCCTCCCCTGTGGAGATATAAACACCTTCCCATTGGGTGGGTTAATGCCCTGTCCCCCCACTACCCATGTCTTTTTTTCCCTTCTCCCCCACCCTCCTTTTAAGATGGCTGCCATATATATCCCTGGATTTGGTCTGACTCCTGACATAGTATCTGGACCTCACCCCAGGAATATGTATATACAGTGAACCCTCGCCACTTCGCGCTTCGACTTCCGCGGCTTCACTCTATCGTGGTTTTTGCGTAACAGTGCATGCTCTGTCATTACTGCCACTGATTGGCTCATACTGTACACGCTTGATGCCATAAATAATATAATAATAATAAATGATAATTGTAACGTCCAAAATGTTTTACTGTATTTTCCCTTTTTAGTTTAATAAATTGGGTAATACGAGTGTAATGGTGACTAAAGGGTATTTTTTCATGTCTTCTATGCTCTAACTACGAAAATATTTGATTTACAAATAAGGAATCCTACTTCGCGGAATTTCATTTATCACGGTAGGGTCTAGAACCGATTAACCGTGATAAACGAGGGTTCACTGTAGTAGCTTTTCCCCTCTGCCTTTTTTTGCATTTTTAAGTTGACCTCAGTGGATTCATGTTGTGCTTGTTCTTTTGTGCTTGGCTTACTTCACTTAGCATAGTTTCCTCCAGTTCTTCCCATGTGGCAACATGCTTTATGCATCCATCACTGCTTTTTAGGGGTGTGTAGTACTCCATTATAAGTATGTTCCACAGTTTTTTAATCCATTCATCCATTGAAGGAAATTTGGCTTGTTTCCAACTCCTTGCAATCATGAACTGTGCTGTGATGAACACTGGAGACAGATGTCTGGCCTTGGTTTCTTTCTTCTGGGTATATGCCCAGTAGGGGGATTGCTGGGTCATATGGTAACTCAATTTCCATCTGTTTTAGATATCGCCAGATCGATTTCCATAGTGGTTGTACATACTTACAGGTCCACCAGCAGTGGATGAGAGTTCCTGTCTCCCCACAACCCTTCCAACACTTGTTGCTTTCTGATTTTTTGAATTGGGCTATCTTTGAGGGTGTTAGGTGGTATTTAATAGTTGTTTTAATTTGCATTTCTCTATGGCTAATGATCGGGAACATTTTCTCATATGTATGTGGGCCATTCGGATTTCTGCCCCTCTGAAACTTCTGTTCAGGTCCTTTGCTCACCTCCTCAGTGGGTAACTAGTTATTTTCTTTTTTGGAAGCTAGCAGAGTATTGTAGATTTTAGTAATAAGGCCTTTGTCTGATGTGTCCTTGCGAAAGATGTTTTCCCAGTCCGTGGGCTCTTTTGTTATTCTCTTGGTGAATTCTTTCGATGTACACAGGTGTTTTATCTTCAGTATATCCCAATTTGTCAATTTGTGACTCATCTGTATTTGTGTCCTCCCCTGTTTCCAATAGCCTACATATTCCCTGCACCACACTTCTCAGATTTGTCCCAATTCCTTCATTGATGACCCTAAGAGTTTGGGGTTTTACCTCATGTTCTGTGATCCACCTTGAGTTTATTCTTGTGCATGGAGTAAGGGCAGGTCGATATCCATATTTACCAGCACCACTTGTTAAAGAGGGCATCTGCTCCCCATTTGATATTTTTGGGCCCTTATAGAAGATCAATTGTCTGTATTCTGACGATTTAATTTCTAGGTTGTCAGTTCTTTTCCATTGGTCTGAGTATCTGTCATACCAATACCACACTATTTTGACCACTGTGGCTGTATAATAGGTGCTAAAATCAGGTAAAGCATGCCTCCCCACTCTGTCCTTATTAAGGAGCTCTCTGCTAATTCTGTGCTTCTTCCCTCTCCATATGAAATTGGTAATCAGTTTTTCCAATTTTTTGAAGAAAGATGATGGTATTTGTATCAGGATAGCAATAAAGTTATATAGTGCCTTGGGCAGAACTGACATCTTTACTATATTGAGTTTTCCAGTCCACAAACATGGGACATTCTTCCATTTGTTGAGGTCACTCTTGGTTTCTTGTAATAATGTTCTGTAATAGTTTTCCTTGTACAAATATTTTGGGGTTTTTTTAGTCAGGTATATCCCTAGATAATTCAATTTGTGTTTGACCTTTTTGATCTCTTCTGTGGGCTTGTCCAATGTATATAGTAGTCCAATAGACTTATGTTTTTTGATCTTGTATTCTGCCACTCTGATATATTCCTCTATTGCAGCGGTTCTCAACCTTCCTAATGGTGCAAGCCTTTAACACAGTTCCTCCTGTTGTGGTGACCGCCCCCCCACCACCATAAAATTATTTTCGTTGCTACTTCATAACTGTAATTTTGCTACTGTTATGAATTGAGCGACTTCTGTGAAAGGGTCGTTCAACCCCCAAAGGGGTCGCGACCCACAGGTTGAGAACTGCTGCCCTATTGTTTCCAGTACTTCCCTTGTGGAGCTTTTGGGATTTTCCATATATAAAATCATATCATCTGCAAGTAACAATAGTTTCGCCTCTTCCTTCCCCAGGCGAATACATTTGATGTCTTTTCCTTGCCTTGTGCTGTTAGCTTGGACCTCCAGTATGATATTAAATAAGAGTGGGGACAAGGGACATCCTTGTCTGGTCCCCATTTTCAGTGGGATTGTTTTAGTCTTTTCTCCATAGCTTGTATTATATTGATTTTTCATTCCATTCCTATTTTCTTGAGTGTCTTAAACAGGAATTGGTGTTGGATGTTGTCAACTGCCCTTTCCGCATCTATCAGTATTATCATGTGGTTCTTATAATTTTTCATGTCAATGTGGCAAATGATACTAATGGTCTTTCATATGTTGAACCATCCCTGCATCACTGGTATGAATCCCACTTAGTCATGGTGAATTATTTGTTTTATATACTTTTGTATTCTATTGTCCAGTATTTTGTTGAGAATTTTTGCATTGATATTCATTAGGGATATTGGTCTGTAGTTCTCTATTCTTGTGGGATCCTTGCCCGGTTTAGGTATCAGAGTTATACTAGCTTCATAGAAAGAGTTTAGAAGTTTGCTATCTTTTTCTATATTCTGGAAGAGTTTGTGTAGGATTGGTGTCAGTTCTTCCCTGAATGCTTGATAGAATTCTCCTGTGAAGCCATCTGGTCCAGGGAATTTTTTTTGTTGGTAATCCCTTGATAACCTTGTCTTATTTCTTCTATTGCTGTGGGTCTGTTGAGATTCTTGACGTCCATCTGGGATAGTCTAGGGATGGACTGTTTTTCCAAGTTTTAGTCCATGTCTTCTAAGTTGTTGAATTCATTGCAGTACAGGCCTTTGTAGTACCTTGTAATTATCCTTTTAATTTCATTAGGGCCATTGTAATGTCCCCTGTTTCATCCCTCATCCTTGCTATTGAAATTTGTTCCTTCCTTTCTTTAGGTTTGCCAGTGATTTGTCAATTCTGTTAATCCTTTCAAAGAACCAACTTTTAGCTGCATTAATTTTTCCCATAGTTTTCTTGTTTTCCCTCTCATGAATCTCAGCCCTGATTTTTATTATTTCTTTTCTTTTTCTATTAGTAGGATTGTCCTGTTGACTCCGCTCTAATTGTTGTAAGTTTTGAGTCAGCATATCAATCATGAGTCTCTCTTCCTTTCTCACGTGTGCATGTAATGCTATCAAACTTCCTCTGATAACTGCCTTTGCTGTGTCCCAAAGGTTTTTGGAACGTTGTATTCTCATTCTTGTTGGTTTCTAGAAACTTCCTGATTTTATCTCTGATCTGGGACAGTACCCACTCCTTTGGCAATAGAGAGTTCTTCATCCTCCAATTGTTTGCCCTTGGTTTCTTAATTGTCCTTTTTTTTTTATTTCCAGATTTATGGCCTAGTGGTTAGAGAGATAAGTCTGTATGATCTCTACATGCTTGAATTTGCAGATTCAACTTCTGTCCAGCACGTGGTCTATCTTCGAGTATGTGCCATGTGGATTGAAAAAAAATGTGAATTTTTTTTTGCCTTTGGGTGGAGAACTCTGAAATAGATATCAGGTCAAGTCATCTAATTTTAATGCTTATATCTGTAGCCCTCGTGCTAAGCTTCTTTCCCTGTGATCTATCTTTCTCAGACAGTGGTGTATTTAAGTTACCTACTATAATTGTTGAACCTGTAATTTCTTTTCTCATCTTTTGGAGTGTTTCCTTGATGAATTTCGTGGGTCTGTTGTTGGGCACATATACATTTATTGTGCACACTAGGTCTTGGTCTACTGTTTCTTTGAGAATTATATAGTGCCCCCTCCTTATCTCGTTATGGCTTGTACCATTAAATCAATTTTGTCCGAGATTAGGATTGCAACCCCGTTTTTTTGAATTGCCATTTTCTTGGTATATTTTTCTACAGCCTTTGATTCTCAGCCCATTTTTGTCTGTAATCTTGAGATGTGTCTCCTGTAGGCAGTAGATAGATGGACTGTGTTTTCTAAGCCAGTCTTCTAGCCTCTGCATTTTAATGCCAAATTCAGCCCATCGATACGCAGAGTTATTACATCCATCTGTGGACTCTGTGATGTCATCTTGTATCTTTTGTGTTGGGTGTTTTCCTATGTCCCTTTCTTGTCAGTATGCTGTGCATGTGTGTGTGGTTCATTTTTGCCTTCTTTCCACCCTTGAGGCAATGCTATTTTGGGGGCTATTTTCTCTTTGCTGCCCTCTGGGTGTTCTATGTGGCAGTGTCTTATTTGTGCTCGGTAAGTGCCGTTCTTCCACCCATAGTGGGTCGGCAAGGATCTTTTGTTGGGCTGGGTTTCTTCCTTGTCTGGGAAGACTCTTACTTTTCCATCTATCTTGATAGATAATTTGGCTGGATAGAGTTTTCTTGGGTTTCCATTATTTTCCTTAAATTTTTGGAATATGTTACTCCACTCTCTCCTCTTCTTCACAGTGTCCACTGATAGGCCTGAGCATATTCATCTTTGGGTACCTTTCTACGTGACTGCTTGTTTTTCCCTAGCTCATGATTTTCTCCTTTTCCTCAAAGTTGATAGTTTAATTATTATATGCCTTGGAGACTTCTTGGGATTCAGTCTAGATGGTGTTCTTTCAGCCTCCTGAACGGTTGCCTGGCTTTCACTCATTACTCTGGGGAAGTTTTCCTCCAAGAATTCCCTCATTATTTTTGCTGTTGGCGTCTTCCTTGTGTCTTGTTCAGGTAGTCCAATTATTTTAATGTTGTTTCCTTCATAACATCAGACATGGCTCTCAGGTTTTCTTCAGCTTCTCTGATTACCTTATTTGACTGTCTTTCCTGTTTGTTGAAGTCTGCCTGGTTATCCTCTAGGTTACTGGTGTGATTCTCTGCCTCCTCAAGTCTGTTGGTCATGTCTGTTAATTTGCTACTGGCTTTTGTTATCTCGTCCCTTCAATCTTGTATTTCCCTTTGGTGTGTGACCTTTATCTCCTCTATCATTTCATCCTTTTTCTGTATTGTTTCCCTCATATCCTGTATGCCTCCAAGCAGCATTCTGAAGATTTCTTTCTGTGGAAGATCAATGTCTGCTTCTTCTATGCACATCATTACGTTCGGGTTTTCTTCTGACATTGCCTTTTGCTTGTCCTGTTTTTTCATTGAGGTTGTAGGGGCCGATTGCTGTTTGCATTGTGTTGTTTTAGAGGAGCTTGTCACCATTTTCCATTTATTCGAAGAGCACTGGGCTCTCTCTTTGAGAGACTCGTAGGATTGATTCTTTAAACTGCCTGCTGCTAATTGCACTGTGGTGTCAGGCTACCGCTGTATCCTCTGGTGGTTTCATTCTTTCCCTAGCCAACCAGTATTCTGTTATTTGGAGGGAAATTTGTACGGTCCTCTTAGGGGATGCTGGTTGAGTGGTTGTGGACCTACGAGAATGGCACTGCAGTAGATGATATCAGAGGAAGTCATGGTGCTGTGACCTACGGTGACTTGTGGCTCCTCAGACAGTGTGTGTGGGTGCCTGCTGAAATGGGAGTGCCACAGAAGACAGGTGGGTGTACCCGCATTGGTGTAGAGCACCGTGCATGGGTGGGAAGAATTGCCCTACTCTGCTAGGTCAGGTGGAGGTTCCCACAGCAGTGTGGAGCACTAAAGAGTATTGGCAAATCTGCTGTGAGGCACTATGGCAGGCACGAGGAAGTTTACTCAGTCATGGGGGACCACGGAGGAAACGCATAGTTTCCCCCAGCCATGTGGCGTACCATGGAAAACATGCAGAGGTTTCCCAGCCAAGTGGAGCTCCCCAAAGGGCAGGCGGGAGTTCCTGCAGCCACTTAAAGGGCCTTGGAGGGCAGGCGTGAGTTCCCCTGTGGTGGAAGGTTGGTGGGATTTCCTCAGTTGTGTGCTATGCCACAGAAGGTGGATATAATTTCCCTAGGTGAAGAGGACGGGTCTGGAGGCTGGCAGTGGTGTGTGAGAGGAAAGAGAAGGGGAAAAAATTCTGAGCCATCTGAGATTGGGGAGGGAAAGAGAAAAGAGAGAGAAACAAAAGTAAAGATATAGCTGAGCCCCAATTACCTGGTCATGGGGCTGGAGGAGTTTAAACCCTGCCCAGAGGCAGCAGCAAGCTGTGGCTTTGTTGAAGTAAAGCTCTTGGGCTAGCCAAAGGAACCCGGCTCTGGCCAAGCCTGTGGCAGGGCTACGGTTAAGCCTTAACTAGCCTCCACAGTGGTAAGCCAAAATCCCACAGCATGCCAAAGCCGAGTGGATCTGTGTCTACTTATCGTTATGATGCTCCCCCTGTCACCCAGCAGCATGGAAGTACCCTCTCAGTTGCTTGGCTGTGCTGATTTCAGTGGAATCCCTCTGGTACATGTTATTTGGTCGCTGTATTAGTTTGGGTACTTTAGAGAAACAAATCCACGGCAACTCATGTATAAGAGAGTTTTATGTAAAGAAAGTGTGCATCACGAAAACATCCCAACCCAATGCTGCCCAAGCCCACAAGTCCAACATT
>NW_022111357.1:6545051-6577004 GCF_000313985.2 Echinops telfairi
CCACGCTGTTTCTTGTTTCAAAAAGGACCTGGGTGGTTGGTTTTCTTCTCTCCATCTTTCAGGGTATTCTATTCATTTTATGTAGAGTGCCCAGGTTTTAAAACAATATTTATCAGGAGGAAGAGGAAAAAGAACATTTTCATATCATTTACAAAGACCATGCTCTAGAGAAAAATGAATAAACACAAGAGTGCTTGCTTTGTAGGTGTTGGGGCATCTTGACTATTTTGCCTTAAGGCAATGTCAGCAAATTGAAGTGCAGGTTTGCCCGAAGTCTTGAGGGCCCCATGATGAATATACAGCCTGGTGTGATTATGAATGGTGTACCTCAGCAGTTTGGCCTTACCTGAGCTTGATTACTTGTGTTCAGCTTTGAGAAAAGAAACTTGTTAAATAAGCTTTTTTTTTTTTTTTTGAGTCACTTTATCATTAAAGAGAACAACAAATTCATTCAGCTCACTGATGTGTTCGCACCCTCTTTTGATATCCCCCAAACACTGGTCAGTAGCTCTCATTGCCTGGCCACTGTACTCTAGGAAGGTAGAACACACTTTTAAAGACATTTCCTTAAGATGAGATTTCCAACCACACTTTCAAAAACAAGTTTTACTGATTTTTCTTCCCCAATGATGTCTAAGGACATCAAGAGGCGGACCCTCTAAGACAAAGCATTCTTCTTGTTTTTTCAATTGTGGAAAAAAATATATAACAAAACATTTGCCATTTTAACCACTTGTTCAGTGTAAAATTCAGTGACACGAAAGATATCTACTATACTGTGTAGCCATCACAGCTATCCATTTAAAATTGTATTTTTTTCCAGTCCCCTAAACAAGAAACTAAGTAGTCCTTGGCTAAGAAGTTAGGGTGCTAACTTCTCCCTCTCTTGGCCCCTGGAAACCCCCAACAAGCTGTCTCTATGCATTTGCCTATTGGAAGCATTCATGTAAGTGGGGTCCTACAGTTTGTGTGTGGCACCATTCAGTTGGTGTCCTCTTGTGCTTGTTTTTTTATCTCCCTCTCAGTACCATGTCTTCAAGGTCCATCCCTGTCAGAGCATGTTTCAGGGGGTCATTTCTCTTTATGGGTAATAATGTTTCATTGTACGTCCACACCAGATTTTGTTTATCCATTCATCTAGTGATAAACGCTTGGGTTCTTTCTACCTTCTGGCTATGTGAACGTGGCCACGAACACTGGTGTACCAGTAGCTGAGTTTCTGTCTCCCAAAATTTGGGGGGTCTGTACCTAGATGTGTAATTGCTGGGTCATATGGTGCCATTGTGGGTTAGGCAATGTGCTGCTAACTGCAAGGTTGGGCATTAAAACCCACCAATTGCAAGAGAACGAATGAGGTTGTCTGCTTGGAAATCCTCTATCAGGTTGTTATGAGTGGAAATCAACGTTATGGCAGTGGGCCTTGACATGGTAAGTCTATATCTACATCGTTGAAAAATCATCAAGATATTTTTCACAGCAGCCGCACCATTTTGCATTCTCATCAGCGATGGGTGAAGATTCTACTTTCTCCACACCCAAGTCAACATTTGTTATTTTCTGTTTCTCAGATACTAGCCCTCCTGTGGGTATGAAGTGGTATCTCATTGTGGCTTTGGTTTCCATTTTCCCAATATTTGATAACATTGAACATCATTTCATGTGCATGTAGGTTACTTTTAAATTTTTCTTTGGAGAAGTAAAACATGTCTATTCAAATTTTTAATTACGTGTCTTCTTGTGATGTTGTAGGAGCTCTTTATATACAAGGGAGTAACCCCCAGAAAACACAGATTTTTTTTCAAAGCTATGTATTTATTTATTTATTTTTTTTTTACAAAACAACCTTATCACCTTCAAAGTTCTCTCCATTGCACTTAATACATTTGTCAAATATGGGATTCCAGTCTGGAAACATTTTTCAAATTCATCTGTTTAGATGGCTGACAGCATCTCTCTTATTTTTTTTCTTCATCTATTCTACTTCATCAAATTGCTGTCCTTCCATGTTCCTCTTCATTTGAGGAAACAAAAAGAAGTTGCATGGAGCAAGGTCAGGTGAGTAAAGTGTGTGGAGCAAGAGAGACATGCCATGTTTTGCCCAAAACTGGTGCACTAAAATGGCTGTGTGAGCAGGTGCATTGTCATGGTGGCAAAACCAGACCTCCATCTGCCACAAATCAGGCCTTTTTTTGGTCAAACACCATTACACAATCTTTTCAGAGCCTCCATTTTCCTATATTGCTCCCAGCAGCTTATGGTGTTGTTATAATAATTACATCTTTATATATCATGTGCCCAATAATATAAATTTCTGATAATTGTTTTGCATTTGTCGTTTAAAGCATGTGGGACACCAGGAAGTGCAGCATCCTTTTTCTTTAAATCATTTTATTGGGGGCTCGTACAGCTCTTATCACAATCCATATGTACATCCATTGTGTCAAGCACATTTGTACATTGGTTGCCATCAACATTTAAAAAAAATTTTCTTTCTACTTGAGCCCTTGTTATTGGCTCTTCATTTCCCACCTTCCTCTCCCACCCTCCCTTCCCTCATGAACTCTTGTTAATTTATAAACTATTATTTTTTTTCATGTCTTACATTGACCGATGTCTCCCTTCACCCACTTTTCTGTTGTTTGTCCCCCTGGGAGGGGGTTATATGTAGATCATTGTAATTGGTTCCCCCTTTCTCCTCCCACCGTCCCCTTCCACTCCTGGTATCGCTTACTCTCATTATTGGTCCTGAGGGGCTTATCTGTCCTGGATTCCCTGTGTTTCCAGCTCTTATCTGTACCCGTATACATGCTCTGGTCTAGTCGAATTTGTAAGGCTGAATTGGGGTCATGATAGCAGAGGGGGAAGGGGTGGGGGTGGGGTGGGGAGGGAGCATTAAAGAACTAGAGGAAAGTTGTATGTTTCATCGGTGCTATACTGCACCCTGAGTGGCTCATCTCTTCCTTGTGACCCTTCTGTAAGGGGATGTCCAATTGTCTACAGATGGGCTTTGGGTCTCTACTCTGCACTCCTCCTCATTCATATCGATGTGATTTTTTTGTTCCGGGTCTTTGATGCCTCATACCTGGTGCCATCGACACCTTCTAAGGTGAAGAGCCACAGGTTCCAGCTGCATCCAGGGGATGGCTGCGACTCTCCCCTGCTGAGCCTCCTGCAGTTGTGCAGAATTTTAACTGCATCTGTTTACTTTCTCCAGGGGAGGCCATGGCTTCCTTGGGCACTCGTCTTATCTTGCTGCAATTTTTCTTAAGCAGTTATTTATCACCATGCTCATTCTTGTAACCTACTCTAGGTGACCTACAGTGCAGGGCATTTAAGCCTATGTATGTTAAGAGACGTTAACCGTGTTGTAAATCACATCTTTCCCTCATCAGAGCATTTGCAAATTCATTTAAATGATCTCATGGTAAAAAAAAAAAAAACAGAGCGCGAGGGAGAAATTTGCATTTAGTGTTTTTACGGGAATCATAATTATAAAAATAATGGACAAAGACAAATAAAATGCCCTAAACATCATTTGTTCAGTTGCATGGTGGGTACGGTAAACCATCCACTTAACCCCAGCCTTCTGGGTGGTTGTTTAAATATGCCTTTCTGAACATATTAAAATGCATTATTCTACGGTTCAGTCTATAAGGGCACCTTTTCTAGCATGGCTGCCTCTTCTTGACCTAAAACAAATTCAGCCGTGTCTGCGGCTCAGCCCTCACTGCCTCTCCCTCCCTTCCTCACCCCCTTAATGTGCGCTTTTCCTTCCAAGATGATTTTAAACCGACCTTGAACAGGGTTTCCAACACATTCCTTTTGGGGCCTACTAGACACTGCTTTTCCATCATACAGTCTTTTTTCAATCTTTCATTTTTTAATGTTAAAAAAATCTGTCAATCATTTTAATGCAGTTATGTGAATTTATTAATATTCATTTTGAAATAATAATTTTATTTAATACAATTAGTCTTCCACTTAAAAAATTCAAACACTCAAGACACATTGAAAAAGAAAAAAAGGCCTCAAATCCCTCTGCCTAGGAATTAGCAGTATTAATACTTGAGCACTTTTCCAACAATCTCTTTCTTCATACTTAGCAGAAACATGGATTGATAAAAATAATTGTGTGAAAGGGATACCATGCCACACACCACTATAAAATAAAATGTGAAAGTTAACTTCATTTTAATTCAGCAAATAGAGAATGCCAAAGTGAAACTGAAAAATGTGAGCTTCAGGTACATGTGTCCTCTCTGAGATGGATTAGTTCCTAATGAACCTTCTCCACCAGGGATGAGGAAGACCCAGCCCTCCGGCCAATCATCACACAACTCACCAAAGGGAAGCAGCCGCAGCATCCCACATTTGATCAAATATAGCAGGTTAAGTTTTACGTCACTCTGCTCACCGAAGTTCAGCAGTTTGGAATTTTTGGCTGCTCTTTCTGTAAAGGTTCCCTTCTTGGAAACCACCAGGGGCAGCTCTAGCCTGGCCTATAGGGTCACTCGGTGTGAGAATCCATTTGATGGCAGTGAGTGATACTCTGAGTGAGAATCCATTTGATGGCAGTGAGTGATACTCTGAGTGAGAATCCATTTGATGGAGTGAGTGATACTCTGAGACAGACTTCATTTGATGCAGTGAGTGATACTCTGAGTGAGACTCCATTTGATGGAGTGAGTGACACTCTGAGACAGAATCCATTTGATGGAGTGAGTGATAGTCTGAGACAGAATCCATATTTGTTGGAGTGAGTGATACCCTGAGACAGAATCCATTTGATGGAGTGAGTGATACTCTGAGACAGAATTCATTTGATGGAGTGAGTGACACTGAGTGAGAATCCATTTGATGGAGTGAGTGATACTTTGATACAGAATCCATTTGATGCAGTGAGTGATACTCTGAGTGAGAATCCATTTGATGCAGTGAGTGATACTCTGAGACAGAATCCATTTGATGAAGTGAGTGACACTCTGAGACAGAATCCATTTGATGGAGTGAGTGATAGTCTGAGACAGAATCCATTTGATGCAGTGAGTGATAGTCTGAGTGAGAATCCATTTGATGGAGTGAGTGATACTCTGAGAATCCATTTGATGCAGTGAGTGATACTCTGAGTGAGACTCCATTTGATGGAGTGAGTGATACTCTGAGACAGAATCCATTTGATGCAGTGAGTGATACTCTGAGTGAGAATCCATTTGAAGGAGTGAGTGATACTCTGAGTGAGAATCCATTTGATGGCAGTGAATGATTTTGTATGACCCATGAATGATGTTATGAATATGCAAATGACTGGTGGCTGGAAGAAGGTTCTCCGCCCATTCTATACTAAGAAAAAGCTGGAGATCAGTAGCACGTCGGAGTCCTCATATAGATCTTTCATGATTTTGCTTTTAAATTAGGGGAAGGAGCCAGGTCATATAGGAGGGGGTTCCTTTCTTTCACCCCCTCAAGTTACTTATTTTATTATTTTTACTTTGTTAGGACTTATATGTACACACTATGCTTCGTTTATGTTATAGTGCAATATTAATTTGTGTTGCTATTCAGTGCCTCATAGAGCCCTGTGTACAACAGGACAAAATACTGCCCGGTCCTGCTCCACCCTCATCATCAATGACTGGTACACCGAGCCCAGTGCTACTGTCACCGAGTCGATCCATTTTGTTGAAGGGTTTCCTCTTTTCTCTGACCTGCTACCATACCAAACACGCTGTCCTTCTCCAGGGACTGGGCCCTCCTGATAACAGGACCAGCATACGGTAGAGGAAGTCTCTCCATCCTCTCTGGAAGGAACATCCTCAGTTTTCTTCTCTCAGAGGGATTTGTTTGTTTTTCTGGAAGGCTACAGCACTGTTTAGTATTCTTTGCCCACAGCATAATTCAAAGGCTTCAGTTGTTCTTTGGTCTTCTTTGTTCACGGAGGTGATTAAAAGGATTATGGCTCGAGTCAGATATACCATAATCCTCAATGTATCAATTTTTGCTTTTTAACACTTTAAAGAGGTCTTTTGTAGTAGATTTGCCCAAAGCCATACGATGCTTGATTTTTTTACTGCTATGAGGGTTACCCCCTCCCCAAAATGCACACCAAGCCCACGAGATGCTCACTTGTATTTTTGATTCGTGGGCGGATAGGGCAGTTGGAATTCGTTCTACCAGGTCAGACTGTTGATCAAGCTTTCTATTTAGAGGTTCTGAAAACATTGTGACAAAAAAGGCCCGATTTGTGGCACATGGGGATTGGTTTTGCCGCCATGACAATGCACCATCTCATGTGCCAGTTTTAGGCTAAAAACAGCATGCCTCTCTTTCCCATACACAACTTACTCACCAGGTGACTTCTTTTTGTTTTCCTGAATGAAGAGGGATAGGAAAGGACAGTGACTTGATGACATGGAAGAGGTGGGGAAACAGAACAAAACAAAGCAAAACCCAAAATGAGGGAGGTGCTGTCAGTTGTCCAAAGAGATGAGTTTGAAACATGTTTCCAAGAATGGAATTTCAGATTTGACAAATGTATCAAGTGTAACAGAGAGTACTTTGAAGGTGATATGGCTGTTTTGTAAAAAAAAATTAACACATAGCTTTAAAAAAAATCTGGTTTTTTGGGGGGGTTCCATCCTTGTATTTCTAGTGAACATTAATGGTGGGGGTCAAATAAAATGAAATCCTTGACAATTTTAATCTTTTCTCTGCTGATCATGATTGGTCTGGTTGTGAGGAGTGTTGGTTGCGGTCTGTTGAGGTGTAGTCCACGCTGGGGGCTGTCGTCTTGCGCTTCAGCAGTCCGTGCTTGCCTGTAGCAAGTATGATCGCATCATCTGCATATCTAAGATTGTGATGGCTCTTCCTCCAATCCTACTGCTGCATTCCTCTCCCTACAGTCTACCTTATTGGACCTGTGTGAGTCTGGGTAGACTAGAGAAACCAATCCATGGACACACACCTGTGTATAAGAAAGAGATTTATATACAAGAGCAATTGAACATTGAGAAAACATCCCAGCCCAGTCCAGTCCAAGGTCATAAGTCCGATATTAGGCTATATATTCGATACCAATCTTTAAAATCCTCTTCAGACTCACGAAACACATGCAATGATGCTGAATGTAGACGATCACAGGCCAGTGGGTAAAAGTCTTTGGATCAGAAACATCTCAATGCTGGCAGGGGTCTCTGCATCAGGGTGGGTCCATGTGTCTTGTCAGCTGCTCTGTCTCCCAGCATGTGAGCAGAGAGTCTCCCACCTCCATGGAGGAAATACCAGAATTCCCAGAATCCTTAGGGGAAGGCTATGCCCACACAGAAGCCTCATTGGCTATAACCTCATTGACAGGCTAGACTCCACCTCCACCCCTACAGGCTTAATCCTTAAATTGAAAATTATATAACTACCATAGCATTTTTGCTAGTATGCAGGTTGAATAATTATGGTGGAAGCATAGATCCCTGCCTGACACACTCACCTTTCCCAACTGTAAACCATATCCTTGTTCTGCTCCAATGACCGTCTCTTGGTCTATGTACAGCCTCTGCTTGAGCACAATGAAATCTTGTAAAATTCCAGTTCTTCACACAGAGTCATTCAGAATGCGTTACAATCCACAGGCATATGTTACCATGGATTCAATTTTACCACCAGCCGTTGTCAAGTCCGCACTATTTTCATTTCTTTCTTGTGTGGCTCAATTTCCCTACGGAGTAGTTCGGTTTCTTTTTTTTAAGAAGGTGATATAAGTGCTGTATTTGCATTTTCTCATTTTGGAGAAAGTCACCCAGTTGTCTCTAAACTCAAATGATCATTTATCTTAGTATAATATCTGTATGTCATATGCTCTTTCCTCCAGAATATTTTAGTCACATCATCAACATTTTCTGGGATTAATGTTGCTATGGAGAAATCTGAGGCTCACCTGATGGTTTGGGTTTTTTTTTGTCTTTGGATGTGGTTTGCTTTATCTGTTTGGATGCCTCAGGAGTTATTTCTCCACCTTTGAAGTTCAATACTTTAACTAGATTATATCTCAATTTGACCTTTCTGCCTCCCTGGTATATATTATGGCATTTCAATCGTAAGATTCAGTTCTTCTTTAACTTCAAGTGAAATTCCCTGTATTCTCTCTTCGATCTGTTGGACTTTTTTTTTGTCAGGGGAAGATGACTTCTTTGGGCCCATCTCTGCTCTAACTTTATTATGTCTCTTCCCTTTTTATCCAGCAACATTTCCCCTTTAAACCATTAATTAACCTTTAAGCCTTACTCCTGCTGTTCCTTATTGTTCCCAGTGTATCGGTGAGCTTCTGTATGTTCTTGTTTTCTTTGTCTCTCTCTCTATGCTCTGGATGCAATTGTGTTCCCTTGAAAGACAGATTGAAATCTCAACTCTTCTACATGAATGTGGCCCTTTATATATTCTTGCTGTGTTAATGAGGCCATACCAGAGTAGGGCAGGTCCCAGACCTAATCACTTCTAAGCGGTGCCTTATAAAAGAACAGTACAGACACAAAGACACACACGGGACGGGGACAGGGGGAGACAGATGTAAGGAGCACCAAGGAACTCTGACAAGGAGAGGCCCTCCTCCACAGCCAATGCCCTCATTTGAACTTCCAGCCTTCCAGACCAGGGAGACAATGGACTCCTGCTCTTACACGTCACCCACTTGTCGTAATGTTTGTTACAGCAGCACTAGCAAGCAAAGGCACCCGGATCCTTGTTTGCTCTTCCCATCTAATCTGCTATTTCATCTCTTTCCTTCAGGTTCTTTTAAAAGAATTCATTTCTCTCTCTCTCCCCCACACCCTCCACTCAAATCATTTTATTAGGAGTGAATCCAGACACCACACCATTCCATAGTTCAATCACATCCAGCAGTATTGGGAACAATTGCCACCCAAATCATCTCAACACATTTTCGCTCTTCCTGACCTTCTGGAATGCCCCCCCCCCACCTCTCCCTGCACCCCCAGGAACCCCCATTGTAGTTGTAGTCTCTCCAGCTTCACCCATCCTGGGTTTCATATGCGAAAAGTGCAACAAAGATGCAAGAAGGTTAACCACAAGGACAAAATGAAACAGAGATAAACCCCAATTTGAAAAAAACAACAACAACACAGAAAAGATTAAAAACCAGATTAAGCCCAAAGTATAGAAGAGGGGAGCTCAATTGACAACGTTTAACCCTTTCAAGTCAGATTTATCATTTTAATATGCTATAGTCGTCTATCCAATACGCTCTGTCTGGTAACCATGTTATTCTCATGCCTCAGTTATGGTTAGAGGCAAAACACCGGAGGCTTATTCCCTGTGTAGATCCTGCAAATTTGGACTTCCATTGTCACCAGAACCTCACAATATAAACTCTGATAGTATTCCTTTCTTTGGATTTGTACTACAAAATTTACAATCCTTGGATCATGGATGTTGGTGTGCTTCTTCCATGTGGACTTAGTTGACATATCACTTACATGGCCACTTGTTTGGAAACAAGACTTTAAGACCGCAGACACTATTCTATCTGATAGCAGGGCACCATCTAATTTCCTCACCACACTTTGCTATAGTCCCTTATAGTTTCCTTCATGAGAGGAGTATTGAGCAGAACCATGCTGTAAGAACTGATTATTCTTAAGTTGGAACTAGGAGAGCCCTAAATCCCTTCTTGAATCCATGTTTTTTTATCTGCAACTGGCTCCCCTTGAAGACATCTTGTTAATTTATGGTAGATTGATCATCTCCCTGGCACATAAGGACCTTCCGTTCATAGTGTCATTGATTAACCCCTGGCACTAATTTTTTAAACACTATTGAGAGAGGGAGATTGAACACGTGTAGGTAAACAACATAATGCAAAACCTGGGTGATTCACTTGTACAAAATACTGTAAGTCCTCGAGTGACTGGACACTACTTGCACAAACAATGGGAGTTGATGGACGGGCAAAACTTACAATAGTATTCCCTGGCAATGTCGGTCACAGGTCTGCCAGAACAATACCTATCTTAATACAGGGAGCAGGCCTTTAAGGGAGTGAGTAAGTGTTAGTTCACCTACCGACAGTTCAGTGCCCTTGGTGGGGCTGTCGTCTGCTTCTTCACACCCCATGTGATTTCAGTCTTAAGTCCTCAGGTTACAGGAGTGCTTGAGGCATGGAGTCTAGTTCACCTGATGGGAGTTTCCACATCAGATACCTCTGGTGCGGCCTGTATAGCGTGTTGTGCACCTTGAAGAGCCAGGATTCAGTGCCCCAGTGTTCTCTGGCACATGGCCTGGGTCCCCCGGTGAGCTCCTATTTTATTGATTCATCCTCTTCTGCGCTCAGCACTCATAAGAAACCTGTTTTCCCTTCTTGAGTTTGTTCTTACAGGGGCGTCTGTCCAGCTTCTGAGCTTGCTGTCAGAATCTGGACTAGGTTGTCTTCATCGTTGTCTCCCTGCCTCCCGCTTTGTTGCCCCTTCTTCAGCTCCTCTGCTTCCTTTGTCCGTGGCCTGCCCGACTGATTAGGATGTTATGTCCTCGCGGGCGCCACGCGGACCGCCTGTCTTCTGCCACACAGTGCAATGGAATGCCGCTCGGTGCCTTTCTGTCACAGGCCTGGCGCAGTCTAGTCAAGGAAACTGCACGCTTAACACCCAGCTCCCAAGGGTATCACCACTTGGCAGTTTACTTTGATAGCCCGGTTGCTCCCCTGGCACGGTTTCCCAGCTAGCTCGGGAAATAGCAGGCGGTTTCACAGACTCCTGAACTTGTGAGACGACAGTGAATAGCATCACGGAGACGGCTAAGTGAATTTCCCATGGCCAACTCAAGGATGGGGCTGCCCTGGCCGGTGGCATATTTTCAGACTCCTTTCCAGGTCCCAGGACCCCAAATTCTTCAAAGAGCTTCTGGTCAGCTTCCCTCCACGTACTCCTAGCATGGTGGCCCACTGGTCACCCAGCCAGCCAACAGGACCCGCCTCATGGCTTTAACCCACGTGCAATATGTGATTTATACAGGGGCCTTGGACTCGCGGGTCTTGTATGATTTATGGATGATCACCTCCACCTTCTGAACCCTTGTTATACCTCACATCAACTAGAAGCAATTTGTCTCTCCCCCTTCAGCTTCAGTTTGGGGCCTGGAATTGCTTTCTCTTCCAATGTGGCAATATACTCCAAAGAATAGTTGGTAAACACAACAAGCGTTTTATTCGATGTCAAGCCCTTGTGGGTCAGCAAGTTCGGCAGGGTGATTATTTTCTTCTACTTAGCACTGGCTGGGGGATTCGGATATTGGCAGGTTTCTTCCGGAGTGTAGCTTTATTTACATGCCTGTTTTCTTGGTGGGAAGACTAGGAAGTGAGGTCAGCAGGTCCCGTCTCCTTCCTAGAGTCTCAAAGCCTCCCCAGGTGGCAACGGCCAGCTGAGTAGTTGGACGTCTGCATGGCAGCGCCTTGGACCTCCAAGAGTAGTTGTCCCGTGAAGCAGGAAGTGGGGACTGCTAGTCTCATAAGCCTCTGACCTAGGGGCTGGTCCACAATAGGTCCAGCGTGTGCTAGTGCGCAAAACCCTCACGGAGCTCACGGAGCTTCAAGGGAAGGGACCTAGCTCCCACTTCTCAGTGGGAGAAACACCCAAAAATTCACAGCCTATTTTCTCTTCCAAATTCTCCGTCTCATTGTCTATTTTATGACGGGTCCATAGGGGGTCCCTGTGGCCTTGGTGCACATTCCTTCGGAGAGGGCTGTGCTCCGTTCTCTCCTCCCAGGTCTCCTCAGTGATCTGTCCTAGGACACCCCCCATGCGGTGTGCCAGGTGCTCCTTCTCCCCGCGGAGTTCCTCACTTATCCAAGTCCAACAGCACTTCCTCCTTAAACAGCGGCCTGCCACAGGGGTGCCGGATGAAAAACAAAACAACCTGCCCCCACCCCTACCTTCCCACTTAGAATCCCGGCTTCTGTCCTGCTAGATGAGAGTGTTTGGCTTTGCCTTCTCGAGCTGCCCTTTCCTATTTTCTGTCCAGCTCCTTGTCTTCACCCTTCCCGCCACTTGCTTTAGTGATGCTGCAATGACTCGCAGTGTTCAGAGTCTCCGCTGACATCCGCTTTGAACTTTCCTTTCTTTCCTGTCTTTTTAACGACCTTGCTTCACGTAGGATGGTCTTGATGTCCTCTCACAGCGCATCGGGTCTTCCGTCATCAGTGTCCAAGGGGGCACACCTGTTCCTGAGAGGGTCTCAAATCTCAGGCACAATAAGCTCAAATGTTCAAAGACCGAGAATCAGAAACCCAGAGGGACGAACACACTCAGCATGTCTGAAACGGAAAGAGCTCAAGAAAAAATTCAAGCTTCGAATTGCAATTCTGGAAATCTCTATAGGCAAAATATTGAACGACGCAGGAAGCATCAAGATAAGATGAAGAACACACACGGAGTCACTGCACCAGAAAGAACTCACTGACATCCACCATGTCAGGAGGTAGCACCTGAGCCAGAACCAGGGTGCTGAAGGAAGAAGTTTAAGCTGCACTGAATGCATTAGCCAAAAACAAGCCTCCAGGGATCGATGGAGTGAGTACCCCCTGAAATGTTTCAGCAAGCTGAAGAAGCCCTGGAAGCACTCACTCGTCAGCGCCAGGAAATTTGGAAGACAGCTACCTGGCCAACTGACTGGAAGAGACCCATATTTGTGCCTGTTCCCTAGAAAGGTGACGCAACAGAATGCTCAAACGATAGAACAATATCACTGATATCACATAAAAGTAAGGTTTTACTTAAGATCACCCAACAGTGGTTGCAGCAACACATTGGCAGGGAACTGCCAGAAGTTCAGGCCTGATTCAGACGAGGACATGGAACAAGAGATATCATTGCTGATGTCAGATGGAGCTTGGCTCAAAGCAGAGGATACCAGAAAGATGTTTACTTGTGTTTCATTGACTGTGCAAAGACATTCGACTGTGTGGACCATAATGAACTGTGGAGAACCTTGAGAAGGATGGGAATTCCAGAACACTCCATTGTGCTCTTGAGGACCTTGTGCACGGATCAAGAGGGAATACCGCATGATTCGAACTCAAGAAAGGTGTGTGCACTCTGTATGCTGAGCAAATAATCAGAAACTGGTTTATATGAAGAAGAGTCCAGCATCAGGATTGGAAAGACTTATTAACAACGTGTGTCATGCAGATGACACAACTTTGCTTGCTGAAAGTGAGAAGGAATTGAAGCAGTTGCTGATGAAGATCAAGAATTGGAACCTTCAGTATGGATTACAACTCAACGCAAGGAAGACCCAAACCCTCAGATGCATGTGAATGTTGGACATTTAAAAGGCCATAGAAGAATTGATGCATTTGAATTATAGCGCTGGAGGAGCATGTTGGAAGTGCCGCAGACTTAAAGAACAAACCCATCTGTATCAGAACAAGTAAGGCCTGAGTGCTCCTTAGAGGCCAGGATGCCAGGACTTCCTCTTACATACTTGGAACATGTCAAGAGAGATCAGTCAGTCCCTGGAGAAGAGCATCGTATTTGTGAAGTGGAGAGATGGCAAAAAAGAGGAAGGGCTTTAATGAGATGGATTGAACCCGAGGCTGCATCGATGGGCTCAGGGACAGGGACGATGGTGAGGATGGGTTGGGACAGTGCAGGGTTTCGTTCTACGGTGCAGAGGTTCACTGTGGGCTGGAGCAGACTTGCTGGCACCTAGCAATCACAGCGGATGAGAGGACGCCAGAAAACCGGAAGGATCAGGATGGTTCTGTTGGCCCACCTTCTTTCCTCAGTCTTATTTAGTTCCTCCATTTGGGATGTTTTGAGGTTTGTGGCATAAAGTGCCTGGCACTCCTTTCCTAACAGGTGAGAGTAGGAACCCTCGACTCCTGGTGTAGTGGGTACCAGCTGGGCTATAATCCATAAGATCATCAGTTCAAAACCACCAGCAGCTCTAAGGGAGAAAGATGGGGCTTTCTGCTCCCCGACAGTCAGTCTCAGGAACTCACCGGGGGCAGCACTACCCTGCTGCACAGGGCCTCTGCGTCAGAAGCGGCTCAAAGGCAGTGCGTTTGTTTCGTTTTTGTTTTTGGATGGGAGTGGTTTTACAAAATGGAATTATCTGTACAATGAACGTTTATGTGTCAAGGTTTAAAATAGGGTGATAAGCTTTTTTAAAAATTAAGCATGTGTTTTTCTGTGACCCCTGAGGAAATTTTACCTTATCGTTTTTCTTACTCTGGTGGTCTGGACTAGCCATGGGGGGAAGTGATGTCAGTATACTTTGTGTTTTCTGCCCTCTTTGTACATTCTCTGATTGCTTAAAGGTCACTAACTCTAATCCCAACTCTAACTAGGTTATTATTGCAAGCAGGCTCCTGGAAGCCCTCAAGTACCTCTTTCCCCTCACTGTCTGCCTGCAGGAGCTTTCAGTGCCCGCCAGGCAGAGACCCTGGGTGCACCATTCACGTTTCTCTCTCTCCTGATCACTCCTAAGAATCCTACTAAAATGACGGAAATGTGGACAGCCCATCTTTTCAAATGGGCTTGAACAGTAAAAGGAAGTATTTCGTTCACCAGTTGTGGTGAGGAAAATATTTTCTTTGTTGGAATAGTTTGAATGCAATGGTGATGACGTTGAAGGTAGCTCAGGCTCGGGCGAGGCTTAATCCAGCCATTCTCCAGTACCTCGGAGCTCCACATCTGCTGTCTGCACACTCTGCTCAAACGGAGGCCATCTTTCTTGACGGCTGCCGGATAGCATCCTGTACCTTCTTTAAAAAAAACCATTGAGGTAATACAGAGACATATCATTCCCTAGTTCGATCACTTGAAGCAGTGTTGTGCAATTGCTACCACAATCGGTTTGCAAACATTCTTTTCCTTCCTGGACTCCTTGACATCGGCTCCCTTTGTTTCCTCACCATGACCCCGGGACTCCCCCACCCCAGAAGCCCTTATTCTAGTCGTGATTCCTATCGGTTCATCCATCCTGAGTTTCATATGTTGAAAAACATAAAAACATATCAACCCCAATGTGAACAACCAAAAACCAAAAACCAGGAAATGTCGTGGACCAGCTCAGGTCCAGCGAGCATCGGAGGGGAATCAACTGACCAGAATATAACCGTTCAAGTCAGGTTGACCCCTTTGATCTTCTATGTTCATCTCTCCAATGCCCTCGGATTAGTGACCCCTGATCTACTACACTCATCTTGCCAATGGACTCCATTTAGTAACCACTTTCCCCCGTCCCTCTATCCGGGACAGAGGGGGATCACTGGAGGCTTACTTCCTACGTAGTTCCCACAAATGTACCTTGGGCTCCCACTGTCATCCATAGCCTTCTGAGAACGGGATCCTTACAGTTTAGGCTCAGATACAATTCCCTCCTTTGACTTCGGATCATATCATTTACAGTCCTTTGGTGTCTGATGCTGGTGTGCTTCTTTCAGTGGACGTAGCTGACATCTCACATAGATGGCTTCTTGTTTGGAGATAGAACCTAGATGCTATTTCATCTGACAACTAGGCACCATCTAATTTCTTCACCCCATCCCTTCCTCAGGGTGAGTAACGAGCAGGGCCATGATGCAAGAACTAATTGTTGGAGCTAGGATTTAGTGCCAGCCCAAACTCCTTCGGGAGTCTTGGCTACAAGAGGACAGGTCAGGTACTATGGATCCTTTCCCAGCTGCTGTGTTTGGAGATGACGTCCAAATTATAAAGGGGACCCCAATATTGCTGATTAGATGTGTCAGGGGAAAAGCGCCATTATTGCAACCTAATGGCATTCTATTTTGTATGTTATATTGAGAGCACACTGCTTCTTAGTTTAACAAAAACCTTCCAATAGGACTTTTGGCTTTGCAAGTATGAGGCAGCAAGACCCTTTCTGAAATGGGATTTGGGGTGCAGTGAGGGATTAAACCGCCCTTCATCGTGGTGTGCACACGTCCCCTTCAGTGTGGGCCGAGTCACACGTCCGCAGATCACAGGAAGCAGAGGCTGAAGGTATTCTTTCTTCTGTTACGCTGGGTCCCAGGGAGGACAGGACTGGGGTGTGAGGATCCGAACTCTCCTCGGAGAGGAGAGGATATCCGGTGAGAGTTGACCAGTGCATCTCAGGTGACCCCGTTTGTGTCAGGGCAGCCCTGTGTGCTGTAGATGGCCGACTTTTCAGAAGTAGACTGTCAGCGCTTTCTTCTTGATGTGATCAAACTATTGAATTGTATGCTATGTGAGTTAGATGCTAATAAAACTGTTAAAAATAAATCTATCAAAGATTTATTGGTAGCTATCTATCAATAAATCTATCTTCATTTTTTTGAAGCAGGGGTGGGTACTCCAACAACCGAGCTCTTGCATGGCAGCCACATGGATGAACCGTGTGCGTTCATTGATAAAGTCGATTCCGCCGTAGGAATGTGTTGGCCCCAAAACACATCAGGCTGCCGCCCAAGGAGGGAGCTAGCCAGCTGGTGGTCGTCTGCCCTGCAATTCTCTTCTGCTCCCCAGGAGCCGCCGTGCAATTTGTTAAATTCGGTGGGGGCTTTGAAGAGAGCAGAAATAATCCGGAGAAATACACATAAGAAAGAAGGACCCCATGGATTGGAAGCCAAGAAGTAATTTGACGCTCAAGTGACCACCAGCACTGCTCTGGGGATCGTCTAACCATTCCTCAGGGATGTCTGAGCTTCCCCACGCTGCCATTACCAGTATACCCCAAGAGGGTGGCTTTCAAGTACAGACATTTAGTTCCTCACAAGTTAGGAGGCTTGAAGTTCAAATTCAGAACAGGGGTAGAGGAGGAAGCCCTTCTATTTTAGCTTCTAGTAACTGCCAGGAAATCTCTGCGGATGCATCTGTCTCCACCGCGTGTCTTCTCCCAGTGCGTGTCTTCTCCACGTCCATTTCCACTGCGTGTCTTCTCCCAGTGCGTGTCTGTCCCCACGTCCATTCTTCTCTTTCGATAATTCAGAGAATTCACCCAGCCGAACACACCTCCCTCCTCAGGATCGCATTTACATGATGTTACTTCGGGGTGCCACTAAGTGGATTGGACTCATGGCGCTCTCATGTGACAGGGTATAACTGGAACAGGGCGAAAGGGGTTACTTGGCTGGAATCTTAATGGGAATGGATTGTCAGGCCTTTCTTCCACAGACCCATTGAGTGGATTTGAACTGCCAACATTTTAGTTAGAATTTAACCACTGTGCTACCAAAGCTCCATATTTACCGGTACAGTGGGGGCCAGGTTTCTCACACACACACACACACACACACACACACACACACACACACACGGACATAATTCAATCCATAAGGACATTTTCAGAGATCCTTGGGGCTGGACATGCATTTAGGGTAAGGTGACCAGATTTTAACATTGGTAAAGCGGGACAAAAGTGGGACACCATTGATAAAACTTATATCCTGAGTCACATAGCGGCCGAAAACCGTATACCCTAGCTTGTCGTGCATTCTTTCCAAAAATTGGGACTTTTTAAAAATGCCGCGGGACGCGGGAAAAATTGTTAAAAATCGGGACTGTCCCACCAAAAGCGGGACGTCTGGTCACCTTAATTTAGGGGGATGCAGAGACACACAAGGGAAGCTAGATGGGGAGATAAATGCAAGTGATGGATTATTGGCAGCTACGAGAAGTTGGAGACGTGGACCTCGCCCTGGAGCCAGAGCCCCACAGCTTCGGGACTTAGACTGTGGCCGCAAAGATTGCAGTGAAAGGAGCTCCTTTTTGTGGCCTTTCACCTTCATTTTTTGGGAAAACAATTTGAGGAGTTTTTCCCCCTCGGGCAGCGGTTCTCAACCTGTGGGTCACGACCTCTTTGGGGGTCGAATGACCCTTTCACAGGGATCGCCCAATTCATCACAGTAGCAAACTGACAGTTATAGAAGTAGCCAGGAAAATGACTTCATGGTTGGGGTCACCACCACCTGAGGAACTGTGTGAAGGTCATGGTGTTGGGAAGGATGCGAACCTCTGCCCTAGAGCGATCACCATTGCCCTATTTTCTATCAAGGTTTGTTACTTTCATCCAGGTGATTAACATTTCCTTTAAACAGCTGGATGGTTTGTATAGCCCTGTGATTTGGCTTTTTTATGCACCTGGCAGGGATTGGTAGATTTGATATGCAAATTGATTGATTTGCAGAGCTGAAAGAGCTGCCTGCCATGAAGAAGGGAGGGAGGTGCTCTCTTTTGGGGAACCATCCGATCTTGGCTATGTGCTTCCTAATGCTGATCCCAAGCTGTAGCCTTCTTCGCTCCAAGTTCATTCTGATCTCGGAATAACCTCTGACTACATTAAAAACAAACAAACAAACAAACACTGGGCTGTGAGTGTGCTCCGTGAGTTCTGTGAGGTCATTGCAAAAGGTTACTGAACCCAGCAGAGAAGTGGGGAGCACTGTGGGGTGCCAGCACATGTTGGAAATGGTGAAGGAGTTGGAGCAGGGAGGTATGCCTGACCTCTATCTCATAGGAATTTGTTTTGTGTTGATCCTGATTGTTATTGCCCTCGGGAGTTTGGATGAGTTCTGCCCTTACTCCAGTTAACAGGGGCCCTCAAACTTTTAAAACAGGGGGTCAGTTCACTGTCCCTCAGACCCGTTAGAGGGCCGGGCTACAGTTTAAAAAAAAAACTATGAACAAATTCCTATGCACACTGCACATATCTTATTTTGAAGTAAAAAAACAAACGGGGCAAAAACACTGGGCGGGCCGCATGTGGCCCGCGGGCCGTAGTTTGAGGACCCCTGCTCTGGTGCATGGATTTGAAGAGGCAGGCTGATTTTAGAAGGTTGCAGAACTTGGGAGCACCTAGAGTTTTGCTTGTTTTTAGGACACCAAAAACAGCTTCAATGCCAACTCCAAGTGCTCTAGCCATTGCTATTATATTTTAGCACTTCCCTCAACTCTTAAAGGAACAACATAACCAGCGAAAGACATGGAAGATAACCAAAACAAATGCTGGGCAGATAGCAGGCTAGCTACACGATGGACTGCAATTGGGTGGTGCTCATTAAAATCGTCGAAACCGGACAATTTCCACAAGCTCATGCCTCCTTCCCCATCTTTCATCGGAAGTTCCCAACCTGCGTTAGTGTCAATTCTTCATTAATATTACATTCACTAATCTCCACCTCCAAGTGATCACAAGCAATTCTCGCAGGCTGCTGGGAAAACCTGGTAATCTTTTTTAAGGGAAAAAAAATTGCCGAGAATCATAGAATAACAATCCTTTGGATTTCTAAACCTACTTGAATTTCCGTTGGAATATTAGAATCCTTGCATGATTCAGTGCTTACATTGGTAATTTGCATTTATTGTTTATTTCACAGCACTTTTATATAGCACACCAGGTACAATATTTCCTTATGGATAGTTTTAAGTCCCACAAAAATAACCAAAGTCACACACATGCTTTTGGTTCAAATCAGTATCAGAGAACAATGACACTCCCAACCTAAGGAATGCGCCCCTTGGAATAACACTCATGGGGTCCCTAAGGGAGGCTGACACTGACCACAGTGTTGGAGGGGAATCTGCGTAAGAGCCTGGCCGTCTACTCCCCAGTGAATCAGCTCTCAACACAGGTCTACTCTGACACTGGACACCTGGAGCTGCCTCCTGTACCCCCCTGCGCCCCCCTCTGGTGAGCAGAGTAGTCTCAACAGCAATCGATGCTTTGGAAGGGGCCCCAAATTGTGTTCCTGACTTCACGGAATAATGCCCACTCCTCACGTTTCCATCCAGTGTTCTGCTGCTTAACAAAATCCTGGCCCCCAAGTAGGCTGTGTTGCCAAGGAAGGGGTTCCAGCCATCTGAACCCTCACCATAGGAAACCCTTTCTTGTTGGCTTCTAAGGGGTTGAGGGTTGGACTGTGTTAGACAGGGTTCTCTAGAGACACAAAACCAGGACACTTATGAGTATCTATCTATCTATCTATCTATCTATCTATCTATCTATCTATCTATCTATCTATGGATAGATATATACAGCACGAACGAATATAATAACTAATCAGCAGTACAGAGGGCTCAGTTCAACTTACTTCCGTGAAACAGTTAATATACTGGAAGTCCTTCAGCTCAAGAGGGCTGCTCCGTCCAAGGTCAAGGGAGCAGACGCTGAGTCTTTTGTAGAGCAATGCAGGCAGTCCAGCCAGAGGCAGCAAATGGTAGGGTGGGTCACCAACAGTCTGCCAGATGACAGAAGCTAACAGTCCCAAGCTCAAGTGATGTATACAACAGCAGCGTGGCCAAGCAGGTCTCGAAGGAACCTCAAGCTCTGGTGACGCAGTCTACAGGTTGGGTCTCCCACCTGTTGGGTCTCGCAAGTTGAGGCACAGAACTCGCTAAGGCAGCCGCACACTGATCCGATCACCAGAGAGCAAGAGAGAGATAGGCGGGGTTTGCCGAGCCATTTATCCCTTTGCCCTCCAATCAAATTGTGACCTTATTAATTCCACATGTTCCTATTGGTCAGGTTAGCACAATAAACCTACTTATCACAGGGCCTGAGGAAGCACCAGGAAAGTGATGTCTTCCTCTCTAGCCTAAAGACAAGATCTTCCCTGGGTTACCAGCTCTCAAGCAGCAATCTTTAGAAACATGTTCTCCTCTTTTCTTTCTGGTACCTCAGCCCACGAAGTTCCCACTCTTTGGCGGGGCTGCAACATCTATAACAAGTCCCTTGGCCATGTGTTGAGCAAGAAGTGGGAAAATAAAAGATGTGTAAGCTGCCTTTGGAATCAGAGAGCCTTTCTTCACTGCTTATCCACGACATGACCTTATGTCAATTGTTCCAACTCCAATCCGGCAAACAGGGGTTCTGCAGGTACAAGCTCACTGGGCTGCTGTGCTGTGCTGATGAATGAGATGATGTTGGGGCGCTGGCCCGTGCCTGGCACACGGGTAGGGATCCAATCAGTGGCAGCTATTGGAATTGCGTCTTACTTCAGAGTAAGTAAAAGGAAAGATGATTTAGTTAAGTCTGAAATGTAAAATTAGTACTTTCCTATAAGATTCAATTAATAATAGCATTTGTTTGGTTCAGGCCTAAATAGTTCTTATTTTTGGATTGCCTTAGAGCACAAGCAGAATAAACAAGTAACAATGACTTGTTTAAAAAGGTGTCAACTCTTATTATGCATGCACACACAAGGGTAACTAAGGCCTTCCGTGAAGTTGACCTGAAGGCAGAGTAGACGTCTGTGTGGCAGACCAGGATCCAGTCAGGATGATAAATATGTACCCGTAAGCTGTCACGCCCTGACATAGCCCTGCCCCTGCTGCATTTCCCTTGCCTATGACAGACATCACCAATCAATCATAGCATTGGTTCTAGTTAAGCCAAGAGTTTGCCTTATGACAGGTTTGTGCTCTCTCTCACAGATAAAAGTAATCTCGGATACCGGGTCATTTCATTTCTGTAATACACATCTCTAAAACATGTGAGGGTTTTATTACATAGCAACAATGACATGATCACACCTAGCAAAATTAGCGATAACTCCTTGGTATCATCTAAGAGTTGGTATGGACTTGGCGACAGTGGGTCTGGTTTTTTGGTTATCCTCTAACACAAGAACAATTGTGAGGATGGTGCAGGATCAGGTGGGCTTCCCCTCTGTTGTATCTGTAGGCCCGCTTTGAGTCGGCACTGACCTGGCAGCATCTGACCATAACAACAGCAGCAGCATCTAACACTCAGGCCACAATCAAATTTCCCCTACTGTCTCAAAAATATCTGGGACATGTTCAGCACAAGAGAGACCTAAGCAGAATTTTTGGTGTGGTGAAAAAATGAAATTATTCACTGCATATTAGTAAGTATGTATGCATAAATAAGCCCATGCTTACTGCATCAGTCTGGGTACTTCAGAGAAACAAATCCACAAAAACTCATGTATAAGAGAGAGTTTTCTATAAAGGTTAAGTGCACATCAAGAAAACATCCTAACCAGTGCTGCCCAAGCCCATAAGTCCAACATTAACCCATATGTCTGACACCAATCCACAAAGTCCTCCTCCATCTCACAAAACACATGCAATGATGCCGACGACTGCAGGAGGAGAGCCGAATCAGTGAATGTATAAGCATCTCAGCGCTGGCAGGGGTCTCCACACGGCTGCTCTAGCACCCAGGGGTGCATCGGGGTAGGTCCATGTGGCTTCTCCTCAGGGATGTCTTGCAGGAAGGGAGCCTTGCCAGTGGAAGCAGGGAACTGGCTAAGGCAGCTGCACCCTGGTGTGACCATCACAAAGCAAGAGACCCGAGAACTCGAAAGGCGAGGCTCACCAAGCCATTTATCCCCCCGCCCTTCAATTAACCCCACATGTGCTTATCAGCCAGGTTGTCACAATAAACTACCTCACTTACCTAGCTTATTGAGTTATCCTACACTGACCATTGGTCAGTACTTTAAGCATCAAAACAATATAACACAAACTCCAAACTAAATTCACTACCATTGAGATGATTCTAACTCATAGTGGCTCTATAGCATAGGGTACAACTCTCCCTGTGGATTTCTGAGACTGTAACTCTTTATGGGAGCAAATAGCCTCATCTTTCTCCCTCAGAGCAACTGGTGGCTTTGAACTGCTAACCTTGTGATTAGCAGCCCAGCATATGGCGTAACCGCTATGCCACCAGGACTCCTCACTTGAAGCACGAGAGGCAGCATTTTTCAGAGGCACAGGTCAGAAGTGCTCACAGGCTGCCCTCGGAAGAATGGCAGCGAGACCTCCCCTCCCTTAGGTGACTTCATGCCTTCAAGGGCTTCTTCCTTTTCTTTCTCAGGGGTGCTACTTCCTCAAGTTCTTTGGTCTGCCCAGATGCAAAGGGACCCTTCTGCAAAAAGACACTGGGGATCTAAGCTTTTCTAGAGGTGCCCCCCAAATAGCCATGTCTTGCCCTTTGCTACTGGGAATGGGTGGGTGATGACAGTAGGGGGAGAATGGGGTCTCTCTAGCCCCCAGGAAGATGCTAACCCTATTCTGGAGGACTGACACATGGACGTCTGACATCCTTCTGCCAGATTGCCCCAGTCACCTGTCCTCTGCACGCCAGGGAGCTGGCACCTTGAGTGGTTGGAATTGACTGCCAGTATTCCATGGATTTTCCATTTTATGCCTGCATGCCTGCAAAATGATTGGAGGCTCAATTTCGGGATCCTTGGGCCTGCACAAAGGCGGTAATGATGGCTATTGTCTGGAAAATGGCCTATTGTAGAGATGGAGGTGGGGGCAGCAAATTAGGGAAAGAGTCTTTGATCAATGACTGTCTGTTGGCTCCTTCCTGGGAGCTGATTGTCATGTGCAGACAAAGGTCTGGTGGGAGGGTGTCTTAGGGGAGGAAGCAGAGGGTTTCCGCTGAGGTCTGAAGTCATCTGTGGACTTGCATTCTGCTACGAGGCCTGAATGAGCGGGCAGGGGCTCAGGTGGTGAGGGAGAAGCAGGAATTGGGCAGCCTACTAAAGGGTTACAAAGGTTACTAGGAAATTTGGGATGGAACCAGAGACTTGCGAGTTTGTGTTCTGACTTCATATTCTTTATGACACCATCCTAATTCTTTTGGGGACAGCAAGAAATTCACCCTTTCTGCTTCTCCCTTTCTGTTGTTTCTTTTTCCCGGCCTGGCTCCTTTCCTATTATTCCTTAACTCCTTCATCTCCTCCTTCACTAATCCAGTGACCGATCACTGGGTGCTTAACCACACATCAACCACTGTGTCTTGGGGTTGGGATGAGATGGAGAAAAAGACAGACATGATGTCTGGCTTCTTGGGGTTCACAGGCTCTTAGGGAGACACAGACCAAACACATAAAGGCATAGAGACAGAGATAAATAGCTAGTTCTGGCAAGTCAGCCTTGACTCCTGGTAGCCTCATCTGATAGACCAACACACCAGCTGGCCCGGAGTCATGTTTACACCTGGCATATTCAAGTCTGTCCTGGCAGTATTGTGCCCACTCATCCCACCGCTGGTTTCCCTCCATTTCACCAAACATGAGCTCCTCCTTCAGTGATTGATCCTCCCTGATGATGTGACCAAGGTGATTGAGCTGGACAATGGTCTGCTGTGACCCGTAGGGTTTTCCCTGACTCACTTCCAGAAGTAAAATGCCAGGCCTTCCCAGTCGGACTCTGTCTGGAAGCGCTGCTGAAACTCGCCCAGTGTGATATTTGAAATTCTGATGGCAGAGCTTGCACACAGCACGGCAGTATTGCAAACTGATAGAGAGGTGTGTGAGCACACATAACAGGGTCTTTGCACATCGGCGTGCCTCTTGTGAAGAGAACAGAGGTTAGGAAATTGGGCTGCGTCTTTCTCGCTCTCTCCGATGTACGAGGACAGTTGTACCAGCCTGTGTCGGGTGTCAGGGGCTGCTCAGCTCCTCACCCTCCTTCCTCTTTTTCCTGGCAGACGTGGCTGCTTATCTCTCCAGTGCTCTGTCCTGACCAGCTGCCAGCCCTCCTTGCTGGTTTCAGGCAGGAGGGATTTGAGAGCTCCACCTTCTAGGGCTCTGTGTCAAGGCACCTTGGCTGCTGGTTAGGCTTTGACCTTGAGTCTCACACCTATTTCTGCACTGGAGGTCCCGTTTTTTTAATTTTTTTATTTACACAAATATATTTTAAAATATGTATCGCTCTCTAAGTTGCATGTAGTGAGACATACAGATCTTATGTGTACAGAGCACTGAATTGGGGGCTAAAGCATAAGCCATGCCATGATTAAAATACAGAACATTTTCATCTCTCCAGAATGTGCCCCAGAGCATCTTCCCAATCAATTGTTGCATCTCCATCCCCAGAGACAACCACCGTTCTCATTTCTAATACCACCCCTGCCCCACAAAGCAACAAGGAAAAACAAGCCAGCTGTCATGAAGCCAATTCCTACTCTTCGCAACCCTGTCTAGGGTTCTGAGAGTGTAAACCTTCACGGGAGCAGACTGTCTTATCTTTCTACTGACTTGGGGTTATCAGCTCAACCTCTGACGCACAGTGCCACCAGGTTAGTTCATTCTGCCCGAGAACGAGATATAAATGGAGACATGTGGAATCTGCTCCTCAGTGCTTGCCTTGTTTCTCTGAGCGTAATGCTCTTGATAGTTAATCCTGTTGTTCCTGGTGCCTGTAGCTCATCCCTTCTCATTGCGTAGTGGTGTTCATAGTACCCGGCAAAGAAGCTCCCTTCTATGTTAAGGAGCTGAGATTTTTGTCATGAGGAATTGGGTATCCTCGTTGATTTTTCCCTTTTGGTCTGTTAGTAGGACGGAGAGCATTGGTCTATAATTTTTTAAAATGAGAAACCATCCTTGCATTCTTGAGATAAACTTGACTTGCTTATGATGTATTGTTATTTTTATACATTGTCACATTCGATTTGCTAATATTCTGGTATGGATTTCTGTGACCAGATATCTGAAGCGTTTTAGAAATATTCCTGTCTGGTTTTGGTGTCGGGGTTTTACTGCCGCCTTAACAAGGTTAGAATGACTTGTGAAGTCGTCTTGTCCCTTCTCTATTTTCTCAACGATAAGGTGCAGGAGTGGTATTATTTCTTCTTTAAATATTTGCTAGGAGTGATTGAAAAAAAACCCTGTGGATCTTGAGTTTTCTTTATGGGAAGATTCTAATTATGAATTCAATCGCTTTACCTGAAATGGGGCTCTTCAGATTTTCTATTTCTTCATGGGTAATTTTGGCAATTTGAGTAATTTGAATAATTTGTCCATGTTATCTAAGTTATTGAGTTTATTAGCATAAAGTCGTTAATAATATTTCCTTATTATCCTCTTGATATCTGTAGATATACAGCGATGTGCTTTCCATTATTCATGATATTGGTAATATGTGTTTCTCTCTTTCTGAATTAGTCTATCAGCTATGGTCTATCAATTGTATTGATCTTTTCAAAGGACCAAATTTAGGTTTAATTGATCTTTCTCGGTTGTTTTTTATTTAATTAATTTCTACTCTTACCTTTATTATTTTTCTCCTCCTGCTAGCTTTAAGTTCTCTCTCTCCATGTATATGAGCTCTGGTGCAATAGTGGGCTAGTAGTTTTGCTACCAACTGCAAGGTGAGCATTTCAAAACCACCAACTACTCTGATTGAGAAAGATGAGGCTTTCTACTCCCATAAAGAGTTCCAGTCTTGGAAACCCACAAGAATAATTCTACCTTAGCCTATAGGGATGGTATGAGTTGGAATCGGTTCAATGTCAGTGCATTTGTGGGGCTGTAACTCTTAACAGGAGTAGAAAACCTCATCTTTCTTCTGTGGTGCAGCTGGTGGGTTCAAACTGCTGACCTTGGGATTATCAGGCCAGCACCTAACTCACCACGCCACCAGGCCTTCTATGATATGTTGGTAGTGATATATATATATATATATATATATGATATGTTGGTAGTGAGTGATTTTATATATATATAATATATATAATTATATATATAATACATGTTATATATATATATATATATCTTTTGTACATAGGGTCATTATGAGTCAGAACTGACTCAACAGAACCTAACAACAACAGCAAAGTATTCTTAATTAGCCTAGTTGTGGGTTATCAATTTTATTGATCTTTTAAATCCATAAAACATATCTATTTTCCTCACTGTTGTTAGGTGCTGTGGAGTCACTTCTAAATCACAGTGACCCCATGCACAACAGAAGAAAACGCGGCCTGGTCCTACCCTGTGCTCACAATCATTGTTAGGTCTCAGGCCCTTGTTGCGGTCACTGTCAGTCCATCTCCTTGAGGGTCTTCCTCTTTTTCACTGACATTCTACTTACCAAGCATGGCGTCCTTTTGTAGGCACTGGCTTCTACTGTCAACATGTCCAGAGCACATGTGATGAAATCCTGCCATCCATCCATCCATCCAGAGGGAGCATTCTGGCTGTAGCTCTTCTAAGACGGAAGTATATACAAGGCTACATCAAAATGATCACTACTCGGGTTCCGGTTACTATTTGAACAGGTTTATTTAAATAAAACACTTTAACACATGGCTCTGTCATCAGTGGACAGCCATAGACAAGTCCTCTCAATAACATGCTTGTCTTAGTCTAGCTAGGGTGCCTTTAGAAAACGTATCCAATTAAATCAGTGGTTTCTGGGGGTGGGGGATCTGCTGGGCCTGGTTCAATTCAAGGCAGAGAGGCCAGCTCAGAAGGTTGTAGTACTTGTTTTTTTTTTGGATTCCAAAAGAGTAATCTTGATAGACTATAGACAAAAGATGCAGTGCACTGGGCAAATCTACTGCAAAAGATCTCTTTAGAGCCGTGGTTTGCAACCTTCCTGTGCCGCGACCCTTTAATACAGTTCCTCATGTTGTGGTGACTCCCCAGCCATTAAATTATTTTTGTTGTAACTTCATCACTGTCATTTTGCTACTGTTATGAATCGGGCGACCCTTGTGAAAGGGTTGTTTGACCCCCAAAGGGATCGCGACCCGCAGGTTGAGAACCGCTGTTTTAGAATGTTGGAAAGACCGGAGTTTATTTTGAGGATTAAGGTGCCCCTGACCCAAGCCATGGTATTTCCAATCGCCTTGTTGTTGTTGTTAGGTGCCATCAAGTCGTTTCCGACCCAAACTGACCCTACGGACAACAGAAGGAAACACTGCATGGTCTTGCATCATCCTCACAAGTGTCCCCATGCCTGGACCCATTGTCGTGGTTCTGGTGTCATTCCATCTCACTGAGGCCCTTCCTCTTTTTTGATGCCCCTCCACTTTACTCAGCATGGGGTCCACCTCCAGGGAATGGTGTCTCCTGCCAATATGTGCAAAGTATGTAATACAGGTTTTTTATCCTTGCCTCTTATGCAAGTGAAATTTGGACATCGAATAAGGAGGACTGAGGAATAGATGCATTTGAATCATGATGTTGGAGAAAAAAATTGAAAGTGTCCTGGGTTGCTAAGGGGACAAACAAATCTGTATTGGAAGAAATGCAACTAGAGTGCTCCTTAGAGGCAAGGAAGGTGTGTTCGGCCAGATTGATCAGAGAAACAAGTTCAGTAACACTCATATATGTATACGAAAGGACTTTATTTTAAGGAGTAACTGTGCATCAATAAAATATCTCAGCACTATCCAACTCAAGTCCATAAGACCAATACTAGCCCATAAGTCCCTCCTCAGACTCACACAGCCAAAGCAATGATGCAGAATGCAAGAAGATCACAGGCTGGTGGGTGAAAAGTCGTATGGATCCAATGGCAGTGGCTCTAGCAGTTCTCACCAGCAGGAAGGTGAAGGCAGAGAGAGATAGGGAGGTTCCCAGGACCCTCCTTATGAGAAGGCCACGCCCACAAGGAGACACCATCAGGTTGTGGCCTGATTGACAGGCTAGACTCCACCCCTACACACATATATATCTCTATATCTTCAAGTTGACATGAAATGATGTCACTACCACAGACAGTGAGACTTGGTCTTGCATACTTCAGACACATTCGCAAGAGAGACTCGTTCGTGCTTGCCAAAGGAGAGGAGCAATGAGAAGGAGGAAGACCCACAAGAAGACGGATTGACGCAGTGGCTGCAACGTTGGGCTCAAGCACAGGAACAATTGTGAGGATCACACAGGACCAGGCAGTATCTCATTCTGTTGTGTATAGGGTAGCTGTGGGTTGGACCTGACTCGATGGCACCTAACAACAACAACCTTAATAGATTTCTCCAAGGGCACAGGATGGTCATGGGGATTTATTGTGGAGTTTTAAGAAAATCGAAAACTTATGAGGAAAAGGTGCAAAGGATTTTTTTTTCTACCATGACAATGCACCTGCTTGTTATTCGAGGGCAGGAAGGGCCAACCTACTACAGTTTCATTGAGAAACTTCTGTCCACCCTCCAACTCTGATCTTGCCCCTTCTGGCTTCTTCTTAATCTTCAAACTCAAGTGACATTTACAAAGAGCAATGAAGAATGCTGAGACGGCCGTTTTGGCTTGGCATCCAGGAGCTCAGAATTCTTCAAGGCGAGTTCGAGGGATGGAGACAGTGGTTTCAGATGTAGATGGAGGAGATGTCAAGAAATGAAAAGCTTCATACTTGATGTTTTTGTTTCATAAAGGTTTCTATGAGTTTGTAGCAGTATACTTTCCGATTCACCCTCATATTTCCAACTTCATCTTCTATCGTTCCCTATGTGCTAATCCAGGGGTCAGCAAGCTACAGCTTGCAGACACCCTGTTTTTGTAAACAATGCTCACTGGAACATAGGTATCATCTCATTAATTTGTTTATTGTCTGGTTGTTTCCATGTTGAAATGACAGAGTTGAGTGGCTACAAGAACGACTATATGACTTACAAAGGCTAATCTATTTAAAGTCTGCCCTTTGACAAAAGGAAAAACAATGTTTTCCAAATTTTGTCTTAGTTTCTTACTTTAAAACTTTTCTTCTTTTTTAATGTAAACATTGAAGTTATGCATTTTCCTTTAAGTGCCACTTTAGCTGAATGCCACACATTTTTACGTGTTTTCATGATCATTCCTTTCAAAGTGGTTTTTAAATGTCTTTTAGCATATCTTCTTGGTCCTGGGGGTTACTTAGAAATGTATTTCTTCATTTCCAGATATTGGGAATTTGCTGGATTGTTACATGTGATCCAAGAATATACTTTGCTTGATGTGATCTTCTTCAGTGTCTCGAAGCTTGGCCCAGGGACATCATCTATCTTGGTGAACGGTTCATGTGCTCTTGAGAAGAACGCATATTCCACAGGTGTTAGGTAGGTTGTCAATTGGATTAAACACCTTGGTAGCGCCAGTATTGCTCAAATCTTCTGTATCGCTCCTGGTGGTTTCTGTCCACTTGTTCTCTCAATTGTGGAGAGAGGAACAGCCACATCCCTGTTGTTGTGGACGTACATATTTCTCCCCTTTGTTTTATCAGTTTTTTCTCCAACAGTTTTACTGGCATATAATTCACATCTCATACAATTCAGTAGTTCAAACACATCAACAATAGTTATAAAATCATCCTCATGGTCAACTTTAGGACATTTTTCATTCTTGTATTCATCATTATTAGCTTCTCATTTCCCCAACCTCCTCTGCCATACTCCCAAGGAACCATTAATTCAGTTACTGTCTCTATTGATTTATTATCCTGGATTTCATGGACAGCAACACATTAAAAAACAAACAAACAAACAAACAAAACTAACAAGAATAACAAAGTAAAACAGATTAAAAAAACCTCAATCGAAAGGAAAGCAGAAAATATTTGAAACGAGGAAAAATTTGAATGGTTCATAAGGGAGATCCAATGATAGGATGCTAAACTGTGGCCTACGTATATCTACAACAGTCCACTTTGCAATGCATTCTGCGTGTTGGCAAGCTAGTGTTTGCTTCGATGAGTTTTGACTTTTTTATAACTCTGCTATTAAAATTGTTATGTCTTCTTGATTAATTGACGCTTAGCATCGTAAAATGTTCCTCCTCAGTCTACTTAAGTAATAGACTTATGTACTTTGTCTGATATTAACATACTCACTCGAGCTTTATTTTAATTAGCGTTTTCGTGGTATATATTTTAAACCATCATTTAACTTTCAAGTTCACTGTGTCTTTCTAAGGAGCACTGGTTTCCCAGGGGTTCAGCATTTGGCTACTAACGGAGAGGTTGGCAGTTTTAACCCACCAGCTGTTCCCCAGGAGGAAGATGCTGCAGTCTTCTGCAAAGATTATATCCTTGGAAACACTATGGGCCAGTTCTGTTCTATCCTATGGGCTCACTATAAGTTTAAATCAAGGTGACAGCAATAGGGGTGTTTTGTTGTTGGTGGTGGTGGTATGTCTGAGTCCTGGGATGCTAACTGCAAGGTGTACGGTTCAAACCTCCTAGCTGTTCCTTAGAGAAAGATTAGGATGTCTGCTCCTGGAAAGACAAGCGGTCTAGAAAACCCTGCAACCCACTCAACGGCCTTTGTTCTTTTTATCGTCGGCCTTCCTGTTGAGCAACAGAAGGAAACGCTGTCCAGTCCTCTGTTAGCCTCTCAGATGCTGCTTTGTCTGAGCCCATTGTTGCCACCACTGCGTCAGTCCGTCTCCCTGAGGGCACCCCTCTTTTCCTGGCATTCTATTTTACGGAGCATCCTGTCCTTTTCCAGGGCCGGGTCCTCTTCCAGCATGTCCAAAATACATCAGATGAAGTCTGGCTATCCTAGCTTCTAAGGAGCATTCTGGGTGTACTTCTCCCGAGACAGGCTTACTTGTTCTTCTGAGCATCCATGGTACTTTCAATACTCTTCTCCAGGACCACGATTTAAATACACCAATTTTTCTTCAGTTTTCCTTATTCGTTGTTTAACTTTGGCATGCATATGAAGTGATTGGGAACAGTATGACTCAGGTCAGGTGCACCATAGACTTTAGATGACATGTTTGTTCTTCAATACCTTAAAGAAATCTTGTGCGGTAGATTTACTCAAGGCAATAAATAATTTGATTTCTTGATAGCTGTTTCCATGAGGGTTGATTGTGGAACCAAGAAAAATTAAGTCCTTGACTACTTCAATCTTTTGTCCATTTATCACGGTGTTGTCTATTGGTCCAGTTGTGAGAATTTTGATTTACTTTAAAACCAGAGTTGCAATCCATACTGAAGGCTGCAGTGTTTGATTTTTTTTAAGCAAGTCCTCCTTGCTTTCAGCAAGGAAGATTGTGTCATCTGCATATCTCAGGTTGTTAATAAACCTCTTTCTATTCCAGATGCTGTGTCCTTCTCTATGTAGTCCAGCTTCTCTGGTTATATCTCAGTGTACCCATTGAACAAGTACACTGAAAGGATAAAATTCTTACACACTTTTCTTGATTTAATCCACACAGCAGTCCCTTATTCTGTTCGGATGACAGGTTCTATGAGCACAATGAAGTGTTGTGGAATTCCCACT
>NW_022111357.1:6577696-6604865 GCF_000313985.2 Echinops telfairi
TTCCCTCTTTCCTACCCATTCTCCCTTTACCCTCCCTGTTTTGCCACTCACACCACTGGTCCTATAGGGCTCATCCATCCTGGAATTCCCACTCTTTAGAGCGTTATCCATAGTTTGTTATGATTCATGCAATTGAATGCCTTTGCATAGCTAATGAAAATCAAGTAAACATTTTTTCCTGGTATTTTCTGCTTTGAGCCATGATCCATCTGCTGGCAGCAATAATATCCTTCTTGCCATATCTTTTTCGGAATCTCGCTTGAATTTCTGGCAGTTCCCTGTGAATGTATTGCTGCAACTGTTTTTGACTTATCTTAAGTAAAGTTTTACTTCTATGTGATACTACTAATGTCTTTCAATGATTTCTACATTCTATTGGGGCACTTTCTTTTTGAATGGGCACAGATATGGATCTCTTCCAGTTAGTTAGCCAGATAGCTATCTACCAGATTTCTTGGCAAAGGTGAGTGAGTTCTTCGAATGCTTTCAGGTGGTTTGAGCATTTCAGTGGGGATTCCATCAGCTCCTGGAGCCTTGCTTTTGGCTAATAACTTCAGTGCACCTTGGACATCTCCCTTAACTATCATTGATTTTTTTTTTTAATCCTATGCTCCCTCTAGACATGGCTGACCACTGACCAATCCTTTGTCATCTCGTAACTCTGTGTATTCCTTCCATTATCTCTTGGTGTTTCCTGCATCATTCAATATCTGCCCAGGGAATGTTCGGTATTACAAGTCCAGGTTGGAATTTTTTCTTCATTTATTTCAGCTTGAGATATGCTGAACACGTCTCCTTTCTCCTTTCCCAACTTTCTAACACCAGGTCTTTCCACGTTTAATAGCAACACTCCTGTTCAGTCCTTTGTTTCATCATTTCTGCCACTTGCTTTAGCCACGCTGCATTCAAGAGCCAGTGTTAGAGTCTCTTCTGACATCCACAGTGGTCCTTTCATTCTTTTCTGTCTTTAACGACTTTCCGTGTCCTTCAGGTATAATGCTCTTGATGTCTATCACCAAGTTCATATTTCCCAACTGCCATTTCTTCTTCCTTGTTTCCTACTTCCACATTTTACTCACCAATCATTATCCATGCACATTGATTGCATGCTTGATCAATTACAGACTGGAGAAGTCGGTAGAATTCTTCATTTTCTTCATCACCAGCGTCAGTGGTTTGTGCATAAATTTGAATAATAGTTATATTGACTGAACTCCCTTGAAGGCCGATAGATACAATCCCATCACAGACAGATTACTTCAAGACAGATCTTGAAATGTTCCTTTGGATGGGCATTCCTCTTGAATGTGGCATTCCTGGAATGGCGAAGCCTTCCTTTGTGAGCTTTGAAGTGACCAGCACCGGTCCCTTTCAGCCTGCTCGTGCCCTGATGTTCTCTGCCAGTGTGGTTATACTGCTTGGGATTCGTTGAGATTCTGGGCTTGGGGAATTAATATTTCATCCTTAAAGAAAGAGGTTATTTAGCAGTAGTCTTTCTTTTTTCTTTTTCAATCCTTTTCATCTCTCCCTTGGACTAGAGTTTCATTTTTATTATACTCCTTGATATTGCTCCATAGATGATTGAGATGTTGTTGATTTGCATCAATCTTTTGCCTGTATGTATTGTAATTTGTCTGGCCTCCAGTGCTGTGTTTCCAAATGCACGGAGCTTTCTTTTCAGTTTTACATTTATTATTAAATCCATCTAGCCAATTTTTAATTTCAAACGTTACATTTTTCAGTTCTGTACTTTCCTTTTTATAGTTTTCTTCCCTAACCCCCACCCCCCGCTGAGATTTCCCATTGGTTCACTCATTATATAGATATTCTCCTTTAAATCCCTAATCACATAATGTTCAGTGCTTATTCTAATTCTGATACTGATGTCATCTCTAGGCCTATTTCCACTGATAAAACCTTATTCTGATAATAGATCACATTTTTTTCCTATTGCTTTGCATTTAATATAATTAAAAATGTTGTAGGCTGGACATTATTGATGCCATCCTGTGAGAGTCTGGATATTTATTGTCTTTCTTTAAAGCGTGTTAACTTTTGTTCTGGTAGACAGTTAATTTATTGGTGCATCAGCTTGATTCTGTCATGAATTGATTATACAATTTGATAGGCGGGTTCAGAGTGATCCTTAATGTGTGGTCTTCCCGGGGCACCCATTGAATACATTGTGTGTTCAGCAAAATCCCTCCACTCTGGCTGGCCATGACTCCCCCATGTGCCAGCGCTCTGTGACCTTAAAAATCTCCGCTTGACACACAGCACAAAGGCAGCGCACAGCCTCGTCCAGTACACGGACAGCTTAGTATCCCACCAAAGGCCCAGGGGAACTCCTACACCTATTTATGGGCCTCCTCTGGGCTTTGTCCTCCTGGCCTGAATCCTGCTTCACAGTTTCCAGCTGCCTTCAATGCTTATGCTTCCTCCGCCCAGAAAGACCTCTCCTCTCTCCAGGGCTCTGGTCTCTGTGCCGAGGTTTGGAAAGAGCCTCTGGTGGAACGCTGGGACGAAGGCCAAACTGACCTGGTGTGTTCCCTTTTCTCAAGGGTCACAGCTCTGTTCCAATGTCTGAAAACAGCTTTTCATAAACTTTTTGCTTCCAGTTTTTTTTTCAGTTGCTCACCGTTTTATGCTTGTGATTCCACCATGCTTAGGACTAGAAGTCCCGAGTTCTTGCCTTTTCGCCTGTTTTCTATGCTGGTCTCATTGGTGGTGCCAAGCCATGTCCCTCACGGAATTCCTCGCTCCCGGGTTCTGGTCTCTGTGGCTGGAGCTCTGCTAGCTGCAGACGTCCTTCCTCACCTTCCCGCCTGATTTGAGCACCTGATTTCCAGCCCTCCCAGAATCTCCTATCCCTTTCCCTCCTTAACCCTAGCCCGATCTTGGATCCTGGAACAGAGCACTCACGTGCTATTGCTGCGCCATGTGTGTATAAGCAGGCAGCGTAGCATGGTGCTCATGAGCATGTTCTTTGGGGCCATATTGCTTGGTTTTTAATCCCGACCGCACCACGCACCTACCACCAGCTGTGTGGTCTGTGGTTTGACCTTCAGTTTTCTCGTCTATAAAGTGGAGAGAAGAGTCCCCAGCTCACAGTGTGTCACAGCAGGTGTGTAAGGGGTGTGGCTGAGTGACTGGTACATGCTATGTTCTCCATCAGTGACGTTCGTGTTGAACATATTACGGAATGTTTAAAAATATGAGTTATTGAAGTGTGTTAATTAAGAATAACTCTTGTTTTCTTTTTTTTTTAGAACTTTGTTTTTCATAGCAACAGCAACTAGGCCTGAGCCTAAAGCCTCTGACTCCCCTTAATGGGTTGGTGGAGTCTACATTACAGACCCTTCTGGTCTCACAGAATCCCCAAAGTGTTATTGGGGTTGTGTAGATGGTTTAGGGGCAAGAATAAGAGTCTCAGATTTCTTTAAAATTTTCATGGGCTCAGAAATCCCTACTGATATCCCATCAGTACCCCATCCCACCCTATTTTAGAAGTGACATGATGGGGTCTTCCAATGAAGCAGCCCATCTTAGAGGGTTGGTCTAAGTATTGTATACTCTGTAAGCAGGGCTGGAGCCCCCACAGCCCGCTTGTTGACACCCAGGGGCCTGGCTGGCAGAATGGCTCCATGAAGCCTACAGCACTCAGTTCTGTTGCATAACATAATCTCTCTCCTTTATTTGTGAATAAGGGAAGGGGGTTTATCCAGGCAACAGAAGGGTGAATGTTTAGAGCGACCTTCTGCGGTAACCACAGCTCCCCAAGAAACAGAAGCAAAGAAGGAGCTCTATTCGCAGATTCAGTTCCACTCAGCAAATGACCCTCCCTTTGCCAAGCTTAGTCTGGGGAGGGGTGGTGGAGATGAATTTATATAGGACCCTGTCCTCCAGGAACTCAAGACCTGGTAGGGCTGTGAGAGCCAACAAAACAGACTCTCTTAAGCTCATGAAACCCTGTGAGAGACCTCTCTGAGGAGGTCAGGGAAGGCTCCTGACCAGCGAAGTACAAGTGTCCCTGGGCATTTCCCAGACTCAGTCTCTGCTGGACCAGCCAGCTAATCTTCCTCCAGTGGGAGGACTCCTGGATTTGAAGCTGGCCAGGCTTGTGTTGTAGAGGTGGCAGACCAGGTGGCAACATGGAGGGCAGTTAGAAGTTAGTCTTGCAGAAAACCATGAACTATTTTTGCATCTCTATGGTGCCCTCTAGCATACTGTCCCTGTCCTTTTCCCTGCTCTCCGTCTGCCCTTGGCTTTCCTGGGGCCATTCTCCCAGGGGCAGGATGTAGGTAAGGGGCATCGGTCAAGAGAGAAAGGGGGCCTGGAGAAGACAACTGAGGATCGCTTGATGCATTTTGCTTATAGCTCCTCAGTGTGGGAGAGAGAGAGAGAGAGAGAGAGAGAAGAGGAGAGAGAGGCAGCTGTGTGTTATTGAGCTTGTTGGAGAGGCAGGGAGGGAGGGGCTGCTGGGGAGTGCAATTAGCGACAGTTTGAGACTGATGAAGTGGATAATGAGAGGTGCTAGGACAGATTTTTAGTGCTGAAAAAAAAAAAAAAAAAAGACACGGGAGAGTGAGTGTTACACATTAACCTGCTCAGGTCTGCTGTGTGGCAGGAAATTCTTCCTGTCCAGAAGCCAAGGGCCAGAGGACTTCCAGGCTGACAAAATACCTCCTTCCTAGCTGGGCTCCTTCCTTGGGGTTCTCATGAGCATCCGGATCATAATGAACACTTACTGAGCTCCTATTGGCCAGGTCCTGAGCCAAGATGCTCTTGTGTCCAAAAGAGCCACTGTGGAGTCAGTGTTCTTACTGCCATTGCACAGAGGAGCAACTGAGGAGCAAGTCGAGGAAGGAACACTCTGCGAGGCGTGCCCTTAATACGTGCCCTTAATACGCAGCGGCCCGAGCTTCTCTCCGTGCGCTGCCACCAGAGCGCACTGGTGGGCGAGCTTGGTCCTCTGGTGGGCGAGCTTGGTCCTCTGGTGCAGCTCTATGTCGGCTTTGGCGATTGTCCACGAGAAGGAAGGGACATATCTTCCCAGCACTGACTGTGTCTGTCCTGAGGTTCTGTGTGAGCCTCTGAGCCAGGCATGTTATGACATATCTTCTTTTTTGCTTGTTTTTCAGCTATTCCTCAAATGAACCAATAATGAAGGTCTTATGACCCTCATTTCACAGGTGAAAAAACTGAAGGTTAGGGAAATGAAATCCCTTGTCCAAGGAATCAAATCTAGGAAGGAATGGGACAATATTAACACATGTTATACTTCCTGATACAGTTATCTATTAGTGTTGATGCTGTGTCCAGACTGATTCTAGGTGGGGGGAAAGTGATGACTAAGAACACTTTCTGCCCTTGGGCACCTGACAGTCTAGTGGGCATTTTTAGACAATGAATGACAACAGCAAAAAGTGGGAGGTAAAGGATAGAGAGGAAATTAGGCACGTGAGGTGGGGACGGTGGGATTCAGAGGTTGTACTTTTGCAACAACAAAACAATCATCAGGCAGACTTCCAGGAGAACATGACTTTGAGCAAGTGTCTGAAGGAGGTGAGCAGACCCGCTTTGTGGGAGAGCCTCCAAGGTGAAGGAAGCAAGTACAAAGGTCCAGAGGCAAGGGGCTGCCTGGTTGCCAACTCTGCGGGCATCTTCACGAAGGTCGGCCACTATATGAAGGGCAGCTCCTAGGACATGGGGGGAAAGGCCAGCCACCCACAACCAATCGCGGGTTTGATAGGCGCAATTGTACGGTTGAGATAGATAAAGATTACAATAAAGTCATAGAGCATGAGAGAGATAGGAGAGAGTCAAATAAAGAAGTCAGACACATTTCATGGTAGCATGCTCACCTCATGGATGGCCATGATCTTGCCAGCCGGGTCCATGCACAGTGAGGGCCGAGGGCAGGGGAGAGAGCCGGAGAGAGCCAGCAGGAGGGAATTTTACTGCTAACCAAGGCTTATATGTATTTAGGGGGCGTGATTACAGGTAACCACACACGTCACAGGAAGGGGCTGTACAATAGGCAATACAAGCAATAGGAGAGGGAGCTACAATGGGCATAGGCGTAATAGGAAGGGGATGAGCTAGGGGTGGACACATGATAGGAAGGGGTGGAACTAGAGGTATACATGTGACAAGATGGGCAGACCCTAGATTCATCATGGCAGCCTAACTTTGATCACCCTTGAGTGTGCCTGACTTCCCTGGGCTCTCCTTCAGGGAAATAGTTTACTATTATCCTTATCAGAAGGGACTAGGCCCTATTTGTGGGATAAACGGTGGTGTCTGCTTGCTCTGGATGGCTGATAAACCTTAGGGAGAATAACCCTTGACCTATTTCTGTTGATCTCTAAGTGGGTAGTCATCTGCCAGGTGTAGCAAGCAGCTAGGTTTGGGATATATTGTGGGGAGGCAACTTAGGAGAAATCTTTCTTTTTCCCACACCAGGGTAATGGCCACCAGCACAGGGGTCGGGTATGTGAAATGGCTGAAACAGTGATGAGGGGACAAAAGTGAAGATGAGACAGAGGGGTAACTGGGAAAGGAGTGGTGAGCTTTTAGATCACTATGCAGACTTGAATTGTGTACCCCCCCCCAAAAAAAAAAAACACGTGTTGTAAATCCCAATCCCTGTACCTATGGATATACAACCTTGAGAATATTCCACCTGAATTTAGAGACTATCTCAAGAAAAATAATTGATGCATTGAACCCTAATGACCAAACTTTAGACCAAACTCCCTGCTAAGCTCCAGGCTAAGTCCTGGATGCCATCAGGAACATCTGTGGTAGTTACGTGATCTGCTGCTAGTTTGAGACTTAAGAGTGAAGGGGTGGAGTTTAGCCTGTCAATCAGGTCACAGCTTGATGACCTCATTTGAGGTGCTAAGGACATAAATAGCTCGCTGGAGGCCTGACACAAACTCATTCCTTGTGAGACATTCTTGTGGACAAGAAGCATGGAGCTACACTAGAGCCCGGGACCTGGAGGAGCCATGTGAAGACCCACGCCAGTGCTGAGATGCTTCTACCACCACTGGATCCACAAGATTTTCCACCCACTGGCCTGTGATCTTCCTGCATTCAGCGTCATTGCACGTGTTGTTTGAGTCTGAAGAGCAATTTATGGATTGATATTAGGCATATAGGCTAATATTGGACATATGGACTTGATCTGGACTGGGCTGGGATATTTTCTTAATGTTCAATTGCTATTGTATATAAAGCTCTTTCTTATACACCTATGAGTGTCTATGGATTTGTTTCTCTAGTCTACTCAGATTAACACAACATCACACATGAAGGAAGTGAAAGGTCATTTAAAAAGGAAAGACATCAAAGTGGATGTCAGAGAAGACTCTGAACGTTACTCTTGAGCAAAGAGTAACTAAAGAGAATGGAAGAAATGATGACGTAAAAGCTGAACAGAACATTTCAAAAGGCAGCTCAAGAAGACAGAGTAAAGCATTAATATGAAATATGAAAAGATCTGGCACTAGAAAACCCAAAGAGAAGAACATCTCATGTTGAGAGCACTGAAGAAAAAAGTCAAACCTTGAGTTTCAATATTGAGGGATTCTATGGACAAAATATTGGATAATGCAGGAAGCATCAAAAGAAATCACAGAATCACTGTACCAAGAAGAATCATTCGCTATTCATCCATTTCAAGAGGTACCACATGATCAAGGACTGATGGTATAAAAGGAAGAGCCTTAGCTGTATTGGAAACCGTAGTGAAGAACAAGCCTCCAGGAACCAATGGACGATCAATCGAAATGCTTCAACAAACGGATGCTGTGCTGGAAGCACTCACTCATCTGGGCTAAAGAATTTGGAAGACAGCTGCTTAGCCAAGGGGCTGAAAGAGATCCATATTTGTGCCCATCCCAAACAAGGAAGACCCAATAGAATGCAGAAATGATCAAATAATGCCATTAACCTACTATGCAAGTAAGATTTTGCCGAAGATAACTCAAAAGTGAGTGTAGCAGTGCACTGATAGAAAACTGCCAGAAATTCAAGACCAGTTCAGAAGAGGACCTGAAATAAGGAATATCATTGCTGGCATCAGATGGATCTTAGCCGAAAGCAGAGACTATCAGACATATGTTTCGATGTGCTCCATTGACCCTGCAAAGATATTCGACTGTGTGAATCTATGGACAACACTGTCAAGAATGGGGATTTCAAGACACATCATTGTGCTCATGTGGAACCTGTACAGAGACCAAGAGGCAGCTGTTTAACTAGGACAAGGAGATACTGCAGAGTTTACAAATCAGGAGAGGTGTGTATCAGGGTTGTATCCTTCCACCATGTTTGTTCCATCTGCACGCTGACAAGCAACTGGATGAAGTGGAGAAGACTGTAAGAGAGAGGCATCCAGAAGGCTTATTAACACCCCACCATATGCAGATTTCACACTCTTGTTCCTGAAAGAGAAGACTTGAAGCACTTACTGGTGAAGGTAAAAGACCCAAGCCTTCAGTATGAGCTGCAACTTCATACAAAGCAACAAAACCCCTCACAACTAGAGCAGCAGACAACATCATGATAAGCGGAGGGAAATTTGAAGTTGTCAAGGATTTTATTTTGCTTGGACCCATGGCCAATGCTTATGGAAGCAGCAGTCAAGAAATCAAATGATGTATTATTCCCCTGAGCAAATATGGGGCACAAGACCAAGGATTAAAGAGCAGAAATGTCACTTTGGAAACTCAGGTGCCCCTGAGCTGACAAGTCCCGGTATTCTCCATCGCCTCCCATGGAGAACGAACAAGAAAGATCACAGAAGAAGGGTTGCCTTTGAATTATGGTGTTGGCCAGGAATATTGAAAGTATCACAGACTGCCAGATGAACAAACGAATAGGTCTTGCAAGAAATGTGACCAGAATGCTCCTTAGAAGCAAGAATGGCTAGATTAGGTCTCAGATATTTTGGACAGATTATCAGAAGAGATCTGCCCTTGGAAACAGATACTGTGCTTGGCATGGTAGAACATCATCACAAAGAGGATGACTCTCAACGAGAAGGACTGACACACAGTGGCAACAGTGGACGCAAACATAACAGCAACTGTGAGGACGCCGAGAGGCCAGCGGCACTTCATTCTACTGTACACAGTGCGCTATCGGTTGGGGCGTTTCATATTTTCCTTGTCACGCTAATAAAGCCATATCAAATAGGGTGTGTCTTAAGGCCATAACTTCTGAGATAGAAGTCCGAGGCTTTGTGGACATCTCCACAAGGAAGGCTTAAGAATCAGACAGGAGGTTTTTCTCGAAGCAAACAATTTTTTTCCTTAGAGCTGACGCCTTGAATTTACACTTCTAATTTTCTAAACAGAAATAATAAACGTCTGTTTATTTAAAGGCATCCACTTGTGGTCTTCCTGTTGCAACAGTCCTAGGAAAGTCAGACTGGGTGAGAGCGAGTGGAAGGTTTTGAGCCGAGAAGCGATCTTTCAAAGGGATCACTGGGGCTGCTGGTGGGTGGGTGGGTGGGGGGTCAAGGAAAACTTGGCATTAGAGCTGAAGCGTTGAGACAGCTTGGCATCAGAGAAATGGGCAGAAGTGATCGGATCCTCAATTAATTATAATTTCAGAGTCAATAGGTTTTGCTAACTGATTGGAGCTTGGGCTTCAGCTAAAGAAGCAGTCAAGATGCCCATAGCTTTCTCCCTGAGCACCCAGAAAGCTAGGGCTGCTGTTCACTTCTATGGGAAGGGCCTGGCAGGAGCAGGCTTTGGGGGATGATCAAGACTCATGGCATTCAGATGGCTCCTGATTCTCCAGACAGCAGTCCAGGTGGAGATGTGGGGCAGCCTGTGGGTCTCCAGAGAGCAGACCAGAAAGGTGGACAGAGTCCATCTCCTCAGCCCGTCCTCTTGTCCGGTGGAAGTCCCTTTGTACAGGCATGACTGCTTTCCTTGATTTGACCAGAGAAGTGGGTTGAGCGATGATTCTCAGACAGGCACAGTCAGCTGCTCTGATGACCTTCAGAATGGAACCATCTATTGTGGTCACTCATTTCCCCGAGTTTGCCCTCCCCTATGTTCTGCACCCACATCCCTCCATCCCCATGGCTACAGTGATCTCACTCTAAAATCTAGACCCCAAAGCGTCTCGTCCAGGTCTCTCTCATCCAAGTGACACAGCCTGGCAAAAAACAACAACAGTGGCACAGACTCAGCAATATCGTGCGAGTGCAAAGGGACACACTCACCTGCTGTGTGACTTTCGGCAAGCTGCAGGATCTCTGTGCTCCATTCCCCCACTTGTTGATGACCACAGGAAACCCGCTCATCTAAAATGTGGTCGTGGCACTCAAATGAGGCGACGTCCCCCTGGTGCAGTCACCTCCCGGCTCCTTCATTCACACTAACCAGACTTCCTCATCCCCGTCAAAACCCTCCCTGCCAAATTTAAGGTCCTCTATGTAGTTTCCCGTGCCCACCCTTGTGGTTCACATCTCCATGACAACCATGCAGCGCACTGGAGAGGCTGCAGGGTTCTGGGGTACCAGGAAGCCCTGGGTTCTCAGCTCACTTCGGACTCTGGGTGGCTTTGGAAAAGTTACGGGTCTCCTCGAAGCCTCAGCCACCCCTCAGTTCCCTCAGAGCCTTCTTGGGAAGGCAGCTTGAGAACTGACCCAGGTGCTGCTGGGAAAGCACGTGGCGCAGTGAAGGGCTCAGTGCCAGCAACGTGGCCCTTAACACGTCCATCTAAAACTTGGCTAGACCAGGGGCCGGCAAACGCTTCTGTAAAACACCAGCTGGGAAGGATGTTAGCGGGTGCAGGCCAGAGGGTCTCCATTGAAATCTTAAAACAACCAGAGGCAATATGTTAACACACATGTGGGGGTATGTTCCCCCCAAACTAAAATGGGCTGGATTTGGCCAGGGGCCCAGTTGTCTAGCCCCCCCACCCCCAAGCCTGGTCTAGTTCAGTCATCTCAACTAACAAAAGAGAAGGGAGCGCTGGCCCCATAACCCACGTGGTCTGGTGGCTGAGGCCCCGGAGCACTCCGGAGGGCAGGAGGATGGAAGCCTGTCTCTCCAACCGGCCCGAAGTGTTCTCTCCCGGTTCCACTTGGGGTAGCTTCCCCTCCCCCACTGGTTTGTCAGATGAACAGATGTGCAGTTCTCATTAACTATTTATCTGATTGGTTTACTGTAGCAATACAGCTTTACCACCATCTCGGAAGCTTTAGGCATCGCCGTCTGCAGAGAGCTGTGAAGTCACCGGGAGGGAGGAGACCCCGCTCCCAGCCCTCGGGGACATTGCCAGCCCCCTTGGACCAGCCACCAGTGTGGCAGTGCTCAGCAGCCGTGAAATTCTTCCTCTGGTGTCTCCAAGAAAACAGTCCTCTGAAAAGAATCTCACCTATTAGTGTGATTATTAATCTGGGAAAAAAAAACAACCACTTCTCAGTAAAATGAATCTATGACAAGACAGATGTAATAAACCTGGTTAGGATTTATGATGTGCCCAAGCAGCGTTTTGCAAAAGATAATGTTCCCCTGTAATGTTGATTTGCCGGATGAGAACCATGTAATTTATTCTGTCAATGTACATAAGAAATGTGATCTGTGTGGCGAATGACTGATGGCCTCATGAAAGCTGGCAGGGAAACAAATGAAACAATTTGGTCCAAAAAAATGGAATCACCTAATGATCACGTCCCAGCTTTTGTGCGGGAAGAGTGAGGGTTGTGGTGGCTGCCTACTTGCCATCCCATCGTGGGGCCATGTACCCTTGAGCTTGGCAGCAGGGGCTGGCAGGGAGCGCTGGGGGACTATGTCCGGAGTCCTCCCTCTGGGCCTTTGCCCTGGCTGTTCCCCCTTCCGTTGGCCTCAGATTCAAAGCTCCCATATCCTTCAAGCCTGGCTCACGCTCTCTCCTCCATGCCTCTAGCTCCTCAAACCCCTAGGTTGGCAACAGGGTCTTCCCTTCATGGGCCTCTTGCAGCCACCCTCTTTTATGTTCTCAGCATCATCATTTGATTGTGCTTTCTGTGACAGATCATTTCTCGAGTGTTTGCTGAGTGAATCCATCACCGCGATGACGGTTACTGTTTATGGAACACTTCAGATGTGTCTGATGCTGGGCTTGGTGACTGGATACCTGGCCGCAGGGTCACACGAACGCTCACATGGTCACAGGAAGGGAGCCTTGTCAGGCATGAGTGGGTCAGTGGCTCCGTGGTGGTGCTCGTCTCTCCCAGGGAGCCCTGGGTTCAGTCCCCCAGCCAACGGGCCACACGGGCAGCCACCCTGCATAGGACAGCGGAGATTCATGTGCTGCGATGGCGCTGACCAGGCTTCAGAGGAGCCTCCAAGCGGCCTGTCTAGGAAGAAAGGCCTGGGAATCTACTTCCAAAAATCTGCCAAGGAAAGCCCTATAGACCACCACAGTCCGGGGCAGTGAAATTGTTGGGACCTGTGAAATGCCTCATTTGGTGTCTCCGAGAAAACAATCCTCCAAGAAGAAAAGAATATTGTCTATTAATGGGATCATTAGTCTGTGTGTGGGGCATCACAACAGGGGAGGGTACCGTCTACACTTCTTTTGACGGACAAGGGAACTGAGACTCAGAGCCCAAGGGCATCTATTGGCAAGTGGAAAAGCGAGGATTCGAATTCCCCATTCAGGATTGGAGCCAGGCAGAGCAGAGTCCAGGGCTGAGAAGTGGCTGGGCAGCAAAGCCGCACCTGGGACGGACATGCTGGTTGACGGGGAGAGAAGCTACACCTCAAAGGTACCCAGGACCCCAATCTTGAAGCAGGTCTGAGACCTGCGTGGGAGCATGGAACGCAGCATACGGGCATGAATCCAGCCACCGTGGCTGCTCATTGGACTTGGGGTCTTGGAAATCTGCCTGTATCATTCAGGATCTAGCAAGAGAGAGAATTCATCCCAAGTGATTCAAATAAAAAAAAAACTTGAATGGAAGGACTAATTATAGGCGTGGGGACAGAATGAAAGGACTCAGAAAGGGAGGATCAGTTATCCAAGGAGTCGCAGTCGAGAAAGAGGGACTACCCAAAGGTCAAAGAGCCTAGGGGAGATAAATCATGTTACTGGGTCACAGTGTGAGCGGAAGCCATAGAGGAGGTCTCTTGAGAGCTGTCAGGCCCAAAGGGACATAACTATTACAGAAGGCGTGGTGTAAAAACAGGATAGGAATGAAAAGAAAGAACTCAGTCTTTCTTCCTACCCTGCCAGTTCAGCTATGCTGAGCTCGGCATCAGTGATCAGCCTCCTGGGTCACGAAGCAAATTAGAAAAGGGAAGAGCGGTGGTCTGGGGGCAAGCAGGACCAGCCACCAGAGCGGTTCATTCCTGGGTCTTCCTAGCTAGTGTGCTGAGGATGTGTCTGTAACCCCACAGCAGGACTTCGTCGGTAACCAGATAGGGCTCCAAGAAGATCTAGCTTTGGAATCTGGGAAGGTAGAGACAGGAGGGTGATGGGAAGTCCCCATGAAGTTAGAGGCCTCCCTACTTGGCTCTCCATGCTCATCTTGCTTCAACTTAAAGCAGAGGTTGAACAAGGAGCCAGCGCTTTGATGGGACCAAGACCCTGGGCTTTAATTTCCCTCTTCTACCTACAGGGCATTGGGTTAAAGCAGCAATTCTTAAATAGCTTTCCGAGAGGCTTCAGAGCTTGGTGAAGACTCAGGTGTTGGGAGATATGTGGCTGGGTAGGGAGGGGGAAGCCAAGAGGGCTAGGTAGAAAGGCCCCTAAGAAATGCTGATCCCATCTGATCAGTGTCGACCTTTGTTGCTTTTGGCTTTAGAAGAGTCGCTCAGTCAGGTGGACATGGTTCTTACCAGTGCCAGGGAAAGAGCAGTCATCATCACAAAAGCTTTCGGCGGGTCTTGGGTTTGTTCCACCGCTCAAGAGGCAAGATATTGGAAGTCACTTTGGGTGGGTTCCACAAGTAGCACTGGAGATGCTCTCAAACAGAGGGTGCAATGGAAATAAAAAAGAGGAAATGCCAGGATCATTGGGTGGGGAGATAGCTAGAAACAGGTCCATGTCCAACTAGATGACTTACGTGGGAGCTCCTGGCTGACCCCAAGTCGGCTTGCTGGATGCTTTGGCTCTCCACACCCAGATGGACAAGCTTCCAGAGTGAGTGGAGTTGGACAAGATCTTTGACCATCACAGTTCTTTGGTCTGACCTGAATCCTGCAGCCTCCTTGGAGCTCACCTTGGCGCTGAATGGGGCCTTGTTTGGGCTTTCCCTGGTGGTTGGAAACTCCTGGTCTCTACTGGTGTGTGTTTGAGTAGGAACAGTCAGTAGCCACAGCTGGAAACTGTCTCTTAGGTCCTCTCTTCTTCTGTTTCCTAAACATGGCCCCATGCCATTCTTTCCAGGGCTGACCTCAGCCCTAGACTGGACCCTGAACACTACTAATCCTAGGACTGGGGTCCAACCGATGCTGCATGTTGACCCCACCTGCTAGGACCCATAGAATTGCTCAGTCCAGATCCCTGGGCACAACTGACAGGTGTCTGTTCTTTGCTTTAATGAACACAAGTTGTGTATATGGAAAGAAAATTTGAAGAATCCATTATTGTTGAGTAGATTCCAACTCATGAACACCATGTAGGACAGAGTAGAACTGCCCCTCGGGTTTTCTAAGACCGTAAATCTTTACAGAAGCAGACAACCCCCTCTTTCTCCCGAGGAGCCGCTGGTAGGTGCAAGAGGCTGACCCAGTGGTTAGCAGCCCAATGCACACTTTTCTTTCCACATGCAAGGTTCTTAATTTGTGGTAAACGTCATTCACAATCACAGTTCTGGTTAGCTGACATTCATCGATACATTGTGCAATCACCATGCGCCCGACACTGTGCTGAGTTATTTAACACATTATTTCAACTAAGCTCATAACAGCCTTGGGGAGCTGGTGTTGTTATTGCTCCCCAGTATAGGCATAAAGAAAGAGCCCTGGTGACATGGCAGTTAAAGCACTCAGCTGCTAATGGAAAGGTCAACGGTTCGAACCCACCAGGTGGTCCACGGGAGAAGGGGGAGTCAGTCTGCATCTGTAAAGGTGTATAGACTTGGACACCCTATGGGTGGTTCTGTTTTGTCCTATCGGGTCACTATGGGTTGAAATCAGCTTGATTGTGGTGCCTTCTACTGAGGAAATGAAGAGACCGAGGCTTGGAGCCGAAGTGCCCTGGCAGAGGTGGCACCTCTGGGGCGTGTGAGAGCCTGTGTGCTGAGCCTCTCGGCTCCACACTGTTTGGGGCTTGGGCAGGGAACTGAACAGTTCCCTTAGACTTCTGAAAGCGCTCCTTTCACCCCCAAATTGCACAAATGACACACAAAAGCAGAATGCCAACATCAAAGGCTGATCAATAAGCACCATTTCCAAGAGGCAGGGCAATTAGGTAAGAAAAATGGAATGGCTTTCCTGGCTCTAAAACTATAGGCTTGTATTAATTTTAAACTATTTTCAGTTCATTGTCCGTGATAAAAGACCCACGTCTGATTACTTCTGCCTGGATTGCCCCTCCTCGTCTCCTGTACGGCAGGCCTGGACGCATCCTTCAGGCCTTGACTCAGACGTCGTCACCTCCTCTGAGAAGGCTGCTGTAACCCCCTCCACATTCAGTAGACCTCCCACCTGGTCCTGCTCTGTCCTCTCGTATTCTTTTGCTGCATAACATTGAACACAGTTAGCAATGGCGTGTGTGTGTGTGTGTGTGTGTGTGTGTGTGTGTGTGTGTGTCCATCTGATCCAGTCTGTCCCCTCTACTGGACTCTAAGCTGGTTCGGGCTATGGGCCAGTCCCCATGGGTTGACCCTGTAGAGCTTGCACCCTGCAAAATCTCTTACACACGGAAGATGCCCAGCAAACATTTGCCAAAAAGAGATGACTAAATACAGTGTGTGTGTGTGCAGCTAGATGCTCCCAGAGTCTAGAAATCCATTTTCATGTTCTCTGATTTTATTTAATAGAGTATCACTTAAGCGCTATTTGCTATCCATTGCAACATGTAAACCGGGAAATGATGTAAATGCGGTCATTACTCTCTGGCTATAAGGGTGCTTCTGCACTCTTGAAAGAGAGCGAAGCAGAAGAGCGGGGGAAATATTGGATGGGGGTTGGAGGGTTTGGGTGAGTACTCTGGCTTGGCTGCTTAAAAGCTGTGTGACCTTGGGCATGACCTTTTCCTTCTCCAGTTCTGAGTCTCCTCGGCTGTAAAATGAACTCGGAGCAGCGACTCCCAAGGGCTTCTTCCTCTGCAGCAGAACCGTGAACCCCGAAACTGGGCTTCCTAGGAGTGAAACGGTTGGTTTGGGCCCATCCACGCACCCGAGATACAAATCGTATTTTGTCCGTATCCGTTCTCAATCTGAAGTCAGAAGGCCCTGCCACCTGTCCGTGGGGCTCAGAGCCGGGTGGGGGAGAGCTGAGTCTTCCTGTCCGGGGGGGCCGGTCTGTGGCCTCCCCGCTCTTCAGCCCCCCACTCTGAAGGCTGATCAGAAGGAAATAGGAACCTGGTTTCCTCCTTTCTTGTTCCCCACCCCCATCTGCTCATCCTCACGCCACGAAGCTGCCAATCACGACTCCGTGGCAGGCTGGAGGGAGAAGCAGGGGAGATGCCACGGACAGGTTCCTGGCGCTGTGGACCAAGGAGCCCCGAGGAGCTTGGGGGTTGCGGGGTCCCCGGGGGCCAGTGCCGCACTGCCTGTTAATCGCTATTTAAGTGCGTTCATCGGCGTGGAGCGCCTGCCGCTGCTGCTGAGCTCAGCCCGGGCCCACGGAGCCGGGAGCTGGGTTAATAACCCCTTATTTCGCAGAAAATTCCACTCCACCGGAGCATGTTTCAGAAGGAGTTTGATTTGAATGAGGAGAGGATTGATGTCGATCCTGCAAGGCCAAGGCGCCTGCTGCAGTCACCACTGTAAAACGAGCCGTTGGCTGGGCCCGAAGAGATACACGCGGAATGTCTGTCGCAGCCCCCGGGTTCCTGCCTCCTCAGCCCCCTGCACCCCTCTCTAGGCCCCAGCAGGTAGGCCCAGGGCTGGTCCATCCTGGACAAGGCGAGCGAGCGGATGGCCCTTGGAGCATCAGGCCGTGGGGGTTCTGGAGGGTGCTCTGGGTCAGTTCGTCCCTAGGGCGACTCCTTGTGCTGCAGAGGGCTGCCCCGAGGGCTTACTTGGCTGGAAGTTGATCGCCAGGGCTTCCTCTTTTCCCCTGAGAGTATATTGGCATACAATTCACATAGCATGCCATCCAATAGTCCAATCACATTAAGAAGAGTTGTGCAATCATCACAATTAATTTCAGAACATTTTCTTCTTTCTCGTACTCATTGTGATTAGCTTCCCATTTCCCTGAAACCTCCCCTGCTGTGCCCCTAGGTGATTATTAATCCAGTTATGGTCTCTATCGATGTACCTATCCTGGGTTTCAGGCACCGAAACGCATGTGGAAGGAAACAAGAAACGAGCCAACGAGAAAGACAACCAACACCGACGACAAAACAAAATGGAGAAAACCCTCCGCTGGAAAGACAGCGGAAACCAGGGAAAACGGGAACAACTTTAAAATGGGTCCAAAGGGAGAGCAGATGATAAGGTTTTAGCATTTAACCTAAGTACTGTGCCACCGTTGACTGCCCAGCGCTCTCTGTCTGGTAGCAAGGCTGCTCACACCCCTTGACTGTGGTCAGAGAGTGTTCATTGGAAGTTTGATCCTTGTGGGGAGCCGGAAAACGGATTTGGAGCTTCCACTGTCATCCACAGCCTTACTGCAGACTGGGGTTCAAAGCGTAAGCTCCAATTTCACTCCCTCTTTCAGATTGGGATTTTATGATTTATACTCCTTGGATCACACAGGCTGGTGTGTTTCTTCCATGTGGACGCCTCACTTAGATGGCTGCTTGTTTTAAGACAAGCCTTTAGGACCCCAGATCCTATGTTTTCTGATTGATGTCAGGCCTTCCATATGTAGCACCATTGAATGGTTTCCAGCACCAATCTGTACATTTGCTGTTGATCACAACATCCCTGCACCGCCCAGCACCGTTGGAGCGAAGCAGCCTAGGTTTCAAGGCTGAAACTGCTCTCCTCAGCTTTGTGAATGGACATATAACCTGTCAGGGACTTTGGTCAGGTGGCATGATTCCTGAAAGAGCTACCGTGCTGTCAAACTAAGACTTCCTGGCATCCTGGCACTCAGGTTGAGGTGGGGTCGTGGTGATTGGGAGAAGGAATGTGGATCCCAGAGAGTTAAGGAGAAGCCCTTAACCTCCTGCCCAAGTAGGATAGAATTTAAATGTGTCGTGTTTCCAAGACTTTTGCCCCAACCAGCAGTGTCTAGAATTCCTTGGGTTTCAGAACTGGCAAGAACCAGATTTCATCTACTCTCCACTCCTGCCTGTGCAACGGTGACACTGATGGGAGCCTGAGGACTCCAGGTTGAGAGATGTCTCCGGAGGATCAGGTTAGAGAGACTCTGTTTGGTGAAGGGCGTTGGGAAATGACATCTCTCTCTCTCCCTTTTTCCCCCCTGCTATTGCTGTGAGAATGCACGTGCATTTTACATCTTCTGCAAACACAGTGTGATGTAGGAGGAAGAGGTCTGGGCTGGAGGGAGCAGAGACCTGTGTCCTAGCGTTGCCTGAGTCCCTGCCCCCCTGTAGGACTATCATCAGCCTCAGGACCTCATGGAGGGCCTGTGGTTTCTAACAGAGGCAGCTGCTTCAGCGTTCCAAGATGTGGAGTCTGAGCAGGAGCAAACTCTCTGGCTCCTTGTTCTCGCAGTTCCGCCTGGAGTCAAGAGCCAAGGCTACCTGGCTCCCAGTTGTGGAAGGGCAGGGCTGCGAGAGTGGCTGCACCGGTCTCCATTGTGTCCCCACAGAAGGGTTTTGCAAGCACCTCTGAGCAGGACCTAACTCGGCTCTCATGTTTATTTTTAAATCTCTTTGGGTTTGCTGTTCTTGGCAGTGCTGGCTTCAATTCTCCTTCTCTAGCCCTTTCATCCTGGAGCTGGCTGCCAAGGCAGGGGCACGATTGTGTTTGCCCAAGTGTAGATAAGATCAGTCCTGGCAGACCCACCAAGCTCCAGCTCCCAAAGAGAAATGGAACATAATAAACAGGTACCAGAGGGGGGATAACTAGGGAGGATTGAATCTGAACAAAGGCGGAACATCTGGGACACACAAAGGCTTGTTCAGAGAATTGCTTGGGAGAGAAAGGCATGAGGAAGAAAGTAGCCCACTTCACCCCTCACCTGCTCATCTACTCAGCTCCAGCAGGCGCACCATGCACCCAGGGCATCTCTCAAGAAAGGACGATGGGGCTGGGGTAGGGAAGAATCCTGCACCTGGAACATGCTGGATGGCGCAACGCCACCTGCTAGCCCAGCTGCCGCTGCTGCCGAGCCCAAGGACAAACCAGGCCCCTATCCCCTCACGGCCACTCTCTCCGCCTTCCTCAAACCTTTCTGGTCCTCCATCAGGTCTCTCCTCATCTGCTCTCACCCCAAGTTTTGTTGGGCTGCCCAGGCATAAGCAATCAGCTCCTGCTCTTCCCTGAATAGCACTCCCGGACACGGTTGTCTCACAGGCATGGCCTTGTTGACCGAGTAGTTTGGATGAAAGAATTTAATTCTTTAAGCGTGTCTTTAGTGAGTCTTCTGGACCGATTGAGTTCTCCTAGTCATGGTAGCCAATGATCTTCATTGGCTTCTCAGGACCGTGGCCGATAGATGCTGACAAGATGACGATTTTGGTAACACCCCCATGGGAATGGTTTCAGTAAGACAGAGGACCTCCGAGAGTCTGCTCCCTGAGAGCAATAAGAACCCTGACCATGTCAGGGAGTCCAGGAAGGACAAGAATGAGTGGACAATGACTGTGGTGGCAATTGTACAATTCTGCTTGATGTGATCGAACTATAGAATGATAGGATGTATGTATTGACTCCCAATTAATTTTAATTTTTTTAAGTGGCTCTTTCCCAACTCTGGAAATTTATCAAAAGCTTGTGACTACCTGAAAAGTGTTTATTCAAAGAAAGCATCCTAATCTAAGCAGATATAGTGAGCTTTGTGGGGTTTTAGATTTTCCTATTTTCATCCTCTTTGTCCCATTCTTCAGTGTCTTAAAAACCAGTAGCCTGAAGCGTCTCCCCAAACCCTATTAACAGAGAAGCGTTGCTATTTGTTTCCTTGTCTTTATTTGAACTGACCCTGCATTGATTCCATGAGAAAACCCCATTCCTAGACCATTTTGCAAATGCAACCAGAAACAACTGGTTTTGTTGCTTTTGCAGGTGTTTAAAGCAACAATACTTGGGGAAGACAAAACAACACGCACGCACACACACACACGCACGCACGCGCACGCACGCACACACACACACACACACGCACGCACACACCAAAACAAATAACCTTGTAATCTAGTGAATGAGTTCGCCACAGTAAACTTTGACAATCTTTGACATATTTCTGGGGATCTAGAAGACCACAGGCATGTCCGGGGCTGTGCATACACAGGAAAGACCTGAGAAGGTCATATTGTCTTCTTTCCCGCGGGAAGGAAGACCAAAGTTGTGGGCTGCTATAGCATGGGCCGCAGGAGCCTTGGGAGTATCTCCTTTGAGAAAGGTTAGCAGACTTCTTTATTGAAGGGAATTAATAAGAAATTTACCCAATCATCAGCTAACCACTAAGCTACCTTGGTGACCGCACATGAAAAAGAATCCAGACTTTACAGAAATAGTTTTGAAAATTCGCTAAACAAGCAGAAAGCAGCCACCACAATAAACAGCAGCAACCCCATGGGGGAAATCTAATTTCCAGAATTATGACAATCACACTATTTAAATATTCAATTAAAAATATGAAACCTGCAGAAAATTAAACAGAAAAGTATGGTTCGTATGCAGAGATAAAAGCCGTTAATAGAAACCATACCCGAGGAAGTCTAGATGGCTTTTAATCATTTGTAATAAAATATCCAAAGAAATAAGGGAAGAGACTTCCCCACAAATCAAAGTATAAGACAATATCTGAACAAATGATGAATTTCAGTAAAATTGTAGAAATTATTAAACAGGAGCAAATAGAAACTTTGGAGCTGAAAAGTACAATAGCTGAAATGAAAAGTTCACTAGCCAAGCGTGACAACACACTGAGGTGGCAGAAGAAAGAAGATAAGTCCATCAAGACGGTCCCTTCTGTGGAACAGAAAGGACACAGACTGAAGAACATGGACAGAGGTTCAGAGACCCCCGGCCGCCATCAGAAGCGCACACGATGCACAGATAAAGGGACACAGAGAATGCCTGAAGAAATAATTGTCCCAAATTCCCCAAATCTGACGGAAAAAATGTACACATCAAAGAAACGCAAGGTACTCCTATTAGGATACACTTCAAGAAATCCACACCTAGACACCTCGTTATCAAACTCTCAGGATCAAAAGACAACAGACCATCTTGAAGTTAGAATCAGATGACTCATCAGATGCAAGAGATTCTCAAGAAGATGATCAGCCGACTTCTGTTCAGAAGCCACAGAGGCCAGAAGGCAGCAGGATGACGTAGTCACGGTGCTGAAACAACAAGATGTCAATGAAGACATTCAAGCAAACGCATCCTTCAAGCATAAAGGAGAAATGAAAATGTGCTCAGATAAGCAAAAATTGAAGTGTTGGTAGCAGGTCTGCCCTACAAGAAGTACCAAAGTCAGTCCTTAGGCAGAAATAAAAGAACATTAGAGAGTATCATACATATACAGAAGGAAATAAACACCATCAAAAAGACAACTACATAGGTCTACGTAAACACGCTCCAACTATCTGGTGGAGGTAAGAGACATGCTTTAGATTCAGAGACACAAATAGGTTGAAAATAAGAAATGGAAACGATATACCATGAAAACAGTAACCAAAATAGAATTTGAGAGGCTATACGAATATCACACAAAATAGGCTTCAAGAAAAAAATCGTTACTAGAGACAGAGGACCTTTTATAACAATAAAAAGCTCAAACCATTAAAAAGACAAGGCAAATTATAAACATATATGTATTTAACAACATAGCTCAGGAAGCAGATAGAACTGAAGGGAGAAATAAGCAATTCAACAGTAATTGTTAGAGATTTCAATACTCCACTTTCAAAACAACTAGGCAGAAGTGCAGCAAGGAAATATGAGACTTAGCACAACAATAAACCAGACATCGGTACCGCAGTTCACTTAATAGCAGACTATACAAAATACACATCTTAAATGGACATGGAACGTTATCCAAGATAGACCAAGAGAGGGTCATTATAAGACCCTTCAAAGGAATGAAATCATGTAAAATATAGTTTTCAACCCTTTCACCAATGTTGAAACCAATCATCCTCCCACAGCACTTTCCACTGCAGTCACAGCCCAACAGCCACAGACATTTTCCTTGATGTCTTGGTTTTTAGACCCGTTCCTGGGGTTAGGCAGGGCACTGATTCAGAAAACTGCCTTGGATAGGCTATATCAGCTCTAGTTTCTTAGAGAAGGCATTCCACTATATTCCAGCTATTCAGTTATACTAATTTATTATCTTCGTTTTAAATATGAGAATAAGTCAGACCTGCTAATTACAGGGTAAGACAAACATGGTAAGAATATTTGATAAATAAATAGGTATTAAGGGACTTCCGAGGGAGGCGTCCTCTGGATCCGTGGTGTTCATTCTTTATGCATTGAGCTGCCAGTCATGAGGTCAGTGGTTTGAAACCACCAGTAGCTCTGCAGCCTTTAAACAATGTAACGGTTTGGAACCCTAAAGACACAGCTCTTTTCTGCCCCAGAGGGTCCCTGTGAGTTGCGCGATTGGATGGCAGCAGGCTGTTCTTCGGCCTGGGTGCCTGTGCAGTCTCCACAGGCACTCCTGCTAAGCCGGACCACAGCTTGAAATGAGTGGACAGTAAACAATGACCTTGAAAAAGCACCTGCATGGGAAGCGTGAGGGCAATTTGGAGTGTGGAATACGAAAGACTTCAGAGCCATTGTCATAAATATTTTGAAGATCGACATTTCTGTTCTTCAACTGATGCAGCAAACAGTTCAAAACACGGCTTACTACATGGAAGTCAAAGGAGGATTCATGTTGCGTTTCAGAGGTAAAGTTGACTCCAAGGTTCTTCCAACTTTTAAGAAGTTTATATGCCACCTTATAACCAGACGGGAATGTTTTAGTTTTAATAAAAGAGTTTGGACTCTGGCAGACCAAATTTGGGTTTCAGAATACATGAATCTTTGTTTCTTGTATCAAACTCACTACTAATGAGTTGACTACAATTCACATCGACCCTATAGGGCAGAGTGGAATGTCTCCTGTGGGTTCGGAGGCTGTAAATCTTTATGGCAGCAGTGAGTCTCCTCTTTCTCTTGAGGAGTGGCTGGTGGGCTTGAGTACCTGACCTTGAGGTTAGCAGTCCATCACATATCCCACTCCGCCATCAGGGCTCCTGATTTATTGTACCAAGCCCAAACCACTACCGTTGATTTCCTACACCTCATTTGGATGCTTCCACCCCAACTAAGGTTCTGTGCACCTTATTATTAATTTTTAAAATTTTAACAGATCGTTTTATTGGGGCCTCTTACAGCTCTTATAGTAACCCATACATCCATTGTGTCAAGTACATTTGTACATATGTTGCTATCAAAACATTTTCTTTCTACTTGAGTCCTTGGTATCAGCTCCTCATTTTTTGCTCCCTCCTCCACCCTCCCACCCTCATGAAACTTGATAAATTATAAATTATTATTGTTTTCTTATCTTATGCCATCCACTGTCTCCCTTCACCCATGTTTCTGTTGTTAGTCACCTTGGGGGGGTAGGGGATATCTGTTGGTCATTGCTACCGGTCTCCCCTTTCTCCCCCCAACTTCCCCTACCCTCATGGTATTGACACTCCCATGACTGTTCCCGAGGGGTTTATCTGTCCTGGATTCCGTGTGTCAAGAGCTCTTATCTGTACCGGTTTACATGCTATGGTCTAGCCAGATTTGTAAGGTAAAACTGGAGTCATGATAGTGGCGGGGAGCGGAGAGGAAGCATTAAAGAACTAGAGGATATCAGGGGCTCAAGTGGGAAGAGAATGCTTTGAAAATGATGATGGTGGCATATGCAAATGTGCTTGACACACTGGATGAATGTATGGATTGTGATAAGAGCTGTAAGAGCTCCCAATAAAAGTACGGGGAAAAAAAGAACTAGAGGAATATTATGTGTTCTGTCAGTGCTATACTACACCCTGACTGGCTCTGGCTCATCTCTTCCTTGTGACTCTTCTGTGAGGGGATGTCCAATTATCTACAGATGGACTTTGGGTCTCCACTCTGCCCCCCTCATTTGCATCAATGTGATTGTTTGTTTTGGGTCTTTTGATGCCTAATATCTGATCCCGTGGACACCTCGTGATCACACAGGCTGGTGTACTTCTTCCATGTGGGCTTTGTTGCTTTCCAGCTAGATGGCAGCTCATTTATCTTCAAGCCTTTAAGACCCCAGACTCTATATCTTTTAGTAGCTGGGCACCATCAGCTTTCTTCACTGCATTTGCTTATGCACCCATTTTGTCTTTAGCAATCATGTCGGGAAGGTGAGTATCACAGAATGCCAGGTTATTAAAACAAAGTGTCCTTGCATTGAGGGAGTACTTGAGTAGAGGCCCAATGTCCATTTGGTACCTTAATACTTAGCTTAATACTCATACTTAATATGTTAATACTTAATATATAGACATATTTACATAGACCTATATACCTATCGTTATATATAAATATATTTACAATGTGCTTGACACAATTGATGTATGTATGGTTTGTGATAAGAGCTGTATGAGCCCCCAATAAAATGACTTTTTAAAATATGAAAATAAAGAATACATCGAAAAGAAAAACATATATATATTTACATATGTACATCTCTGTATTTATACCTCTATAAATGCCCTTCGGCTCATAGTTTTTTCCTCTACTTCCTTTTACTTTCCTCCTGTTCCACTATCATGCTTGACTTTCATTTGGCTCTCAGTAATTCCTCTCAGCTACATTGCACTTGATCATGTGCTCCTTATTTGTATTGCTGAAAAATCAGTCAATCCCATTGATGGGCCACAAGCCCAGTATGTGCATAGTACCCAACAGTTACTTTGTGGGAATCACAAGACCATGAATGGCTAGAAGCCCATGTTATACTACAAACCACAATAGAATGAAATCCTAAATCAACAACAGAAGCGCGTCTGAGTCACTTACAAACATGTTGAAACTAAATGGCACACTCATAAATAATTAATGAGTCAAAGAAGAACGCACAAAGAAAATGATAAAATAATCTGAGGTGAATGAAAAGGAAAATCCTACACGACAAATTCCCGAATGCAGCTAAAATAGTGTTTAAATAAATTAATGATTATATTTTTAAAAGAAGATAGCTTCAAACCCAATAGCCTAACATTCTACCTTAAAAATTTTGGAAAAGAAGATCAACTTAAGCACAAAGTAGCAGTAGGACAAAAATAATAAATAATAGCGCATAAATACGTGAATACAGAACAGAAAAACTAACTAAGCCAAAATTTGATTCCTTACAATGAAATGGAAAAGTCATTAAGTAAACTGACCAAGAAAAATAGAAATAGCACCCAAGTAACTAAAGTCAGGGGCGAAAGAAGCAATATTACAACCAAGCTTCTAGAAAAAGAAGGGGTTTTAGGAGAATACTGTGACAACTGTATGCCAACAAATAAGATAGCCTAGATCAAATGAACAGATTCCTAAAAAGGCAGAAACTATCAAAACTGGCTCAAGAAGAAAAAGAAAATCTGAGCAAATCTTTAACAACTAAGCAAATTGAATAGGTAATAACAAAAACTTCCCAGATAGAAAAGTTCACATCCAGAAGCCTTACTGGTGAATTTTACTAAACATTTAAAGAAGAATTAATGCCATTCTTTCACAAATATGTGCAAGAAATAGATGTGGCAGGAAACCATCTCTACCAATTGTAGACGGTCAGTCTCATGCTAATACTAAAATCAGATAGACAATACAAGGAAACCACAAAACAATATACCGTGTGAATACAGAAACAAAAATTCTTAGCAAAATACCAGAAAACAAAATCAAGGAGCATATAAAAAAGAGAATACGCTACGAACAAGTGGGACTTTTTTCAGTAACAGTGAGTTGTTTTACATCTGAAAATCAATTAGTATAATACAGTTCATTAGTAGAATAAAGGACAAAAGCCAGATGGTCATATTGATAGATGTAGAAAAAGCATGACAAAATTCAACACCCTTTTATAATAACAACACTCATGAAAATAAATTGAACTTTCTCAGTTTGTTAAAGGTCATCTACAATAAACTCCACAGTGAACTTCATATTTAATAGTGAAAGACGCAATACTTTCCCTTGAAGATTAGGAACAAGGTACAAACAGCTCCTCTTACTAAGTCTATTCAACACTGTAATGAACAACAATTAGGCAAGAGAAAATAATAAAGGGCCTCTAGATTGGAAAAGAAGTCAAACTGCATTTGAAGATGGTATGATCTTGTATATAGAAAATCCAGAATACACAAATACTGTTGTGAAAAATAAACTAGTTCAGGAAAGTTGCTAAATAGGAGACCAGTCAGTATATAGACATCAATTGTGTTTCTGTACACTATCCATGAGAAATATGAAGATGAAATTAAGACAAACAATTACATTTATAATAGCGTAAAAATGAAATATTTAGTAATAGATTTAACATAAGAAGTATAACATGTACACAACTGAAAAATACAAAACATTGTTGAAACAATTCAAGAAGACCGAAATAAATGGAAAGACATCCCATGTCATGGAGAAAAAGACTTAGAATTGCTAACATGGTAATAATCCCCAAATTGATTTATAGATTAAACACAATCTGTATTTAAATCACAGCTTCTTTTTTTTTTTCCTTTGCAGAAGTTGACAATTTGTTTCTAAAATTTCTATGGAAAAGCAATGGATCTAGGTTTCCAAAACAATCTTAAATTAAAAAAATAATAGCATCCCCGTATGGAGGAAAGAAGATGGATGAAAATTGAAAGACATGGATACAAGTAGTCC
>NW_022111357.1:6606251-6618861 GCF_000313985.2 Echinops telfairi
TTTCAAAGTGGGCAAGGGTTGAGTAGACATTCCTCCGCAGACAGTAGATTCTGCGTTGTCAGAGGGAGGGAGAGGAGAGACAGGGAGTGACTGCTGATTTTATGGGATTTCTTTGGGGGGTGATAAAAGATGCTACAATTTAAGTGATGATTGTAGTATAACTCTGAACATATTAAAAATCACTGAATCGAACACTTCGAAAGGGTGGATTTTATGATATGTGACGTATATCTCAATAAAAAATGTTATAAAGAAAAAGCTTCATGGTTTCCTCCATTACTCTCAGGATAAAGTTCCGTTGCTTAGCACAATCTACTAGGGTCCTGCAGGAGGGGGCTCCTACGAGCCTTTTCAGGCTCATTTCCTAGCCCCCCAGTTTTTACCCCCCCCACTGGGGGCTCCATCCTTTAAGCACTGATTCGTGAACATATTTCTCTGATTCGTGAACATATCTGTGTACCTTCGAAGGTATTGTCCACACACAGGACAGAGGGTGACCAGCAAACCTGGGTTCACATCTCAGGTGTTCCTCTGTGCGCTTCCTGCACCCCTTTTGCCCGCCAAAGACTGGACTCAGGTAGGCTTCTCCTCTGGGTCCTGAAGGCTATGCTGACAGGCTCACTGATTTCGCGCTCTCTCTCTCTTACAGTAAATAGTAGGAGCTACTTTCATTCTCATTTTTATTAAAAAAAAACTTGTATTATGAAATAGATGGGGCTTACATTTCAGATATTTTTGTGTACTCAACAACTTAAACTACGTATCGAGCGTCGCGAGCTCTGCTCCCCTTTGATCTCGCCAACCTCTTGTAGAATACTTACTATCCTTCCCAAGTTAGCCTCCTGCAGATGCTCCCCCCGCCACCTCTTTTCCCTCCCACTCCGGATAACCACCCAGGGCTGTGTCTTTTGGTCTAAACAAACCTTTGTCTTGACTGCCCCCCTGTATAACAGTGGTTCCATGCAATCTTTGTCCTTTTGTGATCGAATGGCTGCACGCAGCACAAGGCCTTCCAGATCCACCCGTGCCAGGCGGTGTCACAGCGCCATCATTGTTCGTCAGCTCTGCACTCACTTGTGGGTCTGTGCCCACATTCACGAAGCCCTCTGTCCGCGGATGGGCATTTGGGCCGCTTCCGTCTCCTTGTCAATAATGCCGCGATGAACATGGGTGTGCATGTCTGTTCGTATGATGGATGGTTCTTCTTGAGGGTATAGACCAAGTCAAGGCTTGCTCGGTGCTCTGGTGCTTCTATTCCCAGTTGTGTGAGGAAGCACCATGTTCTTTGCACAGCGCTTGCATGGTTTGACAGTACCCCAACTGTGTGTGCAGCTCCGGTCGCTCTGCACCCTCGCCAGCATGTCGTCTGCTTTGCTAGCCATGCTGGCGTTCGGCAGCGGCGTCTCATTGTTTCGATTTGTCCCCTGGAATGACCAGTGACCAGGAGCGTTTCTTCCCCTGTTGGTTGTCCGCCTGCATGTAGTCTTTGGTGACCTGTCTCTCCACGGCCTCTGCCCACTTTTAAATCGGCCGATCCGTCCTTTTCTTGTTGAGGTGTTTCAATTTTCTACAGATTTCAGAGACTTGCCCTTTATTCGAGGTATCCTGGTCAATTTATTTTCCAGTCTGTGGGTTCTCCTGGTACTCTTTTGGTGACGTTATTTGATGCATAGAAGTGTCTTATTTTTAGAAGGGTCCAGCCATCTATTTTTCTTCCGCTGTGTGTTTTCCATTGTGTCTGCTAGCGTGTTTAATGTCACGTATGGGGGCTTTTAAATTTGTCCCGATTTTCTCATTGATTACCTTTATAATTCTAGGATTTATATTTAGATCTTCGATCTAGCTTGAGTTCATTCTGTGTCTAGCGCGGGGTATGGCTCCTATTTCATTCTCCTGCAATGGCAATCCAATTTTGCCAAGCACTATTTGTTGAGGAGATTATCTCTGCTCCATTTAATGCATTTTGGCCTTCTGTTAAGGGTTAGCCATCGGGAGATGCATGGGTCTATGCAAAGGGAGGGGCACAGGCAGTTGCTGGGTGCCCTGGTTGGGGCCCAGTCATTTCCCCTTTTACCCGAGTGGTGTGGAGAGCCAGAGGGTGCCCTCCTTTCTCTTGTCTCTGTGATATGGGAGGGGTTGTTGTGCTGATAGCTGGCCCGGGGGTATAGCTCAGTTGTCCTTTCTGGTTCTTGGGTGGGAGCTTGCCCAGCACTGCAGGTGGAGACGTTTGATTCCAGCAAGTGGAGAATTGCCCATGACCGTTGTGGCTTCTGCTTCATGATTTCCCCCGTTGGTGTGTTCAGCCCACCCAATTACCCCTTCTTCAGAGATCCAGGGCTCCAAGCTTCTCCTCTGCCCACCGTTTTGGCATCTGTGGTATACAGGGAACAACCAGCCCGTCTGCCATTGTCCACTGTCTCCAGGCTCTCTTGGACGAAATGGTTCCATCTCCAGACTTCCCAGATACCCCCAGTGTCACCAGATACTTATTGATATTAGAAAGTGAATCTTGGAGACACTGAAATTGTGGTTGGGTGCTGCTGGGCGTTCCATCTAAAAGGCTAAGTCGTGTCCAGGAGAGAGCAGCCCTGGGAGAAGGGCAGAGGACCCTCCGTTTCTGAGTCCTGGGCCCTGGGCGCCTGCATTCCGGAGCCTCCATCCGGGAAGATGACCCGGCTCTTTCGCTGTCCCTCCCCTCACCTCTCTTCTAACTCGAGCAGCTTCTGTTTTGTTTGTTGTGTGTTGGCTGTTTGCAAGCCAAGTAACATTTTCAGACACCTTCCTTCAAGGGGCGGGAAGATCTCCTCTTACCCTTTAAGATCACTTCCACCCAGACCTCTTCCGCCCAGGTGCATATTCATTTATATCCTTTCTACCCCCTTCAACCTACTCAACCAAGGGCAGAGGCGCGGAGGCTTGTGATGACGACCATCACACAACAACGCCTTCGCAGAGGTCTTTGAGAGCTGTGTGAAAAGCCAGCAGCTCTCCTGCTGACGGACTCTCCAGGAGTGTGTTAGGCCTGTGGACGAGAAGCACGTGCCGTGACACTCACATATGCGTTAGAAAGAGATTTATATTAGGAGTTATTGTGCATCAATCAAACATCCCAGCCCAGTCCAGATCAACTCTATCAGTCTAATACTTGCCCTTAAGTCCGATACTAGTCCAGAAATCTGTCTTCAAACTCACAAAGCCACACGAAGTGATGCACGATGCAGGAACATCACCGGCCGGTGGGTGCAAAGTCCCGTGGATCCAATGGTGGTGGCTCTGGCAGCTCTCAGAGTGACTCCACAGCAGGAAGGTGAAGGCAGAGAGGGGGGAGGGAGGGGCAGGTTCCCAGGACCCTCCTTATGAGAAGGCCGCGCCCACAAGGAGATACCATCAGGCGGTGACCCCGTTGACAGGCTAGAGTCCACCCCTTCACTCTATCAAGTTGACATGAGATTATGTAACTACCACAAGGATAATACTCTGGAGTTTCAATTCCTTTATGGCCCAAATCAAATTCCTCATCTTTATCTTCTTTAAAGGTCCCTCCAAACTGGCAGGCTACCCTGACCTTGCACTTGGAGGTTGCCATCAATTGGTCCCCCCACCCCCAAGGAAGTTTTCCATGCTTCCCCCACTGAACCCCGCCACCCTTTGCTCCTTCATTGGCCTCCCTGCCTCCCATCTCTGCCCATTTCTGATATCGTGCTCATATTCGCTCTGTGGTTCTTCTCAAAATATTGCAGCTCAGGCAACTAGCTCTGTAAAGTGCCTACTACATGTTTGTACACTGGGCCAAGATCTCTACAGGGACTGGCATTTTAATTCTCACAGCTCTTCCAAAATAAGCCTCAATTCGCCACCCCCATCTTATAAATGAGAAATCTGAGGATCACAGATGTTAAAGAAGCTCCCATCATATCCATAGTTATCCAAGATAACATATCATAATCCCCATGCTATTCCAAGATAACATATCATAATTTCAACTCAGGTGTGCGTGGCCCCTGCCCTTTCAGGTACACTGAACTGTGCCAGAGACCTTCCCTGGGTCTGGTTCCCAGGGTTAAAGCCCACGTTGTTTATCTTGCTTTCAGAGCTCGCCATGAACCGCTCCCAACTTAGATCCCTAAGTGAACTAGTCAGCTGGCTGCTCTCCACGCGCATCTCCATCTTCGCTCTTCCGCATGTTCAGCTGGGCTGTGTGCCGCCCTTAGAAATTCCCCCCTTTGCAGGAGGAATGGCCCCTGATCTGACGTGATGTGTGATGTGGGTGTTCCTTGTGTACGTCTAGAAGAGCCTCCCTTTTGCTCTGTGAGGAGGAGAAGGGGCTTGGCAAATAGAGGACCTCCCTCTCAGGTGGGAGGGTTGAAGACGGAGAAAGGAAGGACATAAAAACATTTGTGATAGCTGAACTTAATTATGACTGGTAATTTTTAGGATGTCTATATAATTTATGATCCAAGCCCAAACACTCTTCAGGATAAAAATGAGTACTATTAATTGTACTGAGACTGGAACTTTCATGAGAAGCCAAGATGTATGGCTGCCCTGGTAATTACCCTCATCCTGAATCCCACCTTCCCAAGACTGAAGTCAGAGTTTACCTTCCCAGCCACCTTTGTGGCCTGGCCAGCCGCAGGCTTCCAGGAGAGGCTTCAGCTTTGAAGAGGACAACTTGAGGAAGGGCATGCCACGTGGGAGCCATGCTGTTAGCAAAGGGGTGGGGGTGTTGGAAGGCCATTGGGCTTTTGGAGACAGCTGGAGCAGAGGTTCTGGGGATGGCATCCCTGCTCCTGGTTTGTGGCTCTGCAAGGATCCCTGCTCTGCTCAGCATCCCAAGCTTCAGTGCCTGGTCCCAGGGCCGTGGGACCAAAGTCCCAAGGGGTCAGCTCTGTGGCTTGGATGTTGTTCCTGGCAGTGTAGAAGACTGGTTCTACTCTGTCGCTTTATGAGCTACAAAACAACAATGATAATAATATATAATTGATCAAGGATCTACTAGGGTTGGAAGGTGGGGGAGGGAGGGGGAAAAAGAGGAGCGGATACCAAGGCCTCCAGTAGAAAGAACATGTTTTGGAAATGATGACGGACAAGTGGGCTTGATACAATTAATTATGGATGGTTATAAGAGCTGTAAGAGCCCCCAATAAAATGATTTTTTTAAAAGTATTACATTTATTTTCTTCTTAAACTGTGAGGAAAGTTACGAGTTCTGACTCATGCAAAAGAAAAATGTGTGTGTGGGTTTGTTGTTTTGTTTGGTGCGTGTGTGTGATGAAAGCAAGTGTTTCAAAGAGTGGGTGTTGACGTCGAGGCTGTTGATAATAGAGCCGAAGACTTTACCCCCACGGTCCCCACAAGAGCTCCTGCACATGCTCAGGCAGGTCAGCGGCTTCCCTGGCACAAGCAGTCTGTCCTGCTTTTACAGGCAAAATGACAGCTCTTCCCTCTTGCTGTCCTGTCTACAGCCTACTCCACAGTCTTGCTGTTGTGAGCCTCTTCTATCTGTCCACGGTGGGAGCTTCACCGAGCACACGCGGCACTGTGGGGCCCCTTGTTCAGCCTTTGCCCAGTGGTCTCCGACCCTGAGCAAAGCTAGCAGAGCTCCTTCTGGCTCCCGTGTGCCCGCACCATCACCTCCAGCAGCTGCTCGATTTGGCTCTGGCCAAATCTTTCAAAACCTCTTCTCTTCCTCAGTCTCCCCTCTCTCCCTCCCTCCCACCTCCGTTCTCCTTGACCACTCCTTACCTTTTTTATTTTTTTAAACATTTTGTTGGGGGCTCTTACAGCTCTTGTAACAATCCATACATCAATTGTATTAAGCACATTTGTACATACGTTGTCATCATCATTTTCTAGACATTTATTTTCTATTGAGCCCTTGGTGTCAGATCCTTTCCCCCACCTCCCTCCCCACCCTTGTGGTCCCTTGATAAATTATATTTCCCTTCCCCCAAAGTTTCTGTTGTTAATCTCCCTGGGGGTGTGGGGGTGCAGTTATGTGTTGATCATGGAGAGTGGTTCCCCCTTCCTCACCTCCTCTCCCCACCTTACCCCTGCCCTCCTGGTATAGCTGTTCCTGGATTCTGTGTGTCGTGAGCTCTTACCTCTTATCTGTACCTGTGCACATGCTCTGGTCTAGCCCACAGTGAAAGGCAGGACTGGGGTCATGGTACTGGGGGTCGAGAAAGCCTCAAGGAACCAGAGGAATATTGTGTGTTCCATCGGTACTTTACTGTGTCCCGATTGACTCATCACTTCCCTGTGTAGGGAGGTGTTCCACTGTCTACAGATGGGCTTTGGGTCTCTGCTCTGACCCCCCTCATTCTCAACAATATGTTTTTGTTTATTATGTGTCTGCTGATGCCTATTACCCTGTCCCTATTCCTCATGATCACACCAGTGGTGTGCTTCTTCTATGTGAACTTGTTGCTTCTCAGCTGAATGACAGTTTGTTTAACCTCAAGCCTAAGACCTCAGATGCCGTATCTTTTGATGGCCAGACACCATCAGCTTTCTTCACCACATTTGCTTATGCACCCACTTTGTCTTCAGAGATTGTGCTGGGAGGGTGAGCATCACAGAATGCCAGCTTGTGAGAACAAAGCTCTCTTGCAATGAGGGAGGGCATGGGCAGAGGCCCGAAGTCTATCCACAACCTCAGTGTATTGACATGTAATTATATGTACGTGGGCCAATACCACTATTTTAATGAATTAATGCATTGACATATGTACACACCTATGCTTATACCTCTATCTGTATCTTTGCTTCCTAGATCCTTTCTCTGGTTCCTTTCACCTTCCACCTGCCCCATCATCACACTAGGCCTACTTCGGCCTCTTAGAAATTCCTCTGAGCTAGATTGCTGTTGTTCCAACACCCCCAGGATCTCTACATCCTTGTTGTTGATTCAAATCCCCTAGTTGTTCCCCTGTCTATGGCGTTGTTTGCTCACTGCTCCCTTCTTCCACCTCCTTCTTCCCCCAGTCCAATCAGGACCTTGTCCAGACTCACCTAGAATTGAAATATCTTTTCTTTTCTTTGTTTGTATGAAGCTTGCATTGTGATTCTGTTTCATCTTCCTGAGTAGATGACAGACCTCTCTGAGGGAAGAGACAGTGTCTTACACTCCCTGCTTCCCTCTCCTGATCTTCCTGTGCTGCATGAGCTGAGTGCGTTCCTTGTAGGATGCCGTCGACAAATATTTGCTGGAAAAAATAAACTAAACAATCTGAAGTAGAAGAGAAAGGAGAAGTGATGAGCTTCTAAACTGTTTGCTTTGATTCTCTTGGCTTAGTTCATCCTTGGCTGTTTTCAAGGACTCAGAGGGCCCCTGTTGGCATGTGGCTGGAAGGGGTGCCAGCCCCCCACCACTAATCACGGGTTCGATAGGCACAATTGTAAGGTTGAGATATATAAATATTATATTAAAGTCATCGAGAGAATGAGCGATAAAAGAGAGATTGAAATAATGGAGTCAGACACATTTCATGGTAGCATGCTCACCTCAGCCCTGCTTGATGGTCCACGTGGAGAGAGGTGGAGGGGAAGGAGGACAAGGGGAAAGGGAACAGGGGAGTGAGGCTGGGAGAGGAGAGGGGGAACCAGAGAGGCCAAGGGAGGAGCCGAGAGAGAGATCTTTATTGCTAACCCAGGCCTAGTGGGCAGTGCAAGCCCACTAATTACAGGTAAAGTCATACGTCACAGGAAGAGGTTGCAATATGGGTTATACAGCAATGAGGGGGGACAATCTAGGGACATACATGCAATAGGAAGAGGAGGGTTTGGGGTATACATGTGACAAGACGGGCGGATCCTAGTCAGGATGGCAGCTAACTTTGGATGTCACTGAGCCGGTTTGATCTGTTCTCCATAGGGACCATTATCAGTAGGGTGCAAACCCCACGTACAGCAACCAAGCTCATGGTCGCAAGCCTCATGGGGAAGTAGCCCATTGTCCCCAGCAGCAGGGAGCAGGCCCACCTGTGATGGCACGAGACAACAGTCTGGCAGCTGATTGCCTCAAGGGAAGTAACTTCTACCATTAGCTGCAAGCAGTGTCCTAAGTCTAACATATTTGGGGGCAGGAGTTCTGGTGCTATAGAAACTGCAGCCGAGAAACGCGGGTGTCGCAGTTCTGCTCTGTCATGCGGGGGCCGCCACACGTGGAAGCAGACTCAAGAGCAACCTTTAAAAGAAAGATGAGCTGCGGCTTGAACAAAGCTATCCTGCCTCTTGAGTTCCTCCCTCAAGCTTTGCCAGGCCACCTTTGACATGGAGTGTGCCCCAGAAGACTGGACCAAGACCCGTGCTTGCGCCAAAGAGCAATCATGTCCAGATGGGATGGAAGAGAGCAGTAGATTCCCATGTCAAAGGCAGCAGACCTCCTACCCTTCCTGCGGTGGCGCCACTGGGTAAGTGTGAATGTGGACAGTATTGGTCAGGTGAGGATGTTGTGACTTGGTCTCACGCACTGTGGCGTGTTATTAAGACGACCATTCCCTGGAGAAGGACATATCATGCTTGGAAAATGTGGCAGTTACATAATCTCCTGTCAACTTGTGAAGGGGTGGAGTCTAGCCTGTCAATCAGGTCGCAGCTTGATGACCTCAGTTGGAGGCTCGATGGAGATAAATAGCTGACTGGAAGCCAGATACACACAGACACTCTCTGCTTTGTCTTCCTGAAGACAAGACACATGGTACTACGCTAGAGCCCTGGAGCTGGAGGAGCCACATGGAGACCCATGCCAGTGCTGAGATGCTTCCACCACCACTGAATCCACAAGACTGTTCACCCACTGGCCTGTGATCTTCTGCATTCAGTGCCATTGCGTGTGTTGGGTGAGTCTGAAGAGGAATTTATAGAGTAGTATCAGGCATATGGGCTAATACCGGATTTATGGACTTGATCTGGACTGGGCTGGGATGTTTTCTCAGTATTCGATTGTTCTTGTATATAAAGCTCTCTCTTATACACATACGAGTGTCCATGGATTTGTTTATCTAGTCCACCCAGACTGACACAGTAAAGTAGAGGGTCAGCAAAAGAGAAAAGAGAAAAGCCCTCTACACGGTGGATTGACCCGGTGGCTGCGACAATGGTCCCAACATTGTAATGACTGTGAACGTGGTACAAGATCAGAGACACTCTCTTCTCCTATCAGGTTGCTATGCACTGGCACTGACTCCATGGTCCTAATGACAACCGCGACGTGATTATTGCTGAAGAATGAGAATGGTATTAGAGAAAGTATTTTAACACAAAGGAAGATCACATAATGGTGCAAAAAGATGTTACAAACTTCTCTAGATTGTATATGTACCTACAAAAACCTTAGATGGAGGCAAGGGATGAGTGTGGAATAGAGAGGGACATGGGGTAAATCCACTCCTCATCACCATACCAATGACCCTCCATCATCAGGGCTTGACCCTTGCTGGTATGCACTAATATTATTTCTGCAAACCCTTCACCAAGATTTCTTCTTCTTCTTTCTTTCACTCCATTGGGCGATCTTCTAGCAGGAAAGTAAGGGGCTTTATTTCTTCTTTGAGGGACGTCCTGGTCACACATTCACCCAGACAGATATTTCGATGGATCTATCTTTCTCACTTTTTTTTTAAAACTTTTTCTACAGAAAAAGTAATTCCTGACTTCAAGCCTCATAGGAAATATTGGTAATGCACATAATATCCAGCCCTCCCTCCCTTCCAAGCACACTCCATAGCTCCCTGGCAGTTCCACGGAGACGTGTCTGGTTCTGCCCAATGGGATGTGACGAGGGATGAGTGCAGAGGGGCGTGGGCGCAATCTCCACAGGGGCTCATTTCCACACTCTAAAGGGTGGAGTCTCCATGAGCGTGGGACCCCGAGTGACTGTGGAGCAGAGACCCTGGGCCAACTCTCCACGTGCATGCAGTCAGAATAAAAAACAAACCTTTTGTTTATTAAGCTGCTGGGGGTTGAGGTTTAATTTGTTATATTGGCATCACCTACCCCATCCTAACTTCTCCTAGGAATTTACAGACCCACACATCTCCCTACCCCTGGTCATGAGCGCTTCCTACCCGGTGTCAACAGTCACCCCACCGGTGATAGTAACTAAGTCCATGATTCTCTTCAGGCCATGTCATTCCTACTGAGCTTGGCATTAGACAGACTTGCTCTGTTGTTACTCTTGTTGCTCTACAATCCATTCTCCACACAGCAACCTGAGAGATCTCCCACAGCAGCAGCAACAACAACAAAACAACCCAACAGAACCAAATCAGATCGTGTCATTCTCTTACCTACAGCCAGCCAAGCCCCGCTCTTCACCACCACCTGTCGAACTCTGAGTGGCATGTGGAGTGCCTGCAATGGGGTGAGTGCTCTGCCTTGCTGACAGTACTCCAGCCCTTGTTCCCACCTCAGTCTCTGCCCTTGGCTGTTCCCTCTGTCTGGCTTACTCTTCCCCTTTCTTGGTGCTCAAGTGCTAGGTCATCGCAGCAGGATCTCGTTTGACCACCCAGCTGACATGCTCTTCACCTCCACCCTTGGGGCTCTGCTACCCCACTCTATGTAATGTCTTCACAGCACCCATCACCATCTGCCACAGCTTGTTTCCTGGTGTGTTTACCTGCTTCGGATCTTTCTTCCTCACTGGACTATCAGCACCAGGGGGCCAGCCATGGGATTCTTCGAGCCCATTCTCTAGCCTATCCCCAGTGGACAGCACAGCCCCTGACACATAGTAGATGCTCCGCAAATATTTTTTTTGTAAAAAATTGCTGTGAAAATATAAATAACACAGCATTTGTCAGTTCAATATTTTTCTCATGTACAATTCAGTGAATTTTATCAGCGACATCAATCATGTTGTACAACCATTACCAAGATCTGTCGCAAAGTTTCGCATCACCATAAACAGAAACTCTATGCTTCTTGAACAGTGATTCTCCTCCCCAGCCCTGGTAACCGCCCTTAAGCTTGGGTCTCTATGCATGTTTCTATTCTTATTAACTCATTCACTCACTCACTCACTCACTCACTCACTCACTCACTCACTCACTCACTCATTTACTCACTCACTCATTCACACTCACTCACTCCCCCCTCTCTCACTCACCCAATCTTCGTCTCTTTCTCTCTGTCTCTTTCTTGAACAACCTTTACAGTTTTTGTGGCTGAACCCTCCTCTGTGAAGCTACCTTGCTTTTAATTTGACCTCTGGGTTGAAAAGCTAGTTTCTTCTTTAGCCTTTCGGACCTGACGCTCCTTAAGAAGTCCGCGCCCCACCTCCCAGCTTGTTTTTAGTATGTTTTCCCCTGTGAGTCCTTTAAAAATTTTTAAATATTTGCTAAAAGAGTGTGGGGCACCCCACACTCACAATCCCCTTCCCTGACACACACACACACACTCCCCATTTCCAACAGTAAACCTGGTTCAAGAGGACAGCACAGTCTATGAACCATGGACTTGGGGTCTCTGTTCGTTCTGCAGGTCCGGAGGACTGTTTGCCTCTGCCACAGTTAGATGGGCAGTTTCTTTGATCTGATGCCAGATTCCCAGCACCATCCAAACCAGGCAATTTTCTCCCAGACTGAGCTGTCAGCCCTCATCTTCAATGCACTCCCCTCCACCCCAACACCAGCCACACAGATAAGAAGGAAGAGAGTCAGGAATGTTTTAATCAACCCCAAGCCCTAGTTCATATTCCTTTAAGCCTCCCACTCTACCACCTCCCTCAACCCCACCCCCGGGATTACATTAAGATTTCACTTACTGCCTAATCAATAATAATAACAGACGCAAGGTCTTGGGACTGAGCTCAAGGGGCTCAATGCACGGGGATGACAACCATCAAGGGCTTCTGCCTATCCATCACCACACCCAGTCACCTCCTAGCACCCCAAACACCCCAACTCGCCCCACCCCCAGCTTAAGAAACACAAGACCCTGCCACTGAAAGATACCCACTGCTGTGGGCCAAACGTCTCCTTTTTCTCAACAGCAAACCTCTATCTTATTGCAGCAAACTCCTCTGAAGGGTTAAGCTCCTGGGGCTTGGGGATTCATTTGCTGCCATGGTGTAACCCAGACTAGACTACCTGACCAAAGAAGTTGGGAGACACTCCTCTCCCTGGAGCCGGCTACGGCCCCCCAGTAGGGTGGAGAACAGCTCCAAACCAGGACCATGGAGAGTTACTGCCCTCAGGGACGACCATCAGGCTCTCCTTGTTACAGAGGAGGAAACAAAGCAGGACTGAGGGACAGAGATGACCCAAGCTCTAGGATTCTTGATCATTCATGCTAGTGGATGTCTTCCATCCTTTGTCACCACCTACCATGGGCACCCAGTTCCCAGGAATTCCCTGCCCTCTGCCTCTTGATGAGAAACAGAACCCATCTCTCACGTCAGAAGCAGAAACTGCCAAGCACTCCTTTCCCCAGGCTCCCTTTCTTCCCCAGGGAGTGGGCATGTGATGCAGGCTCTACCAATCCAGACACTACCGGGGTCCTCAAACTTTTTAAGCGGGGGGCCAGTTCACTCTCCCTCAGACCCGTTGGAGGGCTGGGCTATAGTTTAAAAAAAACTATGAACAAATTCCTATGCACCCTGCACATA
>NW_022111357.1:6619443-6620834 GCF_000313985.2 Echinops telfairi
CCTTTATATAAAACTTCTCTTATACATATAAGTTTCTGTGGATTTCTTTCTCTAATGTACCCCAACTAACACATTATGCTCAGGGGTGGTTGACCAGAGATGGAGGTGGTCTGAGCTGCAGGAGTTGGAGCTGAGGGTGGCAGTGGTGGACTTACCATGACGTGAGCCATTGCTTTGCGGTGTGATCTTGGCCTTGGTTCCCCCAGGAACTTCAGGGGATTACCCCTCTAGCAAATTCCTTTTCGACTTAAGTCAGACAGGTTGGCTTCCATTGCTTGTAACTCAGCATCCCTGCTGCTTTGCTGGCTCATCGTGTGAGCAGCACATGCATTCCCAGTGCTTACAGTGTGTCCGATGCCACACGAGGTGCTGAAGGAACAGTGGTGAGCAAGGCAGAATGGAAGGAGCTGACGTCGTAGGCTGTTGGACAACTGAACTTGGCTCGTCAGTTACATGGCAGGAGAAATTCATGGGAAAACGAGGATGGACCACTTGACCTCACCTGGGAAGGTGATCGAATACTTCCTGGAGGAGGAGGTGTCTAGGTTGAAGGGGCTTCTGGGGAGAAGGGAGGAAACGAGTGTGACATCTGTGAAGGTCAGAGGCAGGAGAGGGAGCAGGGCCTCAGAGGAACAGGGAGAAAGTCACACGGTGAAAGTGGGGTGCACCAAGGGGGGTGGGCAATGAAGGAGAAGGGGCCCAGGTCTGATGGCGCAGGATCTTGCCTGCCTTCTTCCCAAACCCAAGCCTATTGCCTTGACTCTCTCCTGACTCCTAGCGACCCACAGGGCAGGGAAGGCCTGCTGCCCAGAGCTTCCAAGGCTGAACCCTTTACGGAAGCAGACCGCCGACTCCCCGCATCCGAGTGGTACCTGCCCCTCGGCCCCGGCTCCTCCATCTTCATGAGCTAGGAAGTGGCCTCGAGGACAAAGGGTGACCGTGGAGGTTCATGGCCAGGTCGCTGGCAAAGCTGGGACTGGAGTCCACGCCACCCTCGTTCCACACCAGCTTGTTCCCTTGTAACCCGTTGCCTTCAACGTTTCTAGGAGATGACGTCTTGCACCCGCAAGACACAGCTAAAGCCGAATTCAACTCAAAGGCAGCATCTCTCTCTCTCTCTCATACACACACACACACACACACACACACACACACACACACACACACCTCTTCACAGTAGTTTTGGAGGAAATGCAATTTCTTTGTGTCCTCCCCCCTCCCCCGTGATGGGAGGGCTGTTTGTACCATCACAGCCCAAGGTGACACTGGCCGCGCGAAGGAAATGCGGTGACATCTGAGGGATGAGGCGGCTTAGATCCCGGAGAGGAAGATTGAGGGCCACATGGCTGCCGCTGAAGGATTGTCCAGGGAGAGACGGGGACAGCCAGCAT
>NW_022111357.1:6621805-6629193 GCF_000313985.2 Echinops telfairi
GATGACAGGTCTGTCACAGGATGTAAGCGCTGCCACCAGAGCACCCAGCCCTGGGAGCCAGCGGGGCATGGCAGGTCAGGGAGGGCTTCTCAGAGGAAGTGATATCTTCCTGGGTGCTGATGGAGGAGGTAGGGGTAGGGTGGGGAGAAAGGACAGCTCATGGGAGGCTGAGGGCAGAGAGAACATGCTCGGGTGGGGCGGGTGGCTTGTGGGGGAGGGCCAGAGACTAAATCCTGGGAGGTGGGGCTAAGTACGCTGGGGGTGAGTAGGGAGGGAAACGGGCCAGGTAGTGGCGTGGAAGCCACATCAGGGTTAGGCTATTCCTGCAGGCGATGGGGCCTTGTCATGGACTGGTTTTGAAAGGCCGGTGGGGTACCTTTCCGAAGCACTTCCTCAAACGCATGGTGTGGTGCGTAATCAGCACAGTCATACAAGGCACTGCCCGGTGACCGAAAGGGGCAGATCCTGACCGCCTTCCCGCCTGGGCCAGAAGAGAGGGAGGGGTCCCTGGGACTGAGAACCCCAGGCAAGGCAGGAGCCGGTCCTCCGGGGCCTTTGGGAGGGACTGGAAGGTTCTTCTCCTGGAGATGGCTCCTGCTGAGCTGAGGGTGGGCTGGGAGCCCGGAGCGGGCTGCTGGGTGCCGGGCTCAGTTCACAGCACAGTGGGAGAGGGGGGGGAGGCTCTGCCTGGGAGACCAGCTGGGCTTGAGCGTCCTCTGTCAGGCGCCCAATAGCCCCACTGGAAGTTACTGTGACGCTCAGGTGACTGACTTCTGGGATCAAGACATTTCTCAGTTTGAAACCTAGCTTTAAAAAAAAAAATCGATGTTTCGAATTCAGCGGTGTTTGGTTAAAAAAAGAAAAATAGCTTCAGCTTGTGCTTTAGCGGCAGAAGGAGTGAGTCCCATCAATTACGGGTGAGGGAGGGGGGGGGCACCGGTGTCCTGCAGCAATTGGCTTCCTTCTCCCTCGGAAATATTAAGTCTTTTAGCCTGACAGACCGTCCACTGAGCGAGTGGCAATGTCTTTATTGGAGAAGCACAGGCGCTGTGCCTGGGGCCCCAGCCTGGGGGTGACCAGGTCCCTACCTCCGGCTCACAGGCAAAGGCACTGGCAGCGCTCACTGGCCCCTCTCCGGGGACCAGCAGTCATCCCATAAGACCCTGCCGCTTCTCTTGGAGACCCTGCAGGCCAGGGGGCCCCAGAGGGGCCCTCCCTTCAGCCTGCAGAATCAGTGCGGTGCAATGAATTCCTGAGGACCTCCTGGGACTTGACAGGCGTCTGGGATCAGACTGGATGTCTTGGCTCTCACCCCGCTGGGTCCAGCCAGGCTTTACTGCAGTGCGTCCAGGGGTGGGGGGTGGGGGTCACACATCAGACACCTGGGGAGCTTGGAAAAAAACACCTCCCAGGCCACGAGTCAGGCCAGTGAAATCGGAATCGCTGGGGGAGGGACCCAAGCACTGGTATCTTCTTTTAAGGCTTTTCAGCTTATCCAACATGCAAACAAAGTTGGAAACTGAACAGTCATGTAGCAGTCTCCCCAGAGGCCTCGCCTGAGCCAACTGCCACCCTTTATTGGCCTCAAGCCTTGTTTGTCCTGTCGGGGAATGAGAGTCAAGGCTGCTAGAGGGGCAGGGTGGCTCTTGGGGGCGGGTCTCACCCTGTGACAGGTGTACTAGAGTCCAATCCTATCCTTTCAGCTGCTCAAGATCACTGCAGGGGATGAGATGACAGGAGTCAACTCAAAGGGACTCAATTCACAGACGCCCGATGTATATCTCACTTACTACTTATTACAGAGTGAGCGGTTTATTCCCATGACTAGAACACGTACCTTCTCCACCCAGAGAACCTTCTTTCCAGAAAAGCAAATCCAAGCAAAATCCACCATGCATTCCGCTTCTGTCTTTATTGGCTCCACGCATATCTGTTTTCTTAAAAACAAAGCAAAAGGTAACCAATTAGTCCTTATTACTTATTCCATCGTAAGCGAATCCTTATAACTGCACAGTCACCTTGCAAAACATTCCGTCAAGAAATCACATCACTGCAGATTGACCATTTCCTGGTTTTAAGCCACGTGACACCCTCGTGAATGCAGCCATTTCTGTGTTAAGCGCTCCGTCTGGGTCTGACGTGCACAGGTGGGTTACCTGCATCCTGGATGTGATTCTTTCCAGGGGACCACCCTAACTCTTGGCTCTGTGTGACTTACACTGGATTAGACTGGTGATCTCTTATGTTCTAGAAGGCACTAGCAAGTGTTACTGAGGGCTGGGACATTCCATAGAAACCCAATCCAAGTCCTGTCCTGTTGAATGGATTCCAACTCATGGAGGCCCGATAGGGCGGAGGAGAAGGGCGCCCCATAGGGGATCCTAGGCTGCCCCAGCTTCTCCCACGAAGCGGCTGGTGAGCCCACAACCCAATGCTTAAGTCACTGCCCCACCAGAGAAGCTGAAACTGTCGCAACCCACTGACATTGAGTTGATCCCAACTCTTGGGACCCTATAGGACAGGGTAGAGTTGCCTCTGTGGGGTTTCCAAGACTACACACAGGAGCAGAAGCCTCAGCTTCCTCTCTTGGAGCCGTTGGGTTCAAACTGCTGACCTCGAGGTGAGCAGACTGAGACATAACCCCCAACGCCACCAGGGCTCCTCATGGGAAGCCCCCTGGTCCAAGCTGAACTACAAAGTTGGGTTAAACAAAACTCCAGGATTGGATTAAAAATAGAGAAAGCAGGGTCGCAGCAGGGCTCCCGTGAGCCTTTTTTACGTTCGGGTGTACACTCCTTCCCCAGGCAGAACTGCAGGGCTCAGCCTTCCCAAAGCCCACACGACGGTGAACATCTTTCTAAAGGCGCCAAGTGGGAGCTTGGAGTCCACCCAGAGGCACCTTGAAAGAACGGCCTGCTGATCTACTTCCAAAAAACGTCAGTCACTGGACACCCCATGGAGAGCAGTTCTACACTGACACTTGAGGGGTCCCCAGCATCCAGAGCACCCCCCTCCCCATCCCAACAGTACCTGGTGGGCTGGTGGACCAGGGAAGGAGGGCACCACAGGGAAAGCCAGTCTGAGGCTTCTCAGACTTTGGGTCCAGGAACCAACCCAGCATCTGCTGCCTCCTCAGAACACCAGGGCTCCTTCTTCCATGCCTCGTTCTTTCCCCCCCGACCCTGCCAATGCCAGCCCTGGCTTTCTCTCGCTGCCATGATGCCTGCTCTCCAGGCCCCTGCCTCTTCTCCTGGGTTCCACCCTCCCCACTTTTCGGACCCCCTCTCACACTCCTGTCTGATCGTGCCAATCACCAGACAAGACATGACAGCTACTTCCTTGGTCAGCCTGCCTCAACCTACCTCCTCCTCCTCCTCCTTCACATGCTTGAAGTGAACTTGCGTGTCACGAGAGCCTCCGAGTCCACGTCCGCTCGACTCACCTTCTCTGACTAAGTCTGCCCCGTTCCCACTGTAGCTTTGGTCTGTGCACATGTGGGCCTGGGTCTCCATCAGAAGGGGAGCTGGTAGGACCACTGAGGAAAACTGCTGGTGGTTGGTCAAAAAGTTGAACATCAAGCTAGACCACGTGACCCAAGCATCCAATCCTAGGTGTACTCCCAGAAGAATGGAGAGCAGGGTCCCACACAGAAACCTGTGCCCCCGTGTGCACAACAGCCAAATGACGGAACCCACCGAAATGTCCATCAACAGGGGGACGGACGAGCAGAACATTGGTGGCAAATGTTCCTACACGGGAATAGCTACCGAGCCCAGAGGCAGAAGAGGTCCTGACGGTATGCCACCACGTGGGTGAACGGGGTCCTTCTGTGCCTGCCTATTGCACCGACATACGACCATACAATCTCACTTATAAGAAATACATAGTGGAGGGAGGGGGGAACTGAGGCGCTGATACCAAGGGCTCAAGTAGAAAGCAAATGTTTTCAGAATGATGATGGCAACAGATGGACCAATGTGCTTGACACAATGGATGGGTGGATGGATGGTGATAAGAGTTGTACGAGCCCCAGTAAAATGATTTAAATAAAAAAAAGAATTGTATGAACCCCCAATAAAATGATTTCAAAAAAAGAAAGAAATACACAGTGAGAGAGAAATCAAGACGATTCGTACTGCTGGGGGTGGGCGGGAGGGGAGACAGGAGAGTGTTCCTTGCTGTTTTTGCTTTCAGGGCCGTTGGGTTGGTTGCAGCCCGAGTGACCCAGCACCGGCCCTGCGCTGTCCTCACTGCAGTGTGAGCCCACTGTTGTGTCGATCCATCTTGTTGAGGATCTTCCTCGCTCTCGCTCCCCCTCTACTCTGCTGAGTAGATCGATGTCCTTCTCCAGGGGCTTGTCTCTCGCCAACACGTCCCAATGGAGCGAGACGAGGTCTCACCGCCCTTGCCTCTAAGGAGCGTGTTGGCCGTACTTCCTCCCACGCAGATCTGGTTGTCTGTCCTGTTGGCAGTCCGCCGCACTTTCCACACTCTCGCCAGCACCACCCTTCCAACGCACCCATTCTCCCGCGGTCTTCCTTAGTCAATGCTCAACTTCCACGTGCATGAGAGGTGACTGAAAACACCCTGACTTGGGTCAGGCACACCTTAGTCCTCAAAGTAGCACCCTTGTTTTTCAACACTTTACAGAACTCTCGTGTAGCAGGGCTACCCGAGTCGATGCCTCGGTTGATCTCTTGACCACTGCTTCCATGAGCATGGAGCGTGGATCCAGGTGAGAGTTTTCCCGAGGGGGCATTATGTGCTTGGTCATGGTGATGGCAGACTTTGGAATTGGATAGCCCAAACGAGCACAAACCTGAAGAATGTAGCGGGTGTCCCGCTGCAGGTTGCTAGTATAATACAGAATGTAGCGGGTGTCCCGCTGCAGGTTGCTAGTATAATACAGAAACGGTGGAATTGGCAATGTTGCCTTGCGCATCTTTTCACCACAATAAACACCTAACAGCAGGAGAGGCTTGTCCTCAGGCTGCCTTGGGGGGGGGGGCGCAAATCCTACGTGGGGAGAGACGGACCAGGGGGGAAATGGGGTGAGGGTAGTGCAGAATTTTCTACCTCCACCTTCCACCCAAATAGAGAAAGTCACGATCTATAGGTGCTACCTCTGGCAGAGAGACCTTCTTTTCTGTGCCCTGGGCCCATGGTTCCCCTCCTCCCATCCCCATGGCAACCAGTGTGTGAGGCCTTACTGATGGAGCTGTCAACCAGGGGCTTTGGGTCTAGGGCTCCTACCTCCTGACTGGCATTTGCACCTCCCTGTGCCCCGCCCCCTTTCCCTGCTTTCCTTTCTTCATCTGGTGCCCAAGCACGGAGCCTCTCCAGGCGTGGCGCCTCGCCTAGGAGATGAGAAAAAGGGGTAGTTCATCTGTGGGCTTCCACTGAACATCTATCAGGGGCTCCCCTGATGCAGGTGGAACAAGGCAGTAATCATGGAGGAGACCATTGACGGCGTGTTCTGGGCCACTCTCATAGACATTATTTCATTTACTCATAAATCATAAACTGTCAGCAGCATTGGAAGGGGCTTTGGGATGCTACACTGTAGCGGCTTTCAGACTTGCTTTAAGCCAGCCCCTTTTTGCTCCCCGCACCCCCTCCCATGGAATGTTTCTGTAGCCACTCTCTCCGTGTGCAACAAAACCAAGGGAACTGGGAGCGCGCCGGGCGGAACTCAAGTCCTCGCCCCTCAGCCTCTCCCTTGCCTTTAGAAAATGCTGGACCCCTTAAAACCACCTGGAACCCACAGATTTAGCCCAACCCTCTGCTTCACAGAAGAGACCACAGGGTCAGAGAAGGGGGCCCACGGTAAATTCAGGCTGCCTGCACTTGCCACATCTCCTGGCCTACAAGAGGCGTGGCTCGCGTTTCTTCCTCTCCTGGGGATGTGTGCTCTGGGGAGTGGGCTCAGCAAGCCTCCGTTGCCTGGAGAGGCAGAGCCAGATCTTTGTTTGTGCTGTGGACCAGGGTGTGCAAGATGGAGAGGCACCCTCTGAGCAAGTGGTCTGGGAAGCCCCTGCAGATGCCCCAGGCGGGTGAGCCTGGATCTTGGGCACCAGAAGCTCTCTGTCTCTCCAAGCCAGGCTCCTCTCCTCAGGCTGTCAAACATAGCTCATTGGAAACCTGCAGCACATCATGGTCGAGGGGCCGCCCTCATTTTTCCAGCAGAGCAGGCTTGCTGCTCTGGGTGGGGACTAGAAACAACTGCTCCTTGCCCTGGGAGTGCTTGATTCTGGAGAGCTCTTGGCCACTGGAAAGTCCAGGTTTGCCAGCACCCAGCCAGGGGGTGGGTCTGCACAGCAGGGGCCTTGCCAGTCCCACCTGGCTTGTTCACCAGGCCTCCGGAGGAGGAGGAGCATCAGCTGACACCTGGTGAGAACAGTGCCTGCCAGTGTCAGAGTGGGAGGGAGGTGGGTCCGCTGCGCATCTCACGGGAACAGCTCTGCGCCGGGCTCAGGCGAAGGGTGCCACGCCGCCTACATGGGGGAAGCAAGGGGCAAGCAGACCACAGCACAGAACAGCCAAGTTGCAAGACACTTGTTCGGGCGTGACAAGGGAGTTGTGGGGGTAAATAATGAAGGTGGTGGGGGGCAGCAGGGCGCTCTAGAACTGATTGTGATTGCACAATTCATGTCAAAGGTGATTTATCCAATTGGGGGGGGGGTGCTCTGAAAGTGATGTGGTGGTGACTGCTCAGTGCCGCTTGATGTGATTGAACGATTGAATTGTATGATAGGTAAATTATGTGCCAATCCAACTGTCGGAGGCCCCCCCAAAAAAGATTTGAGGCTGGCTGTAGAGAGCGGTCATTGGCGGTTGAGAGGGAAGTCTGTCCTTCTGTGTGGGAGAGCTGGGTTCAACGTCGAGCGATGCGCATGTGCTCAGTGGCCACGGCCAGTGGAGGGTGGTAGGCTTCCGTGGGGAGCAGGGTTCTGTGGCGCGTCCAGCCCAAGATTTAGAAAGGACGGGCGACGGACTTCTGAAAATTCTCCAGTGAAAACCGTCTGCCTCATCACGGTCTGATTGGCACCAAGTAACCCGAGCTGGTGCAGGACCGACCAGGCAGCACCTTGTTCTCTGATGCTCGGGCCCCACGTGAGTTTGGCAGTGGCTGGCTGGCAGCTCACAGCACCAGCACGGAGCTGGGATGACCGGGAGCATTTTGTAGTCATTCCACACAGGTAACTTGAATAGCTTCCGTGGGGCTGGCTGCGAGGCACTAGAGAAAGATAAATACCGACTCTCTCCTAAGGGTCTTCCTGGAAGACTTCCCTGACCCCAGGACAGGTGGCAAAAATGATTCCCATGGAGTCCATTCCAATTCCCAGCGTCCCTTTAGCATCGGGAGGAACTGGCCCTGTGGGTTTCTG
>NW_022111357.1:6629330-6659726 GCF_000313985.2 Echinops telfairi
CTTAACCACGATGCCAGCAGGGCTCCTCGGTCCGGGTCAAGGCCTTTTCTTTTGTGTTTCCATCCGGACTCTTGTGTTTTCTGCGTGATGGGAGTCACAGCTGTGTTTCTGCTTCTCTACTGCGGGCTGGGCTCCCTGTCGGGTCTTTGAGCCGTGAATGGTGCCTGGCACCGAGCAGGCAGCCCTCAAATGCTCACGGGGAGAAGAAGAGAAGGCGAGCTGAGACAACTGCCCTGCATCAGCTCTAACCTTCGACCAGCGGTTCTCAACCTTCCCAGAGCGCGGCCCTGTCATACAGTCCTCATGTGGCGGGGACCCCCAACCATAACATTCTTTTCGTAGCTACTTCCTCACTGTCATGTTGATACTGTGATGAATCATCATGTCAATATCTGATACACAGGGTGTATTTTCATTGTTACAAATTGAACATAATTGACGCATAGTGATTCATCACAAAGCAATAGTAATTCTATATTGTGAAATATTTATTTCTAATGACAAATCAATGAAATTTTGTCTTGAAGCATGGTGTAGCATGGGTAACATAGGTGGGCAGAGCTACACGTGGGCGGACTCGCCTGGAGGTGGAGGAGCGGTGTCTCGGCTCCTTAGACCATCGGAAATATGTGTTTTCCAATGGCCTTAGGCAACCCCTGTGAAAGGGTCGTTCGACCCCCAACGGGGTCAAGACCCACAGGCTGAGAACCGCTGCCTTAGACCAAAGAGATGACCTGAAGTCTTCTGGAAAAAAAAGTCTGCCTGGAGCCTTGTACTCATTGAAGGACTAGCTCAATGGGATCCAAAGGACAACAGTCACTCTAGTGATTAGACAGGAACCTTGGGGACAGTGAGCTGAAGTTAACGGGCGGAGCAACTCCGAAAAGAAGGTACAAGAGTGGTTACCCAACTAACTCGAAGAATGTAATCCATGTCGCAGAATTGTACACTGGAAACTTCAACTGGTGTCTGTTTTGCTGCGTGTATTCTCAACACAGCAGCAAGATACTTTTGAAACAGAGAGAGAACTTTGACAAGCTTCCCATGGGCTTCCTTCAAAGTTGGAGAACGTACCCGCCAGCATCAGGGGTCTTCGAAGAGACCCTGGGCTTGAATGTTGGTGTGTGGGTGGACATTGAGGGCAGAGCCAGGAGGTAGGTGGGCAGCTGCGGGAGGCCCTGGGCCTTATGCCAACTCCATCCCTGACTTTTCTCCCTGCCCCCAGTCAGGTCTTCAGTGAGAGAGATCCAGGAGTGGTAATAGGATGTAGACCGGTGAGGAGGCCTTGGCAAAAGTGATGCTTGGGAAGCAGAAGAGTAATCCAGTAAATCAGGGTGCTTTCATGCTCCGATTCTCAGAGGCGGGTGGGACATGGGATTGGTAGACTGCCTTGGGTAGAGAACAAGAGACTCTCCCTGCAGGCTAGAGGCTACACCAGGGGCCTTTCTTCTCAGGCCACTCTGGGCGGAGGGGCTCTTTGCCCTGTGGAGCCTGCAGAGAGGCTGGCTCGGAGGGTGGGGGTGAGGAAATCCTCCTCAGGTGGCTCTTGGCAGTGGCTTCCTCACCCCCACAGCTCCAGGAAGCAAGGAGACAGACACTTTGAGGGGGAGTGTGGCACCTGGATATTACACAACATAATGGAACCAGCCAAGTGGTAAATGTAGCTCTTAAATAGGTTTTGTGTTCCCCATTAACTACCCTGATGTTGATTAACCCTGACAGCCAGGGAGAAAGGGCTGGTCGACAAGTTTCCCATGACAAAACCTCCCTGCTTCCCAGGGCTGCGAGAGAGTTCAGGCTGCCGATTCTGCTGTGCATTGGAAACCGCATATGATGCTGGGTCAGGGTGGTAGGTGGGACCTGCTCTCTCAAAGGAATCTTGGGGGCTGGTTAACCTCAGGATCCTATATACTTTCCACCTGCTCTCTTCCCCCCTAGGTACCTCTACTATCCACCCCAAGTTGAGTTGGCCACGCAGCTTGGGAACTAGGTATAAAGTAATGCCCTGTCATGGCATAATAGAGGTGGAGAGGGGACCCGACGAATGGAGGGGTTCCATCTGGAGGTCCCCTGGGAACAGACTTTCCCACTGCAATCTGAATTGAACGGCCAGTGGTTTCTGAGTTGTCTCTTGGCCTTCTTTAGGTATACCTCCAAACGTGGCACTGGGGAGGGTGGCCTTCCTGGAGGAGAGGTGGCGTTACTGAGATCCACTCTCAAGAGTTAACGAGAACATGGAAGTTACCTGAGAACCCAGGGACTATCCCCCCAGGATTTCAGGCTTTCTGAAGTAGGGATGCTGATTGAGACCATCGATGACTCCAGAAATCTGGTAACTCCTCAGGTTGGCCTCAGCCCTGTGAGGCAACAGAAACGATCATAATGGAAGGAACCTGTGGACTTGCCCTCGGGGAGAATCGGGCAGGACACACTGAGGGGTGTGTGCAAGGATTGCCAGTCGGTAATCCCACTTCACAGGTGTGTCGGTGCCTCCTAAGACGGAAGGGGTAGGGTGTGCCCTTAGACTTGCAAGAAGGAAGAAAATGTCCACAGAAAGTCAGTTGGGGGGTAGAGAAGTCACCCCAGAGTTTTAACCTCAGGGTGTTGAGCCTGGAGGAATGGTTCTCTATTTCCTACTACCATCAGAGCTTCCCCAATCACCCCTCAGTCTCAAACTAGATCTTGTTCAGACACGTTATGACAAGTTTATCTTGTTGGGGGGGAAATGAAACTCATGCGTAGTGTTTGCATTGTATGTACTTTCCACGAACTTTTGAAGTATCTGTATACACACACACACACACACACACACACACACACACACGCACACACACACACCATTGTTAGGTGCTGTTCGGTGCCATTGAGTCAGTTCCAACTCCTAGCAACTCAATGCACAAGAGAACAAAACGCTGCCTGGTCTCACAATGGGTCTTATGCCTGAGCCCAGTGTTGCAGCCACCGTGTCAACCCATCTCATTGAGGGCCTGCTTCTGTTTCTCATCCCTCCACTTTACCAAGCCCGGTGTTCTTCTCCAAGGGCTCGTCTCTGCTGGTAACACGTCCAAAGTGTGTGAGATGAAGTCTCACCACCCTTGCTTCTAAGGAGCACGTCGGCCGGCCGCACTTCTCGCCAGACTGGTTCACTCGTCCTTCGGCAGCCCATGGCACTTCCCACCCTCACGCCAGCACCACCATTCAAACACACCCATTCTCCTCCGGCCTTCCTTAGTCAATGTTCAACTTTCACATGCAAAGGAGGTGATTGAAAACATCATGACTTGGACCAGGCACACCTTAGTCCTCAAAGGAACATCCTTGCTTTTCAACACTTTGAAGAGGTCTTGTGCAACATATTGACCTAATGCAGTGCATCCTTTGATCTCTTGACTACTGCTTCCATGAGCATTGATGGTGGATCCAAGCAAGACAAAGTCCTTGACAACTTCAATATTTTCTTCTCTCATCATCTCCTGGTTCAGTTGTGAGGATTTGGGTTTTCTTGATATTTAGTTTTAACCCACACCGAACGAAGGCTGCAACCCCTGATCTTCACCAGCAAGTGCTTCGAGTCCTCCTCACTTATAGTAAGCACGGTGGTGTCACGTGCATGTCGCAGGTTAAATTAGCCTTCCTTCCATCCAAACGTTGCATTCTTCTTCATAGAATCCATCTTCTCTCATTTCTTGCTCGGCATACAAATTGAATAAATAAGGTGAGAAGATACAACTCCGGCACACACACCGTCCCTGATTGAAACCATGCAGTGTTCCCTTGTTCTGTTCGCACAACCGCCTCCTGCTCCATGGACAGGTCCTGTATGAAATGTTCTGTCATTTGGGTGAGTAGTTTGTCTTCCAGATTTCTTGGCGTAGATGAGATGCATGCTTCCAGTGCTTCATCAGCTTTTAGGAACATTTCTCTGAGTAGTCTGTCAATCCCTGGAGCCCTGTTATTAGCTAATGCTTTCATTCCAGCTTGGACTTCTTCCTGCAGCACCACTGGTTCTAGTTCACATGCTACCTCCTGAAATGGTGGCATGTCAGTTCCATTTTGGCACAGTGTATCCTTTCCACCTTCTTTCAATGCTTCCTGTGCCTTTCAGTATTTTGCCCATCAAGTCTTTCAATATTACAACTCCAGGAATTTTTCCCTTTAATTCCCATGAATTTCTGAAGTATATGTGTGCATGTGTGTGTAGGTATATGTATGTATATATATATATATTGCTCATGAACTTTTGAAATTTGTATGCATATGGATGTGTGTGTGTATCTATTATACACATTTTGTGTGTGTGTGTGTGTGTGTGTGTGTGGAGGGAGTCCCTGATGACAGTTGCAGTTAATGAGCTCCTGATACATCTATATTGAAAGTTCGAGTCTAGTCATTTCACCAAAGAACCCTCCTGCTTGGGCACCTTCCTCGGGGGAACTGCTTCCGTCAGTTCCGCGTCTGTGGAGGCAACACTCAGGTTTTGCCCATTTATAATTCGCTTCTCTCATCTGCCCCTTGCATCTCTCTGTGAGTTGCCTGCCTCTGCCTCCCCAGTTCTTATCCCACTGCTCTGACACCACCCCCCCATCTCTGCCCGCGAGAAAACCTCCGCAAGCTCATTCAGCACACCCACCCAGAGGTAAGTTTCAGCGCTGGCCTTTAATTCTAGTCTGTTTCACTTCAGAGCTCATGCTCTTTCCATCGCCCCGTGTGGTGTTCACATAAAAGTGCTCATCAGAGCACAATCTATAAAATTAAAAAAAATGGGAAATAACCTAAATGTTCAACAATTAGGGGGCTGTTCAGTAAATCATGATGTATCCATTTGTTAGAACATTATACCGACATTAAAAATGATCATTACAGAGACAGTATAGCAACTTGGGGAAAGGTTGATGATAAGATACTAAGTGAAAACACAATGCAAACACCACAATTGCCTTGATTGCAACGATGGAAAATATGTCAGTGTGTCAACAAGGATTGCAAGATAATATGCAGAAGTGAAAGATGGCTGTGTTAGTGTGGAGGAGTTATGCCCCCCCTTTAAATGAATCACTTCTCTTCTGGCTCAATTTTAATTTCCCTGTGAGATCGTTTTCAGTGCTGGTGAAGAGCATACAGAATATAAGTGCAGGCAAGGCCAGGGTCTGAGACACGGCCACAATAGGAAACTCCCGAGCGTGGTGAAGCTGGGTCCTTCATGCTATAGTGTCCACCTCCAATGTGGATAAGACTCTGGCGGTGAGAGTCCTACAGACCTGGATGAGAATCCCATATCCACTACCACTACTAGCTGCCGCCTGAGCCGGGACAGAGCAGTAGCCCCTACAGAAATGCAGTCAAGGCACCCAAACATAGATGATGTTCCAATACATTTCTATTTCAGAGAATGTCTGACTGACCTTTCTCCCAAAAATCAACACAAAATGTTTACAGACTGACTCTCTACTCTCTGGCAAAGAGACCTAAACAGAAATGTGCTTCGTTCGAACCCACCAGAAGCTCTGTGAGCGGTTGGCTCCCATAAAAAGTACAGTCTTTAACACCCTCTAGGCAGATATATTCTGTCACACGGGGTCACTATGAGTCTAAATCAATTCAACGGCACATAGCAACAACCACAACCCCTAGGAATGCATGGTTTCAATATTTGGGGAATAGCATGGAAGAACATTGGGCCACTAACTGCAAGGTCAGCAGTTTGAAACCACTAGCACTCCTCCGGAGAAAGGAAAGTTTCGACTCCTGTGAAGAGTGTCAGTCTCAGCAACCCACGGGGCAGTTCTACCCTGTTCTACAGGGTTGCTTCTGAGTATCAATCAACTCAATGCCATGGAGGCATAGAACACGGAGGACGCTGTCCATGGTCCTCAACCGGTGCTGCACAAGCTTGTTCTCCGGGAAGATGTAAGGGCTGGTGTTGCTCCCATCTTACCTCATGCTTCCTGGGCACTGCATTTCTTCTACCTGCGACAATGTGATTTTCATCAGCTGGGGGCTGCAACATAATAGGATTTCTGCAAATGTGCAGGAAAGAAATTGGGACAATGTACAGGTTGAGGACCAGGGAAGGTAGATGACACAGCTGCCCTCACTCAGTTAGCATTCTGGTGAACGACAGCAACGCATGCCATGTATTATGTGAAAAAAAAAAAAGTTGACTTCCATGTTTCTAAGTCACTGTGAGCAGTGACCCCGGAAGGGAAACCATGGGCCTGGCAGCGTTTGCTGAGGTTCGGCTGTTGTCCTGGGGTTTTGGTATACTTTGCAAAGTGCGGAACTGTGACTCCGGTGATTTGCCCCACACACTATCTCCAAAATGTTTGATAGAGAAACTCTGATGGGAAGTATTCTGTGACCACGTGTCCCTACCATGTTCTTCCTTTATTGCTGCCTTACTCTGTGTTCAGGTAATCACTCTTGTTTTCCCTCCCTCCCCTTTCCAGCTATTTCTGTCTGTCAGGGAAACACTGTGCAGCTTTCTTTAAAATTTAATTCTACTCTACAAAATATATTTAAAATATTCAAGAGGGGGGAAAAAGACTTTTACGTAGGAGTCGCTTGCATTAGCACTGTTTCTCCCAGCATAATCAAGTTAATGAGTGCCCCCTTAGAATTTAATGCAAAGTTACTTTCACACTGGTGGGAGCTTCAGAGATCGCTGAATAGATAACTAATAGCCTGGATTCCCTTGGCAACCAAGGTAAACTTAGATTCTGATTGGGCAAAAAGTAAAAACTAGTCACAGAAAGCATAGAATTAAGCACAAACAGCCATATTTGTCAACAGGCTCTTTGGAGCGATAGTTAGGTAAGGTGGAAGCGGGTTGGGGTGGAGGCAGGTGGTGAACTCGGAGTTAGTTGCCTGAGTTTTCTTTTTTAGATGACGGGATCTGGTCTGGATTTTTCTGGAGATGCTGGAAAGTAGGCATGATATCCAATGTTCATAAAAACAAGAGCCAAGAAAAGCCAGTTTTGGAAGCGGGGTTTATCCCCGAGCTGCTGGAGCAGGCCGTCAACGGACAGTGAGGCCCACTATCACTCTGTTGTCCTGGCAGCACGAGGCGCCAGTGCTGCCCACAAGGCCGCCCACACCAGAGCATGCTCCAAGACACTGCGCACACCCATCCGTCTTTGGAACCTGTGGACTCCTTCTACGTTGTTGCTGCTGCTAGGCGCCATTGAGTCTGTTCCAAACCACCAAGACGGGACACACACAGGATGAGCCACCACCCCACTGTGCGCCACCCTGACAATTGCTCTTATGTTTGAGCCCTTTGTTGTAACCACTGTGCCAACCCATCTCACGGAGGGTCTTCCTCTTTTCTGATGCTCTCTACTGAACAAAGCATGACGTCCTGGCTGCCTCCTATCACTTGACTTTGTTTACCTCTGCCGAATTAATTCAAGCCTTTATAGTGTCTCATTTGAACGATGGCAATATCTTCCTAGCTGATCTCCACATTGTCCAGAAAGGTTCTACCTAACATGAAATACCAGTCATGCCTTTTCCTGCATACCACCCTTCAAAGACTTCTTAACTATAAATTCTCTACTATTGCCTACCCATCATCCATGTATCGGTTTGCCATATTGCGGTGACTTGAGTGATGCCATGATGCTAGAAACTGTGCAACCATTCTTGAAAATGTCAGCAGGGTCCGCCCATGGTGGCTAGATTTCATGGGAGCTTCCAGACTGAGACAGACTAGGCAGAAAGGACTGGCAATCCACTTCTGAATGTTAGCCAGTGGAGACCCTACGGCTTAAAGGACGTTCCCTAAGGCTTAGACATGCTTACCTTGGAAATGGAGAAGGGCATTGTGCTTGGTAAATTGAAGGGCCAGTGAAGGTGAAGAAAATCCTCGAAGAGATGGATCGATACAGTGGATGGATCGACAATGCAGCAGACATTGGTCAAGAAGATGATGCAGTGATTGTGAAACTGGACAGTGTTTCATTCTGTTAAGCATAGAGTTTCCATAAGCCCTGGCCAATTTGATGGCACCAAATAACAACAGCAGCAACAACAACCAATTATGGAACACACAGCCTTGCGATTTCACTTCATTTCCCCTCCTCAACCGCATCTCTTATGTCTCCACTAGCCCATCCCTTCCACCACGTGTCTGTCAGTTTATCCTACTGCAGTGGCTTCTCTGTGGCTGTGATGCTAGAAGCTATGTCACTGGTATTTCAAATGCCAGCAGGGTCACCCACAGTGAAGAGGTGTCAGCGGAGCTTCCAGGCTAAGAACAGACCGCAAAGAAGGTCCTGGTTCAGCCCCTGGAAGCCTGAGGCCTAGCATGGAAGCATTTTCAAATACTTTGGCAGAGCGATTGGCAGCAGATGGGCCCCTCAGGTTTGAGGGTACTCGAAACGTGATGGAAGAGGAGATGATGTATTGGGAGAGTGGGGAGTCAATCATGGTGACCTGAGTCCTGTAGCCTATGGGAGCGGAACCTTCTGGATGTCATTTGCTGCTAGGGTACAGCTCAAGATAAACAACTACAGAAAACATTCTATTGTTAGGAACTCGGAAAGTGTAAAGTATGACTTCAGGAAAATTGGAAGTGGTAAAAAATGAAATGGAACACATGAACATTGATATCCTAGGTATCCATAAGCTGAAATGGACTGGTCTTGGTCATTTTGAGTCAGAAAATTGTATGATCTACTATGCTGGGACTAACACAATCAAGAGGAACAGCGCGGCACTCACGGTCAGAAAGGATCTTGCTAAATCTATCACGAAGTACAATTCTAACAGTGGCAGGGTTATATCTATCTGCCTTCAAGGAAATCCAATCAACACAACTAGTGTTCAAAATCATGTATCAACCACAAAAGCAAGTGATGAAGAGATTGAAGAATTCTACCAACAACTTCATTCTGCAATTGATCAAACACACAAGCAAGATGCATTGATAGCTATTTGGTGATTGGGATATAAAAGTTGGAAACAAAGAGGAAGGAACAGTAGGTGGAAAATACGGATAGAAATGAAGCTGGAGATTTCATGATAGAGTTTTTGAAAATCCAAGGACTTGTTCATAGCAAATACCTTTTTTCAACAACAAAAAAGCAACTATACACATGGACTTCCCCAGATGGAACGCACAGAAATTGAATTGACTACATTCAATTTCTGTGGGAAGACAATATAAAGAAGCTCAATTTCAGCAGCTAAAACCAGACCAGGGGCTGACTGTGGAACAGACCATCAATTGCTCATATGTAAGTTCAGAATAAAGCTAAGGAAAATGAAAACGAGTCTACAGGAGTCAAAATATGACCTTGAGTCTATCCCAGTTGACTTTTGAGAACATCTTAAGAACACATTTGACACATTGATCACTAATGAGAGGAAAGCTGCTGAGCTGTGGGAGGACGTCAAGACCATTATTCATGAAGAAAGCAAAGGGTCATTAAAAAGACAGGAAAGAAAGAAAAGATCAAAGTAGATACCAGAAGAGACTCAGAGACTTGCTATCAATCATAGAGTAGCTAAAGCAAATGGGAGAAAGGCTGAAGTCAAGGAGATGAATAGAAACTTTCAAAAGGCAACTCAAGAAGGCAAAGCTAAGAATTATAAAGAAGTGTGCAAGGACCTTAGACTTAGAAAAGCAAAAGGGAAGAGCGTGCTCGGCATCTCTGAAACTAAAAGAACTCAAGAAAAAAGTCAAGCCTCGAATTACAATTTTGAAAGATTTAGAGGCGAAACATTGAATGATGCAAAAAGCATTAAGGGAAGATGGAAAGAATACACGGAGTCCCTGAACCAAACAGAACTAGTGGACAGTCCTTGCACATAAACAAGAACCAAGGGTGCTGAAGGAAGAAGTTCAAGCAGCACTAAAGGCAGTAGCCCAAAACAAGGCTCCAGGAATTGACAGAATACCCACTGAAATGTCTCAGAAGCCCTGGAAGCACTCATTCGTCTATGCCAGGAAAATTGGAAGGCAGCTTCCTGGCCAAAGGACTGGAAGAGATCCATATTTGTGCCCATTCCAAAGAAAGGTGACCCAACAGAATGCTCAAGTTATAGAACAATGTCACTGATATCGCACACAAGTAAAGTTTTGCTTAAGATCACCCAACAATGGTTGCAGCGGTGCATTGACAAGGAGCTGCCAGAAGTTCAGGCCGAATTCAGAAGAGGGCATGATACCAGGGATGTCATTGCTGAGGTCAGATGGATCTTGGCTCAAAACAGAAAACCAGAAAGATGTTTACTTGTGTTTCATTGACTATGCAAACATATCCAACTGTGTGGACCATAATAAATTATGGATAATTTATGAAGGAGAATGGGAATTCCAGAACACTTTATTGTGCTCATTTGAATCAAAAGGCAGTTGTGGGAGCAGAAAGAGGGAATACTGCATGATTAAAATAAGGAAGGATGTGTGTCAGGGTTGTATCCTCTTACCATACTTGTTCAATCGGTGTGCTGAGCAAATCATCAGAGAAGCTTGATTATACAAAGCAGCGTGCCGTATTATGATTGGAGGAAGGCTTATTAACAACCTGCAGTATGCAGATGTCACAACCTTGCTTGCTGAAAGGGAGGAGGAATTGAGACACTTGTTTATGAAGATCAAGGATCGCACCCTTGAGTATGGATTACAATCTAATGGAAAGAAACCGAAAATCCTCACCAGTGGACCAGTAGATTATAAGTGGTGAAAATGTTGACGTTGTCAAGGGTGTTGTCTTGTTCTGATCCACAATCAGTGCTTATGCAAGCAGTAGTCAAAAGACCAAATGATTGCCTTGGGTAAATCTGCTGCGCAGACCTCTTCAAAGTGCTGAAAAGACAGGGTGTTTCTTTGAGGACCAAGGTGCACCTGACCCAAGACAGTATTCTACAGTGCATCACATGCATGTGGAAGTTGGACGTTGAATAAGGAAGGCCATAGAAGAATCAGTGCATTTGATCAGTGGGGCTGGACAAGAATACTGAAAGTATCACGGGCTCCTCAAAGAACAAACAGATCTGTATTGGCAGAAGTAAGGCCAGAGTGCTCCTTAGAGGCAAGGATGACAGGGCTTCATCTTACATACTTTGGATATCTTGTCAGTCCCTGGAGAACGACATCTGTGGGATTATAAAGAGACTTTCCCCCAGCTTTGTTTCCCCCAAAGACATGCCAAACATTAGGAGCTTTTTGCCAACATATGGTGGGAGACCAGATGCTTAGAGACATCCTCCCTAAAGGCAGTCAGTTGCCAGACAACTGTCTGGTCCCACCAAGGTAGGGCCTGCTCCCTGCTGTTAAGGACAATGGGCTACTTCTCCCTAAAGGCTTGTGACCATTAGCTTGGTTCATGTAGGCAGGGGTTTACACCCTACTGATAATGGTTTCTATGGAGATCCAGAGAACAGGTCAAACCGGCTCAGTGACATCCAAAGTTAGGTTGACATCCTGAATCTAGCTAGGATCCTTCCTTCTTGTCACATGTATACCCCAATCCCTCCTCTTCCTATTCATGTATATCCCTAGATTGTCCCCCTCTCATTGCTGTATAACCTATAGTGCAACCCCTTCCTGTGATGTATGTCTTTACCTGTAATTAGGGCACTTGCACGCCCCCCAAGGATATGTAGGCCGGGGTCAGCAATAAAGAGCTCTCTCGGCTCCCCTCTGGGCCTCTGGTTGGTTCCCCCTCTCCTCTCCACCATCCTCACTCCCCTGTTCCCTTTCCCCTTGTCCTCCTTCCCCTCCCTCTCTCTCCACGTGGACCACCCAGTGAGGCTGAGGTGAGCATGCTACCATGAAATGTCTCTGACTGCATTATTTCAATCTCTCTTCTACCTCTCATGCTCTCTGACATTACTATAATCTTTACTTAATATCGCTGTACAATTGCGTCTCATCCTGTTTGGTGAAGTGGAGGGGCAGTGAAAAAGGGGAAGGCCCTAGAGGAGATGGACGGACACCCCGGCTGCATCAATGTGCGCAGGCCTAGAAACCATAGGCAGATGGCGCAGGACCTTTCAGCGCATCGTTCTGTTGCACGTAGGGTTCTGTGGGTGGGAGCTAACTTAATGGCACCTAAAATCAACAGCCCATCCAATCAGTTTTCTATGGTGACACAGTGTTTGCCTTGGGCTGGGATCGCATGGTCCGCAGTTCGAAACCACCAGCAGCTCTGAGGGAGAAGGCCTGGGCTTTCTCCTCCTGTAAATAGTTACCGTTTGGCAAGCCTCAGCGGGTGACTGAGCGTCCGCATTGACTCGATGGCATGAGTCTGCTTTCTGTTTTCCAGACATTCAGAACAACCCCCATTTCCATTAATTTTTGCGACATGCTCTTCCTTTCCCTCCTGCAATCATCTGACTGGGATTCTCTCTCTCCCCCGCCTTCCCTTTCCCAACCACCATATAGTTTTCTGAATTCAGGGACGTTATTACCCAACATCCACCTCTAGCCATGACCTCCTTCAAAGTCTGGGCTCATTGATTGCTCTTATTTTATATTCCTCAGACACGGAATACATATCTCTATTTTAGCAGCTACCTAGCTCCTTGCCTCAACTATGCATTTGCTCATCAGCCCGCGTTTACCCTCGGCTCCTGTAGGGCAGGGACTGTATCTTGTTTCTTGTAGTACCCCAGCTCTTAGCACCCTGGCTGGCATGTTGTTGGGACTCAGTAACTGGTTGCTGAGTCAATAAACAAACTCAAGATTCCAAGTAGAAATTAATTAGACACAAGGTTGAAAGTGAAACTATAATAAGTTCTGTCCCTAGACATTGCATTTATTAAAAATTTTTTTTCAAATGGGGTTTTCTCCAAATTCTAGAGCTAATGCCACACCAATATTTGTGAAAATTTATGCTTTCAGCTGAACACAAAAAATAGTATTTGTGCACAAATGGCAGCTGTCAGTGAAGTCTGGACCTTCAAACGACTAAGTGCTGGGGAGGACAGAGAGAGAGAGAGAGAGAGAGAGAGCTGTCATAGTTATCTAAAACTCACTCACTACCGTGGAATTGATGCTGAAGGATAGGGTCGATTGCTCCTGTGAGTTTTCAAGACTACAACTATTTAGGGAGTGGAAAACCTTGTCTTTCTCCCACAGAGCAGCTGGTGGTTTCGAACTGCTGAGCTTGGACATCACAGCCAAATGTGTAAACACCATGCTCCTAGTTATCTAGTGGAGCTATAACAGATACCACAAGTGGGTGTTCTAACCAACAGACATTTATTCTCTCTCAGTTTAAGGGACTAGAAGTCTGAATCCAGGGCACTGGCTCTGAGGGAAGACTTGCTCTGTGTTGACTCTGGGGAAGGTCTTACCATACAAAGAAAACCTTTTCTTAAATGGGGCTTTACAATATATATTTTTAGGTGGCACAATATTTATCCATAACCATGACCAAGCAGGATCTCTTGTAGCAGTTAGGAATCTTCTGCCCTGACCTCATGCTTCCAACTCACAGGGCACCCGAGCCATCTAGTGGAGAAAACACTGCTTCTGGAGCCCAGTTATGACCTTGGCAGTGTAAGAGTATCTCATTTTGCTCGGCTCCCTTTACTGTCGCCAGGTTGTCTGAAAGGATAGGACTTCTGACCCTTCTGTTTGAATTCACGCTTACCCGTCTCCTTAACTGAATTAGAAGACACACTCTCTAAGTTTCTTTTCTGAATCCCCTTGGGTTGAGATGTCACAAGTTCACCCTCCTCTAGGCTGTGAGGGAGGACTCCTGAGACCCTGCATGTGTTATCCAATCAGCAACCTGCAATAGAACATAGAACCGAAATCGAACCTTCAATGGGGGGTAGGGTTTTTTAGGCAGAAATAAAGGCTAAGACGTGAGGGACACAATGGGTAAAGTAGTAAGTGCCAAATAAAGGGCCTACTTGGGCATTGCATCTCTTCCAACCATGGTTGACGGGAAGGGGGCGTCACTGAATTGACAATCATGCATTACCAAGCACCCACCCCTGAAGACATTCGGAGAATGTCACAGGAGTGAACCAGCCAAGTAGTGATACTGCAGGTGGAGTCTTAGGAGACCCCCCAAAAGAGCACTGCCATGGGTAACTAACGGCAAGACAATCCCACCCACTACCAGAGCCCAGGAGGGCGTATGGCCAACCTTCAAGCAAGTTAATGACATAGCCAGGGCCACAGACCAGGTAAGACACAAGACGTACCAACCTGTAGGTCATTTTAGGGCTGGAACTTAGAGGGACAATCAAAGACCAGACATAGACAGATGAGTGGTTGACCTGGTGGACTGTTCATCTGGAAGGCCTGAGACTGTCCCTATAGGCACACAGACAAACATACCCTTCTCCAAACCACACCCACTGCCATCCAGTCAATGCCAACTCATTGCCACCCTACGGGACAGGGTAGAACTGCCTCTGTGGGCTCCTGAGACTGCAACTCTCTACAGGAATAGAAAGTCCCTCTTTCTCCCTCAGAGTGGCTGGTGGTTTTGAACTGCTGACCTTGAGGTTAGTCACCCAATGCATGACCACAGGGAAACCTACCTTCGCCCTAAAGTCTTTAAGATCTGAGCTCAGCATCTGAAAAACCACGTGAGAGGGCACTGCTCCTCAAACTCAATGCTGAAGAGACTTGAGTTTAAAAGAATCATCGGTTTGGGCAACTTGGAAGACCATGGGGGGTTTGGGGTTTTCAGCGAGGAGTTCTGGAAGAATTAAAAGGGAACGAGCCAGGCTATGGAAGGATGAGAAGGAAAGAGTCATTGGTCCTTGACACATTGGTTGTGGTGGAAGGAAAGAACTAGAACCACAGCTCAGGGGCTGAGTGGGAGCCTTTACTCTTGGAAAGACAGTGTGTATCCACTTCTGGCCGCGTGCTCGCCAGGAAAGACCTTGTCCGGGGCCTGCCTGCTCTGGAAGAGCGGCTCAGTGGGCGGTGGGATGTAGGGGCTGCTGGGCGTGTCATCTCAAAGCTGCAGGCGTCTGGGAGCACAGCAGGGTGTTTCTCCGTGTGCTTTGCCCTCTTGTCAACGGCACCCCAAACCTAACACAGATGATGCGTTTACCTGTGATCATGCTCCGCCAGGTGGATACCCAGAACAGCAGAGGCTTTGCTTGGGGCTGGAATTACAGGCACTCACAACGGCGACAGGCACCGTCACCTGCTGATCTGATGCTCTGATTGCCAGTTATGGATGTCTTTGATGAATAAAAAATGAGAAAGCAAATTAATTATTACTTATGAAATGCAGATTGTTTGGTAGACAAATATCCTTTGAGCCATGGTGCCCATCAGGGAGGATAATGAAAGTGATTCTTGGTGGTGAGAACATTAGAGTTCATGGCTCCCGGGGGGGCCTTGACAATCCAGCTCCATGATAAGTGACGCCGATCGTTTCTCTATTCTCGGCATCTCTCTAGAGCCTGTCTGCCTCCCTGACTCCAGAGTTTTGAAACTGTCTTTTTCATTCTGTTCCAGTCTTCAACCTCTCTGATTCGAGGCATGTCTTTCTCATGTCTTAAGGATCCCTGGCGGTGCTGCGAGTGAGGCATTGGGCTACCAATGGCAAGGTTGGTGGTTCTAATCCACCAGCTCCTCTTAGGGAGAAAGAGGAGGCTATTTACTCCCATCCAGGTTGACAGTATTGGAAACTCGATGCAGGGTTGCTGTGAGTATGAATGAATCCGATGGCAGCGGGCTTTGTCTGTTAGGGACCCTGATCTTGGTTTCTCAGGATTCTTAACTGTGGCTTCTCTCTCACGGCCTCGGCTCCTCTCTGGTTTCTCTGGTGCCACCGCTGTGCTGGTTGGTCTCTGTGTCTGTTCTGTTGTCCCTCTCTCTCCTCCTCCTCCCTCTCTTCACCCCTCCCACCGACTGAGTCTGGTCATGCTTCCCACGACATTTCCTACCCCTTCCTGGTGCCCAGGCTTCCTGAGGCTCAGCTTTTTCTACCCCCTAACCCTGCGTCACTTTCTTGCTGTTGCCCGAGGTCATCACTAGGAACCCTGGTGGCATCATGGTGCTGCACCAGGCTGCTAATCATAAGGTCAGCAGTTTGAAACTATCAGCTGCTCCATTGGAGAAACACAAGGTGAAGTAGTTAGTTTATTGTGCCAACCTGGCCGATAAACACATGTGGGGTTAATTGAAAGGCGGAGGGATAAATGGCTCAGTGAGCCTCACCTTCCTAGTTCTCGGGTCTCTTGCTTTCTGATGGTCGGACCAGGGTGCAGCTGCCTTACCCGTTCACTGCTTTAGCTGGCAAGGCTCACTTCCTGCAGGACGTCCATGACGAGAAGCCACATGAACCTGCCCCGATGCAGCCCTGGGTGCTGGAGCAGCCGTGTGGAGACCCCTGCCAGCGCCAAGAAGTTTACACATCCACTGCCTCAGCTTTCCTCCTGCAGTCGGCATCATTGCGTCTGTTTTGTGAGATGGAGGAGGACTTTGTGGATTGGTGTCGGACATATGGGTTAATGGGTTAATGTTGGACTTATGGGCTTGGGCAGCGCTGGGTTGGGACGTTTTCTTGATGCGCACTTAACCTTTATAGAAAACTCTCTATTATACATGCATTTCTGGGCATTTGTTTCCCTAAAGTGCCCAGACTGACTGACACACAAGGCTTTCTGCTTTGGTAAAGAGTTAAAGTCTTGGAAACTCACAGGGGCAGTGCTATCCTGTCTCATAGGGTTGCTATGCATCTCATCTAAGTCAACCTGAGACCATCACGTGGGGGGCCACCTGGGGGGCAGTCTGCCTCTCTGACCCCTACTCCCAGCTCTGAGGCTTTGCTTACTCACCGCCATATCCTCAGGGCCTAGAACAGTGCCTGGCACGTGGTGGGGCGCAGAAAGTATTCGATCATTTTTCTAGCTGGTCTCCCGGGTCTCTGATCCCGCTGTCCCTTGTTCGTCCAAGTCCATAGCTCCCGAGAGTATCTCCCACGGGCTCTGTCTCCATTTGTTCTTGGCTTCCTGTCTCTCCGTCATGGTCCCTTTTACTCCATTCCACTTTCATCTCTCTCAGGGACGAGGCCTGGAATCTTCTGGACAGTCTCCATCTCTCTCCCTCCTCAGCAGCACAAGATGGGCCTGAGGGTGCTGCCTGAGCCAGCGTAGACACCAAGCTGCTGCCTCACACCCTGGGCACCATCTCTGGGATTCTCCCGTGGGAACCACCACAAAAGAGGAGCCATTTGTTTGGATGCAAACAGCATCAGCCCTGCCCCCCCAGGAGGCAAAGGCAGTCTGTCTTGTTGCTCAGCCCCCTGCCCGGCCCCCACCCCCACCCCCGCTGCGTGACCGCTCAAGAGCTTTAAAGAGCTGCTCTGGGCAGTGGCTGCAGTTGACTCAACCCTGGCTGGGTTTGTGGGAGGAACACTCGCTCCTTAGGCCTGTGCCTTGCCTGTGGACTAGATCAGAGATGGATGTCATTGTTCCTGGAACTGGCAGCCCCCTCTCTGGATCAACGACTGCCTTGATGACTTTAGCCAAACATATTGCGAACCCTGGGGGAGGGCCAGCCTTGCAAGAATAAAATCCGAAGCTCCACAATGTCACGGTGAAAGGCATGAGATGGGCACTTGGAATTACACGTGCCGGGTTCAAGCACTGACAGTGCCGACCGGCGCCTTGCCCTCCCTGTGGAATGGGAACGTTGAAATGGAACCATCTGTGAAGGGGACCGTGTCTGGTGAGCATGGTGTCTGGCCCATGGGAACCACGTGGTGGGTGCTAGTGGGGGCAGAGGGGCTAGCCACGGGAGCCCTGCGCAGTGCTGCTGCCTGAAAGACAGCACATGGGATTTCAGCAGGGATGAATCCAGAATGCAAGAATTCCAGAGGGTGCAGGAGCCTCGGCTGGCCAGCCTATCCGGATGGGAGGGATTCTTTGTGGACCGTCCTCCAGGGGCAGACACGCCCCAGCTTCCTCCATGGCCCATCTCTCGCTTTGTTTCCATGCGGGTAGAGATGTCCTTCCATATGGCCCATCCCGAAGCCGCTGGCTTTCACATGGGCCCGTTGACCGGGGGTTGGGGGTGACTGGGGGGGGGCAGGTATTGCGCAGATCTGGGGAGGGACCCAGTGCTGTTGGCCTTCAGGCAGACTCTTCTGGGGGAGCCCCCCACCCCCCGGAAGTCCCCCCCCCATCCCACGGCCACAGCCGTGATTTCAGATGGAAGCCTTTGCAGCCTCTCATTTCAGTCAATTATGGGAAGTCAAAAATGCCACGGAGTCAGCCGAGCAGAGCCAAGGGCTCACTCGAACGTATCTTCAAGGTCTTTCCAATTTCCTGGAAATTGACTCAGCCTTTCCTGGAAGTTGACTCGGGCTTTGTGCATGGACCAGGCTGGGGCCCTGCCTTCTCGCCCACACCTCTGCTAGACCTGCCAGCCCCACCCCGGCAGCCGGGCCTCCTCGTGGCTCTCTGCCAGGCCTGCGCCTGCCTCTCTCACCTCTTTGAGGTGCCTGGGTGGGCCTGGGCACCTGCAGGTGCTGCCAGAGCTGAAGGGAGGCTCAGGCGAGACCGGCTTCCCATCTTTGCTCCAGATGACTCACCAGCTGCCTCCACTTGTCTCTTCCTACCATTACCTAATCCGACTCCAGAATTAAAAATATTCCACCGAATACCCCATCCATCTGTCACCTCTCTCTCTCTCTATATATATATATACACATACATAAATATGATCTTATTTTTAAGGTACTTTGGAAAGATCACTTCCACCATTCACGTTCTATCAGCCACATCACACTGCCCTCCTCCCCAGCAGCGAGTGAGATCTCCCCAAACCTCGACGGGTGCCGTCTGTTTTGCATCTTCATCCTCTGGCAGCTTTGCCAGGGTCAAAGGTCCCAGGGGCTTTCTCCAAACAGCTCTTGGTCCCTTCCCACGCTGGGCTGGCAGCTATGGCAAGGGGTGGGGTATGCTGCTCCCCAGCCTGGGGGCTGGAAAAGGCGGTGGGCTGGGTCATCTGGCTCGAGTCAGGGCCGTGGTGGTAGAGGACGTGAGTCCGGCCACGACGCAGGCCTCGCTTGCCCCCACATATCAGCAGGCGTCCCTGGGCTGTTGGCGAAGAGTGAAGGCGCTTGGGGTAGATTGAATTCTCTTTCCCCTCCAAGCCCCGTGGAAGTCCAGACCTCTGGTCCTTGAGAACGTGGTCTTATTTAGGAACAAAGTCTTTGAAAACGTTATCCGTTAGGTTAACGTGAGGTCCTCCTGCAGTGTGCCAGGTCCTGATCCTGCAGGATGAGCGCTTAGACAGAGGAGCAGCTACACCGAGGCAGGAAGGCGGCCCAGAGGAGGTCATGTGATGTGACAGCTGGGAACCCAGGGGCTCCTGGAGCTTCCAGAAGCCAGGAGAGAGGCCTGGCACAGAGGCTGTCTCAAAGCCTCGGAACGAATGAACACAGCCAACACCCTCATCTCAGACTCTTCCCCTCCATCACTACAGCTCTGTTGTTTAAGACCACCATCTTCTTTGTAAGAGACCAGCTTTGGCTGGCTTGTTTCCAGTTCATTATCTTTATCTCTATCAACACTGCTGTTTTCTTTTTTTCTATTTGTTCATGTTTTTTGTTGTTGTTTCAGGGAGAGATCTTTAGTTTTCCCTTGTCCTCTTTCTCACTTGCTCCAAAGTTATATGTCAAATTGTCATAGTGTCTCATTAAAAACAGAAATATAATAAACCCCGCTATCTCTGTGGTGATCGATTATAGCAGCCCTAAGATACAGATATGGGTGGATCCCCGTTTTCCTTGCCCTGATGCAGTCTAAGTGCTAGCTCGGTGTGTTAGTTTGGGTAGACTAGAGAAACAAATTTGGAGAGATACTCATATGTGTGTACTAGAGACCTTTGTATCAGAGCGAAATTGTACATTAAGAAAACATGCCAGCCCAATCCAGATTAAGTCCATAAATCCAAAATCAGCCCACATGTCTGATACCAGTCTGTAAATTTCTCTTTAGACTCATGCAACACATGCAATAAAGCTGGGTTCACGAAGATCACAGGCCAGTGGGTGGGAAGTCTTGTGGATCCAATGACGGTGGAAGCATCTTAGTGCTGATGTGGGTCTCCACCGGGCTCCCCCAGCTCCAAGGCTCTGGTTGCCATCAGCATGGCTCCATGTGGTTTGTCAACAGGAATGTCTCACAGGGAGTGAGTGTATCTCCCACCTCCAGCGAGCTATTGATCTCCTTCACACCTCCCAATGAGGTCATTCAAGCTGCGACCTGATTGACAGGCTAAACTCTACCCCTTCACTCTTAATTGTCTCGAGTTGACAACAGATTATGAAACTACTACACTAGGGCCAGAGGGCAAAACACTCCTGACTCAGCCTCGCTCACTCATGCATCCACTCATTCCACACATAGGTAACTGGGGCTTACCGTGTGCTTGGCGTATTAGGTAGACACAACACCGGTCAAGAGGTGTAAGGTCGTGGGAGCTGTATCTATAGACCAGAGAGTTTAGGGTCACTGGAATTTCATTCAAGGCCCACCTCTGTGCATCAGGCCGGGTTGTCTAGACAAACAAATCTAGTGACATTTATATATATATATATATGAAAGAGCTTTATATCAAGAAGTAACTATTTATCAAAGAGTCACCCCAGCCCATTCTAACTAAAGTCCTTAGGTCTGATGCTAGTCCCTAAGTCTCTCTTAGGACTCACATATGTGCTAGCCAGTGACAATGAAAGGTGAAGCAGGAATCAGAGAGGTCACAGGCTGGTGGGTGCAGGCAGTGTTGTGTGGTCCAAGGTCGGTGGAAACATGGTGGGCACCAACAGCTAGTTCTCAGGATCAGGCAGCCCACATGGGGCCATGGATGCAGGCCAAGTTCTGGCAGGAAGAGAGGCAGAGAAAGAGGAAGACGGAAAGGGAGAGGGAGAGAGAGAGAGAGAGAGAGAGAGAGATTGTCTCTGTTCGTCTTGCTCTTAGACAAAAGCTTACGACATCAAGCTGCAACTTGATGGTTGGACGCCATCCTAGCCAGGAATGTCTCCTTGACATCATCCCGAACGATCGCCCTCTACCCTGTGCTCGTTAGGTGACAATCACGGAAGCTCACCGAGCCGCACTGTCCTCCTCTGTGAAATGGACACTGTGGCTATGCCTCCCAGGGCTGGACAGGCAGGAATGGAAGGGACAGTGCCCAGAGTCAGCAAAGCTGGGCATACACGTGTCAGCTCGATGCATTTGTCTTAAAAGTCTGAGGGTCCTGAACTCTGGAGCAGAGCAAAATGTGAGCTACCGTGGAAATTCCCCCAAGAAGTCTCTCTCCTTTGGCTTTTCAACCAACGTACAAGATCAAGTGTAAATGTGGAGGCCAAGGTGGGCTTAGAAGAATCTGAGCATGTTTCTCACTGAGGACCCTCCACATTCCTTCAGGTTAGGGTAGGTATGGAGCTAGTTAGGGGGAAGGAAAGTCCAAGATAAGGTAGAGAGATATAGAATGAGAAGTCGACCAGTCTCTATCGTGAGTTTGGGCAGATGGTACTGAGTGGTTTCCTTTCCCCAAATCCATCTTCCATCCCTTTGGCCTTCTGTCTTAAGAGCCCCGGCACAGAGCAAGACCAGACCAGAAGGAGCTCAGGTGGACAACAGTTCTGGATTTCCGAACCCATTAGGGGGAAGATGGACGTACAGAGTGGGGTTTGAGGTGGGCACTGGTGTGTATCAAGCAGCGGTCAAGCAGGCAAACAGAGGCCTCTAGTTCAAAACCACCAGCTGCTGCATGGAAGGAAGAGGGGCTTTCTACTCCGTAAACAGTGACAGTCTCAGAAACTCACAGGGGCAGCTCTACCCTGTCCTGCAGGGTCGCTAGGAGTCGGCTTCGACTCGATGACAGCGAGCTTAGGTTTTTGTTCCTGCTCCACATGGAAAGGTCAGCAGGAGCCATGTCCAGCTCCCTGGCCTGGGCAGGGCAGAAAGAGAAGGGTGGAGCGGGGGCAGGGCACAGAGGGAGTTGAGCTCTCAGAAAGACCCTGCACCAAGCCAGCACTGTGTGGTCACTACCCTTGACCCCAGCTATGCGTCTGACCTCCATTCGTGTGGCTGCCCCCACGTGAATCTGAACATAGTCACCCAGCACAGGGCCTCTTGTCTGTGGCCAGCGTGCTGCACAGCAGCCTGGGAGCCCGTGCAGGATGGGCCTCAGCTCCGTGGGGAGGTCCGGCAGGAAAAGCCCAAGAGGAAGAAGAGGAAAATTGCTTTTTCACTGCCCCAACTGTAATAGCCTCCAGGCGGTTACATAATTGATAAAATATCAGTGCCTGCGAGCAGGAGCCGGGCCTCGAGCCCCTGGGGAGGGCCCCAGCCCAGCTCCTTTTGGGGGCGGGGGGCGGGGGCTGCGCTGTGATTGTTATTCCACTGGATGGGATGGCTTTCGGGAACTTTCGGCAGTGGAAGGCATCCAACGTGTGCTCCCCCAGCGCACGAGCTTGCTGCCTTTCTCCTCCCTCTCTTCTTGGCCTCCCTGCCGCCCAAGTCATCCCAGGGCGGGTTGAAGCTCGGCCTTGTTTATGCCGTTCATCCTGGGGTGGTGGGGTGGACCTCACAGCTCACAGAGACACACGCACAAAGCCACCTCCCCAGCTCGCCGACACGCGTGCCCACACATGCTCCCTGTGCACACACAAGCACACACACACAGAGGCGGCTGCTGGCTCCTGCAACTCTTGGCGATTCACAGCTCTCTCACACACTCGCTCCCTCTCACCAGCCCGCCCAGGAGCTGTGCACACACTCACAGACCTATACACACGTGGATACACACCCACGCTTCTATCGAACCAGGCTGCGTGCTGTTGGCGCCCTGCCATTCCACTTCATTTCTGTGTCTTTCTGGGGCTCCCCCTTTTTGGGCACTTAGTCGTTCTCCCCACTGCTGTGCCCGCCCCCTCCCTGTCAGAGATGAGGGGGAGCTGGCAGCAACGTCTCTTTGTCTCAGACTCTTTCTCCACCGGCCTTTCTGGCTGGCTCTCTGATGCTCCCAGCATCCACACATACAGGTTGGAATAGGACTTGCGGGTGTGGGGGGTGCAGTGAAAGGGTCTACCGTTCCTCCCTGCCCCACCACCCACCTGCACAGGTGTGCCAGCCTTATTGAAAGTGTGGAGGGTGGGACTCTAGGACATGGTGTTTTTTTTGGGGGGAGGGCGGGGGGCGGGAGGGGATTCTGGCAGACAGCCAGAGTGTTTGGACGCCTGACAATCAACACCAGAATGGCAACAGTGGCTTCCCAGGGGGGAACGGATGCAGCCTAGTGGTTCAGAGCACTGACTCTCAATCTGCTCTCCTGTGGGATTCGGGTTTGAACCCAAGTTCTGCCACTTGCTAGCTGCATGGCTTTGGGCACGTCACGGAAGCTCACTCTGGCTGGGTTTTGCCATCTGTGAAATGAGAGGATGAGTGGAGTTAGCAAAACACTTCTGAGGCCGACTGCTCCGTGGCAGCCATGATTTGCGTAGAGAACAAGAACAGACTCTCTGTCTTACGTGGTTTCCTTATTAGGCAAACTGCCAGCTTCCCGTGGAACTCAGGGCAAACAAGAGGCTGGGGTGTTTGAACTGACTACCACAAGATCTGGCCTGCCACTCATGCCCAGCAGCGACTAGCAGAGTGACCGATGTGCCCTCAACCAGACCTTCCCATGTCACGAGGCTACACATGGACGTCCATCGACGGCCCAGATGTGGACAAGATGCCACCTCAGTGGTCCCGTTCCCAGCTGAGTGTGCAGACCAGACTGGTGCTGATGAACACCAGGTGCCGTCTTGTGTTGTTGTCATTGTTGGCACCCTCGGGCTGGTTCTGACTCAGGGCCACCCTGCGTGCAACAGAACGAAACTCTGCCGGTCCTGGGCCAGCCTCACAACGGCTCTTAGGTTTGAGACCACGGTGTCAGTCTGGTAGACTAGAGAAACAAATCCAGAGAGACTCACATGTGTATAAGAAAGAGGTTTATATCCAAGAACAATTGAATCTTGAGAAATTGTCCCAGCCCAGTCCAGATCAAGTCCATAAGTCTAATATTAGACCATATGCCCAATACCAATCTATAAAGTCCTCTTCAGACTCTAGAAATTCATGCAATGATGCTGAGTGCAGGACGATCACAAGTCAGTGGGTAGAAAGTCTTTGGATCCAGTGGTGTTGTAAGCATCTCAGTGCTGGCAGGGGTCTCCACGTGGCTTCTCTGGCTCCAGAGGTCTGGCTGCATCAGAGTAGGTCCATGTGGCTTCTCCAGCTTCCAAGGCATAGCACCATGTGTCCTGTCAGTAGAGTGTCTCTCAGGGAGTGAGCAGAGAGAGAGAGAAGTGTCTCCAGCTTCTAAGGAAGAGATCCAGGAATTCCCAGAATTCTCAGGAGAGGGTCATGCCCACACAGAGGCCGCATGATCCAATTGACAGACTAGATTCCACCCCTTCACTATTAATCCTCTCAAGTCCCAAATTGACACCAGATGACGTAACTACCACAGACCACTCATGTGGCCCCTGTGTCAATCCATCTCCTTGACAGCCTTCCTCTTTTTGGCTGGGCCTCTACTTTACCAAGCATGGTGTCCTTCTCCAGGGACTGGTCTCTCCTGACAACATCCCTAAAGTCTGTGAGAAGAAGTCTCACCATCCTTGCCTTTAAGGAGCATTCTGACTGTACCTCTTCTAAGACTCAATTTGCTTTGTCTGTTGGCAATCTACAGTACTTTCCATCTTCTTTGCCAGCACCATCATTCAAATACATCGATTCTTCTTCCGTTTCTCATTCAATGGTCGACTTTCATATGCCTGTAAGGTGATTGAAAACACCATGGCTTGGGTCAGGTACACCTTAGTCCTTAAAATAACATCCTCGCTTTCCAGCACTCTAAGAGGTCTTGTGCAGCCGATGTACCCAATGCGATGTGTCCTTTCATCTCTTGACTGCTGCTCCCATGAGCTCTGATTGTGGGTCCAAGCAAGACGAAATCCTTGACAACTAATAATGAAAGCCACCACGGTACTTGGCCAACCAAGTAAAGCTGCTTCCATTGCTTTCAACCTGTTTCTCCAACCAGGTTGAGTGAACCTGGGAGACCGTGGTAATGTTTTTGGCGAGCCAGCCAGGAAACTGTACTAACATTGGGAGAACTAAACATGTTAGCTCCTGTAATCACAATGCACCAGGCATTGTGCTGGACATCGTGCATGTATCATCATATTTGATTCTCCCATCAACCCCGCAAAGTGGGTATTTCCATAAAGAAATGAAATGACTTGCTCAAGGCCACAAATGTATTAGGGACAGCGATAGACTTAGAAATGATAGGGATAGGATCCTATCCTATCCTATCCCTCCACCCCTGTACGGAGGAAGATCTGGGATGAGGGTACAGAGCTAAGGTGGGAAACGATTAGGGGCTGGAGACCCAGGCAGAAGCCCAATAGAGCATCCTGGCCAATAGCAGAGTGGAAGGAAGATTTTGACCGAGGGACTGGTGGATAGGTAGGAGGTAGGTAGGCAGGCGCTGGAACAGGGACTAGCCAGTGGGGAGGGGATGTGAGGCCTCTGGCCCAAGGACTGGCCAGCAGTGATGAGACCGGTGGACTTTGGTGCAGAAACTTGCCAACAGAGAGAACAGGGAGCATTCTGGTTTTCGGACTGCGACAGCTCCTGGAGGCAGTTTGGCTGGCTAGGTTGGGTCAGGATGGCATGGAACTGCCCACAGGAGTCCCTCAGGCCGTTGTGGTGGTCGTGGGGCATAGGACTGCTACTCTTCCTACTGTGGGCAGGGTTGGGATCTTGGCAGTCCTGAATCTGCAGGGGCAGAATCAAGCCTCAGCAAGGTCACATGGAGGACTGAGAAAGGATGGGGCCACACACAGATGCCCGCGCCTACCTCCTCATTGGATGCTCAATCAAAGCCCCTCCCCCATGCGCCCGTGGGACCCTCATGAAGCATCCGTGGAGGCTAGGGATTGAAGCTTGACCTCCGGCGGCCCACTCAGCTGGAGCTGGCATTGAGTTGCGGCTTGTCTGAAGCCAAGTCCCGCAGGGCTCCACAGAGACGATGGGGTCTTAGGCATCTGTGGAGGACGTGGCTCGTCCAAGGCTGGTTCTGGTCCTGAAAAACATGGTCCTGCCCAGAACCTGGGGGCAGGAGCAGACCCTGCTTCCTGGGGTGGAGCAGAGAGCTAGTGGGAAGAAGAGATTCCAGCGTGGGTCAGGTGGGGCCCTGTCCTGCCCGAGCTGTTGGACTTGGCCTTCTAGAGCTACTATCCAGGCCAGGGCTGGGGGCAGGGCTGGGTGGAGGGGACAGCTGAGAAGTTTCCAGTAGCCTGAGCCATGAGAAGCAGAGGCCCGGGGCAAGGAGCCAGGGGTGGATTCCATACTCATTGCAAGTCACAGGGCCCACTTTTGGTTCCCTGACCCCACAGCAGCAGCATGGGCTGGGCCGGGAATAGAGGCGGCTTTGTGCTTGGCAAATGTATCTCATTGCTTCTACTTGGGGTGGGCACAGCTCTTCATGGCCCCCCCTCCCTCGGCAGTGAGCACGGGGCTGCTGCTTCTGTGTCTGTCCTCAGCTCCCACAAGTGGCAGGATGAGTCCAAGCCCACGGGACTGCGTGGGGAAGGGAGACGGGAGAATGGCAGGCAGTGAGCCTGCGTGTCACCTGTCTCTGCTGCCAGGCATAAAATGCAAGTTCGGGTGGATTAACATTTGGGCTAATTAACAGTTTTCTCATTAGTGTTTTTCTGTGGCAGGGGAGGGCCCCTAGGGGTGGCAGTGGCCTCGAGATAGCCTTGGAGAGAACTGGGTCTCCTGGCTCTGCAGAAGTGTGCTGCTGGGCCTGGGGATGGCTGGGAGGATGGTGTGGCCATGCGAGGGTGGTGCTAGTTTCCAGGGACAGGGAGTGCTGGGCAGAAAGACCCACACTCGGGATGTGATGCTGGAGACCGTAAGCCAACCGCGCCGCTGCCCCGGCACCTCTGACAATGCACAACCAGCTCACACTCAGCCACCAGCCACGCAGCATCCACCTCACATGAGAGCCTACTATGTGCAGGTGTCGTCCTAGGTGCTGGGGAAGGCAGGGTGTCTCCCAACAGGCTTGGTCCCTGCCCGTGTGGAGCCTGCAGGATAAGAGACTGTTATCAAATTGTTATCAAACTGTTATCTTCCCCCAAGTCTGACCCCCTGGAACCCATGACGCAGACTCTGTTTGCAAATAGGGTCTTTGAAGACAGTACCAGTTGAGATGACGTCATACGCGTGTAAGCCAAAAAACCAAACTCACGCCATCAAGTGGATGGCAACTTATAGTGACCCTAGAGCACCAGGTACAAGTGTCCCTGTCAGTTTTCAAGAGCTTAACTCTTCATGGGAGTACACAGTCCCCTTTCTCCTTTGGTGGTTTTGAACAGCTGACTTTGCACTTAGTGGCCAATGCATAACCACTACACCACTAGGGCATCTATACCTGTGTAAGGTGGGTCCTCTTCCCACCCAAATAATAAAAACCCACTGCCATTGAGTCTGGAGCCCCAGGGGCCCTCATGACTATGTATTGAGTTGCTAAGCACCAGGTCAGAAGTTCGAACCTACCAGTTCTTCCTTGGGAGCAAGAGGAAGCTGTCTGGTCCTGTAAAGATTTAAAATCTCCAAAACCCCAAAGGAGCAGTTCTGTTCTGTTCGATTCGTTTGCTATGAGTCAGGGTATGCTCCAAACCCAACCCACTGCTATCAAAGTCAACTCATAGCAACCCCATGCAGGGTTTCTGAGGCTGTAAATCTTTATGGGAGCAGACGGCCTCATCTTTCTCCTGAGGAGCAGCCGGTGGGTTTGAACCACTGACCTTGTGATTAGCAGTCCAACACTTACCCAACAGTGCCACCAGGGCTCCCTATAATCCCATCTGTGTAGCATCCTTATGAAATAGACACAGAGGGAAGACGGCTCTGTGACCCTGGGTGCCACAGACAGCTGGCTCTTCTATGAAGCCAGAGGCTGGTAGTTCAAACCTGCCCACTGGCACTGTGGAATCAAATCCTGGAGATCCGTTTCTGTGATGCTCACGAGCAAGAAGGACCTACGGGACGGCTGTGCTCTGTAACCACGGGGTAAGAAACAGCTCGATGGCTGTGGGATTTCAGTTTGGAAGCCAAGGGACACCGGGGCCTACCAGAAGCTGTGACAGCCAGGTGAAAAAAAAATCTTCCTCTAGAGCAGCGGTTCTCAACCTGTGGGTCTCGACCCCTTTGAGGGTCGAACAACCCTTTCACAGGGGTCACCCGATTCATAACAGTAGCAAAATGACAGTGATGAAGTAGCAATGAAAATCATTTTATGGTTGGGGGGTCACGACAACGTGAGGAACTGCATGAAAGGGTCGCGGCACTAGGAAGGCTGAGAACCATTGCGCTACAGCCTGCAGAGAGCAGTGTCTTGTCCACCCCCTGGATTTGAACGGTGAGGCCAGGCTTCTGTCCTGCTCAGTCGCCTCCTGCACTGTACCCTGTTCCAGCAGCCCCAGGAGACTAGCAGGGGAAAGCAACACACAGTTACGATCCAGTAGCAGCTCTATCCTGCAGACCCGCAAATGCTGCAGAAGCACAGAGCAAGCCAGGCTGGACGGCCCAGGGCCAGGCTGGAAGCACCATGAGCACCGGGGACAGGGCCACCGTGCTCCCATGTAGCTCCAGAGCTACGCACATGTCCAAGGTCGATGGGCGCCTGTGGAATTCCGGAAGGGATGGGACCTGAAATACGAGGCGTTAGCTAGTGCCAACAGCTCAGAGGGCACAGCACCTGCAAAGGCTCAGAGGCAACCTCAAACTCTCACCGGCACCAAGCTGAGGCAGACACGCAGGGGCCCTGTAGGATGGGGTATACTGCTCTGTCCGTTTCTGAGACTGTCACCCCCTCTCTTTTCTTTTCCAAAACTCTTTTATTGGGAGCTAATACAGATATATCCGTCCTAACTCAATCACATCGCACATATTGTACAATTGCTCCCACAATCAGTTCCAGAACACGCTCTTCCTTCTTGACCCCTCGACGTCAGCTCCCCTGTATCCTCCTCCACCTCCCCCACTGGACCCCCCGGGAACCCTTATTCTACTCGCTGTCTCTAGAGGCTCATCAATCCTGGGTTTCATCTACCAAAAAACAGAAAAACGTAACAAGAATTCAAGAGGGCTACCCGCAATGACAAAATACATTAGGGATAAACCCCAATATGGAAAAGGGTGGGAGGGTGAAGAACACAGAAAATATTGAAAACGAGACCAGGCCCAATGTGTTTTCGCAGAGGGGCATGGATCAAGTGACGAGGTTTTAACCATTCAAGTCAGATCTCTCATTTTGATCTCCCATAGTCATCTCTCCAGTACTCTGTTTGGTAGCCAGAATGTACTATTCATGGGAGTAGAAAGCCTCACTCTTCTTACAAGGAGTGGCTGGTGGTTTTGAACTGCTGACCTTGAGGTGAGCAGCCCAACATGTAACCACTAGACTAGAGCATATACATTCAGAGAACAGAGGATTGGGCAATCTAATGGGTTAGGACAGAGTGGGTTGCCTTAAGAAGTGAAGAATGAGGGCTGTCTGAGGGCTGGGACTGGGTTAGCCTGGTTGTGGGCCGGAGGTGGAGAGCAGTGGTAGGGGTCTCTCAGGAGGCTAGGACAGCACATGAGAAAGCGGAGAATAGTGACCCACCTGGGTCAGGGCTGGAAGGGACAGAACCTGGAGAGGTAGCTACAGGGTGAGAGAAGAGGTAGGGTCAGCCCCAGGGACTCTAGAGTCTGGTTCAGGCCTTTGCATAGGAGGTCGTTTATTTTCTTGAAGCAAGCAAACACATGGAGGCCGAGGATGAGGCCTGGAGTCAGCCTGGATGAAGCACAAGTGTGTCTGGGCCAGAAATCAGACCTACGTGTGGCTCTATTTAAGACTCATCAATGCTAAGGTGACCAGATTTTAACATTGGTAAAGCAGGACAAAAGCGGGACACCAATGATAAAAACTCATATCCTGGCAAAATAGCCACATGGCAGCCCAAAACGGTATACCCTACCTTGTCGTGCATTCTTTCCAAAAATCAGGACTTTTTTATTTTTTATCATTTTATTGGGGCTCATACAATTCATCACAATCCATACATACATCAATTGTATAAAGCACACATATACCTTTGTTGCCCTCATCATTCTCAAAATTCACTTTTCTCTTGGGTTCCTGGAATTAGCTCACTTTCCTTTGTTGCCCTCATCATTCTCAAAATTCACTTTTCTCTTGGGTTCCTGGAATTAGCTCACTTTCCTCCTCCCCACTACCCCTCTTCAAGGGATGTCCAGTTGTCTACAGACAGGCATTGGGTCCCCATCATGCGCCACCCTCATTCTCGATGATATGATCCCCCCCCCTCACCTTTGGTGCTT
>NW_022111357.1:6660623-6682148 GCF_000313985.2 Echinops telfairi
TTTTCCCCTGCTTCCTCCCGTCCATCCTCTGAATCGCAGCATACAGGGCACTTCACCAGGGAAGCCTTCTTTCACCCCCAGACCAGGTTAGGGCCGCTGGGAGAGCACACATACTTTCCTCTTCAGTCTCCACAAGGGCCCTGGTGGTGTAGTGAGTTATGTGTTGGGCTGCTAACAGCAAGGGCAGCAGTTCAAAACCACCAGCCACTCCATGGGAGACAGATGAGGCTTTCTACTCCTGCTAAGAGCTACAGTCTAAGAAACCCACAGGGGCAGTTCTACTCTGTCCTGTAGGGTTGGATATCAGTGGAAACTATTCTATGGCAGTGAATTCGTCTGGAACTATAGTTTGAAGAGTGCTTGTATCATTGCACCTGCCTCCCAGAGTCTAAGCTCCAGGGGTCAGCAACCTTATGGCTTATACCCCCCACACCTAGCACACAGTGGGTGCTCAACTGGTATTTACCAATGAATGAATGTAATATGTGATTTATTTCATATTTTTCATAACATGATGCATGTTTAGCAGCAGCTAGTTCCCAACAGTAACAGACTCAACCGAGACCAAACTAGCAGAAGCATTCCCTTTCAATAGAGCCCTTGGTGGAGCTGAGTCTCAAGCCGTTTGCTCCCACGGAGGACCATTCCCCAGCTCCTCGCGGGTCTGCAAGCTGCCCGCTGCACAGTGTCCCGGCTGTCTGCGTTGAAAATGTCTACAGACCCTCTTCTGCCTTCCCACGCGTGGTCACTGGCCCCGTTTTGGGTTTCAAGCACCTGAGTTCCGAGCCTGGGCACAGCCTGTCCTCTCTCTAGGTGCCTCACACACACACACACACACACACACACACACACACACAAGACAAATACACCTATATAGTGTTACACACATGACAAACACTCCTATATAGAGTTATAGGAGACTATTGGTTTTTATGGGAACCGACAACCTCATCTTTCTTCCTCAGAGCAGCTAGTGGATTAGAACTGCTGACCTTATAGTTATCAGGCCAAGGCATAATCCATTTTGCCATGAGAGCTCCTACTGAAGCATAAAATACTACTACTACTAATAAAATATTACCAGCAAGACTCCTTGCCACTGACTCAATTCTGACTTACAGCGATCCTACAGTGTCTGAGGCTACAAATCTTTACCAGAGTAGAAAGTCTCACCTTTTCCCTTCAGAGCAGCTGGTGGTTTGGAAATGCTGACCTTGGGGCTGACAGCCCAACTCGTAACCCACTAAGCCACTAGGGGCGCCTGTTGAAAGTCTTCCTTCCAGTCTCTTCCGTGAGCACTCACTTGAGGAGGTGGGCTCCGCGGGCAGGACAAGGCGACGCCAAGGGACAGAATGAGGCTGAGAGTCCTTGTGCTCCTTGCAGGACTGGTTAGTAGTCCATGAAGGAGCCCAGGGTCTGGGCTGGGCCACTGGGCCTAAGCCCAGCAGACAGACGTAGGGCTTGGTGGCCAGAGGCGGAGCGAGCAAGCGGAAATGCAGAGGCACGATCCAGGAGTGCACTTATTTCCTTCCTTCTAATTTATGATCCTGCCTGTGTCCCCAAAGGGGCTGGGTCACTTGCTACACAAATACTGATCAAAGCATGATTCAAAATAGATGGCAGAGTCAGCCAGCTCATGGGTGGAGAGGGAGAAGGACACCAGGCTCAGAGGCGACATCTTCTATTTGAATGGCATTTGATGGTTTGTCAGAGGATCCTGGTGAAATAGCAGTTACGCATTAGCCTGCCAGCCACAAGGTCAGCAGTTCAAAACCACCAACAGCTCCGTGGGGGAAAGACGAGGCTTTCTAATCTCATAAAGTGTTACAGTCTCAGAAGCCTACAAGGGGCAGTTTTATCCTGCCCTCTAGGGTCTCTGTGGATCCAAATCAACTCCATGACAGTGAGTTTGAGTTTGGGGTTTCAAGGTCTGCCAGGCGCATGTTACAGATGACCAGAGAGGCTAAGCTATTAGCCTGAAGTCACACAGCTAGCTCACCAGTGGCAGGGATGGTGACTAAAGCCGGGCAGAAGGGCCAGGAGGGGATTGAATGGGCATTTCCTCCTTGCTGTCCTCCTGACATGCTCACACCAGCCCCTGGGTGCTGGCTCTCATTCGCACCCCTGCTTTGCACAAACAGCCTTCATTTTCAGGTACCCCAGGTCACCTGGTCCACTCGGACCAGACTGCTCTTCCTCAAACACAGGACTGGGACACCCCCCAAGGGCCCCCGCCAACCACAGAAGAGTCTGCGCTCCCTTGGCCAGCACCCATGCCCTCCCTGCTCAGGCCCCAAGGTCTCCTTCTTGGCCACGCTCAGGACCACACTGGCCCCTCTTATCCCTTTATACCAGAAGGCAATGAAGCAGAGTGGTCAGCCCGGCAGACTCAGGAGCCAGACTGCCAGTGGCCACGGTCCAGTTTTGCTACTTTAGCTGAGCCTCCTCAGTCCCTGCATGTCGCCACTCCTCAGTCCTTTTCTGTAGAATGGCCTGCCTGGTAGGGGCCTCCCTCCGAGGATTAAATGAGGAGGTTCCAGGAGCAAGGAGCTTAGACTAGGGCCTGGGCCTCACAAGCTCTGGGTCAATGCCAGATACCCCTATCACTCACTCCATTTCCCTGGGTTGGGACCCTCCCCCCTCCCCCCACTTTATCAACCACTTGAGCAATCACCGTCCTGAGCAGAAGTCTCATGTGCAGGCATGGTCCAGCTGTGCTCCCCCAGCTGACCCTCCTCAGAGTCACGGGCGCTGTCTTGATCATGGGCTGGGTTGCTTCCTCCTCCTCCTTCGTTCTGAGTGTCTGAAGTCCTCTGGGCGACCATGAATCCCCAGGGCAGGGGCCCTCCCTCCCCTCTTTCTGTGAGGGGTGTCCCGGGAGCTTTGTGTACACTGGCTGCCTGCGAAATCACTGTTGGCTCTACAGATGTTGTCACGTGTCTGCTCTCTGCACTCGGTCACGGGGCAGGAAGGGTAGAGCTGAACCCAGAGACGGGAGCAGGCTGCCAGCAGGAGTCAGGTGCAGGAGGGTGGATCCCAAGCAGAGAAGACAACGTGGATCGGGGCAGGACCGAGGCTGGCAGGGTGTGTCATCTCAGGAGCAGGGACCAGAAGGTGACCCAAGGAAGAAGCAGGGCCACAGCCAGGTGGAGGAGACCTCAGGGGGCAACGCCTGGTGCTCCATCTGTCTTCTTTCTGGAAGGTGCCTTCTCCATGGCCTGGACGATACTGCCTCTCACAGAAATACCCCGAGCAAGGGGGCTCTACGGAGCAGCCATGCATTTTCTTCCCATCAGACCTGGCTTGAGGTCAGGGTTCAGGGGAGGGCTCGCTCTCTGCTGGCTCTGGAGAAGGTCCTGGTCCTGTCTCAGCTCCCATCGCCCATTGATCCTGAGTTCTCTGCACTTTTCAAGTGGCAGCTGCCTCCCCTCAGGTTACGCTTGCGTTTCTTTGCCTGGCCTGCCCTGGGAGTCCCTGCATGGGGCAGTCAAGGGCCTGACGTCCAACCCGAAGGATGGTCCTTCAACGCACCCAGAGGTGCCTTGGCTGGGTGTCCTGGAGACCTACTTTCAAGAGATCACAGCCATGGAAACCCCTGTGGATCACAGTTCAACCCTGACACGCCTGGGCTTGTCACGAGTCAGAATAGACTTGACAAGAGTTCAAACCCACCACCAGCCACTTCCTGAGACACTGCTGAGGCTGTCTGCTCCTGTAAAGACCGACAGCCTTGGAAATCCCAAAGAGCAGTGCTATGAGTTTGAATCAACTCAAGGGCAATTGGCTTGGGATTTTAGAGCTCAGACATGATTAGGTTTAGGATGCATGCGACACCAATGCGACCTTACTACCACAACAGAGAAAACTCTCTCCCCAACGGGGACAGCACCCACAGAATAGGGGTTCAGACTCCAACACATGTTGTTTCTGGTGGGGGCTGTAATTCAATCCATAGCAGCCACCAAGCTCCTCTCTCTCTCTCTCTCTCTCTCACCTCCCTGCCTGGGGGCTACTTCGAAAAGCAGGTGCCAGGCCCGAGCTCTACAAAACTGGAATCCCCCTGGCAAAGAGGAGAAGAAGGTGTGTTGCTGCAAGGTGCTGGGGAGTCAGTCCGGACTCACAGAGACCCTGTGTCCAATAGAAGAAGGCTTGGCCTGGCCCCAGGCCACCCTCCCCCCTGTTCCTTTGCTTGAGCCCATCGCGTTAGTCCGGGTAGACTGGAGAAACAAATCCATAGAAGCGTGTATGTGAATAAGAGAGAGTTTTATATGAAGGGTAATTGTACAGTAATAAGGCAGCCCAGCCCAGTCCAGTCCAGGCCCATAAGTCCGATATTAGCCCATATATCATATGCCTATCTATAAAGTCCTCTTCAGGCTCATGAAACACATGCAATGACGCCGAATGCAGGACAATCACAGGCCAGTGGGTAGAAAGTCTTTGGATCCAGTGGTGGTGTTGTAAGCATCTCAGCGCTGGCAGGGGTCTCGACGTGGCTTCTCCGGCTTCAGAGGTCTGGTTGCATGAGGGTAGGTCCATGTGGCTTCTTCAGCTCGGGGCACAAGTGTAGTTCCATGTGTCTTGTCAGCTGCAATGTCTCCCAGGGAGTGGCAGAGAGAGAGAAGTGTCTCCCGCCTCCAAGAGGAAACTGTAGCAGTTCCTGGAATTCTCAGGAGAAGGCCATGCCCACATAGATGTCTCATTGGCTATCTCTGGATTGACAGGCCAGACTCCACCGCTACCCTCTTCATCCTCAAATTGACACCAGGTTATGTAACCACCACACCCACCATCCCTGCAGCCACTGTGCTGATCCTTTGCCTCAAGAGTTAGGCTCTTTTTCCTTCCCCTTCTATTTCATCAGGCATGATATGTCCTCCAGGAACTGGTCTATCCTGATAATAGGTTCAAAGTACGTGAGACAAAATCTGGCCACCCCTGCATCTAAGGAGCACTCTGGCTATCCTTTTCCCCAGGCGGACTCATCTGTCCATGGTGCTTTCGAGGGTCCTCACCAGCAGCATCAGTCAGATACATCGATTCTTCTTCCATCTTCCTTACTCGCTGTCCAACTTTCACATGCATGTGAAGTGATTAAAAGTAGCAAGTCTTGGGTCAGACACAACTTAGTCCTCCAAGTGACATCCTTGTTCTTCGACACGTTGGAGAGGTCTTGTGCAGCAGATTCACCCATTTGCTTTCCTGACTGCTGCTTCCATGTGCAAGACTTGAACTCCTTGACGACGTCAACCTTTGCTTTGTGACCTTGATGTGACCTGTTGGTCCAGTTGTGAGGAGTTTTGGTTTTCTCTACATTACGTTGCGATCCATACAGAAGGCTGTGATGTGTGATCTTCATCGGCAAGTGCTCCAAGTCTTCCTCACTTTCCTCGAGAGCAGGAACCTGTAGTTTAAAGCAATCAGCTGGGACCCTGTAAGCAGCTGGCCCAGAGGTAGTGTTTGAGACCCACTGAAAAGCATGCCAAGGAAAGTTCTTCCTCAAGGTTAAGATCATGGTCCCACCCACTTTTCTGTTTCTTTCCTAATTAATAGGGCAGGGCAGGCTTGATTAGTGAAGAGTCCCAGATTACACAATGGTTTGAAAGAATTATGGTCAGCTTGCCATTAAGCGCACCTGCTCCACGAAGCCAGGCTTCCAGCAAATCTTGGCAAGGGTCTCTAAAGGTTCCTCTCCCCCAGGGGTGGGGCTCCAGATGGCAGGGCTTGTTTGTGTTTTGTGCATGAGAGCAACTTGGATGTTTCCTCTCCTTGGCTAGCTCAACCAGTTTGTTTTGCTTTGTCTTGTTTTACACTCTGCATTTGCTCAACAAACACTATGCATTTGTTCAACAAGCCTCCAGCATCTCCTGTGTAGCAGGCTGGGTGGAGCACTGGGGATTCAGAAATGAACCCAACCAGCCAGCCAACCTCCTCCGGCAGCCCCGCCCCCCACTCCCCCTCACCCCAGCCTCATAAATGGATCATGGAAACCGTAACACCTGGCTAGGAGGCCCGGCAGATGCTGTGCGATCAGAAAGGGGGGGTGTCTTGGGGGTGGCAGGGAGCCCTGCTGAAAAGCCTCATAGAGGAGGTGTTGTCTGGGTGTCTGTGTACACCATGGTGGCAGGTGTGGCCTCCAGAGCCAGAGGGACTGGTTTCGAAGCCCAGCGCTGCCATTTAGTGGCTGTGAATCCTTCAGCAAATGAGTCAACCTTTCTGTTCTTTGAGTCCCTCCCTTGCAAATGGAGATGGCGATCTTTATATCCCTGGAGAGTTCACACATGGAACACACTTAGGACAGTGCTGGTCCACAGGGGAAGGATGTTAAAGTCTAGGTGTGAGGGGTTTCCACAAAGTGCATGCAAAATTTACATTTTTTCTCCCCATGAACATTCTGGAGCCCCAGTATATATGAGGATATAATGATATATGATTAGTCAATTCTGACTAATTTGGGCTCACGGTGACTCCAGGCAAATCAGAGTAAAACCACAGGGTGTTTGATGACGTGTTTTCTGGAAGTAGATCAGAGATTGCTTCTGAAGTGCTTCTGCATGGACTTGAACCTGCAACCTTTTGGTTAGTAGCTGAGTCCAGTCACTGCACCACTCAGGGATGCCTGTGCAGATACAAGGGGGCTCTAAAAAAATAAACACGGTGGAAAAATGGGATGGAAAGAGAACTTTTCTGCAATCCTTTTGAAGCCCCCTCCCCAATCATTGTGGTTGATTGCTGTCAAGTCTCCCCACCTCATGGCGACTTACCGGCCTTGACACGGGCCACCATCCTCTGGCATCCGGGTCAGGGTGGGCTTTAGGTAGGTAGTGGACACCTGCTTGTGCACAGCTGTACATGTCTTTGGCCCCTCTCCCACATTTGGCCAACCTCCAGCTGCCCTCCTTCTGTATGTCAGAGGGTGAACCCCGAAAACTCACATGCCTGAGCTGGCAGCTGACCTGGGCTCCCCCAGTCAGACTCACCTGGCCAGGCTCTCTCTAGAAAGAGCTGGTTTAGGAAGGAGGCTCCTATGGAATGCATCCTGCATTGAGCAGGGCGCTGCTGGATCCTACTAGCTCTGGGGAAGCAGCAGGGGCATGCGGAGGAATTGCTGTAGCAGAATCTGCCTTGGGGCCAGAACCAGAGACAACTGCACCAGAAGAAAGTCCCTGGTCATCCAGTGACTGTCCAGCCTGGTGCTTTACAAAGGCCAGGGCGGTGGCTTCTCCATCGGCCAGCTCTGTGACAAGGGTGTCAGCATTGCCCCTGGAAGTTTGACCTCATTAGGGTCTCTGTCTGCTTACCACCCTTTCCGCAGCTGTTGTGTCTGCTTCATCAGCTAGAGCGAGCCTCTGTTGCCTGCCACCAACAGCTCTCCTGAGAGCCAGCTCAGCTTCTTCGGAGCTGTGTGCCCTTGGGCATGTCACTCCACCATTCTGTACTTCAGGTCCTGCCTCAACAGAATGGAGTGGAAACAGGAACCCCTTATAGGCTTGTTCGGAAGATCCTAAGAGACCCTTTGCCTATTCCCGGCCACTTGTATGAAGCCCTGCAATAAAGATGGGCTATATTTCCTCAGGATCTGAGAAAGGTCAGGGAAAATCAGATTAAGCCTTGCTAATGATGACAGAGGTGCAAGGACGTGGAGAGACTTGCCCCAAAGCCAAGAGGGAGAGGGTCTCTGGCCTCTAGCTAGCCCCACCCCAGTTCTCTGCACTCTCCCACAGCTGCCTCACGCTGCGTACACATGTTGCATGCGTGCGCACATTCTTTATTGCATAAAGCCCCTGTGCTGTCAGATAGCCTATTAAAAAGGCAAGTGGAGAAAACAGTGAGCAAGCTTCCTCCGCCTGTGCTTCCACTGATTACAAAATTAAATTAAGCTCGGTGGCTGCTGCTGCTGCTTCTTGATGGGAGAATACAATGCATTGCTCTCTCTGCCTCCGTGGGAGAAGTCCCAGAGACCAGGGCTGGGGGAGTTCAGCCCGGGACAGTATTTCTTCCTCCCAATGCCCTGGGGGCAGAGACTTCCTCTCTGCAGAAATGTTAAGCCCCTAAACCAGGCTGCCTTTTTATTAGATTAATAAAACACCAGGCCCATCAAGTCTCAGGCCCGTAAAGGTCAGTGAGTCAAGTCGGAGTGCAGGGGAGAGCCAGTGGGGCAGCGGCCATGGGAGGGGCGCTCTCCCCAAAGGCAGGCCTGACTTTGGCCCAGGGCGGTGAGCAGGGTGAAGGGGACCCCTCCGGCTTCCCTTGGGTTCTATAAGCAGCCAGCTGAGCGGGGTGGGGGTGGGGGTGGGTGTCCCAGGGCAGTGTCAGGAGCAGGAGACAGCAGGGAGGAGATTGGGAGCTGAGCCGGAGGGGCAGGGGAGAGGGAGTTCCACAGGCTTAGGCGCGTCAGCAATGTCTTGGCGAGCCTGAGCACTGAGTTCAATTCATGCCCGACGTCTGCTTTTGCCCTCCTTCGATGTCTCCTCCCCATTTCAGTTCCCTATAGGGAGCGCGGAGGTGCAGAGAAAAGAGCTCTGCAGATAACAGAAAGGTTAGTGGTGCAAACCCACTAGACCAGCAGTTCTCAACCTGTGGGTCTCGACCCCTTTAGCGGGTCGAACGACCCTTTCACAGGGGTCACCCGATTCATAACAATAGCAAGCTCGACAGTGATGAAGTAGCAACGAAATTCAGTTTATGGTTGGGGGTCACCACAACATGAGGAACTGTATGAAAGGGTCTTGTCGTTAGGAAGGTTGAGAACCACTGCCCTAGACGCTCCATGGGACAGCAATGTGGCCATCTGCCCCCATGAGAGCTACAGCCTTGGAAACCCTGTGTGGCCATCGCCCTCTGTCCCGGGGGTTACTCCCGCTGGAATGGACTGGATAGCCATGGGAACTTTCAGTTTTGTTTTCATGGCTGTATAACGAAGCGGATCACAGCCACCGCCACTGATCTTTGAAGGGTCGTGGGGCGACTGTGTGGTTTTGGTGCCCCATGTGGTGTTGACTAAGCTCTGGTCACCCGAGGCTGGGCCTGCTTGCCTATAGGCTCTGCTGCTGGCTGGAAGCTCAGCTGAAACGTCTCAGTCTTCCATGCGACCCTCATGGAGCTCAGCCTCGCTCTTGTCCTGCCGGATTATAGGCGTGTGTGTTTTATTCCTGTTCCCTGACTGTCCTCCCACTGGAATGCAAGCCCAGGAGGACGGGCCAGGGGGTCAGGCTCACGGCGGCACTTTTCTTCTACACAGAGCCCAACGCCAGCCGGTGTGCAGGAACCAAGCGCTGGATGAATGAGTGGCAGGTGTTTTTTCCACATTTATTTGTCATGGTTAAGTCAGTGGTGATAAGCTCACGGGGGTATGGTGAAGACAGACGTGAGATGATGTGCATACTACACTTGGCAGTCGCTGGCTTCCAAATGGACTGGAAGAGATCTAGGTATGGACCCACTCCAAAGAAAGGTGACCCAACAGAAGGCTCAAACTGTAGAACAACAGCACTGGTACCACAGGCAAGTGAAATTTGCTGAAGATCACCCACCAACAGTTGCCGAAGTCCATCGACAGGGAGCTGACCGAGGTTCAGGGCAGATTCAAAAGAGGATGTGAAATAAAGGATGTTATTGCCGGTGTCAGGTGGCTCTTGGCTGAAGGCAGAGAATACCAGAACGATGTTTACTTATGTTTTATTGACTGTGCCAAGGCATTTGACTATGTGGGTCATAACCAACTATGAATAACCTTGAGAAGAATGGGAATTCCAGAACACTCCATTGTGCTCATTTGGAATTTGCACATGGATCAAGAGGCAGTTGTGTGAACAGAACTAGGTAACACTACATGATTTAAAATCAGGAAAGGAGTGTGTCAGGGTTGTATCTTCTCACCATACATATTCAATCGGTATGTTGAGCAAATCATCAGAGAAGCTGGATTCTATGTAGAAGAATGAGGCATCAGGACTGATGAGGCTTGAGGCATGCAAGCTTATTAACAACCTGCTCTATTGCAGATGACACAAGCTTACTTGCTGAAAATGAGGAGGACTTGGAGCACTTGCTGATGAAGATCAAGTATGGATTTCAACTAAATGTCAAGAAGAGCAAAATCTTCACAATTGGACCAATCGGTAACATTATGGTAAGTGAAGAAAAGATTGAAGTTGTCAAGGATCTTGCCTGGATCCACAATCAATGCTCACAGAAGCAGCAGTCGAGATCAAATGCTGCACTGCATTGGGTAACTCTACTGCAGAAGGCTTCTTTAGGGTATTGAAGATCGAGAATGTTACTTTGAGGACTAAAGTGAGTCTGACCCTAGCCATGGTATTTTCAGTTGCCTCATATGCATGTAAAAAGTTGGACATTGAATAAGAAAGACCAAAGAAGAATCAATGCCTTTGAATTGTGGTGCTGGAGAAGAATATCAAAAGTACCATGGTCTTCTAAAAGGACAAACAAATCTGTCTTGCATGAAGTATGGCCAGAGTGCTCCTTAGAGACAAGGACAGGTAGGTTTATTGTGTCAACCTGGCCAACTGAAACACGTGGGATTAATCAGATCACCATTTGATTGAAGGGCACAGAGATAAATGGCTTGGCAAGACCCGCCCCTTGCTCTTTTGCCTCTCTGGTGATTGGACCAGTGCTTTAGCTAGTTCTCTGCCTCAACTTGTGAGCTGCACTACCTGTGGAACAGTCAACCTGTGGATCATGTTGCTAGAACTTGAGGTTCCTTTGAGACCTGCTTCACCATGCTGCTGGTGTGTACATTGCTTGAGCTTGAGGCTGGTGGATCCTGTCGTCTATTCTAGCATTGCTTGGATTCAATATCCCATCGCTAAGCTCCTGAGCTGCTGACTGTTGGTGACTCGCCCTGTTTGCTGTTTGCTGCCTGTGGGCAGACTCTGCCTGCATTGCCTTGGGGAAGACTCAGCTGTTTGCTTCCTTGACCTTGGACCTGGCATCTCTCATGAGTTGAAGTACTTCCAGTATATTAACTGTTCCGCAGGAGTGAGTTGAACTGAGCCCTCTGTACTGCTGTATGGACTAATTAGCTGTTATATTTCTTTATGCTGTATAAGTCTCTATCTATCATCTATCTATCTATCTATCTATCTATCTATCTATCTATCTATCTATCTATCTAATCATAAGTGTACTGGTTCTGCTCCTCTAGAGAACCCTGCCTAACATAGATGGCAAAACTTCATCTTACATACTTTGGACATGTTGTCATGAGAGATCAGTCCCTGGAAAAGGGCATATTTCTTGATAAAATAGAAGGCAGTGAAAGAGAGGAAGGCTCTCAACAGATGGATTGACACGGTGGCTGCAGCAAGGGTTCAAACCCAACACTTGTGAGAATGGTTCAGGACCTGGCAGTGTTTTATTGTATTGTGCGTAGTAGCCATGGACCAGAACTGATTCGATGGTACAGAACAACAACACTTGGCAGTATTTAGAATATAGGAAATTTTAATAAAACGTTCCCTGGTACCGTTACCAAAGCTTCTTTGGGCTTTTCCATGGCAAGAACTAAACAGAGTCCCACGAGGGTGGAGGACCTGCGATTCTGCTTCTTGGGCATGTCTTCATCACCCAGTATAGTGCCTGGCACTTACAAGGTGCTCAGTTCATATTAGTTAAACAACTGAGCGCTGGATGGACATCTTGTGTGGGTTATACCATATCCTAGAGCCGGCAGGACTTCTGGCTAGAGTCTAACAGCATCCCTCATGCTGGCAAATGTCCAAGAGAGTCCAAACTCTAGGGCAATCCCCAGTAGGCGGGTGCCCTTCTCAGCATGGAATTGTCTCGCTGACATGTGTCCTGGCCAATGCACCATTGATCCCTCAGAAGGCGGGCCTAAGAGAGGCTGCCATGGGGTGTCTCTTGGCCACGTTGTTGTTAGGGACCTTCTCATCAGTTCTGACACATGGTGATCCTCGGTGCGACAAACGGCATGTTATCCAGCCCTGCACCACCCTTGCTAAGTCTGAGCCCTCTACCGCAGCCATCGTGCCGATCCATCTGGTGGCTGGTCTTCGGCTTTCTCTCGGACCCCCTCCTTTACCCCTCATTAGACATTGGTCCCTCCTGATAGCATGTCTCAGGTGAGCAAGACCTTGCTCATCGCTATCAATAGCAAGCCAATGACCAAGCAGCATAGTCATGTATTGGATGCTTTACTGTGTGCTGAATACTGTCACTCCTTCTCAACTGTCCCTTAACCAAACCAATAGTATCCAGACAGTGGCTTCTTTGAATGCCTTGCTGTCACTGTCTTACAATTCTTGATACGTTTAGAAGAACTCATATTGTCGTTTTACATTGGTCCCTGCAAACGAGGTAGCCAGTCCTCTCTCTTTCTCCGCAGCTAGACTGACATCCCATAGGACAAGGTCCTCTTTTTGTCTCTTGCTCGCGGCCTGGCACAGGAGCCTTGGTGGCATCGTGGATTATGCGTTGCGCTGCTATCCATCGCAAGGTCAGCAGTTTGAGAGCAGCAGCTGCTTCTTGGGGAAAGATGAGGCTCTCTCCTCCTATAGAGAGTTACAGTCTGGGAAACCCGTAGGCACTACTCTGTCCTATAGGGTCTCTATGAGTCGGCCTTGACTCAGTGGCAGTGAGCTTGTTGTTGTTGCTTTTTCACACAGCCTGGTACCAGGTCCAGGGGCACCAAGTCTGTGTGTAAGAGGCAATGGCTTTGGCTGGAAAAACAGGCCTGGAGAAGGAGACATGAGATTTGGCTCTACTATACTTTGCTGTGTGACCTCTGGGAAGTCACTTCACCTCTCTGGGCTTCCGTTGTCAAAAGAAACCAGAGAAACACCAGGACGCAGGGCTGCACAGAGAGGGGATCAGGTGATCTGGGTGGTCTGGGCCCTTGCTTCCAGGTACCCATTCTGCCACTATCAGGCGGAAGGGCTCTGGCAGACCCTCCTCACCAAGTCTGTGCCCACTCAGGAGCAGGAATCACCACACGGAGAAACCTTCGCAGAGCCCTGCAGCCTGGCCCAGCCGGAGAACTGCCTTTCCTCCTCGGCTGGTGGATTCAGACGGCTCCCCTCCACCCCCATGTGTGTAAATGTTAAGTGTTGAGGAGCACAAACACGCTCCTGAAGCAGGCTGCCTTTCCGTTTACCTTGCCCTCGGCCAGAGATCAGTGGGCCCAGGAGACAGGATGGAAATTCTAGCCACATAGTCCAAGCAGGAGCGCCGGCCTGGGCTTGCACCAGGGTTGGGCAGTCCAAGGCAGAGAATCCCGGAAGCAAAAGGACCTCCTGCCCAGGCTGATGTGGTAGGAGGGGTCGGTCTGGGTGGACACCCCGGCCCAAGAACCCTTTGCACACTCTATCAAATACCACAGAAGAAGTGACCCTTTTCTGTGGTTGTGGCCATTCTGTGGTGCATGGGGACAGTCCTTGGGCTTCGCTGCACACTGTTATCCCCGCTAAGCACCCTGCCCGGTTGTCACACTGCATCAAGCAGATGGAGAAATTGAAGCTCTCATGTCCAGGGGCTGAGGTGACCCTGCCCAGTGCTCTTTGCACACCACCCCCACCCAGCCCCCCAGCATGCCTGTCCATCACCTGGGGTGACAATAAGGGAGGGGAGAGGAGACACCAGATCAGTGCCTGGATGATTGTCCACGTGGGCTAGTCACCTGCTTGATCTTAGCAGTGGCCCATGCTGTCCGGGCTGTTCTAGAAGGCCCTGTAGAGCTGAGGCATGTGGGAAGGGGCAGGGATAAGGTGAGAGCATGGATGGGGACACCTGTGATGAGTCGGAATCACGCTGCCGCAGTGGAGTGGGGGTGGGGTTGGGTTTTCAGTGCCTTGTACACCAATCATGAACACAATTGGTTTCTAACGGAAAGGTTGGAGGCGCCTTGGGGGAAAGGCCTAGCAATCTTCTTCCAAGAACCAGCCGTGGAGCACAGCGCTACCCCAGCATACACCTGCGGCTCGCCATGAGTCAACAGCAAAGGCAATGGGCTTGTTCTTTGGGATCCTCACTGCCGTAGAGTCAATGCCGACTCAAAGGGAGCCTATAGCAGCAGGTAAAAGCACCCTTGTGAGTTTCTGAGACTGTAATGCTTTACGGGGATAGAAAGCCTTGTCTTGTTCCCTTGGAGAGGCTGGTGGTTTCGAACTGCTGGTCTTGCAGTCAGCAGCCCAACACAGAACACCACCACCACCAAGGATCCTTTCTTTTTGATAAGTGCCCGATTAGACACTGTCAGGTGTCTCACAAGGGGTATTATTCTTAAGGGTAGCATGTTCCCTGCAAATAACACTTGAAAGGTCAGCTGTTGAAAGGACAGTCTTGCTCTCTCTCTCTCTCTCTCTCTCTCTCTCTCTCTCTCTCATAAATCGTTGGCTTCTGCTGCTCACTGCCGGTGTCCCTCACTCTGTCTCCCTGTGTTCCTGAGCCTCTACCTCCAGCACCAGCTCTCTCCTTCCTCCCATCTCTCCCTTCTGTCAGCCTCCTCTCAGTCTGGCCCTGGCTGTCTTTCTGTCTGCCCTTTCTCTCCCGGAGGCCCTGCGTGGCCCCTCCCTACATTTCCCAGGCCAGATGCTGCTCACAGGTTCTCCGCACCCACACCCAGCGAGTGATTTATGGACCTGGCTCAGCCTGAGCTAGCATAGCGCTGGCTGGTGCCCGTGGAGCAAGCTCCACCCTGCTCCCCAGACAACTGCCTCTGGGGGCAGGTTGCTTCTGCTTCCACCCCCTCACTGTCTGCCCTGCTCTTCTGTTCTCATCTGTCTATCTGCTTGTTTGCCCCCTTCCTCCCCTCTTCCTGTCTGCCGCCCTCGGTCTATTCCCCTGTCTGTCTCTGTGTCGACCCTCTTCCTTGTGTGTCCGCCCCCCAATCTACCCCCCACCCCCTCCTTGCCCCTCCTTGCTCTGTCTGACCCCTCCCTGTCTGTATTCCTCCTTGTCTGCCCCCCATCTGTCTCCCTCCCTCTGTCTGCCCCCCTCCCTGTCTCTCTACGCCTTTGATTCCACTTCTGTCTCTGCCTCCCATGTCTCCGCTTCTAGCTCAGCTTCAATCTCTCCATCTATGGCCATACACCACCCCCATCTGTCTACATCCCTGAGCTTGGGCCATGCCGCTGGCTGCCCACACACCTGCCCAGCTGTGCCTGCCTCTGGCTGTGCCCGCTGCACCCCTGTCTCTGTCCCTCCCCGATGTGCCTACACCACTGAAGAGATGCCAAATGCTGCAAGGACATCCCCCAGCCAGGTTGCCCTGGGGCGGCTCAGCCTGACTGGGGGCCCAGGGTCAGGCTGCCCCCACCCCTGGCCCCTTGTCTTTCCCGTCATGTTGAGGAAGTTTCCTGAACTCCTGGTGACTCTGCTGTCAGGGCCTGACTTACCAGGAGAGCATGAATAATTAAAAGCTGTAGCTGAGGCTTGTTCCGATTTAAACTGTATTAGTGTTGCCAACTGTCCTGACCCATTTAATATTCATGCCATTCTTGGCTCTTTTAAAGAGAGGGGAGTCTGCTACCTGATTTAAATTGTGCCTGTCAGTTTCGATTAAAGATCAGGTTGACCACAGTTGCAGGGAAATTAAATGAACATTCTCTTAAGCAATATCATAGAATTTAATGTAGCAATTAATATCTATTGCAATGTGCCGCCATCGTGAGCTGCCAGAGGGGCAATCTAGTACTCGTGGGAGGTGAGGCCAACGTGCCCCCCAAAGTCTCCATGTCCCCCGCCCCCCAAAACGGGGCTGGTCCGTAGGCAATCTTTTCCTCCAAGGGGAAGCAGAAATCGCAGGTTGACAGTAGCTGGCCCTGCAGGGCTGGAGTTGGACTGTGCAGCCTTTGTGTTTGCTTGATATTTGGGGAAACGAGGCCCAGGCTTTGGAGCTTGTGGCCCATCAGCCCCCGGGACTAGTCGCTGGGTCCTGTCCACGGACGTGGAAGAAAAAGAGCTCATTCCGCCTTCCCTGGCCAGCTCATCCTAGCTGAGCCCGGAGAGCATTTAGAGCAGCAGTGCTCAACCTGTGGGTCGAGACCCTTTGGGGGTGGTGGTGGTGTCGAACGCCTCTTTCACAGGGGTCACCGGATTCATAACCATAGCAAAATTACAGTTATGAAGTAACAACAGCAATGATTTTATGGTTGGGCGGTCAACACAACCTGAGGAACTGTATGAAAGGGTTGCAGCATTAGGAAGGTTGAGAACCCCTGTTTCAGAGCTAAGGGGTGTCTGGTGGGGCCCAAGGTGTGACTGGCTGAGAGATGACGGGCAGCTGGCTGGAGGGGACCTGCGTCTGTGCTGTTATCCTGGGCTTGACCAGGAGAGTGAGTTCAGCACACATCTGCTATTGGCTAGATGTGGAGCAGCCCCAGGCCTGGGTCTGCAAGATGGGAATTCTCACTCATCCCCCTGAGGTCTCTAGAGGGTGTGCCTCGTGGGCTAGTGGAAGCCGGCAAGGAGAGGCTGTGCAGTGGCACACCCAGTTAGGCATGGAGCCCCCAAAGCTGGATATGTTCTGGGCTCAGACTCTGAGCCTGCCGCCTGGGAGGGGCAAGTCTTCGGGAGAGGCCACCTCTCTGCAAATTGCTGGCCATCAGTGCTCCTCCCCTCGTTGGGTTTTCAGGGAGGCCAAGGCTGGCGGCTTGTCCATCACTCGGTAAAAGAAAGGTCTGGCGATCTGCTCTCGTCTAGATCACAAACCAGTGGACCGTGTGGGACGGCCCTCCTGTGGCCCCTGGGGGTCTAGGAGTCAGAATTGAAGGGCCCTAAGAGAAGCACAGCAATATTAACGCCAGGGAGTGTTCCACACGGGCCACGGCCGGGTCTCCTGGGAGCACCGACTGTGAAGAGCGTGGCGGGGAGGACTCCGGACACAAACGGGGTAGGGATTTGCTGCTGTGACTCTTACAGGCAGATGCTGGTGCAACGCGGCAAGAACTCGGCCTCGATTTACATGCCCCTCTGCTCTCTTTCCCACTCCCTCTGATTTATACAAAAGTGTGTGTGTGTGTGTGTGGCGGGGGGTTACAGATATAGGCACACACGCATCAGAAACTGGGTAACAACCATCAGATACTCATATATCTACGCTGACGATTACAGTCACGTGTACTTACCGCTCTCAGATTCTGAAGGACAAAAATGCGCACTGATGTCCCCCCCTGAACTTAGGGACTAGAGCCTTCTCAAGTCAGTGAAACTGGTGGACTCCTTCCTGAATGCGGTGCTTTCCATCTCCCTGTTGTTGTTAAACAACCCACAGCTCCTGGAGTTTGGTTTTTGGTCCCTCGACCTCGGGTCGAGTCACTAAGATTCTCAGTGTGGGTGCGACAGGTCATTCGCGTGGCCCTCGGCCAGGTGGACCTCCACAGAGCCACTGTTGTTAGGTGCAGGAGAGTCCGCTCCAACCCACAGTGGCCCTGCCCGGTCCTGTGCCATCCGCACAATGCTTCCTGTGCCCGAGCCCACGGTGGCAGCCATGGTGTCCCCCCAGCTCGGCGAGGGCCTCCCTCTTTTCCGCTGCCCCTCCACTTTACCAAGCACGATGTCCTTCTGCAAGGACTGGTCTTCCTGATCACATGCCCATAGTACGTGAGACCACGTCTCACCAGCCTTGCCTCTAAGGAGTATCCTAGCTATTCCTCTTCTGAGGCAGACTTGTTTGTTTGCTTGACAGTCCCTGGTCCTTTCAGTAGTCTTCGCCAGCACCATCATCCAGAGGCACTGATGAGCATGTCGGTTCCATAGCTCAGGTATGCAGCTGCTGATGATTAGGATCCCGCTGCCACGGTGGTCTTGCCTACGTCACCAGGTGCACGCGGCGAGTGGTTGTGTCAGGTGTGTTAGTTAGGAGGCAGCGCTGGGTCCGAGCAGTGAGGCTTTCTTGGATCCCTGCATGCAGTACACGAGGCACGGTGAGGCAGGGCTAGGTCAGTCATGGTCCTGTGCAGGAGGAGGTTGGGATGTGGCCACCGGGACCTCTCTGGGCTCTGCAGAACCCATGCCACCCTGTCCCTTCTGCCCTTTTTGTCCTACTCACACGGCATGCATGGCGGTGCTCGGGACACAGCTCCCGGCTGAAGAGGCAGGTGAGTCCAACAGGCACTGCTGCTGGGCAGGCGCGGCGTCCACGGAGATCTAGGGCCACATCTGCCCCTCCCACCACATCCTACACTGGAGCACTAGAGGACAAATGGAAGGGTTAGAGATACCTTTAGGCCGAAAGGTCTGGCCAATGTATACCAACCCTGGGGGTCAGCCTACACCTTTGTTAAGGGCGACAGTAATAATACCTCCCTCATAGGTTGTTTTGAGAGTTAAATGGATTGCTACACAGTGTCTGCCACGTAGTAAGCACATAACAAATGTTAGCTATTTAGTTCTTAAGGATCCCTGGTGGTACAGTGGGTTGTACTTTGGGTTTCACACTGCAAAATCAGTGGTTCAAACCCAACAGTCACTCCATAGGAAAAAGATGAGGCTGCTTGCTTCAGTAAAAATGTGCAGCTGTAGAAACCGTCTCGAGCAGTTACTCCGTGGTATGGGGCTACTCTGAGCTGAAATCAACTCGGTAGCAACAAGATTATTATGTTCTTACACACGCAGACACAAACACGGGCATATACACACCAGAACACACACAGAGAGTCGTGTCATTGCTGTGAGGTGCTGGTGGGCTTGTTCCAACTCATAGCAACCTTGTGTACAACAGGACACACCCCTGCCTGGTCCCAAACCCTGCACCATCCGCACAACCATGGCTGCAGCCCCTGTGTCCATCCGGCCATGTGCTGGCCGTCCTCTTTCTCATTGAGCCTCCATGTTACTAAGCCTGCTGTCCTTCTCCACCCATGCACTGGTCTCTTCTGATAGCATGGCCAAAGTACGTGAGATGAAGTGTCACCATCCTCGCTACTAAGAGGCATCATCCAAGACAGGTCTGTTCTTTGCTTCTGGCAGCCATGGTAGTTTCGATCTTCTTCCCCAACACGAGTCAAAGGCATCGACTCTTTTCCGGTCCCTCTATGGTCCAGCCTGCATATGCACATAAGACCACGGAAAACACTCTGACTTGGGTTAGGTGCACCTTAGTCCTTAAAGTAATATCTTTATCCTTTAACACTTTAAAGATGTCTTGTGCAGCAGATTTGCACACTGCAACAAGTCATTTTTCTTTGGAAGAACAAGCAAATCTTTATTGCCTAGAACTATACATAGTTAAAAACCACAAAAGAGGCGATTCTCTCCTTCCCCCATCTTCTTCCTCTTTACAACACCTCTGATAGAAAGGCAATTATGACACTTTATTAAAGCTTCACCAGACACTGCCCCATCTGCAAGGGGTTACCCACCCCAAAACCTGATTTTATTTCAAAGTGATGTATTGACATTTTTTTTTTTTTTATAAAACAACCTTATCACCTTCAAGCGCTCTCCATTAACTTCATACATTTGTCAAATCTGCGATTCCATTCTTGGAAACATTTTCCACACTCACCCGTGTGGATGGCTGACAGCACCTCCCTCGCTTTCCCTTCACCTCCTCTACGTCATCAAATCCCTGTCCTTTCCTGTCCCTCTACGTTCCCAGAAACCAAAAGAAGTCACGCGGAGCAGGGTCAGGTGAGTCAGGTGTGTGGGGCGAGAGAGGCATGCAGGGGTTTTTTTTGTCCAAAACTGGCACGCTGAGATGGCTGTGTGAGCAGGTGCATTGTCATGGTAGCAAAACTGGTTCCCCTTCTGCTGCAAATCGGGGCTTTTTTGTGACACACTGTTATGCGATGTTTTCAGAACCTCTAAATAGAAACCTTGATTAACAGTCTGAACTGGTGGAATGAACTCTAAAGGCACTATCCCCCTCACATCAAAAAAACAAATGAGCATCTTCTTGATCTTTGATTTCACTTGATGAACTTTTGGGGGGAGAGGTGACCATGGCGCCTTCCACTGATTTGATTGATGTTTGCATTTGGACTCATAAGAATAGCACCATGTCTTGTCACCAGTAATGACCGTGGGGGGAAAAGCCTGGGTCCTCTTGGAACTGTTCTTTCAAAACACGGCATGTTTCCACTCAATGCTCTTTTTCCTGGTCAGTCAGAATGCAAGGCACAAATTCACATCAACCCTTCTCATTCCTAAATCTTCTGTTAAAATTGGCTGAACCAAGCTCCGAGATAGTCCAGATAACTCCCCCATCTCTTCAACGGTCTGTTGATGGTCCTTGAGCACAAGTGCATGAATTTTGCTGATATTTTCATCTGTTTGGGAAGTTGATGGATGTCCAGAATGAGGTTTGCCATCAATTGACATTTCACCTTTTTTTTGAAACGAAAAAGCCACTCACCCACCTGAGTTTTTCCCATAGGTCTGTCCTTGTAAACTGTGTTCACCATCACAACAGTTTCTGCAACATTTTTTCCTGAGCAGGAAACAAAATTTCACAGCCACGTGCTGTTCTCTTAAATCGGCCATCCACCAAAAAAAATGAAGTTCAAGTGAAACAGCTTTCATGAAAAAAATTCACTGTGACCAGAGAGAACCTTCCCAGGTGATGCCACTGGGTGCACCAACTCAGAGCCAGTTGCTTGATGCACACCTATTGGGAAAAATGCCTACTATGAAAGCTCTGCCCAGTGGAACTTCTTTCCATTTGCTTTATTTTTGGGGGGGGTACCCCCTAGTATGTATGCTTTTGTATTCTCAAGCTTCACATTCATATAGCCATCTACAGATACCAGGCAACCCTTGGGCTCCATTCCCCGCCTCAGTTTCACCAACAGATTTCTTGTGAATCTATTCAGGAAAGGTGCAGGACTGAGGGGTGCAGGCTCCTCGCCGGGACCCAGGGGCTCAAAGTCATTTGCTGTCTTAATTGCTGCTTCCATTCCAGGTGACCCCATCCTCCTTGTCCATCTGAGTAGTGTCTCCACCCCTTTGCTTTGGGCAGCAGCCTCACTAGCAGCCCCATACTCCAGAGCAGGCAGCATAGATCTGACTCTTGAAACCTAGTAGGTGGTGGCCGCAGCCTTTGACACTGAGAATGCCCCGCTTCGCATCCTCCTTCCAACAGTTCTGCTGATATTGCAGTGCTGCAGGGATGGTCCATTTCTTTTCTCAGAGAGTAATAGATGTAACTCCTTTGGCCCATTTCCTGTCAGTAAAATTCCAAGAGGCAGTCCGCATTCTTTCATTCTTTCTCCTCTCCTTCCCTGTAAGCTGACGGGCTTTCTGCTGTGGGTGTCGGGGAAGCTCCATCAGTCACAGGCTTAATCTCTTTAACCAACGATCGTGCAGCTACGTCCTTGGTGAACTTTCAAGGATGTGTGTCCTTCATTTGCACAAACCTCTAAGTTCTATTTACATTGCACACAGTTCATTCCAAGTCCATCTCTTTCCTCTTGCGTTTAACTCTAAGTGGGAAGGAGAAACCAGGCAGCTCCTTTGAGATCTTGCTTAGAATTCTTTTTTTTTTTTTTTAACATTTTATTAGGGGCTCATACAACTGTTATCCCAATCCATACACACATCAAT
>NW_022111357.1:6682612-6689973 GCF_000313985.2 Echinops telfairi
AGGAACTAGAGGAAAGTTGTATTTCTCATCATTGTTACATTAGAATTCTTATTGATCAGATATCCCATTTTGTCACTTCCGTTTGGTGCTCTACCCTCCACCATCACTGTGTAAAACGCATTATCAGACAGTGCACAATATGACAAAATAACAATTTGTAAATTATCAAGGGTTCTTGAGGGAGTGGGGAGTGGGGAGGGAGGGGGACAATGAGGAGCTGATACCAGGGGCTTGGGTGGAGAGCGGATATTTTGAGAATGATGAGGGCAATGAATGTACAAAAAGTGCTTTACACAACTGATGTATGTATGGATTGTGATAAGAGTTGTATGAGCCCCTAATAAAACGATTATTGTCCAATCCCACACTCATCACTTCCTCTTAACACCTCACCAGAGCCTTACATTCGATGCCCCATTTGCACCAGCATCGTAGAGATTCCTTGCAATGATAGAGATTCCTCCACGGGTCTACTGGTCTGCTTCTGAGTCCTCACCAGAATTGTGTCTGATGGCCGTAATTCTACCAACAGTCCCTTCCAGGAAATCCAGCCTCTACCCATGACTCAATTCCAAAGCCAGGCCCACATCCGAGGGGTCTGGGAGAGCAGTGCCTCACTCCTCTGGTACCAAATCCCATCTCAGTGATCGAGTGCTGCCACAACAGAAATACCTCGCGCGGATGGATTTCACAAACGGAAGCCTCTCTTCTCTGCATTCGGGAGGCTGACATCTGATTCAGAAAACAGGCTCTGGGGGAGACATTCTCCGTGGCTCTCTGGAAAGTGCTTGTCTCTTCAAGTCTCACCTCTTGGCGTCAGTCTTGCCCCCTCTCAACTCTGCTCACTGGTTTAATCTCTTTTATATCTCAAAAGAGATTGATTCGAGATCCACCCACGCGAATCCTACCTCTTTAACATAACAAAGGCAGCCAGCTCCCCAATGGGATGATAACCGTAGGATTTACAGCATCAATTTTTTGGAGGGGCTGGGTAGGGGCATAATCAATCCATAACAGTTCTGCTCGGCGAGGCCGCTCTCTTTCTCACTGTGAAGTGATACATTGGCTCTTGTGAGTGTAGTTGAGCGGTGGTCCTGACGCTTCTGGGGGCATAAGAATAATTAGAGTGCTTGGTAAAATGGTGAAGGCCCACCCATGATGCCACGCTGCAGGAGCAGACCGAGCTTTGCTCTGTTTTGCGTAAGCGCGCCCTGAGTCTGAGTGGACTGGGCGGCAGCTCACAGCAACCACCACCAAGGCTCTGCCCTTCCAGGGCCTCTGAGTGGAGCCAAGAGCGTGCGTCCTGCCCAGCTGCTTGGATGACGAATGCCGGTGGTCGCAGACCACACTTGGAAAACCGCCGAGCCAGTGTGTGTGCAGTGAAGCCGGGGCACTGATCAACAGCGTAGCTTACTCCCCGCAGGGTGAGTTTTTGTCTATTTTATAGCCCAGACAGCTTCTGTTTTGTGGTGCTGCCACCCCCACACATGACCTCCACGTCACTCTACCAACAGGTCAGTGATGAAGAGGAGCCCAGCGGGTTTTGTGGTCATAAGGAATAGATACTAATGATCTCCATCACCCATTGGCCAGAACCTAGTTACACGGCCCCAACTTAATTATGAGAGGCTAGAACCCGTGGTGTCAGAGAGAAGAAAGTGCCTTGTGTTGTGAGTCTTACGTATATGATCTCCTTTGAGCTTTATCACAGCACCAGGAGGCACATGTTGCTATCACACCATTTCATAGGTAGAGAAACCCACCTCAACCCCGAGGTCTCATAGGTAGAAAATGAGAAGGCCCGGGACCTGAACCGCGGTCTTTCTGATGCCTACACTAATGTGCCTTATGACTGTACCTTAGAGTGAAGGGAGACCAAGGAAGTACCTGGGGCATCACTCGGGGCTCTTAGCTGCAGACAGAATCTACCCCAGCTGGGTGGGTCAGGAAATTTTGGTTGGATGCTACCCAGCTGGAGAGACGCCACACCATAACACGGGATTGTTCTAGGAAGCCTCATGGCCACCACTCCCCACTACTTAACCTCTGTGATTAGAGACTTAACAGCAGACGCTTTGCCAAAGCTTCTCTGGAGGACCCCACACCTACTAACCGCACTTCATTTCCACCTCCCACGTCTTCTTCAGTCGTCTGCTTGGAGAAACCTAGGTCACGTGTGAAATCCTCGTTAGCAAAGGGTGTCAGAAAAATCTAGCTGCCAGCTCTCTGGTCTCTATCACATAGGAAGCCCTTAGAAGGGAGAGAATGTAGTATCGACCACACTACGTTTCCTCTGGGATTTCTGCTACCCTCAGTAAGCTTTTACTCAGCCCACGGTTTATTTCTCTGGCGAAGACTGCTCTAATCCCTCAGGCCAATTTACCATGCCCTTTGAGAAACTTCTAGAATCCTTTGTGCTCACTTCTGCTGAAAACTACCGAACGGTGTTTGATTTACATCTCCCTTTGGTGGTACTCTTGTGTGTTAGTCTGGGTACATTAGAGAAACAAATCCACAGAAACTCATATGTATAAGAGAGAGTTTTATATACAGGGTAAGTGCACATTAAGAAAACATCCCAACCCAGTGCTGCCCAAGCCTATAAGTCCAACATTAGCCCATATGTCCAACACCAATCCACAAAGTCCTCCTCCATCTCACCAAACACACACAATGATGCCGCCTGCAGGAAGAAAGCTGAATCAATGAACGTGTCAGCATCTCAGTGCTGGCAGGGGTCTCCACATGGCTGCTCCAGCACCCAAGGCAGCATCGGAGTAGGTCCATGTGGCTTCTCCTCAGGGATGTCTTACAGGAAGTGAGCCTAAGAGGTGTGTGCTCTTCAGCACAGGGTGTGGGATGCCTCTGTCTCGGACCATGAGAGCAGCCTAAGAGTTGGCCCTGCCTCCAATGTAGCTGAGCGCTCTGGTGGCTCTATGGGTTAGTCATCAGCCTGTTAACTGCAAGGTTGGCATTTCAAACCTACCAATTGCTCTCTGGGAGTAAAAATGAGGCTGTCTGCTCAGGAACTCTAAAGAGCGGCTCTGCTCTGTCCTGTAGGACACAATGAGCCAGAATCAACTGACAGAGCGTGTGGTAGTTAGATAATATAGGTCAACTTGAAGATGTAGGAGTGTGTAGGGGTGGAATCCAGCCACGGCTTGGTGCTATCTCTTTGGGGGTGTCACCTTCTTGTAAGGAGGATGTTAGAAACTGCCCTCACTCTGCCACTCCATTCTCTGCTTGCCGGCCACCCTCAGAGGTGCCTGAGACCTGCCATGTTCCTGCCGACCTTCAAACATGACCCTGCATCCACTGGCCTGTGCTATCCCTCCCTGTAGTCTGCATCATTGCACATGGCTGTGTGAGCCTGAAGCAGGACTGATGAACTGGTATTGGACTTAGGGACTTGAGTTGGACCAGGCTGAGACACCTTCTTGAGAAATCAGTACTTCTTGCTATAAGGCAGTCTGTCATTTCAGGACCAGCCCAGATGAAGGAACGTTATGAAATGTGGAATTGTCCAGATTCCTTCCCTGCCAGATCAGGCTCCTTCCATCATCGCGACGAGCTGCACGCTCGGTAGGAAACGGAAACCATTTTCCCAAGGATGCTGGCCTCCAGAATCCCATCCAGTGGTGCCAGCTTCCTCTTGTGGGTCTTTGCTATGTGTTGGTATTTACCCAGGGCCTTGGTCAAAAGTGATAGACACCAACTTCAAAAATAGGAACAAAAGGGGGAATTTATTAGATGGCACATATGCCTATTAGAAGGACTGTCACTTAACTTTGGGGAGAATTGGAGTTAGTCTCCCCCACCCCTCACCCTTAGTCTTTATGGGTCAGCATTATTCCTCCTACCACCTTCTTCCATATGTCAAAGAATGACAACCAGCATTTTCCACATTTTCCACCTACTAGCTTAACCATCAGAGGGGACAGCCTCTCTCCCCTCTGTTCCAGGGAAGGCTTCTATCTGACCCAGCATAGGTCACTTGTCATAATTGGTCTGCATATGAACTAGCCAGTGTAGCCATGGGTACACTGGCCACTCCACTGCAATCACATTGCTGACGAGAGAAGCAGAGCTACTATCCAAAGAAGCAGCAGCTTGTCCCTGAATAGAGGCAGCATGTTGGCCAGGCAGAGCATTCAATGCACCACCAGCTAGTCAGCACTAGCTAAGGCCCCATGCAAGGTAGGTCATGAGCTTCTCACATGCCCTGCACTCATATATCAAAGGTCAAGCGATGCCAACATGGCCCTTCCTGGAAGGCAAACAGTTCCTATTCTGATCTAACCTAATCATGAAAGGAGCTTACAAAACAGAACTAGAAGATCAATCTCATCCCTTGTTTAAGCAGCAGTGGCTGGCAGGAACCCTGAGTGGTGGTAGTCTGAATCTACATCCAACCTGAGCAAGAAAGAAAGTCGTGATCAATTAGTAATGTCTGCAACAGGAATTCTATGAGGGATGCTGGAGCGTGTCACCCCTGTTCTAAAATGCTCTATGCTGGAAGAAACTGTAGCATGAAGCTGCAAACACATACCAGAGTGCAGAAACCCATTTGAGATGTCCATTGTTCTGCCCCTTCCAGTCAGCTCCTAGGAACACAGCTAGCCATATTTCCTTCCAAGGATTCCTCTCTTCCAGCCTACCGTACACTATTAAAGGCTATATTCCAGGCAGACTCCCAGCTCCTGGTATCCGCACGGATCTGTAGGTGCCTCATTATTTAAAGTCAACCAATTATATCCTTGTGCTGGGCCCCAGGATCTTGTGAGTGCCTGAGATGATTGGGCTACTCCTACAGGCTCAGGTTCCGAGGACATGCTTAGTGGTTGGTTGTCTCTCCTGCTGCCCTAGTTTTCCCTCATGGCCCAGGGTGGAGGGGCTCCCACTGATGAAATGGGAGCACTTGTCAGGCTGCTCCAGAGCCCTTATGCACTTTCTCTGGAGTGATTGCGGTTGTTTGTAGTAACACCTTGTTGGCGGCACAGCTGCTGAAACAGAAACCCTGATTCCAGGCTTCCCTTTTAATCAGTTAAAAATAGTCCTGAGTCTTTGATTAGACTGTTCCAGGGAAGTAAGAGGGCTGGGTGTTAAGTGGAGCTAACGTCACCGCCTCGGGCGTTCAGTGACTGGATGGCTGGTCGCAGCAATTGGGTGTGCAGCTGGCTCAGTGGAGCAAAAGACAAAGATACACAGATGTGGGTTCTGCCCTGTCCTCAGGGCTCAAACACTGGCAACTGATGACCAGTGCCAAGAGAAAGAGAGAGAAATGGCACCAAATAACCCAAGTAGCTTGTGAATCAATACGTCATGAAAGTGGTTTGTTAGAGATTTGCCCTTTAGGATTCTCTAGGACGAAGTTCAATCTGACTTTCCCATCCCTCACAAAATTTCAGTTACCAGACGTTATAACTACTAGGAGCTGGAGACCCTGAGGTTGTGTGCTGTTGACTTAAACCATTATCTCGCCTTCGCAAGGAGGAGCTCCGTAATCGATGAATGATGTCTGCCACAAGAAGTGAATAAGGAGTTGGTAGGTGTGTTGTCCAGTGGCTGGGCTCTCATCTCCTGGTCAAGTGGGCTCTATTCCCACTTGCTTGCCTCTTTCTGCTCAGAAAGGTAGGGTCTCAGTACCCGGCGAATCTCTAGCTTGTTTCCTGTCTCAATTGGAGAGAAGAACTGGCATGTTCATGGGCTCTGTAAGACAGTCTACTTGAGGGAACCTGGATTGGATTTCAGTTCATTCTCATTTCTACCTATGTAGCCATCCATCCACATGGACTACACATGTGGACTTTTCCAGATAGAATACACTGGGATCAAATTGACTACATTTATGGGAAGAGATGATGGAGAGGCTCAATATCAGCAGCCAACATGAGGCCAGGGGCTGACTGTGGAGAAGCCCATGAGTATAAGTTCAAGTTTAGATTGAAGGAAAAAAATATAATCCACAAGAGCCAAAATACGACCTTGAGTATAAGCCACCTGAGTTTCAAGAACATTTCAATAGTAGAGTTGACTCACTGAATGCAAATGTCAGGAGACCCGATGAGCTGTGGGGTGACGCCATACTGAGAAAGCAAAGGGTCATTAAAAAGACAGGAAATAAAGAAAAGATCAACATGTCTGTTCAAAGAGACTCTGAAACTTGCCCTGGATTTTAGAGAGTAGCTGAAGCAAATGGAAGAAATGATGAAGTAAAAGAACTGAATAGGAAATTTCAAAAGGCAGCCCAAGAACAGAAAGTATTCTAACAAAATGTGCAAAGATCTAGGGTTATAAAACCAAAAGGGAAGGACATGCTCAACTTACATCAAGCGGAAGGAACTGAAGAAAAACTTCAAGCCTCGATTTTCAGTATTCTAAGATTCCATGGGCAAAATGTTGCATGATCCATGAAACATCAAAAGAAGATAGAAGGAATACATGGAGTCACTATATCAATAAGAACTAATTGACATTCAACCATTTCAAGAGATGGCATGTGATTAAGAACTGATGATACTGAAGGAAGGAGTCTAAGATGCATTGAAGACATTAGCAAAAAATAAAGTTACAGGAATTGATGGAACACCAATGGAAATGTTTCAACATGCCGCAGAAGCACTGGACGCACTTACTAGTCTGTGCCAAGAAATTTAGAAGACTACCTGGCTAACTAATGGATAAGACCCCTATTTTCTCCCATTCAAAAGAAAGATGACCTCAAAGAACCTGGAAACTATCCAACAGTATCATTAATATCACATGCAAGTAAAATTTTGCTGAAGATAATTCAACAATTGTTGAAGAAATACGTTGGCAGGGAGCTGCTAGAACAAGGGATATTGTTGCTGACAACAGATGGATCTTGACTGAGAGCAGAGAATATCTCACAGATGTTTACTTGGGTTTTCTAAGTTACACAAAGGCATTTGACTGTGTGGCCATAACAAACTATGGATAGCATTGAGAAGAATAAGATTGAGACACTTAAATGTGCTCACGTGGAACCTGTACATGGACCAAGACTCGGACATTCAAATAGAATAAGGCACTACTGGGTGGTGAAAAACCAGGAAAGCTGTACACAAGGGTTGTATCCTTTCACCATACCTATCCAACTTGTTTGCTGGGCAAATAATCTGAGAAACTGCACTATATGAAGGCAAACTTGGTATCGGGATTGGAGGAAGGCTTATTAAAAGCCACCAAGAACACTTTGTTCTAATAATCCAGCATTCTGTGATGCTCACCTTCCTAACAAAATTGCTGAAGACAAAGCGGGTGCATAAGCAAATGTGGTGAAGAAAGCTGATGGTACCCGGCTATCAAAAGATATAGTGTCTGGGGTCTTAAAGGCTTGA
>NW_022111357.1:6690199-6691580 GCF_000313985.2 Echinops telfairi
GAAGAGATGAGCCAGTCAGGTTGCAGTATAGCACCGATGAAACACACAACTTTCCTCTAGTTCTTTAATGCTTCCTCCCCCCACTATCATGACCTGAATTCTATCTTACAAATCACATTAGACCAGAACATTCACACTGTTACAGATAAGAGCCGACAAAACAGGGAATCCAGGATAGATAAACCCCTCCAGGCCAACAATGAGAACAGAGATACCAGGAGGTTTAGGGGAAGGTGGGGGGAGGAGAAAGGGGAACTCAATCACAAGGATCAGCATATAACCCCCTCCTAGGGGGATGAACAACGGAAACATGGGTGAAGGGCAACAGAAGATGATGTAAGATATGAAAATAATAATCTATAACTTATCAAAGCTTCCTGAGGGAGGGCGGGTCAGGGAGGGAGGCGGAAGAAATGGGGAGCTGATACCAGGGGCTCAAAGTAGAAAGAAAATGCTTTGAAAATGATGGCAGCATATGTGCAAATGTGCTTGACACAATGGGTGAATGTATGGATTGTGATAAGAGATGTTAAGAGCCCCCAATAAAAATATTTAATAATATTAAAAAAACCACCAATAGGCGGATGACACAGCTTTGACTTGCAGCACTTGCTGTTGAAGATCAAAGGTTGCAGCCTTCAATGTGGACTACCACGCAATGTAAACAAAGCAAAACAAGAGGTCCCACCAGACCCTCATAACTGGATCGAGGATAAATGGAGAACAGGTTGAAGTTGTCAAGGATTTGGTCTATCCACAATCAATGCTCATGGAAGCAGCAGTCAAGGGATCTAAAGATGAATGGCATTGGGTAAATCCGCTGCACGAGACTTTAAATTGTTGAAAAGCAAGGATGCTACTCTGAGGGCTAAGGGGAGGAGCTTGACCCAAGTCATGGTATTTCAATTGCTTCGTATTCATGTGAAAGATGGACATAGAATAAGGAAGATAGAAGGCGAGTCAACGCATGTGCATTGTGATGTTGGCAAAGAGTATTGATGGGGCTGTGGACTGCCAGATGAACAAACAGATCTGTCTGTCTTGGAAGAAGTACCATCAGAATGCTCCTTAGGATCGAGGATGGAAAGACTTGTCTCATGTGTTTTGGATATACTATTAGGAGAGACCAGTCCCTGGAGCAGGACATCCTGCTTGGTAGAAGGGCAGTGAAAGGGGAAGACCCTCATTGAGATGGATTGACACGGTGACTGCACCAATGGGCTCTAACATAACTGAAGTCATGAGGATGGTGCAGGACGGGGTGGCATTTCATTCTGTTGTACACGAGGTCGCTATGAGTTGGAACTCACTCTACCGCATTCAACAACAATGAATAATCTGTCCATCCACTCACCTACCTACCTACTCATTAATCTATCCA
>NW_022111357.1:6691987-6701850 GCF_000313985.2 Echinops telfairi
ATCTATGATTTTTCTCTCTATGTTCATCTCAATAGAGTCCAGCCCATTTCCATCTCCAATCACAAGTTGGCCCAGAATAACAAGCTATCCCCAGCCCCTAGGTTACAGTAGGCAACCCACAAACACTGCATCTCCACTCCACCGCAGCACCTGGTTCTCTGAGCCCTGCTATGAGGCAGTGACCATGAACCTGATCCCAAAGGCAGGGAACCCCATCATGTGGTGTTCAGGTCCTATGCACCCCAGGCTATGGCATCAAGCGGATCTGTGTATAAATCCCGGTGTCAATCCAGTTATTCATTGTAGTGTCCATACGGTCATGAACTCACCGTTACTGGGAGTTTGCAAGTCGTTTGTGGTGATTTCTCACCATGCAGAGAGTCAGGGAGACTAGTGACCTCACAAAGGTGTGTGTGAGCTAAAGTGCTGGATTCCATGCTGGTTGGGTCACTTGGTCCCTGGAGAACTGAAGGCCACTCCTACTGTACAGCCTCCACCCTGGCTCCCAGATGTCACCGCATGTCTGTAGAATTCTCCAGAGCTCTTCCGGTTCGCATGCAGGCAGAGCTTTTCTGTGACCAGCAGGGGACCTTCTTTCAAGGGCACCTTCGTCAGCCGTGAATGCAGCCTGGCTTTGGCTCCTTCCTCAGTGCTGTCTCTCCTCGGCTCCCCTTCTCCACATCCTCAGTCTTCACCTACTGTTTTGCTTCCTCCCAGTCAATCTCCAGCCCACTCCCAATTTGCATTGATAATAAACCGCAGCTACCGAGGACACCCATCAGCTGGCTCCTGGACGATGAGAACAGCCGTGTGACTACACAGGCCCCTAGGAAGGGGCTCTGCACCCCACTCTTTCCCAGCTTGGGGGCGACTCGTTCTCTTTAAGGCAAAGTACACTTGGGTATTGATAGTTCTAGAAAAAAAGATGTGGGAGGCAGGGAGCGCTGCAAGTTCTGTGTGGGCCAAGGAAGTGATGTAGCCATCGGGCCATGTCCAGGAAAGAGCCCTGGTGGAGAGTGGTTACACACGGGGCTGTTCATCCTAAGGTCAGCAGTTTGAAACCACCAGCTGCTCCAGTGGAGAAAGATGAGGCTTTCTACTCCTGTAAAGAATTGCAGTCTCTGAAACACACAGGGGCCGTTCTACCCTGTCCTGCAGGGTCGCTGTGAGTCCCACTGACTCGATGGCAGTGAGTAGTGTCCAGGCAAGAAGTGCTCTGGCCCAACAGTGGAGCACTTAGCTACTGACCCAAAGGGTGGAAGTTCGAACCCACCCATGGCTCCATGGAAGCAAGCCCTGACAATCTGTTCCTGTAAAGATTAGCGCCCAGAACACCGGAGGGAACAGCTTTATGCAGTCATTGGGATCATTAACACAATCAAGCCTGGGATGGGGGAAGAGGTGGCTTGCTCTGGCCCTGGCCCTGGGGTCTGACACGACAGTTTGAAATGGGTTGAGAGGAGGGTTGCTAGGCTCAGGCTGGCAAGGGCTAGTGAAGCAGTCCTGAGAGGGAGGGACTGTCACACCCCACCCCCACCCCACCTCCACCCCCCATCCCACCCCACCCCCGTATTATAGATGAGGAAATGGAGACAGAGAGAGGGTCCTATAACAGGCTCAAGGCTACTGAATGATATAGTTAGGATTGGAACCCACACAGTCTGACTGAAACGTTCAGGAGTATAAGAAAGGAGGGGGCTCCATAGGGGGCACCCTGGCTGAATATTTAAGAGTACATATTTTAATAATAGATGGACTGAGCTTCGAATCCTGTCTCTGCCATTTCCCTCCTGGGTGACCTTGGGGTATGCTACTTAGCTTCTCTGAACCTCAGTGGTGAACTGGGGGTGACTGGTGGTTGCTTTGAGGGCTAGAGGGGCCCCTGTGTGAGAGTCCCTGCTCAGAGTGAGGGCCCCTCAGAGGTGAGCCGCTCTTGCTGGGGCTGGAGGCTCGTCCAGGGGCCTCCCTCCTGCTTCTGTCGGTGGGGAGGCAGAGCGGCAGCTGGGTGGGGAGGAAGACAGAGGCAGATAGGTGCTCACAGCATCTGGAGGCCCAGGGCGCCTCTCCCTTCCTTTCAGGGCTTTGCCCACTATCATAGCATGTGGAGCAGGAGCACCAAAGAGCCTCTGGAGACAAGATTTGTTGCTGACTATGAGCAGGGCAAGGAGCCCCGGTGATGTAGTGGGTTGCACATTGGGCTTCAGACCACAAGGTCAACAGTTTGAAACCACCAGCTGCTCTCTGGCAGGAAGATGAGGCTATCTGCTTTCCTCGAGATGTAAAGCTTTGGAAACTCACAGGGGTAGTTCTGCCTTAGAGGGTCACTGTAAGATGGAATTAAGTTTAGACCAGCAGGTCTGTTTTGGGGGTTTCATGAGCAGGGCTCAAAGGAACCTTGTTAGCCCAATGGTTAAAGCCCTCTGCTGCAAACTGAAAGGCCAGTGGTTCAAATCCACCACCAGTCACTCCACAGGAGAAAGAAGTGCCAGTCTGCTTCCATAAAGCAGACTGGAAACCTATGGGCAGTGTACTCTGTCCTACAGGGCTGCTATAACTTGGAGTCAGATCAATGCCAGTGGGTTTGGTTTGATTGGTTGGTTGCTTTGGTTGGGTTGGGTTTTGGTGAGAAGAGCTGGCTGCAGACACTGCGTCTAGACGGCGCCTGATGCCCCGCAGTCCCTACTGTCTGCAGAGCAGGGCTGGCTAGGACTGGCTGGGGCAGAAGCTGACTGAGTGGGACAGCCTGCACCCTTGGTGATCTGTTTCTAGAAAAGACGGCCAGGAAAAGTGCTGAGCCGCACTGTGGAGGGGCTGAGCTGCTAGCGGAGCACTCTCTGGGCCCTCTGGGGTCTGGGGCAGGTGTGGGAGAGACAGACAGAAAGCTCAGGGCCGGACGGGGGCAGCTGTGCCCCTCTTCCCCTCTGCCAGATGGGAGAGATGCTGGGGGGACAGCCCATGGAGCCACCGGCTGAGATAACCTCAGAGAGACGTCACCTCCAACACTTGCTCCTACTCTTTGTGGGCAACTATGACCTTGCTTTCTATTTCCCGGAGAAAACTGAAGCATATCGCAGCAAACGCTCGCCAGCTGCTCCGCCTCCAGTCCGCCCTCAGCGGTGTCCCTCTGCTCTGTGTCCTCTCGGCCTGTGTCCAGAGTCAACCCCACCCCACATCCACTGGGTTCCATCATCCCCTCCCACCTCCTCAAGGTCATTGCCCTTCAGTTGCCTAGCCCCATGATTTCAGGACTGTTCCATCACATAAGCTGAGATGTTTCACTTCTCAGAAAACCCTCCTTTGGCCTCTCTTTTCGTTGCTGTTCCGGCCCCACCTCTCTGGCTTTCTTTCCAGCAAAATGTCATAGGAAGTGGCCAGTCCTTGTTGCTCCCACACCATCTTCTTCCATTCGCTCTTGAACTCCCCCCACTCAGGCACCAGCCCTATCTCTCCATTAAGCAGAGTCTGGCTTCCTTGATGGCCAGGCTGCCAAGTTCAAGGATCAGCTCTACCGTCCACAGCACCACGAAGCCTTCTCCTTGGAGCCCCTTCTTCACTTTATCGTTCCTCCTCCAGCGGCTTCCCGCTCAACAACTAGTGCTGCATCTAGCCCCTGCTCTGTCTCTTCAGGTCCATTCAGCCTGACCCTCGCCCTCCAGAAGATTCCCCCAGCATGTGGAACAAGCCCGAAGGCCCCCACCATCGCCCACAGGCTGCGCATGGTCAACCTCTCTGCTCCTCTCTCCAAGTACGCGTTGCGTGAACAAAAGGGTGGGTAACAGGAGGAGGGTGGTGCTCGTGGCCAAGTCAGGTTCTGCCTCTGTGGTTCCTAACCCCAAGGGACTTCACGGCCCCTCCCTTGTCCTTCATGGGGTCCACCTGTAGACAGGCAAATCACCCCCGCCCCAATCTGGGCCCTGCTGATGTCCCTGAGCTCTTGGCTTCTCCTTCCTTCCATCTCGCGTGACAGCGATGGAGTCCGCTGCTTTCCGCTTGGAGGAGTCGGGGTTTCCACGCCCTCCCGCACTTTTGCCCTGGCATAGTGGTGATTCGGCGATTGAATTCTTGTCTTCCATGTGCGAGACCAAGGCTTGAATCTGACCAATGACCTTCAAAACAGCCACAACCCATCCAGTTGGCCGAGACACTGAGTTTTACCAAACCCTCCATCCTTGAGTCACTTCTGACTCACGGCGACTGTGTCCGTCTGGGTACTTTCAATAAACGAACCCAAAGAAACGCATGGATGAGAGAGAGTTTTATATAACTTGCACATCAAGAAAACATCCCAACCCAGTGCTGCCCAAGCCCACAAGTCCAACATTAACCCATATGTCTGACACCAATCCACAAAGTCCTCCTCCGTCTCACAAAACACACACTATGACGCCGACTGCAGGAGGAAAGCTGAATCAGTGAATGTGTAAGCATCTCAACGCTGGCAGGGGTCTCCACATGGGCGCTCCAGCACCCAGGGCTGCATCGGAGTAGGTCCATGTGGCTTCTCCTCGGGGATGTCTTGCAGGAAGTGAACCTTGCCAGCTAAAGCAGGGAACTGGCTAAGCCAGCTGTACCCTGGTCCGACCATCAGAAAGCAAGAGATCCGAGAACTAGAAAGGTGAGGCTCACTGAGCCATTTATCCCCCCACCCTTCAGTTAACCCCACATGTGTTTATTGGTCAGGTTGGCACAATAAACTAACTACCTCAGTGACCCTATAGGACAATACAGAATAGCTCCCAAGGGTTTCTGAGGCTGCACATCTTTATTCGAGTAGAGCATCTCACCTTTCCCCTGGGCGGTGACTGGTGGTTTTGAACTGCTGACTTTGTGACTAGCAGCCTAACCTGTAACCCACCAAACCACTAGGACTCCTCCTCAGTGCTAAGAGGCACACCCTTGTTTTATTACAGCATGGTGCGCAACAGCTAAAAGGTGGAAACAACCAAAATGTCTATTAACAGATGAATGAGTAAACAAAATGTGGTACACACATACAATGGAATGCTAATCATAAAAAGAAATGAAGTTCTGGATGAATCTTGTAAACATTATGCTGAGCAAAATGTCAGTTATTAAAGGATAAATGCAATGGTTCCACTTTTACGAAAAAACAAGAGTAGGCAAATGCAGAAACAAAACCAAACTCACTGCCATCAACTCTGTTCTGACTCCTAGCAACCCTACAGGACAGGGCAGAATTGCCTCTCCGGGCTTTCCAGACTTACAAGAGCAGAAAGCCCCGTCTTTCTCCCACGGAGTAGTTGATGGTTTCAAACCGCTTTGGTTAGCAGTCCTTGTGTAACCACTACCCCACCGGGGCTTCTCTAATGTATAGACAGGAAAGCTAATTCGTGGTTGGCAGGGAAAGAGGGAAGAGAAGGAAAAGTTATGACTTAAAGGGCACCGAGTTTCTGTTCAAGGTGTCTTACACTGGGTTCTCTAGAAACACAAAGCCAGTGAAGCCTATATATATGTAAATAGATAGATAGATAATTTATATTAAGAAAGTGGCTCACAGAGTCATAGAGGTAGACCCATCCAAGTCCATATGTAAGCTGGTAAGCTGGAGGCTTCTCCTATACCTGTTGGGGTTGATAAACCCAAGATCAACAGGAAGACCAGACGTGTGGCTATAGAGGGAAATGAATCCAAGGTCTATATGCCATGACAGACCACTAATGACGCCCGGGATTGACAGGCAATATGGCAGGCTGTTGGCTGGGGTTCGAAGAACAAGAGGTCGATAAACCAGATTCAGAATCCATATCCAGCAACAGAAATAAGCGAGCTTTTCTACGGCATTACTTATATCAGAAGCAGGTCACACCCCTGAGGAAATTTCTTTTCAATTCATTGTGTCAGGCTGTGATCTGAGTAAGGGTGCTGTGTCCCACCCTAACCTCACAACTGATTAGCCGCTCATCGTAGCTCCCATTATGGAGGTGATTGCATTACATTAGGTCATACCACGGGGGGCGGGGGTATTAGATTTTAACTATTAAACTTGGATCCACAACTGATGCTCATGGAAGAAACAGTCAAGCAATCAACTGGCACTTTGCATTGTGTAGATCTGCTGCATAAGACCTCGTTAAAGTGTTGAAAAGTAGGGAGCATTCAATGACCAAACAGACCAGAAGCTGCAGGGGCTCTGTCCAGGAAAGGGGTGTGACAGAGGCTGCTCCATGTCCCCACCATGGGGAAGACTAACAGTCACATCTGTCTTGTAGCCCACCTGCTAATGACCTTGGAGACAGACCTTCATTTATTTGTACACACACGCACCAGTTAACTCAGTCCACACGATTATTGAATGTCGATGATGTGTCAGACTAGCGCTACCATTATACAAAACGGAACCAACCAGCTATAGCTCCCGTCCTTGGGAGCCGCTAGCCTAAATGCTTCTGTGCCAGGTACTGGTGCCACAGTGGTTGGTGCTTGCCTACTAACCAAAACGTTGGTGGTTTGAACCTATCTGCCATTCTGCAGGACACCGGTCATCTGAATGCACTTGGTGCAGTGAGTTTGGGGGGTCCACCAGGTATTATGTTATGGGCTTTTATATCAGTAACCTCAATCTGGCACAATCTTCTTTCGGGGATGTGTAAATTGAGGTGCATAGAGGCTAAGTCACTTGCCCTCTAGGAAATGTGGAAGCCAGGATCAGCCTGGGCATTTTTGTTTAAGAGCCTGACCATTCCCTTCCCTCCATTAAACCCCACCTGCTTAGTGGACCCATGTTCACATTTTGCTACTAATGACTGAGGAGCCTACAGCCAGGCCCCAGGGAGAAGCAGGTGACGTGGGGTCTAGCCCAGGCCAAGGGCACACATGGGTGTAGAGCCTCCTATGGGGTCAGCCCTGCAGAGGATGTGCACAGCTGCTCCCCTGGTGACCCCTCCCAGGGTGCTGAGTGAGAAGACCTGGCTGGTGCCCTTCAGATGCCCCCGCAGGTGGAGCCTCCCCCGCTCTGCCCCCACCTACTCCACGCCTGCAGTTCCTTTTGTTCTGGCTCCCAAGTCACAAGGTGACAGCCTGTTCTTCCTTCCTGAGTGATCTGAGTCAAGCTTGGGCTCCTCTCGCAGGTGCTTAGAGGAGGTTTAACAAAAACCCAGCCCCTGTGAGGTCACAGTTTGCTGGGCTTGAAGCCTCTGGAATAATAATTTGGGGCAAACATCTTATACTTATAGCTCCCCCACTGGCAGCAAAAGCATCTCCCTGTTGTGGAAGTCCCATGGTGAAAGATGGGACCACAGGGAGAAGACAAGAGCCGGCGCCAAGATTGGGTTGCATCACTGTCTGCATGCACACGTTTGCCTGTGTGTGTGTGTGGGAATGTAGAAGGCAAATGTGGATAGATGCCTTTCACGTGTATGCAAAGGCTTGCACGGCCACATGTCTGTATACACGGGCTGTGGTGGTGGTGGTAGGTGCCCTCACGTCCGTTCCAACTCGTAGTGCCCTGATGTACAACCGAACAAAGCAGAGGCTCGGTCCTGTGCCATCCCTGAAATCAATGTCATCTTTGCGCACATTGTTGCCGCAACTCTCATATCAATCCATCGCCTTGAGGATCTTCCTCCTTTGTGCTGACCCTCTACTCAACCAGCATGATGCCCCTTTCCAAGTGCTGGCCGCTCCTGCTACCATGTCTTAAATACGTGGGACCAAGGCTCACCAGCCTCACTTCTACAGAGCGTCTGGCTGTCCTTCCTCGAAGGCAGATTTGTTGCTTCTTCAGGCAGGCCCAGGCTCCTTGCAATATTCTTTTCCAGCGCCGTAATGAAACTGCATCAAGTCTGCCCGATTCTCTGTCCACTTTTCACACACGTAGGAGGTGATGGGAACACCACGGCCTGGGTCAGACTCACGTTAGTCCTCCAAGGGCCATCCTTGTTCCCTGCTACTTCGTTTGATGTCATGGCTGCTGCTTCCAGGAACATGGATTGTGGGTCTAAGCACAATGAAGCCCTGGACCACTTCAGTCTGTTCTCTCCTGGTCAAAGGCTGTCTGTTGGGCCTGTGGTGACGATGTAGGTGTTCTGTGCGTGGAGTTGTAATCCCACGGAAGGCTGCGGCCCTTGAACTTCACCACGTGTTTCGAGTCCTTTAGGCTCTCAGCAGGTAAGGTTGCATCAGCTGCATGTTTCGGGTTGTTAATAAGCCTTCCTCCAACCCCAAGGCCACGTTCCTCTTCATGTAACCCAGCTGCTTGATCATTTGCTCAGCATGCAGGTTGCATGAGTGTGGTGACAGCATGTCGCCCTGACGCACACCTTTCCTGCTATGAAACGTGCGGCGCGCACAGGCCAGGATAAGCCTTCATTCTCCCTGCTGTCTTTAGCCTTTTGTGGAAAAGCTGATGTTTGCATTTGAATATGTACATGTGCAGGACAGTGAGCACGTGTGTTCAGGTATGTCTATGGGTGGGCACATGTCTCTCTGGAGGTATGTATCGGTTACCTATTGCTTCATAACCAACCACACCAGTTGTCACGGTCCCTGCACCTGTGAGTTGGCTAAGGTTGACTGACCCAGGCTGAGCCCTACTGGAGCTGTTTGGGAGCAATTCTGCCCCCTGTGTCTCTCATTCCCCACTGGGACCCACGGACTGGCCCAGACATGTTATGTTCATAACGATGGCATCAAGACGGGTGGCCAAGTGAAGACACAGGAGACCTCCTAAGCCCCAGCTGCCCTCACCTCTGCCTTATTCTGCTGGTCAGAGCAATCCCAGGACCCGGCACAAAGTCAAGGAGCTGAGCAATACATTCTGGGTCTTCCAGGGAAACACTGAAGTTACATGGCAAAGGAGGAGGCAGAGAATGGGGACCAACATTGTACAGATGCACACGCACGTTTGCCTGTGTTCACGTGCGTGAGAATATACAGTTGCATGTGTGCCCACAAGTCCTTCCACATCTCTGCAGATGTATGCAAAGCAATGTCAATGCATGCGGGCATCAAGTTGAGGCTGGCTTTGGTTGCTGTAAGTCTGCATGGGAGCGTGCTCCGCCAACACACAGTGTAGCCCCCTGCCAGGCCACCCAGAAGGAGTGGACGGGCATATGCTGTGAGGTGGGTCAGCCTCAGAACCTCACAGAGATGCCTGCAGGATCCTCTTCAGCAAGGCCCACGCCATCTGCATGTGCTGGGGTAGGTCTTGCACAGTTAGTGGCCCTGAGAAAATTCACTGGTCAGTTGTCTTGTAGTCTATTATTACCCAGATGTCGGTGTGTTCCAAACAATTGTTTTTAAATTGCTTCATTAGTGTGTCTCGGCAGATCCACTCCTGCCACACTTGACTGGCTCCGATTCTCTGGGACAGAGCGGGGGGGAGCTGAGCAGACTGTGCGCTTGCTGATGCACGTCCTGGCACAGAAGGGGGTCCCCAGGGACACGGGAGGCGGTGTCCTCCAGGCACAGAACCGGCCTCTCTGTGGAGCGGGACTCAGAATCAGAGACAGCTGGGCTTCTGGACTTACAAAACACACGACCTGAAATAAGCTCTGTGGGCCTCTGTTTTCCTCCCCTGCAAAGTGGGGTCATCGTCCCAGACCTGGAGGTGGATGGGCGTTGGAGGGAGACGATGCAGTATGCAAGGTGCCTGGTGGGTGGTCAGAACATGGCTTCTTCTTCTTCCTTCTCTCATCTTCCCCAAGGAGCCTCTCAGCTCAGCCGAGGCCAGGCCACACAATTCGGGCTGAGCAAGTAGACTGCACCAGTGAGCGTTGGGTGGTCCAAACAATTCACACGCGCGGCTGCTAATGGGAAGATTGGAGATGCAGACCCACCCAGAGCCACCGAGAAAGAAAGGCCTGGTGCTCTACTTCGGAGAAATGGGACTTTGGGAATCCTAC
>NW_022111357.1:6703218-6706018 GCF_000313985.2 Echinops telfairi
GGGGAGGTGCTGTGCAGGGTTGGCACACACGTTTGCTTATTTATTTTTCATCCTTGCCGGGATGGGTAGCTGCTGCCACCTTGATTTCGACGCCTGTGGACCATGCGTGACCGGGCTGAGCTGCTCCGTCGGGCTTCCAGGGCTGTCATCTTCAGGGCCGGCTATCTCCAGGGCTTCCTCCCACGAACCCCCTGTACCATCGAGTCGATTCCGGCCTCCAATGTGCCCTCAGGGGACCCGGGGGAACGGCCCCTGTGGGTTTCTGAGGCGGTAAATCTTCATGGAGCACAACACCTGTGTCACAGAGAGGCTGCTGGAGTCGAACCTGTTGACCTTGGACGGCTAGCAGCCCAGGTTGTAGCCCAGGACGACGTGAAGGTGCCCCATGGAACCCCTAGGGGGGTTGATCTCGGCAGCCTCTCTGTTAGCAGCTGAGCACATAGGACTGCCCATTTATGCAGTCCCTGACACGTACCTGAAACGTACGCACGCCGGGAAGCCTGGCCTCTGTCTGCCGGCGAGTGTGAGGTGGGATAGACTGGAGGGTGTCATTTTTACCCCTCACGACAATATGTCATGGATGCCTTTCCATGGCAATAAGTCCTGAGTGACAGCTCCATGGTCCACGGTGACATCATCCCCTCTTGCATACCAAATAGGGGTTTTAAATGTGGGGCGGTAGGGGGAAGAAAAAGGATCCCCAAATGAGTGGGTGGTGTTTCTGGGCTTGTGCGATGGCCCAGCTCCATGGTCGGGGCACATTGCCTTTCAGCTAGGAAGTGCTTGTCCACCTCAGCGCCCTATGCCCCAGCACCATGCCACCCTCACCCGCCTGCTCCTCCCTCATATCTTGGAAGAGCCACTTTCTAGAGGCCTGAAGCTTTACCTCAAAGCCGACCGGGACAAATGATAAGAGAGCTTCGCAGTAGAGGCCCAGGCTCTCCGAAGTTTGGCTGAGGGGCCTGAGGGTGGCTAAGAGAAGTCTGAGGAGTGGGGGGCCTTTTCTCGATGTTCCCAGTCCCTGCAGGGCAGCCCAGCGGCACAGACGCCATGGTGCTGTGAAAGGGCACAGGCTCAGGAATACATCTTCATTGATGGAGTGGAAGGAGAAGGGCCCATGGTTTCTAATGAAAGCAGCCAATTCTGATGCATGGGGACCTCGCTCAGGTGCTTCCGACTGGAACCATGCTGACAATTTCGGCTCTGGGACACCAGGCCCTTTTTGCAAGGTGCTTCTGGGTAGACTTAAATCTCCAGCCTCTCCGTCCATGGCCAAGTGTGTTAACCAGTGGCACTGACTGAGACTCCTGGCTTCAATAGGAGTGCTGGAGGGCGTGTGGGCATAGGTGAGGAGGACCCAGCAGAAAGTCTTTCCAGGGCAGAGTTTGAGCTAACAGATCCACCCCTGGGTGCTCTCACAGGCCGAGGGCACGGAGGGAGAAGGTGCTGTACCTCTCACCTGTCTCCCAGGGTGGGCAGGGCCCCAGCGGCCGCCTCCGTGATTTGCATTCAGCCCTTGTCTGTGAGGAACTCTGCATGCAGCAGCCTGCTCCCTGAGATGTGCTATTTTAAGTGCTTCCCCTCCACCCCGAAGGCTGCCATGTGTTTATCTTGCTTTCGAGTTAAAAGGGAAAATCAATTTCACTCTTACCTTTGGAGGGTTTGGGGCTGGGGGCTGCGAGGGGCTTCACGTCATTAAAGCGAAAGTGGGAGTGCGGGCAGAAAGGGCTTCAGATTCCTAGCCCCGCGGATGAGTCTGAGTAAACCATTGCGTCTGTCACAGCTCCCCTTTGCCGCCCCCACCCCAGACTGCGGGGCTCCAGAGGGGCTGGGGTTCATAGGATATGATTGACGGACTAAAGGTTAGAGCCTCTCATCCTGGGGACCGAGAGAGAGAGAGAGAGAGGTCGAGCTCATCATCACTGTGTGGATGTGCCTGTGGGCGTGTGTGTGCATATGGGCGCATGCGTGCATGAGAGAAACAGAGAGGGAGAGATCTTTAGCTTCCAAAACGATCATTTAGAGAAGGAACCCAACATTTATGGAGCACCTATTGCATTCCAGGAACTAAGCACAGGAAATTCGACAGAAACTGATGGACAGTCCCTGCTCTCTGGGGAAGAAGAAGAAGACAGAGAGCCAATAGTTAGCAAGCTGTGAAGACAGTCAGCCAGTGCTGTGCCCGCTGGAGCACGGGTCTACTCTGCGGTAGCTAGGAGTTGGCATTGATTCCACGCAACTGGTCTTTGCTTTTATTCTGTGTTTCAGACTACTGTGACCTGAGGGGCCATTTCCAGAGCAAAGTGGATTTCCATGGCACAGTCTGTACACGTATTGTCACGTGACGCTGATGGAGCAGCCCCACTCCCGCTTCCTTCCTGGGTTTCCTAGTTCCATTCTTCCTTCTCCCGTTTCGCCCTTCCTTCCGTCTTGTGAGTGCTCTCCCTGAGCGAATGCGGCCCTGAGATGGACGTAGTTGGTGGTTCTCAGGAGAGCTTACCTGCACGGTGTTGAGTTATCGTTCACTCAACTGGAAGGTGAACCATGGGGGGCGTTCAGTTCCAGACCCGATGGATGGCCAACAGCCTCAGTCTTGCCTGTTCACATCAGCAGGTCTCCCCCATTCTATTGCGACCCCTTTCAGAGTGGTCAGCAATGGTGGCCGGGCACCATCTAATTCTTCTGGTCTCCGAGAGGTGGCGGTGTGATTCACATGGCCCATTAGTCCTTTGAACTAATTGTTTCTGGACATCATTGGCTTTTTTCACTCTCCACTGCTCTGGACAGGGAGACACCAATA
>NW_022111357.1:6706943-6710162 GCF_000313985.2 Echinops telfairi
GGCTGTAAGGGAGTTAGCAATCTCCTTTTGATTTATTCTTCGAAAGCAGATCGTCGCTGTTGTTGTTCGGTGCCAGTGACTTGCTTCCAACTCATAGCACCACGACGGGCAGCACCGTATGTCAGCATGACCCAGCCCGGAGCCATCGCCACTACTGCTGTGAGGTTGGAGCCCATTATGGTAGCTGTTGGGTCTCCCCCTTCCATTGAAGGTCTTCAGCCTTTTCACCCTCCGACTCACCTAGCTTGATGACCGTCTCCAGGGCTAGAGGAAGTCTCACCACCCTGGCTGACAAGGAGCAATCTTCCAAAGGAGATTTGTTCATTCCTCTAGCAGAAGAGTCCCAATGCATCACCAACACCAGATGCAAATGCACCAACTCTTCTCTGGCCTTCCTTGTCCATTCCCCAGCTTTCACACGCGCAGGAGAGGAGGCGATGGGAAATAGCATGGCTTGGGTCAGGCACATCTTACTCCTCAAAGCTGTTTCTTTGCTCTTTAACACCTCATGGGGGTCTTTTGCAGCAGATTTTCCCAACGCAATACATCCTTTGATCTCTTTTTTGCTTTCTTAATCATTTGAATGGGGGCTGATACAGCTCTTATAGAATCCATACATAAGTCCATTGTGTCAAGCACATTTGTACATACGTTGCCATCATCATTTTCAAACCATTTCCTTTCTATGTGAGCCCCTGGCATCAGTTTCTCCTTTTTTCCCCCTCCCTCTACCACTCTCGCTCCCTCATGAATCCTTGATAATTTATAAATTATGATTATTTTTCATGCCTTACACTGACCAATGTCTCCCTTCGCCCACTTTTCTGTGGTCCACCCCCCTGGGAGGGAGTTATATGGAAATCATTGTGATTGGCTCCACCTTTCTCCCCCTTCTTTTGATTTCTTGACTGCTGTTTCCATGAGTGTTGATTGTGAACCCAAGTAAAATGAAATATTTGACGACTTCAATTTTTACTCTGCTTATCATTGTGCTGTTTATAGGCCCAGTTGTGGGGATTTTTGGTTTCTTGGTGTGAAGGTGTCATCCATCCTGGAGGCTGTGGTCTTCCATCTGAATCAGGATGTGGTACAAGTCTTCTCTGCAGCAGCAAGGTAGTGGCCCCTGCATGTCAAAGGCTGTTAATAAGCCTTCCTCCGATCTAGATGCTGAGCTCTCCGTGTAGCCTAGTTTCTCGCATCCCTTCCTCAGCATGCAGATAGAGTAAGCATGGTGAACGGATACAGTCCTTTTCCTGCCGTTACGTAACTCAATGGCACTTTGTTGGAATAGACGCCTCTTGGTCTGTGTACAAGTTCCACAGGAGCACAATTAAGTGTTCTGAAATGGCACCTTCTGTACAATGCGATCCATCATGTTTAAAATGTATCCGCACAGTTGAACACTCTTGCATAGTCAATAAAACACAGAGAAACATCTTTCTTTTGAATGGCTGATTTTCCCAAAGTGGATAGCCAGAGCTCTTTTTGAAGATGCTTCTGGACAGACTCAAACCTTCCATTTTCAGCTTACTGTTTGCACTTCCCAAGGACTCATAACCCCCCTGAGGCCTCTCCATCCACCCCCACTTGCACGACGCCTCCTGTGCCATGGCCTGGCCGAGACAGCAAAGATAACAAGACAAGATTCCTGCCTTCAGGAGCGTACGGTGGAAAGGGAGCCAGACGTGGAGGCAGACTGAATAACACACGCTCTCCAGGGGAGATAGGGGCAAGTGCAGTGAGAACGACTGTGTTGGTCAATGAAGGCTGAGCGGGAAAGGGTCATGGATAAAGTGGGGTCTGAGTTATGCCCTCAAAGAAAGAGTGGAGTTTTTTTTAAGGTGCCAGAGTGATTGAGGGATGACCCGGCCTTGCTCTTCAGTTTCCTGGATGTCCAGTTAGGGGATGAAGTCAACATTGATTGAGCGCCTTTTGCGTTCCAGAGTTTATGCAAAACGTAGGAATTTTGATCGTGAATAAATGTGCGTCCTCTTCCCTTGAAGGGACTTAGTTGACACATAGTCAGTGGCACAGTGGACATCGGGCAATAGAGGGAAATGAGTGGTCTGGTGTGGAGCAGGGCAGGTGAGATGTGGTGCGAGAAAGAGGTCCCAGGGCCCCACTGTCCTGAGATCGGTGGTGGCTGGTGCCATGTCTGAGATGTCACAACTGTTCTTTTATCTTCATGTTGATCTGTCATGGTTCAAATGATCACTCCCAATTTATAAGGAAAGAAACCAAGGCCCACAGAGGACAAGTGGTTTGCCTAAGGTCTGTCAGAAGGTAAGTGGCAGAGTTGGGATTAAAACCTAAGTATATCTGATGCCTGAGCTTGTGCTGCCAGTAAGGACAGGCTTGGGCATTTAAAGTTTATGACGAAGGCAATGAGATTAGCTGAGTGCCTTGAATGGTTTTGAGATCAGAAATGAAAGGGTCCCAACTGTTGCCTTGGGATGCTCTCTTTGCAAGCACTGTGGAGGATGGATTGGATTGCGAAAAGGATGCAGGCATGGAGAGCTTTGAGTGGGTGACTGACAGGCAGCTTGGAAGGAAGTCAGGGCAGCGGCATTGGAGGAAGTAGGAAGGAATAAGAAGTAGGATTTGGTGACTGGTAAATGTGTAAGTAGTGATACCTTTAGAGCCGGTCTGTGTAGTGCTCCCTCCACCATCTCACAGAAGTATGCATTAGGGGGGTTCTATGAATTCATAGGATCTACACTCAGACCCTTGGACCCTGATCCTTGAATTCCCTGGCAAACGATCTGGATTTTGAGAAGCCAGTGCATGACTCAACCAGGGTTCAAAATTTTCTCAGCTTCTGTTTTCATTACTTCCCCAAAGGAGTGGTCATGTCCTTCCAATCCTTGGATGCTGCTGCCTGTTAGGATTGTCTTCTTTCTATGGACATGAGCCTTGCCTTATGCAGCCTCCACCCATCAGTCCAATTCTGTTTCTTGGGACAAGTCAGAAATGGTGTAATGCATATTTCATATGCCAGATCATCAAATACTTGAAGACAATTCTCATGTCCTCGAAAACTCTTTTCGTCTCTAGGCTATATAGCAATAATGGTAATGATGGTGAACATTTATTGTGCTTCTCCTGTTTCCGGCACTATTCCGAGAGCTTTACATATGTCATCTCAGGGGCTGGATCATGAATAGCTTTGAAATGCCCTCATAAGACGTTTTCATTGTACTCCCAAAGGCATGAGGGCTT
>NW_022111357.1:6711227-6713871 GCF_000313985.2 Echinops telfairi
TACATGGAAATAATGGTAGTAACAAGAAATTCTTGATACTGTAGGATTCACAGTTTGTCTGGTTATGCTGGTTTGTGATGACAACTACTACCGTATGTAGACAGGTAATACATTTCCTTTTTTGTTGTTCAACCAAAAATGTGTACCATATTCTTCTTCATTTAGAAAAATAAGCTATCCCCTGAAAATAAGACCTAGCGCATCTTTGGGGGCAAAAATTAATATAAGACACTGTCTTATTTTTGAGGAAACAGGGTGAGACTGAAATCTGCACAGAGAATGAAAATGAATAGAATACCATCGGCAGTGGGAAGGAAGAGATGAAGGGCTTTATCATGGAGGTGACCTTTCCCGTCTGGAAAAGATAAAATGCAGATGTTAGATCTACCGGTCCAGCACTCAAGAGAGGGCTCTGGGCTGGAGGTGCATCCATGGAATTCATCAGCTCACCAGTGAGCACCACGAAAGCCAAGGAAGTGGGTGAGGGCACCCAGGGAAGAAAGTGTCAAGTTTGGGAGAAAAGAGCGGAAGGGGGTTGCCCAGTAATGTCAAAGTGCAAGGAGATCAAAGACCTCGAAGGAGACGAGAAGGCACCGTTTGAGAGGGAGGAGGGAAGGGGCGGAGCAGAGCATGGGGAAGTCATGGGAGAGATCGCTCTATTACAGACGAGCACTGGAAAGCGTGGGCATGAAGGGAATAGATGAGGCTCCGAGAGGCCATTTAAATCGATGGATCAGAGCAGGGATATGCTCCAGGTCACCTAAGTGAAACAGATTTGGGGCAAGCTTTCTGGACTGTTGCCCATTTAGCATGTCTTAGAGATCGAAGGTAAGACTATATTGGTCCAAAGGGCTCCCATGGACTATATTGGCTGTCCATGGGAGCAGACCGAGGGTAATGTGAGCTGTGCCTCTTCCAAGACAAAGCCAGTTGCCACGGAGCCGATTCGCACCCCCAGGGACCCCATGGGATGGACTGGAACTTCCCCAGAGCGTCTCCCAGGCTGTGACCTTCCTGGAAAGCAGACTGCCGCAGCTCTCGCTCACAGAGTGGCTGATGGATTTGAACTGCTGATCTTTGGGTTTGCTGCCAAGCACTGAACCACAGAACCACCAGGGTCCCTTCGGTCCTGTCTAGGAGAGAGGGAAACGTGGCCTCTGTCCGTTGCCAAGTCACATCCAGATGACTCAAGCCAAACAAACGTGGCGTGTTCAGGGCCCAGTGGCAAGTTCATCTCAAGGGCAAGCTGGGCAGATGCGGCAGGCTGAGCGAGTCTTTAGTCCCTTCGCGCAGGCGACTTCCTGTAGTGGACTCTGTGTTCGCCAAGCAGCCTTCGGTGTCCAGCCCAGAAAGCTGTGCTCTTAGGCTAGGCATTTCCCCTTGGACACGAAGAAGTTGGAATGTTAGTTAATCTACCTCAGGTTGCTTTCAAACCCTAAACATAACCCTTTCTTCTCCTCTGCTGGATGCATGTTTCACTGACAAATCAGCCTCCCTCTCCTTCCAAGCAAACCTACCAGCCTACTGGTATAGAGCAAGCGTCTAACTCCAAATTTGATATCTTCTCTTTGGTTACATGAGTGAAGAATTTCTATTTCTGGTCTGGACCCCACTCCAGCTCACCTGCTCAAGGAATTCGCTCCCTGCATTTTCCCCATCCCCTCTTCACCATCAATTTATCCTCTCGACTAAATTGTTTTCATTGACCCATGTCTATGTTCTGATATAACTTAACTTTTTTTTTCACCCGCCATTATCCAGACATTTTTCTCCAGAGAATGTCCCGATTATAAGGATCTACATATAACCTCCTCCCTGGGGGGCGGCCAACAGAAAAGTGGGTGAAGGGAGACTTTGGACAGTGTAATACATAACAAAATAATAATCATAAATTATCAAGGGTTCATGAGGGAGGGGGGACCAGGGAGAGAGGGAGGAAAATGAGGAGTGGATGCCGGGAGCTTAAGTGGAGAGCAAATGTTTTGAGAATGATGAGGACAATGAATGTACAAATGTGCTTCACACACAATGGATGTATGTATGGATCGTGACAAGAGTTGTATGAGCCTCCAATAAAATGATTAAAAAAAGAGAAAGAATCTAAACAATCGTGAGTGGTTGTTCAGTGTCGGATGCTTTATTCAACCTCCAGATTGATTGAGCAAGGTCAAAGGATGCAACCCTGACACATGCCTTTCCTGATTCTAAACCACGCAGGATCACTGTTCCAACGACTGCCTCTGGGCCTATGTACAGGTTCTCCTTGGGCATAATTAAGTGTTCTGGAAATCCCATTCTTTACAACGTTCATTATGAGCCACACACATCGCCAATGAAACACAGATAAACATCTTCCTACTATTTTCGGCTTTCAGCCAGGATACACCAAGGCACCAGGAATGGCACTCCTTGTGCCACGTCTTCTTGAGAATCTGGTTGAGATTTCTGGCGGCTCCCTAGTCACGGGCTGCCGCCACCGTTCTTTCCTTATTATCAGCAAAATGTTACTTGGAGGTGATATTGATGGCATCATCCGATAGTTTCTGAATGATATGGGGTCACCTTGCTTGGAATGGGCACAGACATGCAACGCTTTCAGCCGTTGGTCATGCAGCCACCCCCAGTGCTGCGCCCATTTCTGAAA
>NW_022111357.1:6715110-6734826 GCF_000313985.2 Echinops telfairi
CTTTGCCTTCATGAAGCAGGAAGCCAGTGTGCCACTCTGCCTTACACTGCCATAGTTTGGGGCCTGGTGAGGAGAAGGTACCTCAGGGACTTGGTGCTGATCCTCTGAGTCTCCGGACCAAAGTCTCTGAAGCCTCTCGTCTCAGCGTCTCAGCCTCCACCACTTCAGACACAAATCTAGAATACACTCTTCTGGTGATCCTGGCCTTTCTCTTGTATCCAAGACGCCTCTTACACACCAGGAATGGCTTTGATGGCGGTGTGGTGCTTGTCTTTTAGGAGACCACAACCCCAAGGAGACAACAAGCAAGGCTTGGTCCACACCGTCTAGTAAAGGTCAGAATTTCCCACACCTTAATCCTGTCCACTAGTATAGCAGAGAACTCCTCTCAGATTGCGATTACAGCCACACATATAGAATCCAGAATTATAATGCATCACATAAGGCAGTGGTGCTCAACCTGTGGGTAGTGACCCCTTTGGGGGGTGAACGACCCTTTCACAGGGGTTGCTCAATTCATAACAGTAGCAAAATTACAGTTATAAAGTAGCAGCAGACATAATTTTATGGTGGGGGGTCACCACAACATGAGGAACTGTATTAAAGGGTCACGGCATTAGGAAGGTTGAGAACCTCTGACATAAGGAATTGTGAATATGAGTCATGTTAATTGATGACATCTCGAGTAGATTGCTGTGCAATATTCTTTATGTAATGAATCCCACTAAAGTGTACACTGAAAATGGCGAAAATGGCAAAGTTTGTTATATTTTGAAAATTATTAAAGATTGTCATTTTAAAAAGCACCCCAAATGAAATATGTAGGGATGCATGTAATAAAACATATTCAAAATCTATTCATCCCAAACGAAGGACCATTGCATAGAGAAACTGAAGAAATCATTACTAAAGTGAGATGTGTTTCAGCTGGTTTAATTTGATGCTTCCCGCCTCATGCAGTATTTTGCCCATAGAATCCTTCAACACTGCAACTCGAGGCCTGGATTTTTTCTTTAATTCAGTTCCTTCAGCTTGAGAAACGCTGAGCATGTGCTTCCCGTTCGGTTTTCTGTCTCCACGTCCTTGTACGTTTCCTTAGAATACCCCACTCATTCTTCTCAAGCTGCTCTTGAAATGTGCTCGACTCTTTCACTCCTTCACCCCTCCACGTGCTGGTCCTGCTCTGCATTCAAGGGCGAGTTTCAAGGCGTCGTCTGATAGCCACGGTGTCTTTTCTTCCCTGTCTTTTAAACGACCTTCCCTTTTCTGATGTCATCCCACAGCTCATCTGGCTTTAGTCATTCGTATTTATTGCGTCAAATTTGTCTTTGAGTTGGTCTCTTAATTCAGGTGGGATACGCTCAAGGTCATACTTTGGCTCTCATGGATTTGTTTTCACTTTCTTCAACGGCAACCTGAATCTACCTCGGAGCAATTGATCTGTTCCACAGTTAGGCCCTGGTTGACTTGTTTTACTTGATGATATTGAGCTTCTCCATGGTCTCTTCCCACATACGCAGTCAATCCGATGCTTGTGTACTCCACGTGGCAGTGTCCTTGTGTATAGTCACTGTTTATGCTATTGTTAAACGGCATGTTGCAATGGAGAAGTCACTGGTCTTGCGAAATTCTAACACGTTATCTTCCTGTAGGCATATAGATCTTGACATGTTCTTTTTGATGATGAATGGGACTCCATTTGTCTTGAATTTATCATTCCAGGCATCATAAACCATATAATTGATTGTCTAATTCAACATGGTTAGTGCCAGTCCGTTTCAGCTCACTGATGCCAAGGATATCGATCTCTGTGCATTCCATTTAATTTTTGACGACTTCCAATTTTCCTAGGTTCACACTTCGTACATTCCACATTCTGATTATTAATGGAGTTTAGGAGCCGTTTCTTCTCATTTTGAGCTGTGCCCCATCAGCAAAGACTATTCTGAAGTCTTTGCTCCATTCACATCATGAAGGTCAACTCTACTTTGAGAGGCAGCTCTTGCCCAGTTGTTTTTGAGTGCCCCTTCCAAGTGGGGGCTCATCTTCCAGCATTATATCGGACAATATTCTGCTGCTATTCATAAGGTTTTCAGTGGATAATCCTCTAGAAGTAGACCACCTAGTCCTCTTTTGTAGTCTGTTCTCAGTCTAGAAATTCTGCTGAACCTGCTCATCACAGGTGACCCTACTGATGTGTGAAATACCGGTAGTATAGCTTGCAGCATCATAGCAATACACAAGCCACCACAGTAAGACCCATTTCACTGAGGAGTGGTGAGGAATCATCACCGTCACTACAGTCTCTTCCCTGTTCTCTTTTTGATCCTTGCCAACTGGACTTCAATTCCCACTGAAACGCTGCTTGCTGAAGTGGCCCATATCTTCTTATTGTTTTTCTGTTTGTGTTAGTCCAGGTAGACTAAAGAAACAAATTCATTGACACCCATGTATGTGCAAGAGAGAATATTATATCAAGAAGTACTTATGCATCCATAAAACACCCAGGCCCAGTCCAGATCAAGTGCATAAATTCAATATTGGCTTATAAGTCAGATATTAGCCCATGGATTCCTCTTCAGACTCACACAGCACATGCAATGATGCCGAATGCAGGAAGATCACGGGCCAGTGGGTGGAAAGTTCTGTGGATCCAATGACAGTGGATGGTCTGGCTTCCATCAGTGTGGCTCCATGTGGCTTGTGAACAGGAATGGTGAAACAGACAGAGAGAGTGTGTCCTACCTCCAGGATGAGAGGAAAATTCCCAGAATCCTAATGAGAGGCCACCCCCGCAAGGAGGCATCTATCAGGCTGTGACCTGATTGATAGGCTAGACTCCACCCCTATAACCGATTGATCAGGTTGACATGAAATTGTATCACTACCACACGATGTAACTGCCAGTTGTGTAACTACCTCATCTAACTGATGTCTCAATGCCATGCAGCTTTGACGACTCCTCCCTCTTTCTTAAAACAACTCCTCTCTAAGCTCTTGTGACACCCACTCTCCTTACATCTTCCCCCCTCACAGGCTTCTCTCCAGTGACATTGGCAGTGTCCTCATGCTACATTTGCTGGAAGGACAGATAACTCCCCAAATCACACCTGTAGCCTTGACTCCTCCACTGAGCTCTAGACTCATTTTCAACTGCGTATTTGACAGCTCCATGTGGAAGTCTATCAGGCATTTCAATGACACACGGCCAAAACACAGCTATTGATTTCCTCACAAAAGCCTGTGTTTCCCCGGGCACCTTTCAATCCGGTGCTCAAGCCAAACACCAGCTAGTCTTCTTGGAATGCCTTTGTTTCTTCCTTCTTGCGTCCAAACTGCTGCAACTTCCATCAGCTTTCCTAAGAAATTATATTTGGAATCTGTCCAGTGCTCTATGGCTACCACCTGTAGTGGATGTCGTAGGTGCTCAGGGAGATGTTCCCCTAGCTGCTAAGTCTTTCTGGAGGGATTCTCAGCTATGGAGAACCCCATTTGTCCAAGGTCATGTCCCCTCTTCCTCCCCAACCCCAGGTAGAGCACTTGGTCCTCTTGCCTCGTTTGGGGGCAGCTTAGAGGCAGCTCTTCCAGCTCTGGCACTTCTCTCCACCTCTGCTGCCACTTCATCGCATTGTGATGCTTGACTTCTCCCTCTGCCCAGTCCTGCTTTCCGCACTCCCACATGAGTGTCAGAGAGCACTTCCCAATAGGCCACCTGCACACGAGTCACCAATATCCAGTCGATCTCCTAGGGAATCCTGACCTGCAACATACTAGTCATAGCCACCAAGATTACTTCCCAAACAAAAGCCACTCCACTGGCCGGCCTGCTTATGCCCTTGAAGCCCTATAATTTAACCTCCTTACACCCCAAGTGACCTGGGTAAAACCAAAATCAAACCACTGACTCCTTGCTTTAGACTCCTGATTCACTGTTGCACTGGGAATAAGATCAAGGCTCCCCACCACAGTCTACAGCAGGGGTCTTCAAACTACGGTCTGCGGGCTACAGGCGACCTGCAGAGGACATTTATCTGGGTGTTTTTGCTCCATTTGTATTTCACTTCAAAATAAGATATGTGCAGTGTGCATAGGAATTTGTTCATAGTTTTTTAAAAACCATAGTCTGGCCCTTCAACGGGTCTGAGGGACAGTGAACTGGGCCCTGTTTAAAAAGTTTGAGGACCCCTGGTCTACAGGGTGCTGAGTGATCTGGCCCCACTGTTGTCTCTGATCACATCCTTACTGACTACTGATGGGCTCACCTCCGTAGCTTCAGCCGCCTCAGCCTCCTGTTTCTGGGCACCCCAAGATTTTCTGTGCCCGAAATGCCCTTTCCCAGACATTCTCATGATTGCCTCCTTGTTTTCATTCAGACCCCAACTCAAATGTCACCAGCTCCCAGGGAGCCTTCTGTAAACAGCCCATCTCGGCGCCTCTCTTTCCATAAAGAATAGCATTCCCTGTCACCTCCTCTTGTCTCATTGTCATTAGAAAGCTTCTCACTCTCTGAAAGCTTCCTGTCCCTTTACTCCGCGATTTGCGTTAATCTAGTTTCCCATGTCTACAAGGAAGGCAGTGGTCGTTTAGTGGTAGATGTCTCACCTTCCTTCCATGAGAAAGACCTGGGTCAATTCTCGGGCAATACACCTCGAATCAGTCCCTCCATGGCCGATTAAGTATTGCTGTAGTGCTGAATAGGCGTTAGCAGAACATTTAGACGAAGACGGACCAGGACGAAAGGCCTGATGATCGACTTCTGAGAATCAGCCAGTGGACATTGTATAGATCACAGTGATCAGACCTGTGATCTATAGATCACAATGTATAGATCACAATGATCACAGGGATGATTCAGCAACTTGACAGCACACTGTTCCTGGGTAACCACGAATCAGGGACTGACTCCAAAGCAGCTAATCCCCTGTTTCCCTGAAAGTAAGACATGCCCCGAAAATAAGACCTACTTACAGTTTTGCCACTCGCTGAAATATAAAGCATCCCCCAGAAGATAAGACCTCCCCGAAAATAAGGGTTTGGATTGTTATGATGATGTTCCAGAAGATGATGACATGACTGTCATTGAATAAATGAGTAAATGTACCATAGATTGTTGTACATGGAAATAATGGTAGTAACAAGAAATTCTTGATACTGTAGGATTCACAGTTTGTCTGGTTATGCTGGTTTGTGATGACAACTACTACCGTACCATAGACAGGTAATACATTTCCTTTTTTGTTGTTCAACAATAAATGTGTACCGTATTCTTCTTCATGGAAAAATAAGATATCCCCTGAAAATAAGACCTAGCGCATCTTTGGGAGCAAAAATTAATATAAGATACTCTCTTATTTTGGGGGAAATAGGGTAGCAGCACACTTATAAGATTGGCTCTATTGAATGCAGACTGTGCTATACTACTGAGTGCTTTAGTGCTGTAAGTACACGTGTGGGGTGGATAGATGAGTGGATGGAGGCATGGAGGGATGGATGAAAGTTGCCAGGAGTCAGCCCCTCAGAGACTGGCCCGACTTGGCTCCTCCTGACAGCGGCTTAACCTCAGAGGATGTCTCTTTTGGACAAAGCTCGAAGCCACTTCAGTTACTGACAGTAAGGGGCACAGAGAAGTCAAGCCCACCAAGGACCCAGACCACCCACCTGACTTAGCAGCTAGGAGCTGATCAGTGACCTTGATCTGTCAGTAGAGGAGAAGAATCAGAGGAGTTCAATTGCAGCACCCCGGGGTACCTGGGAGGGCAGGGGGTGAACACCCCAACCTCCAGGAAGAAATTGATCATAGACGGAAAATAAAGATTGCTTGTTTCTGTTGAGTTTTCAAGATGGGCTTTGCTCAAGGTCCGTCTGAGAGAAAAGAACCCCTCGCAAACCACCACGAACACCGCCAGCTCCTAGCGAGGCCAGGCTCCCTTCTAAGCGGCGTCCCTCGGTTTTCTATTGCCCCAGAACACGTCATCACACGTTTCTCCATGCCATCGAGTCTAGGCCGACTCTCAGCGAACCTGTAGGACAAGGTGGACCTGCCCTGTGAGTGTCTGAGGCTGTGGCTTAAAGTAACGCACACTCGTGAACTCAGGATTTCTGTGGGGCAGAGGTCCGCATATTGTTTCCTTGGGCCCTCTGCTTGGGATCATGTGTCTCAATCAAGGCGCTGGCCAGGCTTGACTGGGAACACCTTTGCTTCTAAGCCCTAGGCTCACTCAGAATGCTGACAGAATCCATTTCTTTGTGGGGGTAGCACGGAGGGCCCACACCTCTTTCTGGCTGTTGACTAAAGGCCACCTCCAGCAGAGGAGTCCAGTTTGAGTTTCCTAGAGGCTACTTGCAGTTCTGAAAGCCATTTTCAGTTCCCAGAGGTCACCTGGGGTCCATTGTCACGTTGGTTTCCTCACATGGTCACGTACTTCTCCAAGCTGGCAGGAAGAGGCTCGAGGGCAGTGGTGCTCCACCTTCCTCATGCCTCGACCCTTTCATACAGTTCCTCAGGTTGTGGTGACCCCCCAACCATAAAACTATTTGTGTTGCTACTTCATCGCTGTCATTTTGCTACTGTGATGAATCGGACCACCCCTGTGAAAGGGTCATTCGAGCCCCAAAGGGGTCGCGACCACAGGTTGAGAACCACTGCTCTAGAGCAATACTACTAGCAAGACCACGCCTTATGTATTACGATGGAATGATGGAAACCATACCCCAACACCTTTTGCCAGATGGTGTTGGTTAGAGGAACGTTACTACTCTCACCCCCATGCCCACACAGTCAATGGGCCAGGAGGACACGAACCAGGAGGTGAGGCGCGAGAGAGCCGTCATAGAATCCGCTCACCGGCACATGCACCCACTCATTTACGCCTCCCAAGAACATTATGAATTAGTGCCTAGATTATTATGCCAGTTTCATGGAGAAAAGTGCTGATGATAGGAGAAAGGGGTTGGGTGGGAATAACTGATGGAGCGTGAACCCCAAAGCAAGAAGAAAGGAGAGAGTGCAGAGTGAAGCTGAGTGTTTCTCCTAAAACTGGAGGAGAAGCATGATCCTCGCTGAAGACGAAGAGGAATGAGGAAAGGTTGCAGATAAGCTGGTCATATCAGGGTGCTGTCCTAGATTCTACCCAAGGGAAAAGCAAACACATGGTCACACAAATGTTCACATAGCGTTATTGGTGATAGCCCCAAAGTGGAAACATTCAAATGCCCAGCCACAAGTCAATGGATAAACAAAAATACGTTGTAGCCATGCAATAGACTACTACCCAGCAATAAAAAAGAACCAATTCTTGATATCCAGTTTAAAGTGGATGAGTTTCAAAGAAATTTTACTAAATGAAAGAGGCCAGACACAAAGGATACATAGTACACGGATTCATTTTGTTTTGTTTTCTAACAAATTGTTTTATTGGGGGCTCTTGCAGCTCTTATCACAATCCATACATCCATTTTATCCAGCACATTTTTACATATGTTGCCATCTTCATTTTCAAAACATTTTCTTTCTACTTGAACCCTTGGTATCAGCTCCTCTTTTTTCCCTCCCTCCTCTATCTCCCCTCCCCCACATGAACTCTTGATAAATTATAAATTATCATTGTTTTCATATTTCACATTGTCCACGGTCTCCCTTCACCCATGTTTCTGTTGTTTGTCACCCGGAGGGTGGGTGGTGGAGGTTGTATATACGTCAATCATTGTGATCAGTTCTCCCTTTCTTCCCCCATATTCTCCCTGCCCTCATGCCCTCACTACCCCCACTACTGTTCCTGGGGGGGGGGTATCTATTCTGAATTCCATTTATCTAAAGCTCTTGGCTGTACCAGTGTAAATGCTCTGGTCTACCTGGATTTGTAAGGTAAAATTGGGATCATGATAGTGGGGCATGGGGGTAGAGGGAGGAAGCATTAAAGAACTAGAGGAATGTTGTATGTTTCATCAGTGATATACTGCACCCTGGCTGGCTTGTCCCTTCCTTGTGACCCTTCTGTGAGGGGATGTCCAATCGTCCACAGATAGGCTTTGGGTCTCCATCCAACCGTATTTGTTCACCTCTTTGCATCGGTATGATTGTTTTGGATCTTCTGATGTCTGATATCTGATCCTGGTGACACTTCAAGATCACACAGGGTGGTGTGCTTCTTCCATATGGGCTCTCATTGCTTCCCTGCTAGATGGCCACTTGTTTATCCTCGAGCCTTTAAAACTCCAGACATTATATCTCCTAATTGCCGGGCACTATCAACTTTCTTCACCACGTACGTTTATGCACCCATTTTGTCTTCAGCGATGGTGTTGGGAAGGCAAGTGTCACACAATGCCAGGCTATTAGGACAAAGAGCTCTTGCATTGAGGGAGGACTTGAGTAGAGGTCCAATGTCCATCTGGCACCTTGATACTGAACATATAAATCTATGTACATAGGCCTGTATCCCTATTATTATATATTAATATTTACAAATGTGCATGCCTATACTTAGACCCCTGTAAATGTCTTTTGCCTCCTAGTTTTTTTTCTCTATTTACCTGGATTCGTTTTTATGAGATGTTCAGAAAAGGCAAATCTATAAAGACAAACAAGTGGGTTAAGGCTTGCCTAGGGTTGCAGGTAGGAGTCCTGGTGGCATAGTGGGCTACAAATTGGGCTGCTAACCACAAGGTCACCAGTTCAAAACCACCAGCTACCCTGAGGAGAGGATGCAAAGAGCTACAGTGTTGGAAGCCCACTGGGACCAGTCCACCTTGCCCTAGAGGGTTGCTATGAGTTGGAACAGCCTCAGAGGGAGTGAATTTTTGGGGTGTTTTTTTTTTTTTTTTTGAGGGCTGCAAGTGGGAACTGGAGCAGCTAGAAATAGACACCAAATTTCTTTGGGAGCTGATGGGAACACTCCGAAATTAGAACGCAGTGAAGGTTGCATCACTCTGTAAATATCCTAAAAATGATTGGCTTGTTCACTTAAAATGCGTGGATGTTATGGCGTGTGAATTATACCTCATAAAGTTGTTTAAAAAAAGAGAAAAGATGGAGGCAATCGGTTGACAAGGTCCCTCCCATTTCTTGACAATTGTCCGTTTCTGTCCATAGCAGGTGAGGTCATCGGCTTAGAGTAAGGAGAGTGGCAATGGGGACACGGGAGAAGGGACCACAGCTGAAAAAGCTGGTATGAGGATGGGGGGCATAGGCAATCTCTGGAAGGCTCGATTGCCAAAAGGTCACCTAACCTTGAATGGTTGTCGTTAGCTCCTCATCAGATGGATTCTAGCTCACTGCCATATAGTAGAGAACGGAACAAAGGCTGCCGGATTCGGCGCCATCTTTATGCCCGTGGGTGTGTTTAAGTCCCCTGTTGGGTCAATTCACTGGCCCTCTCTACTTTACCAACCTTAATCTCCTTTTCCAACGGCGTTTTGAATCAGGGACTGTGACCGTTAAGGTTTTGTGTCGCTCAGCTGGGTCCGGGTTTTCAGCGGCTTGGCAGCGGTTGCTGTCGTCGGGCACTGTGGAGTTGGTTCCAACTCACAGAGACCTTGTGCCACGGCACGAAAGCCCGGGGCTCTGCCATCCTCATGGGAAGAACGCTCTCTGGCGGGTTGGCTGTTGTCGCGACCCAGGACTGATGCGAAGCTGACTGCTAGCACACAGCCCTAAAGCTATGCAGCGGGGGCTGCTGGAGGCCAGCGGTTGGCTGTGGGACCCAAGGACAGAATTTCACCTTTATACTTAGGACTTGTAAACCTCAGCTTCTTGGTCCAGCCTGAGGAGTTCTGTTTGATCTCTGCGGCTCAGCAGCAGCCCCCCAGTCTCCTGCAGCGGGGTCCTGGGTACCTGTGGGCAGGCAGGCGCCTCTGCCAGCCCCCACGTCACTGGTGGGAAAGACCAGGGCGGCCCCTGCTTCCTCTGGCTTGGATCCCTCATCCAAGGAACAAAGACACACAAATACAAGCCCTCCGGGTCTTCACACAATTTCTGGGGGAAAACAACCACAAGAACAATCTCTCCTATCCGTCCTCGGATACCTGGGCCCTTCTGGATTCTGAATCTGAACGAGGATGCTCCCCGCCCCCCCCCCCCCCCCCCCCCCCCCCCCCCCCCCACCCCCCCCCCCCCCCCCCGCCCCCCCAGCTTACTTGGGTCCCTTCCATTCACGCTCTGGGTCCCCCAGGAAGAAGGATCAATGCTTTCTGTGTCTCCCACAGCCAGACCACAATTTCCTGCTAGAATATTGACAGCCGCGCCTCTCTTCACATCGTCCGCACTTCATTTGTGAAAAGAACGGTAATTACCCTAGAGGAGTCATTGGAGGGAAAGTGTCCAAATGGAAAAGGACTGGAAATGGGCACCTCTGGCTGCGGAGAAACACTTTCAATATTGAACGGTTCTCTCCCAGGCCCATGGGGCCCCAGCCTCTCGGCACTTAGCCTGTCTGCCGCCAAGTGCAGCCTCCTCAGTCCTGGCCCTGACAAGGGGCGTTTGACGTGGAGGCCGGGAGATGCATGAAAGGCCCGAGCTTTCCATTTCTTCCTTCCACAGCGAAGGACTTTCTTTACAACGCCGACTGCTCAGGAGCTCGGGACAATTAACAAAGCCTTGGCTTACTTCATCTTTTCTCCCTTCCCTTCTGTTCTTCCCACACAATCGGTTGTTTACGCGGCCTTTGCGGAACTGGACAGTGGCCTTGTTAACTAGCAGAGTGCCTGCTCTTGCCAAGTGTGGAGAGGCTGGGATTCGGGGAAGAAAGGGGCCCTGTGAAGGGGGAAGTTATCTGAGGATACTGTGCTGAAAGCTCTGCCCTAGCCCCTGAAAGGTGACCTTGGGCCAGGGCCAACCCAGAGCTCCCAGGCCGGCCCAGCTGCTGCTCCTTCTGAGGTGTCTCAGTGCCCTGAGGTCTTCGGCCCTGGGAGCAGACTGGCTTCCTGGGACTGCCATGCTCTAGAGCAGCGGTTCTCAACCTGTGGGTCGCGACCCCTCTGGGGGTTGAATGGCCCTTTCACAGGGGTCGCCCGATTCATCACAGTAGCAAAATACAGTTCTGAAGTAGCAACGAAAATACGTTTATGGTTGGGGGGTCACCACCACACGAGGAACTGTATGAAAGGGTTGCGGCATGCGGAAGGTTGAGAACCACTGCCCTAGAGGATCAAGACAAGAGAAATGCTCTGCTCCCCGGGAGGCCATCGGGCCAGCATCCAGGTGTCAGCTGCAGCGGTTATTCTATGGGCTCTGAGGGAGGATCCGACCATGCGCCTCCCTCCTAGCTTGGAGCTGTTGTGGGGCAACCTTGGCTGTACACCTGCACAACTCCCCGTTCTGCCTCCATCTGCCTGCGGCCATACTGTCTCTGCGCCTCTGTGCCATTTCCTTTCTCTCTCCTTTAAGGGAACTCTTTATCGGATTTGGGGCCAGCCCCCATCCAGGGTGGTGTCCCCTGTAAGTCCTTGCTTATCTTCATGACAGCTGCAGAGACCCTTATTCCCAGTAAGGTCACCTTGGGGGACAGGTGTCAACCTACTCTAGGAGCCAACGCAACTCGTGTAACGCAGAGCTTGGGTTGTCTCTGTCTAGTGTGGGAGGCTGAAGCTCACTCTCCAATGGCCATGGTGACTCCTGAGTGGCGAGTGTGTGTGACCAGGGAGCAGGTATGGAGGGAGGCTCTGGGGAGGGGATGTAAGGAAGGGGAGACTGGACCACCACAGTGAAGGTGGAGGGTGAGTTCTTTCTATGTGCTGCTCCCCGGCTGCCCATGGGGTGGGGGGTGGGGGGGAGACCCGCATCCTCAAACAGCCCTACCACCCTCAACCCACTTCCCTCGTAATCCTGCCTTCTCCGCTCTGAAGGCTCAGCCTGGCCTCTGACCCTGCCGCACCTGGCTTCTCTGACTGGGCCACTCTGCTCTCCCAGAGACTCAGCCGGCCTCTCTCCCGTCGTCCACCTTGCCCTGCTGTTTCTGGTGACAGCCACAGCATTGTTACTGCACAGTCACAGCGCTTACTGGGAGCCAGGCCCTGGTCCGAGCTCTTCACGTTGTTGTGGTTGGTAGGTGCTGTCCAGTTGATGGTGACTCCCAGCGAACCTGTGTCCACAGAACAACAGGACAGAGCACTGCGAGGCCCGCCGCACCAGACTCTCCTTCACGGTCATGTCCAAGCCACTGTGTCAGTCCGTCTTGTCCAGGGCCTGCCTCTCTTCGATGCCTTCGTGGGGTCGCGCCGAGTCGGAACTCCCTGCAGTGGGTGAGTTCTACATCTGCAGTAATCAGCTCGCTTACCCTCCCAGGGGTCACCTGAGAGCACCCCTGTCATCCTCCTTTCCCAGACTGACCCTGAGGCACAGAACACCTGGCCATGTGCCCACGCCAGTGTTTCTCGGCCTCCTCACTCTTGGCCACAGGGACCAAACCCCTTCGCGGGGGAGCTGTTCTTTGGATGGAAGGCCGTCTAGCGGCATCCCTGCCCTCGACCACGGAGATGCCAGCAGCTCGCCCCTCTCCCCGGTTTGATAACCAAAAGTGTCTCCACAGTGCTGAGTATCCCCTTCCAGTGGAGAGCCAGATCCTTCCAGTGGTAAGTGGCAAAGTCAAGATTCAAGCCCAGGCAGTCTACACAGGGTCGACTTTGACTGAGTGCCTATCCTGGGCTTGTGTGTACCCCATGGAATCTAATGTTCCTCCTGGCCTTTCTCTTAGCACCCAGCCAGGAAGAGGACCCATACTTTATAGGGCAGGCGGCACAGGGTCCTGCCAGCCCAGCCCAGCTCCTGGCTGTGGCCTAGGCTCCATCTTTGGGCCCAAAGCCCAGAGCTTCCCGGACACCCCGTGGCCCTGCATTCACACACACGGTTCTACCTTGCTTACCCCTCTCATTAACCTCTCCCACCGAAACGCTTCTCCTTAAGAATACGAGAGACTCCCAGCTGTGCTGACTTGGGCAAGGGGTGACCTCTCAAGGTCTCTCCAATGCCGGTTCTTGTTGAATCCAGAAGTGGGGAATCTGTGGAGAAGGAGCAGTCGTTGAAATGCTTGCCCCTGGCAGCCATAGTTACGTGGGCTTCTGCCCAAGTCTTCTTTCCCGTAGAAGAAAGGAAGGGACTGGACTAGCAGAGGACTGGACTAGCAGACTGGACTAGAAAGGGAGGGCCGTGCACTCTCTTGCTCACACGGCCGGTGCTCCGCCCTGCCTGGTTCTGGATGAAGGGAAGTGTGTCTTTCCCCGGCAAATGGACCCGCGCTTTCAAACGAAACACACAGCGGCCCAGAGACCCCAGCTGCTTGTCATGGTCTGCGACCCTCGCTCGTTTTTCATTGGCGCATAAAGGGGCTTCCTGTAAACAGATGAAAGCTTCCAGTTCGCCATGGAAAGCCCAGGATGTGAATTCTCTCCCTGAGCAGGAGCCGCTGTGGGGCCACAGCTGATGGCGTCTCCCCTGAGTGGAAAGACAGACGGGGTGCCTGGGCAAGGACGGTGTCTGTCCCTGCCCGCAGGACCCCTGGCAGAGGCAGTCTGCCAGGAGGGATGCCGCCCGGCCAATCCTCCTGGAACCAGGGGCGGGCTTCTCTTCACCTGCAATAGACCCAGCCACTCAAGCGTTCAGACACGCTCCGGGGATGGTGGGAAGCCCCGGAAAATGTGATCGGAGGCCCCCAGGAGCCTTTTTTTATCGGAAGATCCGGGCGAAAGGATTGTCCTCTTCATGTGCACACAGATGTGACGCTCTTGGGGGATGGAATACAAAATGCGGGTGCGTTGTTTAGACGCAAACATGGATGTCATTAAACTGATGACTTCGAGCACTGCTCCCTGTAGTGGGGGAACTGGGCAGGGAAACTTGAGTAGCATTGAGCCTTAGACGCATGTGCCAGGGTCTGAGCTAGCGTTCGGGACCTTTACAGCCTGCCACCAGCCTCCGTCTGCTCCCCGAGGTGCAGGGACCAGGGCTGCACCAAGTCATGTCAGGGGCTTGACACAAAGCAGTGCTTCATAATTAGCCCTCCCCCCCCCCACAACACACACACAATGAACTGCCCCAGGGGGATTCTAGGCTGCAGTCTTCCTGGGGCTGAAAGCCAGGCCTTTCTTCCGCAGAGCTGAGGGTGAATGGAGAAATATAAGAAAGCATGTCTGTCCCAACATCCCCTGCTACGCTGGGAGCTCCAGCCATGCCATAAACACCCAAGGAAGCTGCTGCCACTGCCCAGCTCCACCTTTTAACACAAGCACCCCTGCCATCTCCTCTAAGAAGGCTCCTAATGCTGCCCACAGAGCACATCATGCCCTCTTCATGACCCAGCCACCACTGATCAGTGATTCATCCATTGACCGATTGATCCATCTCCTTCTTCCAGTGTTGCTATTTGGGAAAGCCCGCCAGGGGGTAGCTGAACAACCGACTTTGGTTTCCTCCCAGCTGGTGTTCGGAGGTGCGGACAGAGTCCAGCTGTCTCCCGGGGGATGTCCAGGCTGTTCTCGCAGGTACAGATCTTCAGGTCTTAAACAGCCAAGGTATCTGTTAGCAGCCACGGGCTTCAGGAGGTGGGAAGACTGAGCTCCGAGCAGCAGCAGCAGCATCTCTCTCTCTCTCTCTCTCTCTCCCTCTCTCTCCTGGAGAAAGAGTGCTCGGTTTCCGGGGGCCCAGCATTCCTCGATTGCTAGGCTGTCTCCGCGAGGCATACACCTTCCCCTCCATGAGCACATGCTTCTTTCTCTGTGTCTAATCTACTCTGCATAGCTTAGGACTCCTCGGGCTTAAGACACACCTCACACCAACATGGCTTCCTTAATGTAACCAAGAAAACCCTAGGTCCGCATGGGGTTGCATCCACACTGACTGGGGTTACGATTCCAACAGCTGTTGCAGAGGGGCTGGGCCGTGATTCAGTCCACAGTCCTCTCTAGTGTGGACGGAATGTTCTGGCTCATGTCTGTTTCCTGAATTTGGTAAAGACATCACCAAGGAGGCAGCCATCAGGGCAGTGTCCTCTCGGGTCACTGGTACATGGCTCTTAATAGCTGATCAGTAAATGAATAAAAGAAGCATACAAACCCAGTGCCGTGGATTCCACGAGGCTCACCACGCTGGCCCTAAGGGCAGGGAGAGCTGTCCTTGTGGGCTTCCGAGACTGCAGCCCTTTACAGGAGTACAACCAATGCCTGGCCCTCCTCCCCGGGGGATGCTGAGGGCTTCAATCCACGATGCAGACACGATGCCAGCAGGGCAGTTCCTATTAATGCGACCATTTTACTGATGCAAAAAGGAAGCAAGGAGGGGCTAAGCAGCTTTCCCAAGGTCACGTAGCCAAGCAGTAGCAGGGTCTGGGATTTGAACTCTGGCAGTCTTCCTGCACGAGAAGCACACAGCTGCCTCTCCAGTTACTCTTCGTTTCTCAAAAATCGGTGTTTCCAAAGAACGAAGCAAAAACACTGCCGAGCCTTCAAGTGGATCCTGACTCACAGTGACCCACAGGACCGAGCGGGATGCCCCTTTGGGTTTCTGAGGCTATCACTCTTTACTCGAACAGGCGGCCTCTTATTTTTCCTGGGGAGGAACAGGTGGATTTGAACTACCGACCTCGTGATCAGCAGCCCAACCCATAACCCACTAGACCACCTCCCAAACCCAGCAGTGCCAGCATCACCAGAAATTGCTTAGAAATGCAAGCTTCTGGGGTTCCACTTACTGAATTCCAGGGGCTGAGGTTGGGGTGCAGCAATCTTCATTTCAATACGCCTCTGGATGAAGGTTAACGTTTGAGGGCCAGTGCTTTAGAGGGGACATGAACTTGGTCTGAGTACTGTCCTCAACAAATGCTCCCTGTTGTCAGGACCAGCTCCACTTGATAGGCGTGAAAGAAAGCAAGAGCCCAAACTGTGGTGGGGACCGTCAAAAACACCTGCCCCCTGGGGAGGTGCCCAAGAGTGCAAGGGAAGCTCGAAGGGAAATTACTCAAGGAAAAACGGGGAGCGCGAGGGGAGCGATCCTGACGGAACTTCATCACAGCACTCCTGGCGCCTGATTGTGCCAAAGTGGGGTCAGCCCCCCGGAGGGAGTGTTGGGGCTCATTTTGTCATTTGAAGATTGCTCTGGCCTTCCCTGTGAACCCAGTGTGGTTCAGTGATTTGCTGCCCGCTGACGCACTACCTGGCTTCAGAACTGGGACCCAAGCCTCTTCTACTCCCGAGCAATTCCCCACCTGCCCTGCTCCCACGAGAAGGAGAGCACCACAGCCCTGGCCTCCTGCTTCCAGGTGTCGCGGTAACATGTCCCTCCAGGTGTGACGCTGCCCTCTTGACACCGTGTGTCACCTCTGAGGTGAGGTGCCTCTCCTTCCTCGGGCCGGGGTGTGTGTGTGATCGGCCCGGCCTTACCCAGCAGCCTCTGGGAATTGCTCCTGTCAAAACATCACCAGCGGATCTGTTTAGCCTGCATTATGTTGCCATGTGCTCGATGTAGCTCTGACCACCTTCCTGATGCTCTGGGCTGGGATGGATTTGTGAATAATTTTGCCACCACAATTATTTCACAGTTTTGAATCTTTGCTGGCAACTTAATGCGTACTTTGCACAGAGAAGCTGCATAAATCAGGGGCTCAAACAAAGGCTCTCAGACCAGACAAGGGGGCTCCCAACCACGCCCGAAAGGAGCCATCAAGCCTCTGACTCAGTGGGCATGACGTGGGCTTCTGCTGCCCACCCACCCACCCAGCCCCAGTACAGATCGCCCATCTGCATGGGGGAGGGCAGGGGTGGGGTTCTACAGAGCTCATCCAGCAAGTGTCTCAGGGTTCTAGTGTTTTAGTTGACACCACTTCTAGCCATGGGCTAGGGATGACTGCGGTTCCCCTTCCTCTCCGCCGGCCTCCAGAGCCACCCTTGCAATCTCTCCACTCTCCCACAAGGGTGCTAGGAGTTAGAATCCCGGGATGTCTCAGCTGGCAGGCTCCTAAAAGAACAGCTATCCTAACCTTGGTCACTCTGTTCCCCCAAGGTTCTAAAAGTACCTGGAGCCTGCCTTGGGGGCAGGGAGTAGGTGGGAGGAGTTCCGGGCCCTGCCATGATGTCAACAACCAGAGAGCCCCCTTTCTGTTCATTGTATCCACGTTGAAACAATAGGGTTAGCCACGGAAATGCCTAAAGATCCTTGGTCTAAGGTCACACAAGTTAAAATTCCTTTGGGCTTGGGAATCAGCCCTCCAATCTGGCTCTTTCATTCACGCTCTGTGTAACCGGAACAAAGACCACTTGACCCCTTGAACTTCCATTTCCCATCCATGGAAGGGGACCGATTATAGATCTGGCGTGCAAACGAAATGCTGTTTGTTGAAAGCTAAAGAAGACTTAACACGCTTAGTGACGAAGCTCAACGATGTCAGTGTAGACTATACTCCCACATGAAAAAACTCAAGCTCTCCTGACTGGACCAGTAAGCAACCCCTTGATAAAGGGAGAACGTGCTAAAGCTGTCTAGGATTTTATTTTACTCGGCCTATAGTCAACACTCATGGAAGCTGGTGTTGAGGAATCAAAAGACATCACACTGGGCAAAACTGCCACAAAGACCTCTTTTAAGGATTGACAAGCCAAGCCGCCTGAGATACACCTAGCCCCGCTCGATGGCATTTTCAATGTCTTCCGATCATAAGGAATCTGGACAAGGAATAAGGAATCTGGACAAGGAATAAGGAATCTGGACAAGGAATAAGGAATCCCGAAAAAGAACTGGAGCATTCCTAATACGGTGTTGGCAAACACTACTGAGTGTGCCATACACTGCCTGGAGAAAGCCGGTCTGTCTTAGGAGAATGCCAAACCAGAAACCTCCTTAGAAGCGCTGGGTTGACACAGTGGCTGCACCAATGGGCCCGCACGTGGCGATGACGGTCAGAAGGGCACAGGACCGGGCGGTACTTTGTTCCGTTGGACATGGGGTTGGAACCAAGTCAGGGGCACCTCACACCAGTCCCCAGAACAACACAATAGGGAAAGTGCCCCTCCTGGTGTCCAGTACATTATAAGTGCTCAATAAATTGGTAAATGTCAGCTGATATGTTCAACGTGGGCAGGGGGCCCAAATGGTTACGCGCTGGACTACTAGGTGAACGGTTGGTCTTCAAAACCTTGCAGGTGCCTCAGACCTGCAGCCTGACTATCTGTTTCCAAGAGGTCACAACCTTGCAACCCCGTGGAGCCGTCCTGCACTGCACACACGGTGTTGCCGAATCAAACCCACTCAACAGTCACCAACGACTGTCAGCCAACCCCTGAGTCACGGGGACGCACACCACATGCTGCCGGCAGTCAGGCGTCCATCCGCAAGGACAAAAGATGTGCTGTGGTCTGTGATTGGACTCCAGCACCCAGCAACCCGGGAGCACAGAGTAGAACAGCCCCGTTGTGCTTCCAGGGCTGTAACACTCACCGGACAGATGGTCAGGTCTTTCCTCCTGCACGGCTGCTGGTGGTTCAAACGGCCCACATCTCCGTTAGCAGCAGAATACTTGACCGCTGTCCCAGCAGTTTCTTGAGACTAATCAGTGCCAGGCTCTTATCTCGCAAGCCACTCTCACTCTCACTGCCACCAAGCCCATCCCAACCCGAGAACCCTACAGCGCAGAGTCGAACTGCCCCTGTGGGCTCCCGAGATGGCCACTCCTTATGGAAGCAGAATGTCTTGTCTTTCTCCCTCGCAACGGCTGGTGGTTTCAAACCCCTGAACTTGGAGTTAGCAGCCCGCAATGCCACCAGGGCTCCTTAGAAAGCCTTATCCAAGCCAGATACATGCCAGCACTTGGGGGTGGGGGGTTCCGACTTATATTCTGCTGCCAAGGAAACTGGCGTTTCCAACTCAAGCTCCAGATCCTGTCCCTCTGCTTCCACCTTCCGGAGACCAGCCCCTGGCTGGCGGGGGATCCTGAAGGCGTCTGAGCTACAAGGAGTCTGCTGGCTCTCGGGCCGGGCCATTAGCAGGTTCTTTAATGCGTATAAACAGTTCTTTCCCCAAGTATGTCTTATCGGCCCACGTTATTCAGTCTCTCAGGGGCCGTTTGGCCACGTTTCCTTTTATAACTTCTACTTCTGCAGCCTGCCGCTCTTAGCATCCTGCTTCCTGGTTTTGCTTTGCTTGGTCTTCACACTCGCCCCCCATTCTGCCAAGTGATGAGAGAGACTCCCAGGCCCCTCACTGTGGGGAGGAGGAGCAGATGGGAGAGGGACGGTGACGCTCTTCGCAAACTCTAGAGCAGTCGGCTTTGTTATTCCTGCCCCGGACGTCGAGGGGAGGGACTGGGCGTTCATTCATGTAGTCAGTGAATCAGCTGGGATTCAGCAAGCTTCTCTGGGTACCAAGGACACAGCTGTGAGCATGACACCCGGGCTCTGCCCTCCCAAAGCTTGGGGGTCTAGTGGGAGGGAAGCCAGCTAACCAGCGAGGAGAAGACTAAGTGTGGACACCACCATAAGGGAAGGCCTCTTTGTGGCACATGGGGCCACTTGCTGGAGCCCCATCCCAGCACTTAGCCAAAGAAGTGGCACCCAGGGAGGCATGGGCAGCTTTTCCTGGAAGAGCACTTAGTAGGAAAGCCTGTCCTGGCACAGAGTGGGGGCACAGCCCCTGGATTGCATGCTCAGTCCTTTCTCCGGGGTCCACCCAGTGTCTGCTCGGACCCCCACCATCTCCACAGCCTGTGGCCCATGGCTGGTTGTCACTTGCTGTGGCTGCCG
>NW_022111357.1:6735969-6738031 GCF_000313985.2 Echinops telfairi
GGTCCTCGTGGGACAGGGGTGAGCAGAAGAAAGCTACCTTTTGGAGGATAGTGGGGCTTAGAGTACGTCTGGGGACGTTGAAACGCCCAACAGGCTGGAGGGAAGATTGAGCGAGGAGTGTCTGATGCTCACAGGCCCCTCCAGGACGCGCTCTGACCACAGACTTTCTGACATTTTCAAAGCGCTCAGTTATGCACACCTACTGCCTATACCTACACACGCAGGTGCACACTTCTACCCATAGTTAGGCATGGACATGTGAACAGACATGCTTACCTGGTATCACACACACACACACACACACACACACACACACACACCTAGATGCATTTGGCCGTGGAGCATTGATATGAGCAAGAAAGTGCTGGAGGCTAAAGGGCTACTCAAAAGACACCGTCTCCACCCTCATGGAGCTGATAGTCTGGGGGAAGCGAGAGAAAAGGCAGTTAACATACAACATAAATGGACTGACACACGAGACCAGTGCGCTGAAGGAAAATAACCGCACCGCGAGGGGTTGGGACAGTCGGAGGACAGATACTTCCAATTGGACGAGGAGGCCACCCGTTGGGGACAGTGTTTCACACACACAGAGGGATCGATGCAGGTATGAACACGTAACATGCCTGCACACAGATGAAAAAACACCCACGGGGCAAAGATGCACACATCTAGTGCATGTCTAGATCTCGCCCATGTAGACACGCACGTATGTAAACATGCAGAGGTGTGCCGAGCGGTGCACAGACTGCCTGTCTCAGGATGGACTACGGAAAGACAAGCACGCCTGCGTAGAAGACTCTGAGAAGGGCCCGGCAGGCCCACCTGACAGCCGTGTGCACACAAATACACCGTGTGCGCACAGGCACAAGATGATATGCCCAGCTCCACCCTCTCCCCCGGGCACACACTCACGCATGCCAGCAGGGGAGCGTCATGTGTCAGGAGCGCTGGAAAGCTCCGTGATTCCTGAGCCCTGGATCATTAAAGTCAACGGCCGTTAAGTAGCTAATCCCTCATTCAACGCTTGGAACATTTGGGCCATAAGCCACGGCTTCCTCCATTTGTGGAGGATGAGAACAAGCGAGGGCTGACAAGGGGCTTGAGTCCCCAGGCTGTTAAGCCGTCCCCACAGCAGCCTCCCCCAACCCCGGGCTGCAAGCAGCTGGGGGGCTGGAGCTCTGAGGGATCCGCTCCCTAATCCATTTTTCTCTGCCTTTCTTCCCAGATTAGACAAGTGTCCCGCAGGCCACGAGGCCGCCAAAGCTCTCTGGCTCTTTCTTCCGGCAAGCGAGGGCATCTGGAGGGTTTGAACATCCCTCCCCACTGCTGTGAACAAGAGGGCCTGTGAGTCCTGTTCTCTGGGGACATGGGGCCCAGCCAAGGAGGTCAAGAGATTTAGCTGCCCTCAAAAATGAAAAAGATGAAGCTTTCACAATAAACCCAAAACCCTCCTATGAGACCTGTTTGGGAGCAATGTGGACTAAGTTTCAACTGCACAGCGCAGGCAGCATGTCACGTTCCAGCCCCCCTGTGTGGCTCCTGGGTTTCCGGGAGTCAGAATGGGCTCGGAGGCAGTGAGTTTGGTTTGGGTTGAAGATGGGACCGTTTAGAACAGTGGTTCTCAACCTTTCTCATGCCAAGACCCTTTCATGCAGTTCCTCATGTGGTGGTGCCTCCCCAACCATGAAATTATTTTTGTTGCTACTTCATCACTGTCATTTTGTTACTGTTAGGAATCGGGCAACCCCTGTGAAAGGGTCGTTCAACCCCCCCAAAGGAGTCGCCACCCACAGGTTGAGACCCGCTGGTTTAGAAGATGTTATAGTTTGGATGTGTCTACCAAAAACCAGCTGTTGGGATCCTAGCCTCCTACACCGAGAGGCGTCATCCTGTTTGGGAACAGGGTTTCTTTCTGCTAATGGAGAGGTTCCCAGGTGTCCCAGTGGTTAAAACGCTCAGCTGCTAACCAAAGGATCCACGATCCGAACCCACTAGCCCCTTCTTGGGAAAACCACGTGGGGGGTCTGGCTCTGTAAAGATTTACAACCTTGGAGACCCA
>NW_022111357.1:6741943-6748084 GCF_000313985.2 Echinops telfairi
CCTCTAGAAAATCCATCATAACACACATGGGTTAATCCCTGGGGTGGGGATGCTTATAAGAAACAGAGCTGTGCTCTCAGTGCCTGGAGGGACAAGCAAGCTGCTCCAGGGGGGAACAGCAAGTGGGAGCAGACATTGGCGGGAAGCCAGGAGAGGAGCTGCCAGGAATTGGCTGGAATCTTGCATGGACCTCCACTGTGCGCGGGTGAGACTCCATTCCCCAGGCCTTGTGGACACTAGACTATCACGAGGGTGATAATGGATATGAAGGAGCTCTGGGACCTGGGGTGGGAGGGAGGAGAGAGTGGGAGCAGAGGAGATATGCTGAAGACAGTGGGACACTGGGGGTGGGTGGGTGAGGGGGCTGTCATTAAAATGCCCAAAGACCTGAAGGAAAGTTTGCCCAAGCTGAATCTAGAGGTCATAAGAAAAAGGGGAGCTACCCCAGACGAGGGGTGGCCTGGCAGGCCCCAGTCCCTCTCTGTGCCATGTGGATGTGGGATGAGACTCTGTTGAGGTAGTCTGGCCCCCGCAGGGGTTGTGACTTCCCCCCCTCCGTGTCTGGCTCCCTCCCTGGGACAGCCAGGGATGTGGGGGCCCACATAGTGAGCAGGAGGCTCAAAACATGCCCATCAGGCTTGCCCCTGGGGAGGCTGAGCAGAGTTCACTGACTCTCCGCAATTCAGCACGTCTATTAAATTAGATTGAGCAATTACGCTCAGTTTAGAGGCAGGCTGATGGAGCAGGAGGCAGGCATGTCAGGGAGGGGGAATGCAAATGCGTCACTGCAGTTCCACACGCTGATCCTTACTTACACACCGCCCGCTCGCCCAGCCCAGCCCACCACCAGGCAGCCCTGCCCTGCTGTTTGGGGGTGTCCAGCTGTGATCCTGTGGGTAACTGGCACCAAGCAAGCCAGGAGAGAGGACTCCTGGAAAAATAGGAAAAGCATGAAAGCCTGGATTTGGAGGGGAGGCCGTTGGAGAGAGAGACGCTAGTTGATCAGAGAGCAATGCGCAAGAAGCAAGTCCAGAGGATTAGGCAGAGCCATGGCACTGGGCTTAGGAGCTGGGCTTCTGGGAGCGGGAAAGAAAACAACCCCCATCCCCATTGATTCTTCATTCATTCATTCAGTGAAAATGAGGAGGGGCCTGCAAGGTTCCTGATGTTCGTGCAAAGGTTTGGTAGAGCAAGTTGTTGCTAGGTCTTAGCCACCCTCTGTACAACAGAACAAAGCACCACTTTGCTCCGCACCACCCTCACCTTGTGCTTGAGTCATCTCTGCAGCCACTGCATCAGTCTGTCTCATAGAGGGACTTCCTTTTCCCCTGTCCCTCCACTTTACCAAGCACGATGTCCTTCTCCAGGGACTGGTCTTTCCTGACCACATGCCCACAGTATGGGAGACGAAGCCTCGGCATCCTTGCCTCTAAGGAGTCCTCTGGCCATGCCTCTTCCAAGACAGCTGTGTTTGTCCTTTTGGCAGTAGATGGTACTGTCGATATTTTTGGCCAGCACCATCCTTTAGATGCATCGGTTCTTCTTCAGTCTTCCTTATTCAATGTCCAACTGTCACGTGCATGTGAGATGATTGACAATGCCATGGATTGATCATGGGCACCTTGGTCCTCACAGAAATATTCTTGCTTTTCAACTCTTTGTAGAGGTCTTGTGCAAGCACATTGACCCGATGTAATTTTCGTTTGATCTCTTGAGTGCTGCTTCCATGAGCACCGATTGTGGATCTAAGCTAGATGTAATCCTGGACAACGTCAACCTTTGCTCCATTTACCAGAATGGTACGTGTTGGTCCACTTGCGAGGATTTGGGTCTTATTTACATTGAGTCAAAATCCACACTGAAGGCTGCAATCCGGGTTCTTTACTTAAAGCAAGTGCTTTAAGTCCTTCGAGCCCTCCTCACTTTCAGCAAGTAAGATTAAGTCATCTGTATACCACAGGTTGTTAATAAGCCTTCCTCCAATCCCAATGTCACAGTATTCTTCATATAATCAGCATACAGATTGAAGAACTACGGTGAGAGGATGGAACGTGGCTGCACACTTTTCTCCATTTCAAACCATGTGGTATGCCCTTGCTCTGTTCCCTCGACTGCCTCTTAATCCACGTACACGTTCTGAGTGAGCACAAGGAAAGGTCCGGAATGCTCCTTCTTCTCAAGGCCACCCATAGTTTGTTATGATCCGCACAGTCGAATGTCTTGGCATCGTCCTTGAAGCACAAGTAAACTTCTCTCTGGGGTTTGCTTTCAGCTAAGAACCAGGGGAGGGAAAGTAGGCTGGACAGAGGGCAGTGCCAACGGAGTGCCCTTGCTTCCTCTCTGATCGGAAGAACTTGGAAGAAGAAGCCTTGACTCGACAGGTAGGTGGGGACAGGGAGAGGAGCCAAAGAGGGAAGTAGAAAGTGAACGTCTGTGCACCTTGACTAATGGGTACTCGGTGCCAGCCTGGCAGATGCGCCTGTGCCCACCACAGCGGGTGTCAGATCCTCTGCAGACAGGGACAAAGGTCTTGTGCAAGCCGACAGCTGACAATCTGCATGTGTGCTGAGGATGGCATGGAGGAGGGGGCCAGAAGGAAGCAAGACGGCAGGGTGGGCTCACCTGGAGTGCTGGCTGGAACGTGGGGGCAGGGCCTACGTCTGCCCACGTGCTGTGCCCATGGAGGACTCCCAGGCGGCGAGGTGAGGAGCACTGCCTGCTGCTCCCAGCAGAGCTACCGGAAAGTAGGTTGGAGCAGGCTCTGCTCCTGGCCCGGGTGGTAAGCAAGGCCAAGCAGAGACACTGGCGGGGGCTCAGGGCAGGCTCATCAGACAGAGCAGAGTGCCGCCAGGGCCCTGGAGTGCAGGTGGCCCTAAGCTCCATCCTGCACAGCCAGGCACGGTCAGACTTGGAACAGGGGAGGCCCTGGGAGGCTGGATTGGGTGGGAGAAAACTCAGAGAACACAGGGCTTGTCTGCATGACCCTGCTCAGAGAGGGCCTGAGAATAAGGCCAGGAGCCCAGGTGGCACCATCGATTAAGTGTTATTCTACAGTTCAAACCCACTGGCCACTCAGAGGGAGAAAGATGAGGCTGTCTACCCCTGAAAAGATAAGTAGGTGTTAGAAGCCCGCCTGTGGGTGTCACCCCACATGGGAACAGAGCTCTCTTTGTTCTATTACTGAGCCCCTATCTGTAGAGGGTGTGCCCTAAACCTCAAGACTTTCAGGCATAAAAAGAGGAGCCAAGATGCAGAAGAAGGCAAGGATTCACAGGGGGACCAGTGGCTGCAATCCCCAAGGACTGTTGAGATGAGACTGGAGAAGCCAACACACAGCATGCTCCCCCAGAGCAGAGAGCTGGCCAGCGCCCCAGACTTAGACTTTCAGCCTCCTAACTCCTGAAATGAACTCCAGTTGGCTCAGGCCCGCGCTTGCAATCCGGCAGCGCCGAGATTGGTGGCAGCACTCCATCCGCAGTTGGGTGGCAGGAAGGTGAAGGCGGAGGCGCGCAGTAAAGAGCTCGCTCGCTCAGGCGCAGTGCGATACGGCGCGAGCCTCTTCAGCTGGCAAACAACAAGGCTCCCAAGGGTCCCGAGTGTGGACGAGGATGGGGATCGATGGGGCTTCCCACCTCGTGCTAGGTGAAGCGCAAATGGACACAGCTGTCCTGGAAAGCCACGTGACATTATCCTGTGCCACTGAGCACTGCACGTGCGGTGGGGCTGCGGGGGTTTGGGCCTCCACGGCGTGGGCACGCGCGAGCTCCTGCACTGGGGGGACCACGAGGCGCAGGCGTGGAGGCGCAGAGCAGCCCCATTTAGGACGGTAAAAATCAAGAGCCCGGAGCCTGGAGGCAGCCCAAATGCCCAATACGCCGGAAGAACGACTAGCCCGAGAGCGGTAAAGCTCACACCATAGACCAGCAGACAGCAATGAAAAACAGATCCACCGCAGCGCCGCACAATCACTTGGATAAATCTTGGTAGCAGCAGAGAGGGGGAAGGCGAGTCTCGGAAGACACATTCCATCAGATGCCTGGTTTAGAAAGATCAAATGGAAGCTCGGCTACATCAGAGTGCCGGGGTACATGTGTCAACAACAGGAAAGGGGAGAAGGGCGAAGGGTGGAGGGAGGTAGGCAGGGAGGGAGGGAAGTGATTTGCAGCTGGCAGGGGAGGGCTGGAAAAGGCATGAGAACACAAGCACAGACTCAAAAGTCCAAACAAAACAACTCACCACCAGTGAGACCCTACAGGACAGGGTGGGACTGCTCCTGCCTCTCTGAGACTGTCACTCTCCAGGGAGTACAGTACCTTGTCCATGTAAACGGGAATCCCTGGGTGATGGGAGCTGGTAACCTGCTCAGCTGCTAACAGGCACCGCAGAAGAAAGGTCTGGTGATCCACCACTGAACCCCCCACGGGAGCACAGCTGATCCCCCCACACATGGACAGGGTCAGCAGCATGAGTCAGGTTGGACGGACGCACTGTGTGTGTGTTACTGGGTGTGGCTCTGACTTGTGTGGCTGCTTGTTATATAATTAAGCAAAAACATAGCAAACACATCAATACAAGCGTATGGGTCAACAGGGTGTGTCAGGAACAAAAGTTTCTGCCTGATACGATTCTGCGCTCTAAGGTGAAATGAACCAGGAGCCCTGGTGGCATGGCGGTAAAGCACTCAGTGGTTCGAACCCATCAGCTGGTCCATAGGAGAAGGATGAGGCTTTACAGTCTGTTTCTGTAAACATGACCACAGGACAGCCCTGGAAATGCTGTGGGGCCGACCTTCTCTGCACTAGAGGGCCACTGTGAGTCAGGGTCATTTTAATGGTGATGGGTTGGGGGTTTTTTATTTATTTATTTTTTTGCACATTCTTTATTTTATTTTATTTTTTATTTTTTTAACATTTTATTAGGGGCTCATACAACTGTTATCCCAATCCATACACACATCAATTGTGTAAAGCGCATTTGTACATCGTTTCTCAAAACATTTTCTCTCCATTTAAACCCCCGACATTAGGTCCTCATTTTTCCCCTCTCTCCCCGCTCCCCCCTCCCACATGAGCCCTTGATAATTTATATATGGGTATTTTGTCATATCTTGCCCTGTCCGACGTCTCCCTTCATCCACTTTTCGGTTGTCTGTCCCCCAGGGAGGAGGTCACACACAGTTCCATGTAATCGGTTCCCTCTTTCCTACCCATTCTCCCTTTACCCTCCCTGTTTTGCCACTCACACCACTGGTCCTATAGGGCTCATCCGTCCTGGATTCCCTGTATTTTCAGTTCCTATCTATACCAGTGTACCTCCTCTGGTCTAGCCAGTCTTGCAAGATAGAATTCGAGTCATGGTAGTGGGAGCGGGGAGGAAACCTTTAGGAACTAGAGGAAAGTTGTATTTCTCATCATTGTTACATCGCACCCTGACTGGCTCATCTCCTCCCCGAGACCCCTCTGCAAGGGGATCTCCAGTGGCCTACTAATGGGCTTTGGATCTCCACTCCGCACTCCCCCCATCATTCACTATGGTAAGATTTTTTGTTCTGATGATGCCTTACACCTGATCCCTTCGACACCTCGTGGTTGCATAGGCTGGTGTGCTTCTTCCATGTGGGCTTTGTTGCTTCTGAGCTTGATGGCCGCTTGATTACCTTCAAGCCTTTAAGACCCCAGACGCTATACTTTTTGATAGCCGGGCACCATCAGCTTTCTTCACCACATTGGCTTATGCACCCATTTGTCTTCAGTGATCGATCCGATCGATATGTTGTTCCATGTATGGATATAGATATAAGTGTAGCTATATGAACTCCCTTGGATGTTCCTTTTAACGTCTTCCCCCAGCCCTCTCAGTGTCCTCAGAGTGCCCCCCAATGCCACTCTGACTGCTTGCTCATGTCATTTTTCTCATTCCACTCAGGAAATAAGTTTATGGAGAGAGGGGAGCCCCTGGCCCTCAGGAAGTGGGTCTATGGAGAAAGAGAAGACCCTGGCCCTCAGGAAGTGGGTCTATGGAGAAAGGGGAGCCCCTGGCCCTCAGGAAGTGGGTCTATGGAGAAAGAGGAGACCCTGGCCCTCAGGAAGTGGGTCTATGGAGAGAGGGGAGACCCTGGCCCTCAGGAAGTGGGTCTATGGA
>NW_022111357.1:6748184-6754536 GCF_000313985.2 Echinops telfairi
GGAGACCCTGGCCCTCAGGAAGTGGGTCTATGGAGAGAGGGGAGACCCTGGCCCTCAGGAAGTGGGTCTATGGAAAGAGGGGAGCCAACAGAGCCTATTCACTGTCAAGTGTGTCACTGCTGATTCCCCAGGGGGTGGAGGGACAGGCTGTTTGCAGGGGTCACCTGGGTTCCTGCTGTCCCCTGCTCTTGGCTGCATCCTGTCCGCTCCTGCCCCACCTCTGCCCATGGGGCTCGGGTGGGGGCTTCTGTCAAAAATCAACTGGCTCAGGTATCACAGAACTGCCCCTCCCAGCCTTCCTCCTGGGTCCCACCCTGGCCACAGCACCTCACCTCCTCACTCATGCACTCACCCAGCTCTATTTACTGGAGCCTACTATGTGCTGAGCACTGTTCAGACACCAAGGACAGAGCAGTTACCAAAGGAACAAACATCCTTGCCTGTCTGAAGCTCATAGTCTTTCAAGGCGGGAGGAGATAAGTAATGTGCAAGATCAATGTGAGAAACACGCAATGCCGATGGGGCGAAGGGGTGCCATGTGTCCCCCTCAATGACAGAGACGTGTGCACGGGAGCACGTGTGGAAACAGGAGCTCAGAAATTGTTGTGAGTGAGGTCAACATACTAGAGTTTGATGGATCCTCATCCTCATGCTATATGACGCGTGTCCCCACAGAGGAGAGATGGACAGGAAAAGGAGGCTGTCACCGTAAGACAAGGAGCTCCTGCCGGAAGCCAAGATTCTCCCTCAGAGTCTCAGAAGGAACCAAGGCAGTCGGCCCCCTGATCTCAGTCCCCCTGCCCCCAGCACTGTGTGACAATGAGTCTCTGCCCTCTGAAAGCACCGACCTGGTTGTATTTTGGGAAGCCGCCCTAGACAACAGTGATGGATGGTGTCCCCTGTTGGGGACAAGTGAGTAAACCTGAAGAGGCTGGGAGAGACTGTAGGGGTGTGGGTAAGAATGGGGCTACAACTTTAAATGGAGTTGGGGGGAGGCCTCCCGGAGAAGCTGACATTTGAGTCAAGTCAGAAGGGAGATGAGAGTGAGTGTGGGGGACTCCCGGGAAATGGTATTCCAGAAGGACCAGCCAGCTCACAGGCTGAGGTGGTGTGGCTGATGGGCTCAGAGAGCAGCAGGGAGGCCAGTATGCTGGACGGAGGGGAACCAGCAGTGAGGAGGAGCTATCGTCATTAGGGGGGCCACCTGCGTATTCTGGCTTTTACTCAGAATGGGCTGGAAGCCACGAGAGGGTTCCAAGCAGCGGGATGCCTTGCTCTCACATCCCAGGGTTCCACCGGCTGCTGTGCTGAGACTAGACCATTGGGGGCTAGGGATGAAGCCAGGGGACAAGGCCGGACTTGATGGTGGCTTGGACCCAGCTGGTGACAGCAGTGGGGTTCCAAGGGTGTTCTGAAGGAGAGCTGGCAGGGTCACACGGAGCTGTGTCCTAAGCACCTGGAAGGATAGATTGTCACCCAGAGATGGCAAAGGCTAGGGAAGAGCAGGAGCTCTATTTGGATGTCTACCTGCATGGGCAGTGGCAGTTAAAGATAGACCAGGAGACCACACTACAGATAGATGCTGAGAGCGTCCCCGAATATTCAACATCCCATTCCTGATCGAGCCCTCGCAGGCCTGCAGGCTGCTGGAGGGCCAGGCTAATGCCCTGCCCTCGCTATTTCTCAACGCCCACTGCAGGGCCTGGCCCGTGGCCCTTGTTTGCTCAATCGGTGAATGAATGAATGAACAAATGCACAAAGAACAAAAGAGAGTGGGCTTGCTGGTGTGCTTCCTGAAGCCTGTGTATAAATGCAGAGGAATAGTGGAAGAACCGTGACCCAGGACAACTGGCTCATTTTCCGAAGCATCTTTACGGAGAGGGCCCTTGACCCCAGCTCCCTGCTCGGCGGGGCCTGCCAGAAGACAAGGTGCCCCAGGGGAAAGTCGATAGGTGGCAGGGATAGAGTTGGTGTAGGGCGCCTGGGCTGGCAGCCACCCTCCCCTGCACCTGGGAGCAGAGAGAGACCTGCAGAAGCTCAACTTTGAGCAGAGCCAACACCTGGTGCTCAGAGCGCTCCTGGAGTCCCCCTCCCTCTCTTTCTGATGGTTTATGTAGCTTGGGGGGGGCTGGATAGGGGTGGGGGTGGGGGTGGGAGTGGTGGTGTCAAACATTCTTTTGTAAAGCCAGGAGCCCCTGCACTGAAATCTCCACTGGGGTGTGGAGAGGAGGGAAGAGAGTCCATTCAAGAGCACTTTTGGAAAGCCCCAGTGGCCGAGGGGTGGCATGCTGGTTGGGGCTCTGTCAGCCACACAGGACCCTGGGCCCGGCAGTGGGTCTGGGGGGTGGGTCATGGGTGAGGTTCGATCTCTGGTTTTGAATCCTGCTTCCTGAAGCGGAAGGGGCAGGGCTCTCTTCCTGTCTGCACCTCTAGTTCCTCCTCTGTAAACTGAGGATGGGAGGTGCCCTGGGCCTGGGGGCCTGGGGAGACAATGCACCTGTAGCAGTGACTGTTCCATGTCGTAATATCCTCAGGCTTCTCCAGTGTTCCTCTGGGGCTCAGGTTTGGGGACAAGTACCCATCTGGGAGCTGAGCACCACTGGGGAGATAGTTGTTGGATTCCCCTAAGCTCCTGCACCACTCTTTCTGTGCAGAAGCATGTGAACACTCACCACACAGCTGCATCTGCTTGCTTCTCATCACCCTGCCCTCCCCTCCCCTCCCCTCCTTCCCTCCCCCTGCCCACCTCTCACCTGCCTTCTCTTAGCTCTCCATTGCCCCGAACCCCGGAAAGGGGTGCAGCCATTTTGTGTTTCTGTGCGGCACCCCCTGCTAGACGAGCAGGTGTGATGGGGACAATGGACTCCCGGCACGGCCCCCACCCCCGCCTCTGGCAGCCTCTCAGAAATTGGGGGCAGCTTCTGAAGATGCAGCTTTTGGCCCGAGCACCACCAGCCCAAACAAAAGCATTTTTCTATAGCTGCTGGGGAAGCGACAATTGTTTCCATTTAGCAAGTGTTTACTGCCAACGCCAGTGTTTTCTCTTGGAAGCCAACGTTTGGTTGAGAAGACAATGCCAAGCTAAATATTTTCTCTGCATAAAAATCCCTTTAATTTTTTAATCAGTTGGCAAACATCTCCTTCCCCACCCCCCTCCCCTCGCCCTTCTGTTCGTCTTCTTCCCCTCGCTCGCTCTCTGTCTCCGGCTGGGTCTCTGTGACACCCAACATCTGGGCGAGACGGGAAAGGTTTGGGCAGTCACACCCATGTTCCCCAAACTACGGCGGGTGGCTTGGGGCTGACACACATCTGGTTACCATGCTGACTCACGCTGGGCCTCCAGATGTTCTGTCTGGATACTTTACAGCCATGCCTTTCTCCAGCCCCCTCCATCTGAGCCCCTGGCTGCCAATGCAGGCCGGGGGTCTCTGGTGGCACATAGCAAGCATACGGGACTGCTGCCTGGAAGTCGGCAGGTGGATGTCACCCAGGGCCCCTTCGGAAGAAATGCCTAGCTATCTACTTTTGAAAACAAACAACAACAACCACCCAAACCCAGCCATCACCCCCCCTCGGAGAGCAGTTCCATCCTTACTCACAAGGGGTCTCTACGAGTGGAGGTGCTCAACAGCGGCAGGTGAGAGACCCGCCAGATGGCGAGGAGGGATCCTTCTGCTGCCAGTAAAGGAGAAGCGGCAGTGCAAGTCAGCCAGCACCCTATGGCTGAGGGCTGAAGCTTCTGGGTGTCAAGCAGCCCCTCTCGCCTCCTGAACACCCACGGACGAGGACATCATCCACCCCACTCCCCATGCCAAGTCAAAAACCCAGTGCCCGCAAGTCGATTCCAACTCACAGGGACTCGAAAGGGCGTGAGTTGAACCGCCCATAGAGTTTTGAAGCTTGTCAATATTCAGAGAGGCAAATGGCCCCGTCGTTCAATCACAGAGCAGCTGGGGCTGACACTGCAGACCTTTCGGTTAGCAGCTCAGGGCCTAACCATTGTACCCTTGTGCCAAGGCCAAGAGTACAGATTCTCTGAATCCATACAGAGAGTGTTCCCTGGCCTACAAACTACCGCGTCTCCTTCCTGACAACAGCAGGAGCACTGGAACACCCTCTGCCATCTCCACCATGGTGCTGCCCCTTCGAAACCGCCCTCCCAGCTCGCGACCTGGAGTCAGCCTCTACCCCGCCTTGAGAAGCGAGTGCATAATTGGAATGAACTTGTTTTTGCTAAGCTCTCAATCTGTGCCTTCCCCTGGGAGCAAGAATTTCCATACCTCAACCCAGAGGGGCAGGTTTCGCAGAAGGAGTGAATAAATAGATAGATAAATCAATGAATGGATGGGCGAATGAGTTAGTGAATGTGTGAATGGGTGAGTGAATGAGTGGCCGAATGGATGAGAGATCAAGTGAGAAATGAGCTCACCCGGAGTGTGTGCCCGAGGGCATAGCATGCACACTGACGCTGCAGGTGTAATGTCGGGTACACGTGCAATTGTCCGGATCGAACAAATCTCCATGGAGCACCTGCCTGGCTACTCCTCATCCAGGACTGGGGCTTCTTCGTCTGAGGAACAAGCGTCACTCTTGGCGCCTGGGCCATCTATCTGGGTTTGAGTTTGTCATCTCTTTGCTGTGACCTTGAGCCTATCCTCAGTTTCTTCTGTGACTTGGGTACAACGGCACCATCTGGCAGGATGGTTTGGAGAGTCGGGGGGTTTAAGCATAAGGTGCTTGCTAAGCTGTAGTTCCTCACTCTCTACAGGAAATCGGGTTTCAAGTCTGTGGGAAGGAAGAACTGGACAAGACGTCTAGACGGAGCACTGCCTGGGAGCACAGTGGACTCTGGAGGACCTCTGCATCTCTCTGGGGGAGGACATGTGGGCAGGCGGACCTGCACAGGTGTATAGGCACACCCAGAGAGGGCACTGCCCGCCCCTCTGCCCGCCCATCTCTTCTAGTACCCTGTGCTGTTCTAACAAAAGCACCAAGATGGGTGGGTTTGAAGATCACAAACCTATTTTCTCACAGTTTGTGGGTGCTCAACATTTGAATGTGGGGTGTGACCTAAGGGGAGGTCCTTCCTTGTGGGGAGCCCCAGAGTTTGTCAGTGGTCTTCCTTTGCATCTGTATGTCTGTGTCTGTTCTGACTGCTTGATTCTTCAGAAGTGATTGCGTTTAGGACCCACCCTGGTAACATGCCTTACTGTATTTCTCCAAAGTAAGGCATGTTAACTGGGGCTAGGATTTCAGCACACATGTTTGAAGGGACACCATTCAATCCGGAGTGTCATCTTGGACTTAGTTCCTGGTGTGTGTTTGGCATCGCATGGATCAGGTCAGTATATATGGATTCAGCAAAGACGCCTCTTGGTGTGAAAGAGAAAATGTTCTAGAAAATATCAGTGCTGAATGCCTAGCACAGGCAGAATTGGAACCCTAAAGCAAGACCAGAGAGAATACCTCCGAGGATTAGGCATGTTAATCACACACACACACACACACACACACACAACACACAACCTAAATGCACTGCCAGGGAGTCACTGCTGACTCATAGCAACCCTCTGTGGGTTTCTGACACTGTAACTGTTTAGAGAAATAGAAATCCCAGTCTTTCTCCCCATCACCCGGAAATTGCTGTCAACTGGAGATCAGGCAGTGGGGCAGAATCAGGGTGATGATGCTGAGCTCACTGGCTGTGTGGTCATGGCCATGTGATTTAACCTGGGCGCCTCTGTTTTTGCATCTGTATAGTAGAGATACCAGCTCCTACCTCGATGCTTGGAGCAGTGTCTGGTACACAATGACATTATATACGACATGTTAGCTATTGTGGCAAGCGGATGATTGTCTTCACTTTCACCATTCACTCTCTCCTCACAAAGGGATTTATAAACCTCCCTCTCTCCATTGACTTAGGAGCCCTGACAGTGTAGTGGTTATACGTTTGGGCCGTGATCTGAAAAGTCCTGAGTTCAAAACCACCGGCGGCTCTTCAGGAGAAAGACAGGACTTTCTTCTCCCATGAACGGTTACAGCCTCGGAAACTCACAGGGGCAGCTCCACCCTGTCCTAGATGGCCGCTGTGAGTCAGTGTTGGCTTGATGGCAGTGAGGTGAGGCGCTCCATGTACTTTGGCTTGACCACGTGACTTGCTTTAGCCAGTGGATTATGGGTACAGATGACAACATCCTAGTTTCTGGGCTTTAAAGAGCATCTACTGCTGCTCATCTCCCCCTGCCTCCACCACAAGGGCAGCATATGCCCTATACCAGTTACCTCCTCAGCCTGGGTCCTGAGATGCAAAGACAGCAGGGTCCAGCCAAGGCGGGCCACAAGTGTGGGG
>NW_022111357.1:6754636-6765406 GCF_000313985.2 Echinops telfairi
GGGGGGGGGCGCAGCAGCCCTCGCACAGTGAGAGCCGGAAGTCAATGTCTGTCGTCATTGTAAGCCGTGAGCTAGTGGGGCTGTCCTTACTGCAGCCAAAGCTTACTGATGCAGCCACGCTCGCTGTCATCTCTGTTTGACAGATGAGAACACAACTCACCATCCGAGCGACTCCCGCTGTGTGAGTCAGCCAGAGAGACAGTTATCTGTGTGTAAGAAAGAGCTTTCTAGACAAGAGCAATTGAATATTGAGAAAACATCCCAGTCCAGATCAAGTCCATCAGTCCGATGTTAGCCCATACGTCTGATACCAATCTATAAAGTCCTCTTCAGACTCATGAAGCACACGCAATGACGCTGAATGCAAGACGATCACAGGCCAGTGGGTGGAAAGTCTTGGGAATCCAATGTCAGTAGTGGCATCTCAGCACTGGCAGGGGTCTCCACATGGCTCCTTCAGCTCCAGAGCTCTAGCATAGCTCCATGTGTCTTGTCAGCAAGCATGTCTCACAGGGAGTGAGTGTGTGCCCTGCCTCCAGTGAGCTCTTTATCTCCTTAGGGGCTCCAAATGAGGTCATCAAGCTGCGACCTGATGGCTAACCTCTACCTCTTCACTCTTAAGTCTCAAATTGACACCAGATTATGTCGCTACCATACCACGCAAGCAGCTAATGTGACCAGCTGCTGATGGAAAGGTTGAAGGTTCAAGGTCACCCAGAGTTGCCTTAGAATGAAGACCCGATGACGTGCCACGAAAACAAAACACCGGCGATTGAAAAGCCTGCAGAGCACAGTTCTGCTCTGAGCCACCCGAGGCGGCTCTGCGTCAGAGTGGATCTGATGACAACTGGCAGTGGTGGCTATCTTTGTTTTTAAAAGATGGGGAAAGTGAGGCTTCGAGAAGTTAAGGTACTTGCTCGTGGCTCTACAGTCATCAAGCGGGATTCAAACGCTGATTCACTCATCCACTGACCCCTCCGTGAGCCTCTCTGAGCACTCACTCGGGCACGGAGGAGGCAGAGCAGCCCCACGGAGCTCCCGTTAGAGTACACAGAAGCAGAGACACGAGGGTGGAGCTGTCCATCAGCAAGGACAGCCCAGGGTGACGGTGATCCGAAGGACACAGAAGGGGGTGCTGTGACAGCGATGGCACCAAAGGGTCGTGGGGTAAGCTTACAAGGGTGGTCAGAGAAGGTCCTCCTGAGGAACTAGCACTTGGCGTTGAGTTGGGAGGCGGGGAAGAACACTGCAGAGCCGAACAAGCATGCGTGCCGGGAGCCAGGAGCAGCCCCAGGAGCCGGGCGCCGGTGAAGGCAGAGTGGAAGGTGAGCGGAGAGGCAAGCGAGGCCATGTGGGGCTTTGTTGTGTGCCGGGGCTGGGGCTGACTCTAAGTGCATGGAGGAGGGCAAGCAGAAGAACTTTCCAGGGGAGAAGGCTCACCGGCCAGGAGGGCTACTGGGAGACCACTGAAGTCGTTTGGGAGGAGATGGTGGCAAGAAGCTGGGTGACTGCTGAAGCTCTGGAACCACGCCGAGTGCCGTGGGAGTCCCTGGCCACACGCGGCTACTGAGCGCTGGACGTGTGTCTACACTGAGTGGAAAATACATCACCCCCCCCAGGTTCCAAGATGAGGTGTGGAAACCAGGGCAGAGCAGCCGCCATCTAGCTGACTCTGAAATATGGGCAGCAGGGTGTCTCAGGGCAGCAGTCTGACCCCGGGGTTTTCAGTGGCTGGCACCAGGCCTTTCTCTCCCCGGCACCTCTGGGTAGACTTGAACTTCCAACCCTTTAATGAGCAGCCCCAGCTTGTTAACAGTTTCTAACACCAGCTAGGTGCTTCCTCTTTCTCCTGAGGAGCACCTGGTGGTTTTAAAGTGCTCGTGTTTGGTTAGCAGCCCGGTCATAATCCATGACGCCACCAGAACTCCCTAGTATGAAACTAGAATGTTGAATATCTCCTCTCTTTAATGATATTTAGATCGATCACATATTGGAACGACATTTCAGATTCATTAGATAAATAAAATACGATAGGATCGATGTGGCCTGCTTCTTCCATTTCCTTTCTTTCTCTTTTTTTAAATGTGGTTGATAACGACATCATTCCCAGAGGGCAACGCGGCCTTAGAAGGACCATAATCAGGTGTCATGGCCACCTGATGGCATTAGTGCTGCCCGCTGCCCAGAGCTGCCTCCATGCTGCTCGGCCTCCTGGCCCCCAGGGTCCTGGGCTTCCCCAGCCAAGGGGAGGTGTCAGATTTCACTGCAACGATTCAACCACAGGTTCTCACTCCTGCCCATCAGACTCCTTGTTGTGTTGAAACCGCATGCAGTGGGGAAAAATAGACACAACACGGAACTAGAGAAAGCAGCAACCCCCCCCCCCCACACTGCCAAGCAACTGTTCTGTTTTTCACAACTCCCTGCAGTTTTGTCAAACACGAAGACACTTGCCACATGGACAATGCGAGTATTTGGGAAAGTGTCAAAAGACCAGACGGGAGTTGGAGCCCTGCGATTTCCCATCCGCGGTGGGGTTCTGATCTGGGGCTCCCTGCGGTCTCCCCGGCTCCCAGGCCCCCATGATATCACAGTCCTTGTAAATCCACAGCTCCATCACACCCCCTTGCTCACAAAGGTTACCCTGTGGGGTCCGTGTGGAACCCTGGTGGCGCTTCGGGACTCTAAGTAATTATCATCCCTGCCAGACTTAGCAGAGTCGGGCGGTGAGGGGGAAGTGTCTTCCTCCTTGTCTGTCCACAGTTCAGTGTGGGGACATCACCCTGTCCTGGGACCATTAACAATGGGGATCCTCCAGGGAGCAAGATGACCAGACCTTCCAGATACAAAGAACGGCAAGGCCCAGAGAGACCATTTGGGGAGGGGACTGAAGACAGGGGACGAGCTGCAGAGACTGAGGAGAACAGGGGACAACGAGGGGGGCTGGGTGACTCAGGCTGGCCCGGCCTCCAGGAAGCTCAGAGGGAGCGGGCCATGGAAAAGATGGAATGCATTGATTCGAGAGAGCATGACCCTGTGCCCAGGGCACACCTTCTACGGCTCTGGCACTGTCTCAGGCTTACGGGATGGTGACCCAAACAGACCTGGTTCACCTTCATGGGCTTACAAACCAACATGTGATGGTTATACCGAAACAGAAGGATAGAAATGGGGTGCTACAAAAGCCCCCAACGAGGCTTTCGGGAGGCCATGAAAGCCTTCCCTGAGGGAATGCCAGGGGGCTGAGATTGGGTGGGTGATTTGGGGTGAATTGCATGAAAGGGAAACGGAGTACGCCCAGCAGAAGAAACAGCCTCACAAAGGCGCTGTGGCCGGGAGGAGCCACACAGACACAAGGAAGGAAATCAGAGGGACTAGAGCGATGGCTGACGGTTTCAGATCATTTCCAAGGATAGCAACCTAACCTCCCTGTACGACTGTCGTCCCAGCCAGCGTGGGAGGGATGAGTCCCAAAGGCCTCAGAGAGATGTGAGTGAGAGTTGGGGGCTGGCAGAGCACCCCAAGGAGGCAGGGAGGTAGCGTTTGGACTCTGTAGCCAGAGACTAGAAAGAGCCAGAGGCTGGTTTATCACCAAGGAGATGGAATGAGAGAGGACAGTATGGAACGGCGACTGGGCTACACGGCGAGTCAACCCACCCGGGGTCCACCAGGGACTTCACCTTTCTGTACCTCGGTGTTCACTTCTGCTCAGGAGAGGTCAGGCACGCGGTCAGGCAATGAGGCTGCTAGGTGCCACCAAGTCAGTCCCAACTCATTGCACCCCGTGTGCCCCGCAGAACAGAGCACCGCCTGCTCCTGCGCCAGCCTCACGACTCTTCTTGTGCCAGCCCATCGCTGCAGCCCCTGTGTCAGCTCTTCCTGTGGAGGGCCTTCCTCGTTTAGCTGCCCCTCCACTTGGCCAAGCATGATGGCCTTCTCCAAGAACTGACCGGTCTTTCCGGATAACATGCCCACAGGGCATGAGAGAAAGCTTTGCCATCCTTACCTCTGAGGAGCATTCTGACTATAATTCTTCCAAGATAGATTAGGTTGTTCTTTTGGCAGTCCATGTTACTTTGAATACTCTTCGGGCAATTGAAGATCCCATGGCTGGGGTCAGACGCACCTTAGTCCCCAGCACAGCATCCTCGCTTTCCAACACTTTACAGAGGTCTCGGGCAGCAGTCACCCAACCCGAGATTTCCTTTGCTCTCTTGACAGCTGCCTCCATGAACATTGACTGCGGATCCAAACAAGACAAAACCCTTGACAACTTCAGTCTTTTCTCCACTCATCATGATGTGACCTATTGGTCCAGTTGTGAGGATGTGGGTTTTCTTTACGATCAGGAGTAATCCATACCGAAGGCTGCAATCCTTGGTCTCCATCAGCAAGTTCTCCCAGTTCTCGCTTTTCAGCAAGCAAGGTTGTGTCATCTGCATACAGCCTATAATAATAATAATAATAATAATAATAATAATAATAATAATAATAATAAAGAAATAGTATGGGGAACCCAGCCTGGGAACCCTACAGCAGCGATAAGATTTAGGGATGGGGAAGGGAAGGCCAGGGTTGGTGAGAGGCAGGATGTAGAGAGTTGGGGAGACATTTGAGACAGGGCACAGCTTGTGCCCCTAGGTCTGGCCTCGTGGCTTGGCCACCTCTGTTCCCATCTCTTCTGCCATGGTGGGTGTCAGCAGGCAGGCGGGCACCAGGGATGGAGCTGTTGGCTGGTGCTTTCCGAGGAGGAAGCAGAGAGAGGACATGTCCTGGAGCTCGGCGCTGCGTGCCTTCCCCCCCACCCCCCACCCCCCGCCTCTGCCCAGCAACCTCCTCTTTGCAGCTTGCCTTCGAGAAGGAGGCGACCCTTGTTCTTGCAACAGTGACCCTGGCCCCAGCTTCTGAGCCCCCTTCTATGCACTCCAGTCACCCTGGAGTCTTCTGGGTGGTTCCCTTCAGGGGGCCCTGGAGAGACTGGGTTGCCGCTTAACTGAGCATCAAAGCACCGTGCACCTCTGGGCCAAGAATTGGGGAGTTTAGAGCATGTTCGGTGTCTCAAAGAGTCCAAACCTTTCATCTGCCTTTAGAAACTGTACTTTTGAGTTCAAAGGCTTGGGGTTGTTTTTTAAATGCTGTCTATGTCTGAAGAAATCTTAACAAAAGAACTTGGGGATTTGGGAGGCAATTAGTATACATGTAATATTTATTGGTCTTTCTCTTAATTAGAAAAGTAGCATATGCTCATCCTGGAAACATGCAAAACACAGACAAAGACAAAGTCTCACTATGGCACCAAATCTGCCATGTGGGTGACCTGTGTGTTTGGAGTTCTTACTATGCTCTATGGAGGATCCGTGGTAGTGCAGTGGTTCCAGGTTGGAGTGCTAACCACAAGGTCAGCAGTTCAAAACCACCAGCCACTCCTCAGAAGGAAGAGGGGCCTTTTTACTCTCATAAGCATGTTTCCGTTTCGGAACCCTTCCCTGCATAGGAGGTTTTTGAAGACATCATGGCTCGGGTCAGGCGTACCCTAGTCCTCAAAGCTACGTCTTTGCCACACTTTACAGAGCTCTTGTGCAGTGGATTTATCCAGTGTCGTGCACCATTTGATCTCTTGACTGCTGCTCCCAGGAGCATCGATTGCAGATCCAATCAAGACAAAATCCACACCCCTACGAGACAAGACTCTTATTATTCCCAATGCACAGATGAGGAAAGGGAGGTCTAGAACAGCTACGCAGCACGGTCCATGTTAACAGCAGGAGGTGACACATAACAGAGTTGGAATCAAAGCCCAAGCCTGTCTGACCTCAAGTTCACACATCACCTCCACACCTAGCTTCCTTCGTGAGCTCCGTCCTTACTGGCTTTATATGCATGTATACTTGTATCTGTATCGACGGCCTATTGCCCGGATTGAAGGTGATTCTGTGTCACTCCACAGCTGAACACGACCATTTTCTCAAATTTCTGAGCATTTCCTCACATCTAGTGTCTTATCTTGCAAACATCATTGTTCCTGTCGGCATAGCATTCTGTAGCTGAAACCCGTAGTTCTCAAAATGTGGTCCCTGGGCTGAGCACCGTTCCCCCCACCCCCAGCTTCACCTGGAAATTTACTTCAAATACAAATTGGTAGGCCCCACCCCAGACTTAACTTGTAAGAAAGAATGAGCTACCCCGAAGACAATTCTGACACGTGGGAATGGACCCCACCCACGGGGGCTGGGGAATTCAGCTCTGGGGGTGTGTGTGTGACTGAGTTTTGGGGAGCAGATTGCCAGGTCTTTTTTCTGAGGTGCCTCTGGATCGAGTCAAAATATTACTCTTTTGTTTAGCAGCCGAGCTCTTCAGTCATACGCACCACGAGGGGACTGCCCCCCAGACCCGCAAACCAGACCCAACTCACAGCCTTCGAGCCCACTTCCGCCCATCACAGTCCTGAAGGACGGAATAGAACTGCCCCTGTGCGTTTCCAAGACTGTCGCTCTTTCAGGGAGTAGAGGGGCTCGTCTTTCTCCCATGGAGCAGTTGGTGGTTTTGAACTCCTCGGGGGGAACGGTGCTCAGCCCAGGGACCACATTTTGAGAACTACAGGTTTCAGCTACAGAATGCTATGCTGACAGGAACAATGATATTTGCAACTCCTGACCTTGAGATTAGCAGGCAGCCCAATGTGTAACTCACGATGCCACCAGAAATTCTGTGTGCGGAGCTCAGGAACCTCTGTTTTTAGAACAAGCCCGGGGGTGATCCCTATGCTTGAGATCAGCTCTTTCAGATGCTACGTTTTTCTTAAGGAAGGAAAGCCTTATAATGGGCACATTTAGAGTATTCCTAGATTTCTTATAGCAAAAAAAAAAGAAAGAAAGACAGACAAACTAAGCAACTTCATTTTTCCATTACGATGATGACCAAGAAAAACGGTTTCTAAATAAAGCAGATGTTGAAATCAAACAAAAACATATTTTAAATGAATAGATGTTATAGTTTTTTAAAAATTTTAAGGAAAAGCAGGAGGTGCTTTGGTCAGACCTCAGAAAGGACTTCCCTGGCAGAACCACATGGCAGGGAAGAATGTTCCAGTTACCATTCAAGACACCTGTGAGGACAGCTCAGGGCTGCAGGCAGCCCAGGAGGTGCCTTGTCCCCGAGCACCACTGATCAGCTTCTGGCCTCTTGCTCTAGTCTCCGGGCCGTGGAGTGTGATGGCTGAGATGTTGATGAAAGAGACAGCTGCTGCCTGGGCCCACCCAGCAGGGGCAGGGCAGAGGGGCTTGAGAGCCGAGAAGATGGATGGAGAGGGCAGAATGGCCATGCACCCCACAGCTGGTGATTTCATTAAGTGTCGGCCTGCTGAGAGGCCTCTGCCCGGCTCCTTACTGCTGCCCTGCCCAGCTTCATCCTCGTTAGCCTGGGGCTGAACCCAGACCCCCAGAATAAACTATCCGCCCTTCCCCGGGGCCTGGGAAGATGCCCACCATCTGACGCCAACAGAGATGTGTTGACAGGGTACTTTGCTGCCTGTTCTGGGCCTAGCTGATCACCAGCGTCTGCCAGTTCCCATTTCCTGCCCAGCTTCCGAGCCTGCCTGTTGGCAGGAAAAAAGTTTCGAGGAGTCTGACGGCCTGAAGAATGGCTAACAGCGAAGGAAGGCAATTGCCGCGTCCTGGCAGGAGCTGGGAGTCTTAATCCCCGTCCGGTGAGAAAGGGGCTGTGCGGGGTGTTTTCAACGGCGGGTGAGTCTTACACCTCCGATGACCGTGGCTTGTTTCTGGACCTTATTGCTGATGTCGGGTAAGGAGCAAAGCACCGATCTTTGGGGGCCACATGGGCTTGGGTTCAAATCGCAGCATTTTCTCTACGTGCAGGACTGCTTGCAACTGTGCTGGGCTTCACTTGAAGCAACAACAAGATCTGTTTGTCCAGGCAAAGGTGAGGGCCAGTGGGGGTGAGAACGCCCCACTGCACAGTGAACTGCCCGGCAAGTGATGGTGGAACCCAAGACACGCTTCCTCCGACTGCAGACCTCATCACCGTCTGCCCACATAGCGATCTGCCTGGCAACGTCCGTACCTGCACACGTGGCCACGCCATTTAACCTCTTCCTGCCCCAAGGTTCTCGTCTGGAAAAGGGGAGAGGGCACTCGTTTTAAAGACCTCTTGGGAGGATAAAAACGGTGTTCTCCAAAATGTATTTGTGAAGTAGTATTCGTTCCATGTTTTTTCCGGATGTGACAAAGTCTGAGTCTAGGTAGCCCTGAACATGTGGAAGGGTCTGTCCAACTGGATACTTTGCCGTTTTGATCAGGCATCCAACCTGTGGACATCGGCAGATCAATTCGTCGAGGGTGGTCACATATAGATTCCGCAACTCCTTCAGTTTGGGCAGTGGTCGCTGTTACCTTCTATTGAGCTCCTCCACCCCCTATGCACGGAGACCCCACGAATGAGGGAATCAAGACAGGGCCTGGCAGTTCACCACCACATGATGGTTTGCAAATCACACTGTTAGGACTTTCACCGGCTGATTTTCAGGAGACCGTCAGACCTGCCTTCCTAGTCTGTCTCAGTCTAGAAACCTCACTGAACTCTGTGTAACCACCCGAAGCAGCCACAGACAGGTGACCCCTCTGCATGCGATGCATTTGTCTCATGGGAACAAATCCAGGTCTGCAGTGGCTATTCTGTGTGGCAGACAAGTCCCAGTTGCGGAAACTCCGGAGGGTCGAGGTGCCACTGTGCAGGTCGGAGGAGGTGGGGCTGTCTTTGGCCGGCGCCCAGCGAGGATGTCAACATCTTAGAGCATCTTTGAACCCTGGACCACTTGTGATCACTCCTCTTCCACAACCCCAGGAGAACAAGACCTTAAGAAACTCAAGGTTAAAATGAGGTTAAAAATGAGCCCTCAAATTCCACTGCAGGTTATTCAAAGGAGAAAAAGAATAAAAATCAATGCAAACCTGGTCTCCGGTTCCGAGGAGCGGTCGCATCTTGTTTGTAACCTGAAGGATCAATAAGAGATGCGGCTTCTGGTCCATCTTTTTTTCAAAGCTCGATAGCATGGATGCAATTTGGTTGACAATTATGAACAATCAGTTATCTTGTACAGTCTCGCTCCTGCCAGCGGCCGCCCGTCCGGACAATCATGGGCCATTAGTGAGGAGGGCTGCGTTGGCGAGGGCTGGCTCTTGCATGCTCACCAATGATCGCTCAGAAGTAAACGGAATTTGCCGATCAATTGAGTCATTGGGATGGAGAAGTTATGAATGCCCCGACGCAGAAGGCTGGCTTCTGGAGTTTGCAGACCCATTAAGCAGGGCACAGGGTCCTATTGATCAGATCATTTATCTCCCCAGCATCAGCAGCTTCGGCGCCAAGAATCTAGGCTTCAAACTCACAAGAGTTCAGAAAGTCAAGTGCCCCTCATTGCCATCAAGATCACAGTGTGGCAACTGTCCTCAGAGGTCATACGGGTGGGTGGCTTTAGAAGCTGTGTGGCACCTCTGGGAAGTGGGACCACAGAGGCAGGTAGGGAACATTCCTTCAAGATAAGGAGTAGGTGGTCCTAAGAACCCCAGGAGTGGCATGAACCTCTTTGATAAACTGGTGACAGTCTAGAATCACCCTCAAGAAAAGTGCTCAGACTTCCCTAATTCCTCACAGCATTTGGAGTAGAGTATGGAAATGAAAGCTAAATTACAAATGCCCAGGCAAGAGTTTCCGAGTCAGAGAAATTCCCATCACCCACTGCCATAGAACTGATCCTGAATCAGGACAACCTTATACAGGGTTCCTGGACCTCTAAGTCTTTGAAGCACAGACCTTGTGGTTCGTAGCCCAGCACTTACTCCACGGCACCACTGGTTTCCTTCCCATCTAAGGTCGCCCATGTGCAAGATGTGTGATCCGGAGCAAGTTACCTCACTTCTCTGGGTCTTTGCTTCCTCACTGTGATGGGAATGGCAGTAGCATCTACCCCACAGGTCCGCGTTTCTACCCAACAGAATTGCAAGGCAGTGGATGTGAAAGCAGAGCCCACACTCCTGTAGTAAGCGGTTAATGAGTATTAGCTACTATTGTATTAATGGGAACGACAGTTATTAGTATGAAATAGCTATTACTCGTGTCATCTTGCTCTGCTCAGCGTATAAAGTGGCGATCGAATAGGGCTTTCTGCACAGGCCCATGAAAGGAAGCATTACCTCGATGGGTGTGAAGCATTTGACCCAGATCTGACACATTGTAGGTGCTTAACCAACAATAACAGTTTATTATGATTATTATTGCTCCTACTTGGTGATCAGTAAATGCTACTGATCACTTCCTAGAAACCTCCCATCAGTCAGGGTTGGGGCTGCCGAGGGATCTAAGGCAGGCCCGGGCAGCATGACTGTGCAGACTTGCAGCAAGCTCATACCAAGGACAGAGGTGTTTATGAGAGACTCTGGTGGTCTGGTGGGATATTGGGGGGAATAGGGGGAAGGGGTCTGGAAGGGGTCTGGAAAGAGGCAACAAAACAAAGTGTGAAACAATGCGCCCAGCCCCAAGTATTCCACGGGCAGGTTGTGTACCCTTGTTTAAGCCCCTTTTCTTTCTGGGGCAGACTTTCCCCAAATGTGTGCTTGGTGAGGGATTGAACTTGATTTCCTATGGTCTGGACTCTGATTGGGTCCAACGCTAACTCCTTGCTAAGGGGAGTTCTTGATGTTTCCTCTGGGATGTGGCAATATAACCTCTTGAGGAGGGGAACCGGGGAGCAGACAC
>NW_022111357.1:6765506-6774038 GCF_000313985.2 Echinops telfairi
AGAGTGTTATTTTTCTGTCTTCTCCTTTGTCTTGAAATGAGTACGGCTTCCTGTTGCATGCTACTTCCTAATGCCTTTTGACCCTGGGGGCCATCTCTTTCCATCACCTTTAGAAATGCAAGTTGGACCAAGATTGCTGACTATTGGTCCCACACCCTCAAGAAACCAGGGTCATCTCTTACCCTATCCTTCCACAGACTTGTCTGAGACCCAGGAACTATGGGCAGCAAGCAAAGCCTCATCAAAGAGGTCAACGGATACTTCATGTCTTAGTCGATGGCGGGAGTCCCAGGCTGGCCTGCTTCTACCATTTGCTTATAGATCTTTCTAAGCCTTAATTTCTCCTTTTAGACTAGAGTGACTAGCCTTTGGCAGAGAGGCAGGGCCTTTCCTGTAGATCAGGGACAATGATGTGGCCACCAGTGAAATCACAGTCCCTTTCATCACCTGCAATGAGAGACTTACAAGAGCCCTGTCAGGGTCTTTTCAGGCCTGATGTGTGAAGTTTGGTGACTGCCTGGACCATGGAGAGCAGCGCACATTAAAAGCCAGCACAGTCTTTGAGCCAGGCACCATTGTGTTCAACTCAACTAGGTAAGAGTTTTGATTGCAATGCACCATTGTTTTCTGGAGATTGAATGTCTAACAAAGCTTCGACTTGTGCTCCCCCACCTCTCCCCATTTCCCGTTAGCTTTCTGGTTCACCCATAGCTTAAAGATGGGGGTCTGGTCTGGTGGCACTTCATCAGCCATGACCAAACTGGTTTGAAGCACAGGATGCCAGGAGCCCTTGAGTGTGGGCCTGCCAGGCGCTCAGGGAGAGGTCTCCGGGCCCAGAAGGGTGGGGCCTGGCTAGCTGCAGTCCTGTGGACAGGTTTGCATACCACACAGCTTCTCCCGTACTCTCACCCCCAAACCTTTAACATTACTCCTCCACAAAGCTCCTCTTTCTAAAATAGGGCCAGTCTTTTCTGGTGGGTGTAATGACAGCTACTCAGAACCTAGCTGCAGGTGACTCTCCTCAAGCCCCTTCCCAGATCTCCCACCCCAGCCTCAGGGGTATCTCTAGCTTCCCAGACGGTGGAAGGCCCTACCTTTGCCTCCTACCCACGGAGGGCAGAGGTGGACTGGAACAGGCAGTCCTGGAAAGGAGCCAGCATTGGATGTGTAGGTGACACTAAGCCCTCCCCTTACAATTAGACAGGCGGGGCAACGGGGGAAGGGGGTGGGCACTAAGAACAGGCTAGAAAATCAGTGCTTATAGATTCTTTTGAAAACAGTCCCCCTGCAAGGCCCAGGTGGCTGAATGTGACCCCAGAGGGGACCTTAGGGGGAGGTGTGGGTGAAAATGGGCTAAGAAAAAAGGGGCCCATTTCCCAGCCCCACCTCCCAGGGTGAGGAATTGATCTCCCAATGGAAAGCAGGCCCACTTTAGAGCCAGTGTGTGTGCTGCATTCAGCTGGTACTCATGCGCCTGGCATTAGCTCTAATGGCCAGACATTGAGGATTCTGGCTTTGGCCCACAGCATGGCTCCGCTGCTCCCTTCCTGAGCAACCCTGAGATGCCCCATTAGTGAAATGAACATGCAGAACTCACATGGACAGTGGGCAGGCCCACCAGGCATGAGCACGCATGCACACACATGTACACCTGCACACACCTGTGCATGCAAGCACATGGCCTGGCTTGGACTCAAGGTTCAGCAAGGCAGGAATGAAAGGTGTGAGGAACCCAGGGGACCAGAATCTTCCACAGAACATGGAGGAAGAGCACCCACTGGGGCCCAGGAGAGCTGGGTTCCCGTCCCAGCTTGCACGGTGTGAATATCAGGCGCTTTACAGTGCTTTTCCACCCCAGCCCCCCGTTAACGAGCACTCAAGTAGACACGAGGGGCCATCAACAAGCTTCTGGGAAATTTCCAACACCTTGGAGTTCCATTTTCCCACAAGATGTTTGAAGCCTCCTCATAGTAGTATGACCCCATTATAGAATTAGTACCCTGAGATCACAAAGCTTCCTTAAAGACACCCAACAAAGAGGCGGAGCTGGGCTTCGAACCAATCTGCCAGACTCCAGCTCTAATACAGTTTAGTGCAGTGACTCCACTACGTACTGCCCTGGCGATCCTCTCAAAGCCTCCCTTCCTCCTCTGCGGAATGGAAGTTCACCCTCTCAGCCTCCTACACAGCTTACTGGGAGGTTGACAGGTTTTACACACACACACACACACACACACACACACACACACACACACACAAATCAAAACAAAAGCCCAAAGGCCCATTTCCATGGGGTCAATTGTGAATCATGGCAGCTTTATAGGATTGAGTAGAACTGCCCCATAGGATTTCCAGGACTGTAAATTTTAATGGAAGCATACATGCTATAACAGACATGCATATAAAGCACATGTCATATATACATCTGGCTCTTGTTGAACCGATTCGAGCTCAGAACAATCCTTTTGGCACCCTTTCAGCAGCCGCCAGGAGCTTACCCATCACGCCTCCAGGGCTCTTTCATATAATGTACACTCACGCTGAGATTTTTAAGTCTCTTGTCCATGTAGAATCCTAGGCCAGAGATTCAGACTGTCGGACACAGTAGAGAGCAACCCCACTCCAGTAACCTGAGAAAATTTCTTTCCCCGACACTCAAGTGCATTCTGGAACAATGCCCGCCTCAGGCCGGGTACTCCTCAAAAAGAGCACAAGGAGTGAATTTCTGAGGTTTGGTTTGAGGGCAAAGGAAAGAGCCAATGAAAAGGGCTAGGAAAAAGCTCACCCTTCAGGCCAGGCCCCACCCACTCAGAAAGAGGAAGACCCCGCCCTCCCTGCATCTAAGCACGGTGCCAGGTCCCTCAGAGTGTAGGCTAAAGGGCATTCACTTGGTGCCTGTCTGAGAGAGCGGAGAAAGCAGAAGCAAGCTTTTGGAGGACTGGGAGGGCGCACATCCAAGGCTGATTATCATGTGACCCCAAGGTCTTAACACGAGGTGGGAGGCCGCCAGGTCTAAGCCAAGCTGAAAAGACCGAGGAGGCAGAATTCCCATGGCTGGTCATTGCCCCTTCTCCCATCACCCTTGACATGAGCCAAGTGGCGGCCATCTGCATAGGACACCTTCACACTGACTTGCCCCAGCTGTGGGCTGTCTGGCGATGCAGGCATCTAAACGGGGAGGCTTAGGAGTGGATGGCATAGATCTGCTGGGCCTCCCACTCAGAATGGGAAGCGCCCAACGGAGGGAGGAGTCTAAGTCCCTGGAGACAGAACGCCAGTAAGTGGCTAAGAGGAGCTTGCTCTTGAAGCCACCACGCCCTCACTTCCACTTTTTCCGGCTTAGGCTGCATGAACAGAGACGTCAAGAGCCTCTTTTCAGCCCTTTCCCAGTAAAGTCTCTTTTTGTGAGTGCGTTTGCACCAAAAACCCATCAGACACATCCATGTTGTTATTGCCAGTAGTTGTCATTGAGTCCGCCCAACTCGGGCTGACCGGGTGTATAACGGATCCGACGCCACCTCCATGGCCTCTCGTACAGTAGCATCGACCCTTTGGGCTCTTGCGTCAACCGTTCGTTTGAGGGTTCTCCTTCGGTTTGGTGGACCCTCTGCCGGCGGCGGTGCCCTTTTCTAGCGGTTGATCTTTCCCCATGATGTGTGCAAAGTGTCAGTGATGGGTGCCCCAGTCCGTTCCCACTCCCCGTGACGCGACGCACAGCAGATCACAACACCGCTCAGCCACCCGCCAGCCTCACAGCGGTCTTCCTGTTGGAGCCCGGGGTCGCAGCCGCTGTGTCCGTCCATCTCGGCGAGGGGCTTCCTGTTTCACTGCTCTGCTCCTGCGTGCAGCGGGTGAGCCAAACTCTCACCATCCTTGCTTCTACGGAGCACTCTGGTTACATTTCTTCAAGAACGGATTTGTTCATCCCTCTGGCAGCCCAGGGGAGAGTGAAAATTCTTCACCACTACCACAAAGACATCAATCCTGTGTCTTCCTTTTCAATCACCCAGCTTTCACATGCACACGGGGCCATTGAAAACACCGTGGCTTGAGTTAGATACTCCTTAGTCATCAGATTGCCATATCTGCATTTTAATAACTTTTAAAATGTCTTTGGCCCAATGCAGCAATTCTGGGCTGCTGTTTCCCTGCATGTTGGCTACTGATACTAGTCCAATGAAATAATTAACCACTCCAAATTCATATACACGTGTATATCTGCATAGCTATATGCATATGTGTATGGGCATATAGTTTTACTTATCTGTCAGTTTGTGGCTGTGATGCTGGAAGTCATGCCACTGGCATTTCAATTACCAGCAGGGTCACCTGGAACTTCCAGATGAAGAGCAGGCTAGAAGCAGGGAGAGGCAGCCTCCTCAAAAATCACTCCCTGAAAATATTTCGCACGGCATCGGAACGTTGTCTGATACAGTGCCGGAAGATGAGCCCCTCAGGGTGAGAGCATTCAAAACACGAGTGGAGAAGAACAGCCCCCTCCTAGGAGAGGTGGCCTTCGTGATGGAGATGGAGCACACCGCCAGCGCCTTCACTCACGATGAGGCACGCATCAAAATATGAAGAAATAGCTGCAGGCATCGGTGATCAGAACATGGAATGCCCTAAGTAGGAATCTCGGAAAATTGGAAGTCATCAGAAATTACATGGACCTTATAAAGGTCAATCTCCTAGGCATTAGTGAACTAACACAAACTGGTGTTGGTCATTTTGAATCAGAAAATCACATGGTCTATTACTATGATAGTAATGACAAATTCAGGAGGATTGGCCTCACATCAAGCCTCAAAAAAGGATGTTTATGATCTGTCTAGAAGTACAATGCTGTCTGTGATGGGATAATATCTATATGGATACAAGGAAGCCCAGTTAGTACTATTATTCAAACGTACACAGTAACCGCTAACGGCAGTGATGAAAAAAAGTGAAGAATTCTACCAACTTCTTCTGTCTGAAATTGTTCAAACATGCAATCAAGATACGTCACTAATTACTAGGCACTGGCATGTAAACGTTGGAAACAAAGAGGAAGGGGCAGTAGTTGGAAAATATAATCTTAGTGATAAAACAAAGCTGGAGATTACAAGATAGAATTTTTTTTAACAATCATTTTATTGGGGGCTCGTACAACTCTTATCACAATCCATCCATCCATCCATTGTGTGTCAAGCACATTTGTACATTTGTTGCCTACAAGATAGAATTTTGCAAGACCAATGACTTCTTCATTGCAAATACCTTTTCAATAACATGAACACCAACAATATCTGGAGACTTGCCACAAACAATACCCAGGAATCAAAACGATGACACCTGTGGCAAGAGATGATGGCAAAGCTCAGTATCATCAGCTCAAACAAGGCCAGAGGCTGGCTGGGAAACACACCATCGCTTGCTCATATGCAAGTTCAGGTGGAAGCTGAAGAAAATTCAGACAAGTCCATGAGAAATATAACCTTGAGTATAACCTACCTGGGTTTAGAGCTCTTCCTAAGAACAGATTTGACACAATGAATACGAATGGTCGAAGACCTGACCAGTTGTGGGACGACATCAACACTACTCTATGTGAAAAAAGCAAAAAGTCATTGAAAAGACCCAAGTGGAGGATATCAGAAAGACTTTGAAACTTTCCTTGAACATAGAGTCGCTAAATCAGTGGACAAAATTACAAAGTAAAAGCAAATGTAAAAGACCTAATCAGAAAATTCCAAAAGGCAGCTTGAGAAGACAACGCAAAAAGCATTATAAGAAAATATTCAAAGGCCTGGAGTTAGAAAACCAAAACGGAATAGCACGTTCACCCTATTTCAATCTGAAGGAAAAATACAAGCCGTGAATTGAAGTACTCAAGGATGCTATAGGAAAACCTTGGATGATGCAGCGAAGCACCAAACAAAAATGGAAGGAGCACACAGAATCATTGTACCCAAAAGCACCAGTCAGCATTCACCCATTTCAAGAAGTACCACACGATCAAGAACAATAATTTTGAAGACAGACGTTCAAGCTGATGGAAGATATTAGCAAAAACTAGTGCTCCAGGAATGCACAGAATCCCAATCAAACTGTTTCAACAAACTGATCTAACGCTGGGTGCACTCACTCATCTATGCCAAGAAATCTGGAAGACAGCTACCCGGCCAAGTGACTAGGAGAAATTCATATTTGTGCCCCTTCCAGAGAAAGGTGACCAACAGAATGCAGGGATTTTCAAACAATATCATCACTATCACATGCAAGTAAACTGTTTCTGAAGATAACGCAAAAAGAGTTACAGCAGGTACCCTGACAAGGAGCTGCTAGAAATTCAAGCTGGACTCAAGAGGATGTGGCATGAGAGCTATCACTGCTGAAGTCAGGTGGCTCTCGGCCCGGAAGCAGAAAGTACCAGAAAGATGTTTGTTTACCTGTTTGCATTGACTGAAAAGGAATTCAACTCTGTGGAGCCTAGCCAACTATGGATAAATAACACTGCAAAGAATGGGATTCTCGAATGCTCCATTATGCTCATTCAGGACCTGTTGATAGGGCAGGAAGCAGTCACTCGAATAGTACCAAGGGCTGTTGCAGGGGTTAGAATCGGGAAAGCTCGGTGTCAGGGTTGTATCCTTTCACGTGCTTCTTCAATCTATGCTCAGTGAGTAATCTGGGAAGGTGGGCTCTGTAAAGAACATGGCACCAGGGTTAGAGGAAGGCTGTGATATGCAGAGGACTCCACCTTGCTTGCGGAAACTAAAGGGGACTTGCCTCCCTGCCTACATGATGGACGACAATTCAATGTAAAGACAACCGAAGTGCTCACAGGGGACCGATAAAAAACATGGTCAACAGAGAAGAAGGATGGAATTACTCAGGAGCTCATTTTCCTTGTGTCTGCAATGTGTGCTCATGAAAGCAGCAGTAAGGAGACCAAGCACCACGTAGCGTTGGGAGCATCTTCTGGGCAAGACCTCTTGAAAGTGTTTAGGCACAGAGATCTCACGCTGAGAAAGAAGGGGTTTTGATCTAAGCCATCGGATGTTCATGTGCGTGGGAAAACTGGACAATGAATAAAGAACATCGGAGAAGAATGAAAGCATTTGAATTATGAGGGTGTCAAAGACTATTGAAAATATTATGGCGTGCCAGAAAAATCAACACGTCTATCTCGGAAGACATACAGCCGAAATGCTCCTTAAAAGTCAGGATGGTGAGACTCGATCTCACGTACCGTAGACATGCTATCAGGAGAGATGAGTCCACAGAAAAAGACATCATGCTTGGGTCAGTGGAGAGCACAAAGGAAGACCCTTGACAAGATGAACTGACGGAGTGGCGACACCAATGGGCTCCCCCGGACAAGGATTGAGTAGCGACACCAATGGGCTCCCCCGGACAGGGATTGTGAGGCCGGTGCAGGACTGAGCCGTGGTTCGGTCTGTTGTACACGGGGTTGCTAGGGGTCGAAGCTAGCACCACACAGTCACAATATGCACACGGACACATACTGATGGGTGTGATATCCCATGGAAGCATGTGTGCATGCCTATGTGTGTAATCCAGTCCTGAGCTTGTATATTGACTCTGTGTGTGTGTGTGTGTGTGTGTGTGTGTGTGTCCCCTGGGCCTGCCCTCTTCCTTGCTCCTTTTCCTGACTGCGTCACGGAACTTCCTGGGGTCTCCCTTTGACTGCTTCGCTCCCAAGTCTACACTGTCACAGGGAAATCTCATTCTTGGTATAACTTTATCCTTCCATAAAGATCAAACTCCCAAATGGACACCTCCGACTTTTGATCAAGTTTGCAAGCACTAAAGTGTGACTTCCAGTGGATGGACTGTTTACAGCTCAAATCCAATGGACCTAAATTGTCCTTTTCATCCACTTCCTCACACTAGTTTTCCCTCCAGTCCTCGGTCTGGGATTGGCATCATTGCCCCACGCCCCCGCCTCCTTCCCACAACCAGACTGCTTAATCTTCCCTTCTCCAAGGTTGAGAGGTCAGTGGTGTCTTCCCATGAAGATTTAGCTTCCTCCCTGGTTTCCCACCACCATCACCCCAAACCTGGCTCCCTTCACCAACCCCTTACTGCTCTGCAGCCCCAACCCATGCCATTCAGAGAGTGCAAGCTAGATCGTATCATTTCCATCTTCAAACCGTTTGCCGGATTCCTGTGGCCTCTTGGAGCTGGCTCTCCCTGGACTCAAATCTCCCCAGGGGGAGATTTAGCCTGTGGGACCCTGGCTAAATCATATGGCCTCTTTGAACTTCGCCACTAATTTCAAAGGACTATCATAAAAACGGAGTCAGCAGCATGTGAAAATACCTGGCAAAGCGTTTGGCACCTTTTATGTCAGGGGTTCTCAACCTTCCTCCTGCCGCAACCCTTTCAGACAGTTCCTCTGTTGTGGTGACTCCCCCAACCATAAAATTTTTGTTGCTACTTCATAACTGTAATTTTGCTGTTGTTATGAATCAGGTGACTCCTGTAAAATAGTCATTCGACCCCCAAAAGGCAAAAGGGTTCGGGACC
>NW_022111357.1:6774138-6778300 GCF_000313985.2 Echinops telfairi
CAGGAGGCTGTGTGTGTGTGTGTGTGTGTGTGTGTGTCCCCTGGGCCTGCCCTCTTCCTTGCTCCTTTTCCTGACTGCGTCACGGAACTTCCTGGGGTCTCCCTTTGACTGCTTCGCTCCCAAGTCTACACTGTCACAGGGAAATCTCATTCTTGGTATAACTTTATCCTTCCATAAAGATCAAACTCCCAAATGGACACCTCCGACTTTTGATCAAGTTTGCAAGCACTAAAGTGTGACTTCCAGTGGATGGACTGTTTACAGCTCAAATCCAATGGACCTAAATTGTCCTTTTCATCCACTTCCTCACACTAGTTTTCCCTCCAGTCCTCGGTCTGGGATTGGCATCATTGCCCCACGCCCCCGCCTCCTTCCCACAACCAGACTGCTTAATCTTCCCTTCTCCAAGGTTGAGAGGTCAGTGGTGTCTTCCCATGAAGATTTAGCTTCCTCCCTGGTTTCCCACCACCATCACCCCAAACCTGGCTCCCTTCACCAACCCCTTACTGCTCTGCAGCCCCAACCCATGCCATTCAGAGAGTGCAAGCTAGATCGTATCATTTCCATCTTCAAACCGTTTGCCGGATTCCTGTGGCCTCTTGGAGCTGGCTCTCCCTGGACTCAAATCTCCCCAGGGGGAGATTTAGCCTGTGGGACCCTGGCTAAATCATATGGCCTCTTTGAACTTCGCCACTAATTTCAAAGGACTATCATAAAAACGGAGTCAGCAGCATGTGAAAATACCTGGCAAAGCGTTTGGCACCTTTTATGTCAGGGGTTCTCAACCTTCCTCCTGCCGCAACCCTTTCAGACAGTTCCTCTGTTGTGGTGACTCCCCCAACCATAAAATTTTTGTTGCTACTTCATAACTGTAATTTTGCTGTTGTTATGAATCAGGTGACTCCTGTAAAATAGTCATTCGACCCCCAAAAGGCAAAAGGGTTCGGGACCAACAGGTTGAGAACTGCTGTTTTATATGAAATAGATTACATACAATGTATATATCTATACATCCACACACACATATATATACATCTTGTATTACATACAAGTATATATACAATATACAGATATATTGGTACACGTCATGTATTATACACAGTAGAATATATTATCTTGATTTCAGCTCCCTGGTTTGAAGGCGAAGCTGTGTGTGTGTCTGAATTTGCAAGTATGTATGGGAAAAGGAATGAGTGTTATGCATGACTGCCTGCACAGAAATACGTTTCTTTATCTATCTTGTTATCCACTCATTCATTCAGCAAGCAGCTGCTGACACCTACTAGATATAGCGAATGTTAGTTCAAATCTGTAGAAAGAGACGAGTTCTAGCCTTAAAGAGGGTGCCATCTTCTCTGAATGCTTTCTCATAATACGCTCTGAGAAACGGCCAGATGTAACCCTTTCCCAGTCAGATTCCATGGAGGGGGCAGAGAAGGGGGCTGTCGAGTGAGGCCAGGTGGGCCCTATCCCTCCTGTCCTGGAGGGGCCTAGCACCCAGAGTCCTCTGCCCTGGAAATATCTTGAGCCAACAAAGAGTGCCTGTGACCTGGTGTGAGACCCCCACTGGTGCAGAGGGAGGTTGCTTAGGGGCACAGGCTGGAGGCCAGGCGGCTGCCCATGGACGCCAGGAAAGCATACTTGCTTTTGTGGGGCCTCCAAGAGGTGGGGGTCGCCAGGACCCGGCGAACTGAAGCCTCTCCAGTTCGCTTTTGGGAAGGAGCTCCATTAAGGCGAGCGTTTGGGGGAAAAAACAAAAACACTAATCACCATCCGAAATGTACATGCCATTTCCCATCTGGTGTGCGGAATTGCATCGTCTCGGGAGTCTCGGGCAATGCGGCAGATGGGCTGGGCTTGGCACGCGCAGCTCCCCACAGGCAGTGGGGAGAAGAGGGAGAGACGTGCTGGCATGTGCGGGAGGGTGGGCCGCTGGGTGCCCAGCATGGGGGTCCTGGAGGAACCCTCCCCACCCCACCCCTCAGACGCCTGATGCCGACAGAGCAGCTGCGTTGGCTGCCCCGGGGGTTTCTGGACCATTCTGGAATCGCATCCTCTCAATTTGCAGAAACTCGCCTGTGGCTGCAGTGGTGGGGGGACAGAGTCACATGAATCCAAGGGCTCCGCTGCATTGCTTCACTAGAGAGTCGCTCACCTGGGTCACAGGCGGCGCCTCCAAGGGCCACTGTGCCCAAATCAGGTTACAGGGTTTGATTGCCCCCGAACAAGGGTCTTCGGGACACTCCGTAGAAGATGGAGGTGCCTCACTAGACCTACATTGGCAAGCTTTCTCTGCTGCACCCCTCAAAGGGTGCCCGCAGCTCCCAGCAGGCGGCGAGAGAGGGATGAATTCAAGTGGGAAAACTGGCTCCTGGCATGGACGACCAGAGCCCCAGGGAGTGAGCAAGACTACGAATTTTCTAGAGTGGAGGCGGCTCTTCTTCCCTCCTCCCTCTGCCCCGCCCTGCTGCCCTATCAGATGGCAGGTGTCTCCATCCACGCCTTTCCTTCTCTGCGGTGACTTTCACCGCCCCTCCCATGGACACCCCGCCCCCTAAACATCTAATTAAAGAGAGGGAAGTAATTAAGGAAGGGCATGTAACATTTCCCCGTAACACCGAGAACTGAAGCGCGCCACCCCACCCCCGTTCTGATCCATAAATATGACACGCAGAACAACTCCCCGCGACACCAAATTGTTTATTGCTTGCGAAGCTGGAAAGCACTTGAATTAACCTCCTGCATAAGTGACAGGAGGCGAGATCCAGGCGTCTCTAAGAGGAAAGAGGACCCACAGCAGCGTCTTTGTTAGGGAACCCCGAGGCTGGGCCTCCATCACTCTCATGCTACAAGTGTTTACCACTCCCTGCCCACGAGGGACAGACCCCAGGCTAGTGCTGGGGGCACAGAAGAGAATACGGCCAACATCACCCCACCCCCACCACATCGCGAGACATTGTGTTGGTTGCGGCTTTTTTAAATGGCAGCTGGGGCCCAGGGAGGAAGGAACTGCTAAACCTGAGAGGAGGTCCTTCTGGGCTGGGAGCTAACACAAGGGAGCAGGTCACCCCCTCCCGGTTCCTACGGAGAGGCAGAACCCTGCAGTGCACGGAAGGCGCCCCACACCAGGCGCTGTGGTGGCACGGAGGTGCAACAGGGCCCGCCCCGACCCGGAGAAGCTCACAGTCAAGGTGGGAAGACAGCGCGGCCAGCATCTGCTGACCTGCAATGCGTGCAACGTGCAAGGCCAACACCGGGACAGGGAGGGGGCTTGGCCCGGGAGAGTTACAGAAAGTCGGGTCGCAAAGGAGCTGACGTTGGCATCGGTCTGGGTACAGGAGTACGAGTTCCTAGTGGGGAAAAGGGCACACGACCATCCGGGTATGAGGAGAGGCTTGTACAAAGGCTCTGAGACATGGAAGGGTGGGTTGGGAGGGAGGGAGGAGAGGGTGGGAGGGTCAGGAGAAAGAGGAGAGAAGAAAATGGCAGGGTGTCCACGCGGAGGGATACGGTCTGCAAGTCAGGTGAGCACGTGCGCCTGGAGAAGACCCTGTGGCCGCCACGCGTCGAGCTTTGTGCTTTCTTTGCATTTTGCATCCTGGAGCCAGGAGCTGGGGCCATGGAACGGTCACGTGGATCCGCTGGCAGCAGAAAGAGCGGCTGCTTAAACCCACCACCCAGCGGCTCTGCGAGCGGAATACCGTAAAGATTACAGCCAGGTCTACTCAGCGCAGGGGACACGATGAGCCCCAAGCCCCAGGGGGAGTGCTGGGCCCAGTGGTCTTTCTATGCCCAACAGCACCCTGGAGACAGATCAACCGAGGACATGGTAGGTAAGGGACCCATACATGGCTATGATGATTATTTACGTCTTAAAAATATAACCCCCTAACAGCCTTTAACTGTGGGTGTGGTGAGGTTTGACCAGCAGAGCCTTGTCTTCGTATCCAGGGACATAGCAAACCTCCCAGTGACGCGCCTGGTTTCCCTCTTTCTGTTTTGGGCCGTCTCCCTGTCGTGAGATACTATCTTCTTCAGCCAAGTTACCACCTGTCTACTTTCTGTGACTTCCTCTTCCCTCTCGTCCTCTCCCATCCCTGGTGACCCTCAAAGTCTGGTTTTCTTTAGTGTGAAAACCATTTTTCCTGCTTGTCCTTTTTTT
>NW_022111357.1:6778887-6789087 GCF_000313985.2 Echinops telfairi
AAATAGGTCCTGCATATCAGATATTTACATGACGATTCATAACAGTAGCAAAATGACAATTAGGAAGTAGCAATGAAAATAATATTATGGTTGGGGGTCACCACCACATGAGGACCTGTATGAAAGGGTCGAGGCACGAGGAAGGTTGAGAACCACTGCTTTAGAGTATATACCAAGTAGAGGGAGTATTGGGTCAAAAGCACAGTGATTCTAGTCCCCAGTTGCTGGCGGACGCTCCACACAGCTTTCCAAAGTGGTTGTACTGTTTCACCATCCCTCCGCAGGCCATGAGGGGACCAGTCCCTGCATGCTCTCTGGCATTTGTTGTCTCCTGTTTTAGTGACCTTTGCAGTCAATACTCAAGAAGATGGATGGACAGGTGACTGCGACACCGGACTCGGGCACAGGAACAGTTGTGAGGATGTTGTAGGACCGGGCAGTGTGTCCTTCGGCTATGCTGTGGCACCGAACTACCGCAGCACTCACACCAGGGTGGGGCAGGCCTCCGACATGGCTGTCTCCTTTGTTGACTTCTTAGGATCACCCCACCCAGGGGAGCTTGCCCAGGAACCATCAGCGGGTTTAAATCGAAGAACAGCATCCTCAGGTTTACATTTCAGGAAGGTCCCTCCAACAGTGGCTTAGATGTCATGAATCCCCAAATGTCACTGTCCTGGAATCACCTGTGGGAGTTGTCCAAATGCATACTCCCAGGCCCCCACCCAGAATTACTGCGTGGAAGCTGCCCAGGGAAAGAGTCATGAGGGATATTGTGTGGGGTGATGGAAATGTTCTGAAACCGGATGGTGATGATGGTTGTATAACTCTGTTCATTTACTGCTGCAAACATCATCGAAGTGTACAGTGAACACCAGCAACATGGATGGGAGGTGAATGACACCTCAATGAAGCTGTTTTAAAAATGTGTCCTAGCCTTGGCCTTTTGGAGCTGGGGGAAACCCGGAAGGGGATGGAGCCTAAGTCCAAGGGCTTGGGGGCCATGGGGTGGAGGGGAGGCCTGCGATGTCCTGTGAATCCTGTAGGCGGCTTGTTCAGTGAATCTGAGGCCGCTTCACTGGGTTTAAACCGCACTTTATCAAGGAAGCCATAGGATTTTGCCGAGGGAGCTCCCTCCTCCAGGTTCCCAGGGCACCAGCGTCAATGCTGGCCCCTCCAAGGTAGCACATGCCTGCAGAGCTGGCTCTCCAAGTGCCCTGTGCTCCTCCTGGGCTGGGTACCGACCGAGGAGGCCTCACCTAGCACACAGTGGGGCCCTGGGAAGGCACGGCCCCCGGTTTTCTTTCGGAGGGCCCTAGTTAGGGCCCCAGGCACTTGACCTTGCAAAGGTTGTCTCAAGGGCAGAGGCCAGGCTTGGCCTCCCCTTCCCCTTTATCTCAGCAGCCACTCTGCCTAAGGCATTCAGGCTCCTGCAGCTACCCAGCCCTCCTCTTCCGGCAGCCCCCCAGCTTCACCTGCAGTTTGTTTTTTCACGTCTGTGAGCCGCTCCAACAGAGAGTGTGTCCCCCCCCACCCCCCACCCCACCCCCCGTGGTGTCCCTTCTGCTCTTCCCTGAATCACTACAACTGCCTGTCTTTCCCCAACCCTTGTCTCAGTCCCAGGAATGACACTTGTGAATAGAGCCCTGACTTTGTCCCTCTGTCTCACAACTGGCTTATCAACTTCACCCAGGCCCCCTCCAGCCTGGTCTCTATTTTCTCTGTCCTTCTCTGTGTCCACATGGCCCCTACCGTAGTCTCCCCTGTCACTGCCTATGCCCCTTGGTTTCCAGCCCTTGTCTCCTTAGATCCCACTATGATCTATGACCCTCCGTGTGCTACCTGCCCCTACCTGGTCCTTTGTGGCAAACAAACAAACAAACAATGAATGGATGGATCTGTCTGCAGCTGCACCTGTATCAGGAGTAGCTTGAATTGTGGTTGGTGTGAACGTGTTGTCCCTGGAATTCCAGGAACATGTTTCTTTTCTTTTTTTTCACTCGCAGTATGGGTGCAGATACTGAGAGGCCCCAAACTCCCCACTGGGGGCTTTGGCATGATTGTCACAGGGACTCTTGCCTTCCTCTCCTGGCCTCTGGTCTGTAGATGAAGACCCAGTAGGAGAACCAGCTGAGGTCTCCTGAGCCCACCTCCAGGTTCACCCCCACCCCCACCCTCACGGGCTCTCCGGAGGCCCCAGGAATGGGTGGGGCAACTGGAGTAGACACCAAGGATCCACTCAGTGCCCTGCAGTACGGGGGCAGTGTGGTCCCACAGCGGGGGCCTTCTTGTGCTCTGGACAGGGAGAGTCCATGGCTCATGGCAGATTTCCCCCCATACTCCTCGGAGAAGAACAGGCAGCGGGCACTTGTTCCCCATCCCATTCCCATCTGTCCTCTGGCTACTCTGAGCTTCCTTGGTCTTCTCTGAGCCTCCTGGTGCTTGGAAGGGACCTGTGTACGTGCCTGCTCAAGAGCAAAGGGAATGAGCTGGCTAAGCCAACAGAGGAAACGGAAGCCAAGACTGAGGAAGAAGGCTGTGGCCACTGGCACCAGTCCCAGCCCGTTTACTCAACCCAACCAAACCCAGGTGGGGAGTGGGAGCCTGGGATTTAACTGATTGGCACAAGCTGGTTCCCCAGCACAAGGCCCTCCTGCTGCTTCAGAGATAGCATCTGCAGGGCTGGCTCCTCTGCTTGGGCCGTCCAAGGCTCCAGCCAGCCCCCCTCTGCCCGCTGCCTCCCAGCTACATCCCTGCTGCTCTCTGGAAGACACAGCAGCATTTGGCAGCCAGGCTCACAGGCCTCCTGGGGCCTTCCCGAGGCTCCCTGCTCTGGATTGTGGAACTTCTCATCCTTCTAAACTGTTCTCTTGAATTGTTTTCTCAGAGCAGTAGCGGGGGGCTGAATGGATCGCAGACTTCAATGCCAGGTTATTAAGTGGTTATCAAGTTATTAGTGGACTAGTGGACTAGTTACTGCTTCTCTGGGGCTGTTTCTTCATCCCTGTGTCCCTGGGCTGCTTCAAGGACAAAGAGAGACCCTGCAAAGGGAAGCCAGTGTGGCCCCTGGCTCTGCACGGTGTCACGTGGTGCCACCTAGAACATTGTATCCAACGTCAGGCCTGGGCTCTGAGTCTTTCTGGTCCTATTTGATGGACCAGGTGAGGACCAAGGTGAAGACTAAGAAGAAACCCAAACGGTGTCAGAAGGCTTTGATGGTGGGGGAGCCTGGAGATTTGCTAGAGCTTGGCTGCAGATGTGGGGTGCAAGCCCTAGGGATCCCCTCTCCCTGGCAGCCCACCATCTGGCCAGACACAGAGATTCTCCCTCAACAATCCCCAGCTTCTGTGGGCGCATCTCATGGTGTTGGTGGGGCCAGGAAAGGGGGGTGATAGGGATCACTTCCTCTCTGTCCCACCAAGACGCCTTTCAATGAGCCCCAGGAGCCACGTGTGTGTGTGTGTGTGTGTGTGTGTGTGTGTGTGTGTGTGTAAGCTTGGTAGGGACAGGGGTTTCTTCCAGGTTCTCCTCAGGAATCTGACCCACCCAAACAGGAGAGAGAGTTAAATAGTAACCTGCATGATACCCTTAAAAAGCCTCAGGCACTGTTCTATGCATGGCACCTGCATTAACTCATGCAATGCTCATGACAACTCTGTAAGGCAGGTGCTGTTAGTATCCCACCTTACAGAGGAGGAGCCCGAGACACTGAAAGGTAGGTATTGGGCAGGGCTGAGATTTCAAACTTACCTGTACTGGTGGATAGTGGTTTGTGTGGGGGGTGGGGTGGGGTGGGGGTAGGTGTGCCACAGTACATGCATGCACCTGTACCCATGTGTTTGTGTGTGTAAAGGCATATACAGCAGGGCCAGGTCCTCTCCCACGGGCCCACCCAGCCCCCTTCCCGAAAAGCTGGAAGTTCTCTCTTCTCCTTCCCCTTGAGGAGCCTGCAGCTCGCCACTGTCTCCAGGTGAGTGTTCAGCTGCTCTGACCAAAGCTGCCCAGGAAGCGAGCCACCAGGAGGAAGAGCAAAAGTCAAGCAAAGTCACATTTGGATACAGAGGGTGCTTGGGTGCGGGGTGGGCTGATTCCCAGCACCTTCTGCAGCTGGAATTCTTGCCACCCCCAACCCCCTTCTGGGCACAGATATCAGGCACTTCCTCCCACAGTTGATAGTTGCTGGGTCTGTGTCCTTGGGGGTCTATGTCCTTGGGGTCTTCTGAGTCTGACATCGGGATAGGGTGGGGAGCTATGTCCACTCCCTTCTGGGTCTGGAGCAGGAAGGCAGCATCTCTCCCCAGCAGCCTGCCCCCCAACCCCGGCAGCAGCCCCCCTGATTTTCCAGGACAGGTGCTCCTCTCCTTTCCTAGCCTGGCTGCCTGCCTGCCGCCTCGCCTGTCTTGCAGGCAGAGAAGCGCCATACCTGCGTGCCAGAGAGGCACAGGTGTGCGTGCGCCACTCACACAGTGTACCACCTGCTGGAATCTTGGCAGAGGGCAGGCTTGGGATGGAATCCACGGGAGAGACAGTGTGTGGCATAATTAAGAGGGAACAAAACCCAAAACAAAACAATGTTTTCCTTCCTCTCTCTTTTCTACCACTTGCCCTAATTATTTTCCCACTTTAAAATTCTACATCAACTTTAATTAAGCTGGCCTCAGGCAGGGAAGTCTGGCAAACTTGGAGAAGTTCACTTGTTTATTTTCTTACTGCTCGGTGATTGGATTTTCGAAACGCTCTCTGTCTCTCTGTCTCTCGGAGGGATAATGGCAGCCGCCTGCCTGCAGGGGGACAGGTGCAGTGAGGAATGGCTCCAGACAGCGTCCTAGGGCTGCACTTCTCCAGGCAAATCTATGATTGCCACCTCTGGTTTTGCCTCTCCTGCTGCTGGCCCCTGCAAGGTCAGGGCATGAGTCAGAGTCCAGAAACCTGGATCAGATGCGCAGTTTTGCTACTTGATTGTTTGGGCGTGGGTCATTCATTAATATCTTCATTCACTCACTCATTTTTTGCCTTTATTCATTCACACGCTCATTCACTTGTTCACTCACTCACCCATTCCCTCTCTCACTCAGGATTCATTCACTCACTCACCCACTCTTCTCCCATCGTGGGTGTGCCTGCCTGCTTCAGCCTTCCCGAAGTTATTAGTGGACTAGTTACTGCTTCTCTGGGGCCGTTTCTTCATCCCTGTGTCCCTGGGCTGCTTCAAGGACAAAGAGAGACCCTGCAAAGGGAAGCCAGTGTGGCCCCTGGCTCTGCACCGTGTCACGTGGTGCCATCTAGAACATTGTATCCAACGTCAGGCCTGGGCTCCAGTCTTTCTGGTCCTATTTGATGTTTGCTTAGCAAGTACCCAGGCCATCTCCAGGGTTAGCGATGCTAGCTGGCTCCTGAAGCTGAATTTTGTGATCAAGTGAAAGATTTGGGAGCTAGTGGAGCCACAACACCTGGGAGCCCTGCCTGGGGAACAGACCACATGGGGCTGGATGGTGTCAGAAGTTCAACTTGGAAAATCACTGAGAGTAGGGGCAGTCTTTGCTCAGGCTGGTGGGAGGCTGTGTGGCAAGGAAAGAGTGAGTGCGTGAGTGCGTGGGGGCATGGATGAGTGTAGTTGAGCAAAGGACTAAAGTGAGGAGTGAGTGAACTATTATTGTGTGATTGAGTAGATGAGCAAGTGGCTTAGTCAATGAAGGAATGAGTAAGTGAGGGAAGGGATGAATGTGAATGAATGAGTGAACAAAGAGCTAATAAAATGGATAATGGAGTGAATGAATGAATTCACCCAATCATTAAGTGATTGGAGGCATTAAGTCAACCAGGGGTGGTGGACTAAATGCTGAGTGGATTGATGGGTGAGGGACTGAATAAATGATTCAGCGAATGATGGAAGGTCCTAGTCGAGAAACCGTTATTGCTTGAGCCATTGAATGGATGCAAGCATGGAGGCCGGCTTAGTGCATGCATGCGGGCATTCCTCTGGGAATGAATGAATGACTCGGGGGCACGGAATGCTCTTCTCCACCCTTGGTGATGGGGAGAGGGGACTTGAGAGGGTCCCCTGGCCAGAGGGGTGCTCTCCTCCATCCCCTGCCCCCCACCATGGCCCAGCTGGACTGACTTCCAGGCGTCAGTGGGTGGGTGGTTGTTTCATGACCTGTGGACCCAGACAGGATCACCCTGCCTCATTTCTTCCTGCACCTGAACTCTGGAAACACAGGGGTCAGTAAACTCACATCGCTTTGGTGGCTTATTTACCTGAGCCCCCCCCCCCCCCCCCCCCCCCCCCCGCTGTGTCCAGCGGAGGACAAGGCGGGGCTTTGGAGGTGAGCGTGCACTGTGCCCCATGGAGGAGCCTGATGAGAAACTCCAGAGGGTACTGGGCCGGCCTCCTTCCCCTACTCCCTCTCCCTTTCTGGGAAGGGGCAGTTGACTTGGATCTGCCAGACTACGCTGGAGAGTGGCCTTCTACTAGTCCCCGCCCCTTGCTGGGCGAGCCCTGTGTGGGCGAGGTAGCTCCTCCTCCATGCGCTCCCGGCGCTCCCGGAGCAAGTCCTGGCTACACTGGCAGGCCAAGCTCAGAGCGAGCGCAGCTCGGGAGGCACCGGCTCCCACGAGCGGGGCCCACCCGCCCGCTGCAGGCTGGCCAGCCGGTGGGCCCGCGGGCCGCCCGCAGGGAGCTGCAGGAAGGAAGGCAGCCTTCAGCAGAGGGCACTCAAGCCCTAGGAATCCGCGCTCAGCAAACGCTCCTGTTTGCTCGGCATTTTCCCTGGGACGCGGAGATCATGAATCTCAGTAACTGGAGCCCAGGGCCTCATCACTCACCGTGATTGTGGGGGGATTGAGAGCAGGAGTGGATCAGTCTAAACAACACACACACGCCGGGGACTCATCCGAAGGAGCTGCAGGGCCACCACCGTCAGGGCCCCCTCCCTCACTCACAGAAGCCATGAGGGAGCCTCCCGGAGCTCTTCCTCAAAGCACCCCCCCACCCAGACACTCCCCCCCTCCACCTGTGAGCCTATGGGAGATGGGAATCCAGCGGGTGGCGGCGACTTGGACCAGCTCAGCCGTTTTCGGGGATGTTAATGAAATGCGGACCGCTTGTCCTTTCAGACAGCGGCCCCTTTTATTTGGGAATGAAAAGCTGCATTAGTCTGAATGAGGTTCAGAGGCCCCATAAATCCGGCGCTGGCTGCCTCCTGGGGGAGCCGGAGCGAGGCCTGGCTGGTGAGCAGGCTTGTTTACCAACAGTACAAAAAATCCAAAGCCAGGATTGGTGGCTCCGGATCCCAGGGAGAGGCTGCGGGAGACTGCCAGTGTGGTGGCCCAGATAAAACAAGAGCCAGGGGTGCAGGGGTGACCTGGGTGCCCCAGCCTGCCCAGGTCAGGAATCTAAGTCTTATTCCACTCTTAGCCTTTCCACAACAGCCTGGGGCTTTCTTGGGCGCAGGCCCAGATGGGGAGGGCCTGTCCTTAGGCCCTCTCAGCATGTGATCCCGGACTGCTCACCCACAGTGCCTGCAAGCAGTGAGGGCCAATCAATAATTAATAATGACAGAAGCCAGCAAGGCTGTCCACATACTAGCTGTGTGACTTTGAACTCCTTCCTTACCTTCTCGGAGCTCAGCATCTTATTCTGTGAAACAGCAAACCAACACAGATCCCATCACACACAGTGGGTCACAGAAAGCATTAGACATCGCGATACATTGAGTACACTGTCAGGATTATAAACAACATGTAATGGATACGAATTGTTCTTATTATCATTGAAAGGAGCAGGCTGCTGTCCCTTTGGGGGTAAAACCCTCTATGTAATAAAATGACTTACAGGGAGGCCAAGGATAAGGTCTGGTCCTGGGTTAGAGGTAGCCAGCTTCGCTCCAGCCCTGGGAAGTTCCCATCCTGGCTGCCAATCCCAGCTAACCCCACAGCCTCTGCAGCATGCAGCTGGGTCTCACTGCAGCCAGTTTAACAGTTAGCACTAGCACTGCCCTTGGCAGCAGGAGCAGGGAAGGAGGAACCCCTGCCTGGGATGACCTGAAAGCAAGGCCCAGACCACGCAGCTTCCCTGAGGGCAGGTTCAATGAGGAAAGGGGCCTCAGGTGGCCTGGCCCCACTCTCACCCTGGGAACCTCAGATTCCCTGTCTGTCTTCACCCACCCACTTCTCTACCACCCCTCGCCTGTCCATCAGCCTTTGAGGTAGCTGCATCCTTTTCTTCCTCCCACCCTCACCCTTCACCCCTCCCTCCCCAAGTCGGGATCACAGGCCTGTTCTCCCCTTTGACCCTGAGAGCTACATTCCTGCTTTTCCCAGTTTCTCCTGCACCCCAGGCCCTGTTAGAAGGGGGCGGGGGCAGGAAGGATTATCATCCTGGTGCCCACCCCCCCATCTCATCCTCTAATCATCCTTAGAGGCACCCTACATCCTTCACCTGGAGTTCAGGTTCGCGCCAATTTCCTTCCCATTTCTCCATCAGGGCAGTGAGCTTGTCTTCTTAGAAAAGAGCCAGTCCTTCTGGTTGGCTCCTGGGGGTAAGCAAACCAGCCTTGGAAGCTGACAGGTGATGGGGAGGGAGTGTCCAATGAGGAATAAAGAAGCCCCCAGTGTTGTCCAGGAGGTGGGAGCTCTCTGACCCCTCCTCTGCTTTTCCACTTGGTTCCTGTCCACTGGGGCCCATTACTCTAAAGGGAGGTGGCAGCTGCCATTTTTCTGGTTCTTGTTGCCAGCAACCTTTCCTCTGGTCCCTCCGGGCAACATTTTCCAGAGTCTTCTGCTCCAGGGTAAGAGAGGCCCAAGCATGGTGAAGGCTGATCCTGGAACCTCCAGTTGCTGGCGATCCCTCAAGGACTCTCAAGGATGTTCTGTTTCCCTTCTTGAGCCAAGTGTCCCCAGCGCCTCTCTTCCCACAGTGACAGTCCTTGCACTTGGGGTGAGAAGGAGTTCCCTCCTAATTGGCAGGACTGCCCACACGGAGCTATGTGCACTCCCACACAATGCCACCGTCCCCTGCACCCAGGCGGCTTCCAGTCAAGAGCCGGTCAGGGGGCAAGAAAAGACCAGGAAATGATCAGACAAGATAGAGCTCAACAGTCTATTTGTAAGAAAATTAAAGATTTGTTCTTCAGATGTTGGGGGGCCATGCTCTTTGCAGACGGCTGGCAAATGGGAGAGAGTGGGAATGATGGAATAGATCAAATTATTTAAATGAGAAAAATAAATTCACACATGGCCTAGCCCGCTGCCCGGTGACAGATCCGTTTATTTATCTACTGTATCGGCACTGCTTTGTCTCTGTCAAAAAGGTCATTAAACTCGCCTAACTGCGTAATTCGAAGCCTCCGGCTCCAGCTTCGCTCCATGGCTCTTCCCTTCTCTCCACACCCAGCGCCGCTAAAGAAAAAGAAAAAAATTATTGCTAATAAACTAGGTTTTTTTTCATATTAAACCACAACAACGACAACCTCAAAACACACACAAAAAAACCACACAAAACCTTGGGGTCATTTCCCCAAGGGTTCCTCTCCATCCCGAGTTCCCTAACATCCCTTTCCTTGGAGCAGTGGACTGGGAGGCCACCCCAGTCCGTCCCACGTCCTCGCAGGAAGAGGGCTGGAGAAGCCTTCACGCACCCTGCCAGATTGAAGTGTCGAAGGGAGCCAGCCACCTTTCCCCACGACCCCTAAGGCGGAGCTGCGCTGGCAAGCCGGCCTGCCACACTGATGATCTGCCTCGGCGGGCGCTCCCACCCTTTCAGCTCCTGTGGTTCCCCTGGCCCAACCCGGACAATTCCCTTTGAATTCTGTTTCCATCAAACCCCAGCCCCGACCCTCCATCCGCGCGGAATGCGGTTGGGGAGCGAAAGCGGTTCCCGGTTCAGTCTCCAGCGCCGCCGTCCAGCCAGCGCTGGCGACGGGGGAGCTGGAAGGCGAGCATCCTCAGACGCCGGGCGCTGGGTCCCTGTGCTCCCGCGGGCGCGCGCGGCTGGTCCAGCTGGTCGGGCAGCGGGGCTGCAGCGGGCTCCCAGCTCCCGGTGTCAGCCCGGGCGCTCCCCGCCCGACTCCCGGGCTCCATGCCCTCCTAGTTAAAGGCGCTGGGGGCGGATAGGGACGTCTGGGAGGCGAGGCGAGTCCCCGTTCTCGGGGCGTCCCCTCCAACTGGCTAGGGGTCCCCTTTTCCGCCCCCCGCGCAGGTGTG
>NW_022111357.1:6789653-6816013 GCF_000313985.2 Echinops telfairi
GCCCCAGGGAGCCCGCCACGGCCGCGCCCCGGGCACGCTCGGCGGCGCCCAACGATGACCGCTCCCTGGCGGCGCCTCCGGAGTCTGGTTTGGGAATACTGGGCCGGGCTCCTCGTGTGCGCCTTCTGGATCCCGGACTCGCGCGGGATGCCCCACGTCATCCGAATCGGTAAGGGCTCCCTGGAGCCAGGGGTCGGGATGGAGGGGCCTCGGCGTTTTCCCAACCTCCCTCTGGGCTCCCGGGGTCGGTTGACCACTACGAGCACGGTCGGGGTGGGGGGTAAAGTTCCCACGCCAGGGTCGCGGGCCCTACTTCGTGGGGAGCGGGCCAGCGGGCCGCGGCGGCGGGCGAGGGGCCCGTGACACGCTCCTGGGGAGGTCAGATTTGGTGGCCTGTGGCGACGGGCACCAGCTCCAGTCCGACTCCCGGGCGCATTTCTGGGCAGCTGCCAGCCTTAGCGGCCGCAGACCGAGTTCTGAGAGCGGAGCAGGGAGCCGGGGAAGGCGCCAACTTCTCTCTTTTCCCCTTTTGCGCCCGGCGGGCACCTCACCCTACAGTGCAGGGCTCGAATGCGCTCAGCAGAGACGCACCGTGCGGTTTCGCAGGAGGAGGGCAGCCGTCTCCTTTCTGCGTAGCTGCGCTCGGATCTCGGTGCTCCCCTCCCTCCAATGAAACCCATGGCCTGGGGCAGGAGAGTGGCATTCCCTCTGCAGGTCGCCCGCGCAGGGCCCTCGGGTCGAGGCCTGTCCCTGGCTGCGGGGAATCGCCGGTCGGGGCGCGGAGGAGGAAGGGACGGAGCCCGCTAGCGCACCGAAGGAAGGCGGCCAGAGGGGAGCGAGTGCTTTTGAAAGTTAGCCGACGTCCCTCCGCAGCTGGCGGCGGCTGGCGGAGCTGCGCGCTTCTCTGGGGTTCGGGCGGCTAGCTGCGGACGCTGACTCCCGGCTTTAACTTTGTTGTGGCCGCCCCAGGCACCCTGCGGGCAGCGAGCCGGGCCTGGTCGGGCTGGGGTCTGCGCACGTCCGCTGCCGCGGCCCGGGGCCCGGGGCCCAGGGCCCGAACCTGGGCCCAGCCTGGTAATGCGGAGCCGCCGCCAGGCCGGAATCCTGGACCGCCTGGGTTCTGGAGGCGCAGCCGCTGCTCCTGGCAAGCAGAGCTCGACTGGGCCGGGGCCGCCCACCTCCCCCGTGGCTCCTCTCCAGGCACGGACTGTGGGCTGCCAGAGGCCTGAGGAGGGCCTGGAATTAAAGTAAGCTTGGGCTCCTTACTAGACGAGGTTTTTCTCGCTTGCGGTTCGAACCCCCCACCCTCCGCCTCAGGAGGATTGCCTCCGCCCTGCCCGCTCCGGGAGCCCTGCCCCTCCAGACTCTGCATCTCAGCTCCACCCACGCACGGTCCTTCGTTTGGTCCATGTCCAGGATCTGGCAGGGGGACTCCCTGAGGCAGAGGAGTCCAGGCACTCGAGGGGACTCTGGGGACAGCCCTCGGTCAGGTTTAACCCTTTCCAGCTACCATTGCACCTCTCAAGCCCTAATTCTCTAGGGGTTTTTGCCTGTCTCCTTGCCTGCCCAGCAGGTCACCAGTCCAGGAGCAGGCTGGCCCAGTGGTGACCTCCTCCTTTATTCCCTCCTTCATTCTCTTTGGGAGGGAGGGGTCTCCTGGACAGAGTGCCCTTGGAAGGGAACAGGGAGGACCTAGGAGGTATTGTGGGCCCAGCTCAGGTATTGCAGGTCCCTTTTTCCTGATCCTGCTGCCCTGGAGGTTGGGGCAGGGACAGAGCAGGAAGCAGGTGAGTGCAGAAATTGAGTTGTGCTGGGGGTGAAGGGGTGAGGTACAGAGTCCTATAAAGTCCCTAGAGGTAGACTGTCCCCTAGGCTGCCTGCCCTTTCTTGGGCTCAGTGTGTAATAATGTAATTAAAGGATGGCAGAGCCCTCTTCTCATCTAATCCTCTTCTAGCAAACCCCAGGAGTAATTAGCATGTAGGTCTAGGCCATTTATATCCCAGCGCCCTGCCCCATTTGACTCCCAGCCTGAAGACTGGGGTGCTGTGCTGATGTCAAACGTGACCGCTGGAGCTCTGCCAGCCTGGGCAGAGGAGGATGGAGGAGAAAGCTCTGAGGCCTCTGGGTGCCTCTGAGGGTTCCTAGGGAGCTGTGCATCTGTCCTTCAGAGCCCAGGCTTGAGTTCCGGCCAGGGAGCACAAAGGGGCCCAGCAAAGAGAGTCCCAAGCTGAAACCCAACCACACTGCCTGGCCCAGGCCCAGTGCCACCTCCCTTCCCTGCTGCTCACACCCCTGGGTTCTCAGGGCTTTGGCTGGGGCTGTAGGAATTGCAGGGCACTGGGTGCTTCTCTCTTCCATGCTGGAGGCTGGTGTCTGAGCTCACTGGCTGTGCTTAGAGCTGAAGCCTTCCCTATCAGGCGGGCTTCGCTGCCACCAAACACCAGCCCTGGAGAAGGCTTTCCTGCAGGTGGACAGGGGCTGGGGCTCATTGCCCCTGCCCCCTCTCTTTGTGCCTCTTTTAGGGGCTGCGATTTCCTCCTAGCCAGGGAGAGGGATAGCTCAGCAGTGTGTTAGAGTGTTCAAACCATCCGTCTTGAATAGATGAATTGCATTGCTCTGTCTTTTTGTAATTGTGTCTATCAGAGGGAGAGGTCAAGGCATTGATTGCTTGGATGGTTTGCAAGTAACAAAGGAGAGCGAGGGAGAGAGCGAGGGAGAGGGAGTAATTGGATTGTAGTCTGCAGGGGAAAAATGATCATTGATTATTTTATATGACTGGGTGGAAGATGTAGTCTGTGTATGATGATCAAGTGTGGCTCATTGAAGGTTTTCGAGGCATATTGTTGGGCATTTTGTTGTTATTATCATCGTTGAGATTGTTCAGATGGACAGATCTTGATGCATAGAAAGCAGTGTAATGAATGGACCCTCTGCCAAATGGGACTCAGTGACCTCTTGTGGGCACCTGGGTTTCCTGATTACATGACCTCAAAGTCCAATTGCAGTGGGTTCTGGGCTGGGAACCAGGAGACCCGGGCCATCTGCTCTGTTCGGCAGGTGGACTCCCATGCCCATCCCGAGCCTCAGTTTTCCCCATCTGTCAACTGTGGAGCTGGCCTGGGTGGTTGGCTTGGGCTAGTCGGAGGTTTGGTGCGGGCTGGCAGGGCCTGTCGGTGCCATTGTGGCTTTCCCCGGCAGATTCATTCTCATTCCAGATGGTGGGATCTAGGGCCAGGTCAGAACTGGGAACAGAGTCGGCCAGTAGCGGCAGCAGCAGCTGTGTGGTGAGGAGTCAGCATGAGCAGTGGATCGCTCCAGCCAACCAGGGGGCAGAGGGGGGAGCCAAATGACTGCAGAGACATAAAGCAGGTGTTGTGTGTGTGTGTGTGTGTGTGTGTGTGTGTGTGTGTGTGTGAATGGGATGGGAGCGGAGGGATGGCCCAGCTCCGGACTTTTCAGGCATCTCCAGACTTGAGCTTCCAGCTTCTGAGCCTGGGCCAGAGCTTCCTGGACATGCTGGGCCAGGAGGGGGAAGGGAGCAGCGGCAGTGGCCCAGGCCCAGGGGAGTGAGGGGCCCCTCCCTGGGCGTTCCCAGCTCCACTCCTCAGATCAGCCAAGTCAAAAGGTCCTGAACGCTGGTCTCTTGAGTTTGGGAGGCGCTGTGTGTAAAACAATGAGCGGTCTCTCCCCTCTACTGGTGACACGCTGAGCAGACAGGAGCTGAATGAAGATCAATAGGGGTTTCCCCCCTGGAAGTAAATAGCTTCAGACAAGACCTGGGAGCGGCCCAGGGGCCTTCAACAGCATTAACTTGAGGAATTGCTGCCTCCACTTTCCATCTCAGCTGTTCCTGTCAGCCCTGCTTCCCTCCATCTCCTTCGCTTAGTTTCCTCTCTTCTCACAGCTGCCCTCACGCACACCCAGCGGGACACTAGCCTTAGTCTTTTGACGGCAGGATGACCTGGGGTTGTAGAGGTGGCCTGTGCAGCTGACGGCAGGCGCTGGGGCCTGCCAGGGCTCTCCCGAGGTCACCCATGTCCCCTGCCAGTGGACGCAGCTCTGGATTGAGAAGTCCAGCACACGGTGCTAATTTTCCGCGCGTGCGCATGTGTGTGTGTGTTGGGGGTGTTGGAGGGGCGAGGTGACTCCTTGTCCTCCGCCTCATCAGAACAGTGAGCCTCCCTGAGCCATGAGGCCCCACAGGTCCTGCGTTTCCACCCAAAGGAAGGAAGCTCAGAGCCCTGGCTGTAGCGAGCTCCTCCTCCTCCTGGGGACTTGGGCACGGAGGGGAGTGACCGCAGGGCGGTTTTGGACGGGCATTATCTGGAGACCTGCCTGTGCTTCACGGGCAGGACTGCGTTTCTGATCTATGGGGCCCAAGTCCACGCCATCCCACCACAGTCAGCAGCTCTGCCTCTAACTGCTGCGGCAGGGTCAGCCTGAGCCTCCAGGACCCCCAGAGGGAACTGCAGCAGGGGATTGCCCCACCTGGGTGGGCAGTGGGTCCCACCCTGCCACAGAGAAGCCTGCAGCTTCAGCATCAGAGCCCTTGCCCAGCTCCAGCACCTGGCAGGAGAGGCCTTGGCTTGTCTCTCAGATGCTGGGGCGCTGAGCCTACTGCTTTGGGGGTGCCGGATAGGCCAAGGGCCTGCTGTGGGGTGGAGCAGACAGAGACCAGGCTGGGCCCCTGGTGTGGCCTGTGTGACAGGAGCTGCTCCGCTTCCAGGTGCTGATTCCCCGGCAGCAGCACCAGAGGGCAGTGTGTCTGTGTGAGGCGGCTGTGTGCCTGCCTTCGGCCTGGGGACCCACCTGGGTCTGGAGCAAAATAAAACTAAGACAGTAGAGACATCCGCAGCCTTGTTGTCATTTGTTGCCACTGAGTTGGTCCCCAGCCCTGGCAGCCTTACCTGTCGCAGAAGGGCCTGTGCCATCTTTACAGCAGTCCTACTTGAGCACGTGAAAGGTGGCGGGAGCCCTGGAGGTGTGGTGGGTATGCGTTGGGCTGAGATCCGCATGGTCGGCAGTTTGAAGCCACCAGCAGCTCCGCAGGAGAAGGACCGGGCTCTCTCCTCCCGCTGGAACACCCACAGCGGGTCGCTGTGAGTCTGCAGAGACGGATGCCGGTGAGTTTTTCATGAGGTGACAGGCACAGAACCGGGTGCTTTCCCAGTAACTGGCACTGCAGCATTTCGTCCCTCACCATCTTCCTTAGCTTTCACCAACCCTGCAGGCAGGATCCCCATTCTACAGACAGGAAACCAAGCCTGATGGGTCCAGGCAGAACCAAGACGTGGGTGCATCTGCTAAGCTAATCTCACCTTTCACCATCTGACGACAGAAAGGAGCAGGGTTTCAAAGGGGCTGGGTTGGTGGTGCCTCCTCCCCGCCTCAGTGGCTCTGGCTGCTTCAAGGCCTCCCTGCCTGGCTGGGTTAGCTCTGACTAGGGGGGAGGAGGCCAAGGGGTGGGGGATGGATGGTGGTCTGAGCTCTGCCCATGTAACCCTACCAGGGTCAGTTTGCATAGATTGGCCTTGCTGATGGCCACATAGCAAATTGGCTTTCTGCAGAGGAAAGGTGTGGCTGGTCTTTCACACTCCTCCCATCCTCTCTCTCTCTCTCTCACACACACACACACACACACACACACACACACACACACACACACACACACACACACACACATTCTGCCTCACCCCTAGCTTCTGGTCTCTCTGATCATGCCTTTATCCAAGCCTCCAATCACAAAATGCAGCACCCAGGGCCTTACCTGGCAGGACCCTCCTTGGGGTGGCCACTCCACTCACAGATCCCTCCACCCTGGGGCATCCAGCCTGCACATCCACAGGGCAGCCACTAGATAGTCCTCGAGGATGCCACCCTAACCTTGAGGAAATCCAAGGGCCCTGTGCCAGCATCTGCCCCGTGCCCCCAGTGACCTGGTGAGAGAAGGTGGATGGTGACTTAGCTCTTTCTTCTGCCTCCCCCACCCCCCCAACCTCTTGCCGCCCCCCAACTCTGTCCCCTCCCCTCTCCAACACCCTTTCCAGGCTAATGGGTTTTATGGGGCTGTTTTTCCTTTTTAAGCCGTATCCACAGTCTGACCTTCTGGACAGAGCCTGCTCTGCCATGAATGTAGTCCAGTGGACACAGCGTGTGAGGCGTAAGGCTTGAAACGTGAGCTGCTGCCATGCAGACTGTGGGTTGGGTGTGAGGCCCTGCATTCAAGAGCCTGCCCAACCCTCTCTTTCAGAGGCCAGGACCCCAAGAGCCAAGGCCAGCCCCCAATTGGCCCTCTCTGCTCACCATACTTCTCTCCAGGGGACAAGGGGAGATTGAGATACAGGTGACTGCCTGAGGCCCAGCCGTTCCTTGAGTGGGGTTCCTGCAGAGTGACAGGTTTGGGACAAGGATGGTCAGAAGGGCTAGGTTCTTTTCCTGGGTCTTGGTCTCTTCCTCTGTAACCTGAGGATGCTGCTGCCTGGCCCAGAATCTTGAAAAGCTAGGTGGGCTCTCTTTCCAAAACCGTACCTGCTTCTCCAGAGGAGCGCTTGTGATTTGAGGAGTCTGGCACCAGATGATGCTGGGATTAGAGTGCGCGAGGACATAATTCCAGGAGGCCCTCAGATGGGCAGCCTGCCTTTGCAGGTCATTGGAGCTCATGAGAGTGAGTACCTTCACATTTTGGAGGCCCCAGCCCCGCCTAAGGATCCCTGGTGGTGCACTGGGTAAGCACTCAAGTTCACCTGCTCCGGTGCTCAGCCGGGAAGAGCAGTGGCAGGCAGCTTCCAGGCAGCGCACAGCCCCGGGCCCTCTTGGGCAGCCCTACTAGGTCCTCTGGGTCAAGCCATTGGGAGGCACCGATCTGATCACATAACAAAGCAGCAACAGGTGCCCTTCCCCCCTCCCCCCTCCCCACCCCCCTCCTACTTCCCCCTTGGCTGGGTCCTGTACCACCAGCATCTGGTTTTGCTCAGGGAACCAACATTCTATCCTGTGTGCTCCAGAGACCAAGTGTGAATGGAGTGTGATTTGGAGCGGGGCCCCTGGATTGGGGGCAGGCGGGCTGGGACTTGGGAACAACAGGGTGTTGTGACTGTGCTTTCCTTCCCATTTAGTCACCTTTACTGTCCTCCACCACCCCCTCCCCACTCCCCAGTGCTTGACTTGGGTTTAGCTCTCTGGGCATGGTCTCCGAGGCCCACCCTCACTCCAGCTCCAAGCCTGGACCTGAGCTTCTCTGTCCGCACAGTTCCGTTTCTCCAGCCCCTCTCCTGGCTCCCTTTGACCCTCCCACCTGGTTTACTGGTGGCTGTTGACCTTAGGTGTTGTTAAGATAGTGGGATGCCTGGTCCAGGGCCTTCTCTAACGTGTGTGTGTTGCCTCTCTCCTTAGACCAGCAGCTGGCGGAAGTGGCTGTCATCTCTGCCCCATTCCCACCCAGAGGCAGTATGACTTTATTTCTAGAGTCAAAGATACATTTCATGGATAGGATGATGCAAACCCCCCACCCTCCAATTTTCATCTCTCTGAAATCAATAGGTGTCTTACATGAGTAGGTCGGGCCAGCTTTTCTTTGTAGCATCCCCTCCACCCACTGACACTCTAAACAGAATGAATGATGTGTCTTGGGCTTGGGAGGAATGAGATATGGCGGGCCGGCCTTTGATTGTGACTCCGACCAGTCCTTGTGGTGTGACCTGGGGCAAGCACCTTGACCTGGAAGCCTCTGTGCCCTGACTTGTAATCGGATTCTTGTCAGATGGAACCATGTGCGACTGCTCGGCACCTGCCAGAAGAGCAAGTCCGTATGTCTGAGCCTTACAGGAGCCTCTGCCCAGGGTGCTGGTAGGGCTTGGAGGAGTCAGAGCACGTGAGGCTCTTTGTGTTGATGAGTGACTGATACTTGTGACATGTTGGGGGGTGGGAGGGAAGGGCTAGAAGGAGGGCTTTTTGGTGGTGGAAGCCATGCCACTACCTCCAGACTCTGATCTCCACGGCTGCGGCCTCTGTTCTGTGCCGACCGTGTGCTCCGGGCTCTGTGCAGCTCCTTGCATGTCATCTGCCCCTTGCCCACAGACCTGTGTGCCCGAATCCCTGGGATAGTGGCCCCTGATGCTGGGGAGTAAAAGAGACCCCTTCCCACAGTGCTCTGGAGCCCACTGCCCAGGGTCATCTGGCCTGTTACTTATACTCCTACAGCCAGGGGCCCCGGGCTTCTCCTGCATCTGTGGCATTGGAATGGAAATGCCTTTTGCATGTGCTCTGAGCCTGGAAGACCCTGGTTATGGGATGCTCTGGGAAGGCATCAGCCCAGGAAATTACACTCAGTCCTTTTTGGACTGGGAGGTCCATCCTGCTTACTGGATAGGCCCAGGGGGCCCAGGAGGGTCTGTGGCTTGAGGCTGGTCTCTGGGGATAGGCCCGGCTGGCTCTGCAGGGAGGTGTACCAGGTAAGGAGGCCATGGGCAAAAGCTGGGAGGGGAGGGTCCACATGGTGATCGTAGAGATCGGAGCTAATGAAATGGCATGAGATCCTGGGGGAGTGGTGGCTGGGACTCCAGGTCCTTGGGTGCCATGCTGAGGGGTGGTTAAGGACGGCACAGAGGGGAAGAAGGGAGCGAGAAGGAACTGAAATTCTGGCTGTGTGAAGAGGGTTCTAATCCATAGAGGACAAGGGTGGGGGCTGCTGCAGACCGGCTGCTCACAGAAGGGGGTTTAGAGAGCTCTCAGAGCAACTGCAGTGACGAGTGTTCAATATGGGCATGAGGGAGTCTTCTGCAAAGCATTCGCGCATCTGCTTTGCAGAACTGAAATACGGTATTCCAAAATGCCTGCCCAATTGGGCGGAAAAGCAGGAGAGGGGAGCCAAGGCCTTCCCGGGGCTGGCGGCATCGCATTGCCTGCCTGTGATGAGGACTCTCAGAATCCAGAGGAAAGCAGCAACAGCCCCGGGGTCACTCCACGCCTCTGGGTCTTCGCCATTAGCGGGCAGCAGAGTCACCTGGAGCATGCATTAAGACACAGCTCACAGGGCCCCACCGCAGAACTTCTGATTCCAGGTGTCTGTGGTGAGGCCTGAGAATATGCGTTATCTCACAAGTTCTCAGACAATGCTGATGTCGCCTCTCTGGGGACCCTGCTTTGAGAACCACAGTTGTCATGGGCAGGTGGACGACCCCTCATCCTTTAAGTACCAAGTTCATGACTGAATAGCACCTATCATGAGCAGCTGGCCAGGTTCTGGTTCTACTGTATTGCAGATTCCCCGTCAGCGAATGGGACGTGTCTCCCCGTGGCTCAGAAAGGCACGAAAACGTGCATGGTGAGAGAGGAATCTGCAGGCTATTGAGTTCAAACCCTCGCTCCCTCCCTAGTGGCTACGTACGTGACTTTGGGCAAGTCACTTAACTTCCATCAGCCTGGACTCCTTCCCCTATAAAATGAGGATCGGGTAGATTTCATCCCAGCAGATGATGGTGAGAACTACCGGGCTTGGCACAGATCCACTCTGACCATCTACGATGTGAGCATGCGCACAGATCCTGCAGTCAGCCCGAGTTGGAAGGCAGCTTCCAACACGTCCCACCTGTGCAATTTTTCTTAAAAGTTATTTAATCTCTCAAAAGAATAACGATGATAGTGTCTGCCTCCGAGGCTGTTTTTTTCGGTGACAATTACATGTACTTAATGCATTTAACACTCTCAGAACACAGCTAGGGCAAGATGCAACCAAGGCTATTCTTCCTAGATGCGTGATTGTCCCGCCCCCTGATAACTGGGTCGGATTTGCTTCCTGTTCTACATTCCAGCCTTGTTGAAGGATCTAGGTCTCCTCTGACCGAAAATGCCCACTTCCTGCCGCGTGGTGTCAGGAGCCAACCTCAGTATTCCTTGGGTATTGAAACCAGTGCGATGATCTATGATCTTACCCGGGGGTCTTTTTATCCATATTTCACTCCATTGTTTTGTACTGAGCTGGTGGTCTCCCACGACCACTGGGTCTTTCCCTGGAGTATCGTCACGGATCTATAACTTCTTCCGTCCTCCCTTTGGCAGGTGATCTTTTGAAATGCAGGCAGGACCTGTCATTTACCCCCAGTAAATTATGACCGTGAAACCTGCAGGCAGTTATTCTTGCTCTTTGCCTCTAGACCACCCAGACACGTTCTGTTGCTCCTTCCTGGCAAGGCAGGCAGGCATCTCCCCTCTTCTTCCTCCCTCGCCTCCTTCCTGGGGGCCGCTGCGGGTCATAGGCCAGGCCTCCCCTTTCACTGTCTTGACCACGTCATCATTTGCGATCTGTCATGACGGGCACTTCCAGACCCACCACCGTGTCTCCCCTAGCCTGGCCCTCCACAAAGGTGAAGTGGCTGGTGGCCCACGGTGTGGTTGGGTTTGAGAAGTGTGCTCAGGACTGGCCGGGGATGCATTGCGTGGCTCCCCAGGCTGCAGTCTGTCTGATATGCTTCGTGCCACTTGTGCCTGCGAGGCAAACACACCTGCCTTCCCCTCAGTGATGTCTGCCCCAAGCACACAAGGCAGGCCATGACCAAGGCGCGAGACTGTTGGCTCTACGCACGTTGCTTGCCTCTACTACTGGATACTCCAACCAACTTCAGAAGGTCCGTGATTTCCTCGTGCCTTCAGGTCCTTTAAGATCCGCCACAGTTGGCATCTCCAGACCCACGCACGGTGTCTCTCCTCGCCTCTCACCCTCTGCTCCGCTGTCCTGAACACCTTGAGCACTTCAGAAAGCGCTTCTTCCTCTCGCACCCTAGGTCTCTACTCTTACTCATGCTTGGGAACATGCTTATCAGCACCCCTCCAACCCCCCACCTTTCCGGCGGACACATGGGCATGTCTTTCTTGCCAGGAAGCCTGGCAAGACTCCCGTACCTTCTGTGGGTCCCCACAATGCTCTCTGTCCTTCCCCGGTGATGACACTTACTCTGTTGTAAGTCTGGCTACCTTCAAGAGAAGCACCATGAGACAGTGGACCGTGCATGCCTTACTCATCGCAGTACCCACTGCGTGGCACACAGTGGGTGATTTGTGAGTACTTGTTAAACAAATGAATGCTTTGCTGTGCAGTCATTTGAACAGAAGTCCACTTAACGAACTGCCCTGCAGTTCAGCTCATCTCGCCAATGAGGAGTTCATGAAGACTTTGTTAGAGTCTTCTACGATACCCGGGTACGAACGGTGTTCTTGGTGTTCTCTGGGCACATCCATGCAGCGTCTCTGTGCCAAGGTCATTCCTGTTTAGTCTACCAGGCCAAGAGAAGGGTGTCGCTGGGAGATTGAGCCCTTCTTTTCTGGCCCTGTGCTTCAATTTCGCATCCACGGTCAAGTTCTTATCATGATGATTCTCCTCTTGTGCGAGATCCAAGTCTTCACTTCCAGAAGAGACAATGATCCTCCTTCCATGTCTGAGCCCACGGCTCTCATCGCTGCTTGCCCTGGGCTCCTCCGTCGTTCCCTCCGGTAGGTGAACAGAGGAAACTTCCTTCTCCTGTTCCGTCCTTCATAGGCTGATCACTCCAGACAGCTGCCAGGAAAAGCTGTTGCTGGTTCTCTTGTGCTGCGGCCACTCAGGTCCGGTCTCTCTTTCCCCGTCTTCACCAGCTCCCGGCATCCTGCTAGGATGTGTCAGCCACCGGTCGACAGGACAGCTTTGTGTAACGCTGGAGTGTTGACAGTGAGCCAGGCTGTATGGCCTGTCAGCCTGGGCCTTTTAACCTGGGGCTGCATGCGCCTCAGCACTGGGTTCTGGGCAGTGTGAGTGTGTGCACATGGGTGTGTCTGTGGATTTGGGAGGGATGGCCAACATGGAACTTTGCTCCTCTAGTGCCCACATCCCAAATCATTCTTTATCTTAAGCCCGATGAGTGAATAACTGTGACGGGCGGAGAAACTCAGGACTTCAGTGAAGTGATGGGTCTACTCCTGGGGGCATGGGTTTGATCTGGTGGCCACACTTGCATAGCTGGGAAAGGGTGTGGGACAGGTCTGCAGTGTGGCCCGGGGCATTCCCTCCAGAACCTAGCACAGCTGGGCTGTCCCCCGAGGCCAGGCTCTCCCCCTTTCCCGCTCCCCTCCCCAGGCAGACCGTTGACACGTCGTGAGCAGGAAGACACCAGTACCTCTATGGCTATTTTTCCTGCCCCATTTAATAGAGGTGACAGCCGTCTATTTTACTTGTCTCGTAGCAGCGAATCAGTAAATAAAATATGGGTTAACTCTCAGGTTTAGCTGAATTATGGCTGGTCCATGGGGACGGAGGGCTGGAGGAGAGTCAAAGAGAGAGATTGAATCCCTGGCTTCTTGTGAGGGGAGCTGAGCCTTACTGATGTCTTCCCCCGGCGTCTGGGAGCTCTTTGGTGCTGGGGGAAGGAAGGCAAGGTCACCGTGCTTGATGGTCTCTGAGTCTGTGGAAGGGCGAGAACACAGGAGAGGGTGCCCTGAAGGTTGGAGCTGGAGGATGTGACTCTCCTCATCTGCCACAGACTGGGATCGGAAGGCCAGGAAAGGGACATGTCTTATGTCACATCAATTAGGGAAAGAGCCCATTGGGTCTCAGACCCTCTGATCCTCAGTCCATTCAGAAGAATGCCCCAGCCACTGCTTTGTTTTCTCTCTCCTCAATCCACCCCTCTTTCAGACACACACACACACACACACACACACACACACACACACACGTTGAAGCTTTACATTTACAGTCTTAGGAAAGCTAGACGCTTTGCTCTTCAAATATGGAAAAATAGACCTATGAATCATTTTTCACATTGAAAGAGAAATAAAAATTGGATTCACATGCGTCTAGAAGAGCTCACGGGTGAGGGATCCACGGAGCGTAGTTCAGCCAGAGGCAGCTGTATTAAGGGTCATGCCTAAGCTCTGAGTTCAGCACCACGGAGAGCAGCCAGGCCCTGGGGTCCCGAGCAGTCACCATGTGCACACTGACTCTTTTTGTAGGGCTGGTGTGGTTATTGTAAGTCCTTGCTCAATAGACATTGTGTGGCATCACTGTCATTGCCCAAAAGAACATTTCCAGACTCACCCTGAAGTACAATGCTGTCAGTGATGGGGTAGTATCCACATTCCTACAAAGAAAACCAGTTAATACTACTATTATTCAAATTTACACACCAGCCACTAATGCCAAAGATGAAGAAGCTGAGCATGCTTAGCAGTTTACGCAGTCTGAAATGGATCAGCTGCACGGTCGAGATGCCTCGATGATTACCAGCGATTGGAATGCGAATGCTGGAAAGAGGATCCGTAGTTAGAAACTACAACCTTGGCTATAGAAATGATGCTGGAGATGGCATGATAGAATTTCATGCGTCCAACCCTTTCTTCATTTCAAATATGATTTTTAAACAACACGAATGGCGACTGTATACATGGACCTTGCTGGATGGGATACGTGGACCTAAAAAGCGGCATCTATGGAAACACATGATGGAGAAGTTCACGATCATCAGTCAGAAAACGGCCAGGGGCCAATTGCCAACCAGACCATCAGTGGCTCATATGTAAAGCCAAGATGAAGTCGTAGAAAATAAGAACCAGTTCACAAGAGCCAAAGCATGACTTGGATTATGTCCCACCTGAACTTGGAGGTGATCCCAAGCATAGATTTGATACATTGAGCATTAATGCCCGAAGACCAGGTGAGCTGTGGAATGGCATCGAGGATGTCACACTAAAGGTTATTGAAAGACAGAAAAGGAATCAAAGACCCAAATGGACATCGGAAGAGACCCTGAAACTTCCTCTTGCATGCTGAGTAGCTCAAGCCAGTGGAAGAAATGGCACAGTCCCTGTAAAAGAGGTGAACAGAAAATTCCAAAGGGCAGCTTGAGAGGACAAGAGGAAGTGGCACGCTGTGCACATGCCTGGCATTGGGAAACCCGAAGGAGAACATGCTCAGCCTGCCTCCAAGGGAAGGGATTGAAGAGAGATTCGAGCCTCATCCTGCCATACTGAAGAACACCAGGGCAGGATGTTGAACGATGCAGGAAGCTTCCGCAGAAGATGGATAGAATATACAAGGTCACTGTCCCCAAAAGGATTCGTTGATATTGAAGCATTCCAGGAGGCAGCACATGATCAAGAACTGGTTGTTTTCAAGGACGAAGTCCCTGCCACCCTGAGGGTTCTGGTGAAAAACAGTGCTCCAAGAGTTGGCAGAATATCCGTTGAGATGTTTCAACCAGTGGGTGCAGTGTTGCCAGGACTCACTCCTTCATTCCCATTGCTTTGGGAGAGCTTCCTGGCCTACTGACTGGACAAGATCCATGTTTTGGCCCATTTCAAAGAAAGGTGACCCGATAGGACTTGGAAATTATCGAACAACATAGTTAATATCACACCAGGTGAATTGTGCTGAAGACAATGAAACAATAGTTGCAGACACACCTTGATGGGGAACTGCCAGGAATTCAAACCAGATTCTTAAGAGGATGTAGAATGAGAGATATCATTGCTGGTGTCAGATGGATCCTGGCTGAAAGCAGAGAAATCCTGGTGCCTTATAGACTATGCAAAGGCATCCAACTATGCAAATCATAACGAATTCTGGACGGCATTGGGAAGAATAGGAATCCCAGAACACACCGTTGTGCTCATATGGAACTTGAACATGGACCCAGAGGCAGTTGTTTGAGCTGCCAAAGGAATACTTCAGGATTTAGAATGAGGAAAAGTGTGCTTTGGGGTTGCATCCTCCCACCATACTCTGTGTGTTGAGCACATAATCCAAGAAGCTGGACTAGATGAAGAAGAATGTGGCATCAGGGTTGAAGGAACTTAATAATACCTTTGATATGCAGTTGACACAATGTTCCAGCAGACAGGGAAGAGGACCCGAAACCCTTACTGCTGAAAATCAAAGACCACCGCCTTCAGTATGGATTGCAACTCAATGTAAAGAAAACCAATATCCTCACACCTGAACCAATAAGCAAACTTCGTAATACGCGTCCAAGGGAAAAACGATTGAAGTTATCGAGTATTCCATTTCACTTGGTCCACAATCACTACTCATGGAAGCAGCATCAAGTGACGTATTGCATTGGGTAAATCTGCTGCACAATGTCTATTTAAAGCTTTAAAGACCAGTGGAAGAAGGTGTCCCTGACCCAAGCCATGGTCTTTCCAACCACCTCCTATTCATGTGAAAACTGTACCGTGAACGAGGGAGATTCGAAGAGAACCGAAGCCTTTGAGTTAGGCTGCTGGGGAAGAGTGTGGAGAAGGCCACTGCTGGCAGAATAACAAACACATCTGTCTGGGAAGAAATGCAGCCAGAGGTTCACTAGGAGAGAGGATGGGGAGCCTTCATCTCACACACCTTGGACATGTTATCGGGAGAGATCAGTCCCTGGAGAAGAACATCATGCGTGGTCAAGGAGGACCCTCAACAAGAGGGATTGATACAGTGGGCTCCAACGTAATTGTGAGGATGGTGTAGAGCTGGGCAACCCCCCCCCCCATTGTAGAGAGCTGCTATGCTGTGTTAGTCCAGATGGACTACAGAAACAAACCTAAGGGGACTCCTATGTGTATAAGAAAGAGCTTATATATATACAAGAGCCATTGAATATTGAGAAAGCATCCCAGCCCAGTTCAGTTCAAGTCCATAAGTCCGACATTAGCCCATATGCCTGATACCAATCTATAAAGCCCTCTTCGACTCATAAAACACATGCAATGACGTCAAATGCAGGAAGATCACCGGCCAGTGAGTGAGCGGAAAGTCTTATGGATCCAGTGGCAGTGGAAGCATCTCAGTGCTGGCGGGGATTTCTACGTGGTTCCTTCAGCTCCAGGGCTCTAGCGTAGCTCTATGTGTCTTGTGTGCAGAAAGACGAAGCAGAGAGTGTGTGTGTGTCCCTCCTCCAGCGAGCTATTTATCTCTGTAGCACCTCCACATGAGGTCATCAAGCTGTGACCTGATTGACAGGCTAAACTCCACCCCTTCACTCTTAAGTCTCAAATTGACAACAGATTACACAATTACCACATATGCATTGGGACGGAATGCAATACACAAGAACAAGAACAAGAACAACATCCCTATGGGATGGTAATGTGTTTTGGAGACACGCAATTTAAGGATTGTTACTTGCGGTTCTTCAAATAGATAACCCCACCTAAAAGAAAATGAAGTTAATGGATAGGGTTTTCTCGCTCTCTGTCTGTCTCTCTTTTTATCCCACATCCTTATACAACTTGTCTGCTAGGGAGCAGTAGCAGATGCCAAAACGAGTCAACAGTCCATTGTCAAGTATCACACCTGATCGCAAGCGCCTTTGCTCAGCCTGTCAGCATCCTCTTTCACATTGCCTTTGGTAAGGAGCCTTGCTTGTATTTTTATCCCGCTCACATGTGATTTCTTAAAAGTACCTTATGTGTTATCATTTCCCGAGTTGTGGAGCCCCACATCCCTATAATAGAGCTGTGTATTTTCTGCTAGTAAATAAAATTATTCCTCGTTCAGGTGATGCAAATTAAATGTGTCACAGCTTTATGGCATTCCCCGAAGAGCCCAGGCCGTGCCAGGTGCTCCGCCACCTGGATGCATCGAGAAACCTCGTGCTTGAGGTGGGCTTCTCCAGAGAAGGAAGTCACTCCTGAGTGACCTCGGCTCGCCTCAGAGAAAGGGGCGGAGGGCTTGCGCATCCCTGGCATACAGGGAGTTGGCTGGGAATGCAGTGAGCACCTGGACCAGAGGCAAAAGAGTCGTAGATGGCCGACCATCTTAGAATGGTAGCATCAGGGGACTGACATTTGCTTCTGAACAAGAAGTGAGGCTTTCGGTAACTGGGCCCCAGGGACTGAGGAGGCAAGATGGCCTCTTGCAGCGCTACAGCCAGTGGAAAGATCCGGAGCTGGCCAGGGAGATGCGGACTCCGTGTGTACAAAACAGGGTTCTTTCTGGAGCTCTCCTTGGAAAGAGCTCAGCACGAGGGCTCCAGGCTTTTGACTGCTCCCCCTGGGATGTGCAGAATCAGAAAAAAATAGAAGTCGGCTTTGGAAATATAGCTATTTTTATGCTGTTTGTAATTTAGTGTTTATTTCCTGTTTTTTTCCAACCCCCCCCACACCCCCCACACACGGATTCTGGGCTGACTCACTGATTCAAACATTTAAGGTGCACCCACTCTGTGGACTGCAGAGCACCTAGGCGGGGGTGTGGAGGAATGACTACAGGGGGTGGGGGGTAGGGAAGAAGTAGCTTCCCCGGCTCGTGAAGGTCCGCATGGAGGTCTGTGTAGGTGACCTTCAGTGAGAGAGCCATGGTTTCTGGGACATCTAGGTGTGTATGCTTCAGCCAGAGCCCCACCCCCGGATCTTCCTCACTGCCCTTGTCTCTGGGAGGAATGCGGAGACTCAGAGAGGAGACTGTTGTGGTGGTTGTTGTTGGCCTCGGCCTCACGGCGAGCTTGTGCACAAGGGATTGGACCGGCAGCTGAATTTTCGGAAGTAGATCACCAGGACTTTCTTGGTAGCTTGGCTTGGTCTGGAAGCTCTTCTGAAGCCTGTTCAGCATGCCAGCCCCACGGACAGAGAGTGGAGGCTGCCCAGGAGATGCACTGACTGGGAATTGAACTGGGGCGTCTGCATGGAGAGAGAGCAATTCAGCCACGGAGGCACCACTGTCCCAGAGAAGAAAGGAGACACACTGAGTGTCATACACACAGCAGAGCCGAGGACAAGCCGTTTCTGTATTCCACCCTCCCTGCCCTGCCCTTGCCCCTTGTCCATCACCGCACCACTTGTATTGTGCTCTCTGCCCCCCGGGCTCTGCATGCCCTCCGCAGGGCCCCTCTGGACCTCATCTCAGCCACTTACCCGTCTCCAGGCATGTGTCTAGAAGGGGTAGGGTGCGTGTGTCTTTAGGAAGGGGAGAGGTATGAATCAGGTTTCCTTAAAGCCAACCACTTGCTGTCCCGAGGGGTAGGACTTGAGTCTGTTTTGGTAAGGAAGTTCTGCCTTCTGTCTCATTGAGAGCCTTCCTGCTGCAGCGTAGATCCAGCCCATTCATAACATGACAGGGCTGTTCCAGGAGGGCGGGAGGCAGCATCCAGGTCGGGAGCACTTTGCTTCAGGGGCTGCAGCAAAGAACCTCTTAGACAATTAAATCAAAATGGCCACACTTGCTCCCACGCGGACTTGGGCAGATTTATAATATTTTCTTTTTTAAAAAATTGCAGGTTTTTTTTTTTCATGGAGACAATGATTTATGGAATAATCAATTTCTTTATCTACCTAATCCATGGGAGTGATCTGTCAGTGCAGGCATCAATCTCCCCTCCGAGGCTGGGGCGGGCAAGCAGCCTTGGCGTCTGGCTCTTCGGGCAGGAGGCGGGGTTTTGTTCTTGGGCTACTTTGTCCTGGAGCGTGTGGCTCAGAGGCCTGTGGTCAGGGCTCCCTGGGCTCCCACTGGCTCGCTCTTCTGGTGAAAAATGCGAATACTGTGGGCCAGAGCGACCACTGAATTTCTGAGGGCTGCAGCTAGGGAGCGGATTTCCCCTGGCCCTAGTGGGCCCAGTGGTGGGATTGGGGGCCAGTGGGGGCCTTGTGGTTCAGAGTCCAGGTGCCCTGGTGGCACAGTGCATAAGTATTCAGCTGCTAACTGAGAGGTCGGGGGTTCAAGCCCACCAGGAGCTCCTTGGGAGGGAGATGCGGCCATCTGCTGCTGGGTAGATTTATAGTACAGTTCTCTCTGGTTCCACCCACTCTGACGCCCCTGACCCGTCCCTTCCGGTCTCTCCGGACAGACACGGTCGCCACTTAACCCTTTGACTGAAGGAATGGCAGAAGCTCCAGGCAGGGTGGTGGCTTCTGAGCCTCAGTCCCTGCGTCTTAGACCCCCTGCTGGGCTTCCTCTGCAGCCCTCCTGTGCTTCCGCACCGCACCTCCGCCTGGAAGCCTTCTTACAATTAAGGTGACCAGATTGTAACATTGGTAAAGCGGGACACCACTGATAAAACTCATATTCTGGCGAAATAGCCACATGGCAGCCGAAAACCATCTACCTTAGCTTGAGCATTCTTTCCAAAAATCGGGACTTTTTAAAAATGCGTGGGACGCGGGACAAATTGTTCAAAATCGGGACTGTCCCACTAAAAGCGGGACGTCTGGTCACCTTATCTTAGATGCCCACCAAGACCTTCCCTGGGCCTCCCTGAAGCCCCTGTTCTTGCCCTGTTATCCTGGGGGTGCTGGATTAGCACCCATCTTTAGTGTCCCTCACTGCCTCACGGCTCAAAGTGGACATTTTCGGACTCCATGCTCTTTTTTGGACGTAGACCTTTTTTTATTGCGGGAAACCAAAGGCTTTCTCGGAGACCCACGGGGACAGTGCTATTCTGTATGATAGGGTTCCCCATGAGTCAGATTGGGAGTCCTACTGGCATAGTGGTTACGTGTTGAACTGCCGACCACAAGGTCAGCAGTTCAACACCACCAGCCGCTCCGTGAGAGAAAGGCGAGGGTTTCCATTCTCAGAAAGCGTTAGACGCTCGGAAACCCGCAGGAGCAGTTCTAGCCTGCCTCGCTGGGTTGCCGTGGATTGGAATGGACTGGAGCACCGTGAGTTTTAATTTTTATTGTCGTTGCGGTCTTCTCATGAAAAGAGAAAAAGCAAACTCAATTCACTCGCTCGAAAACTAAGTCTCTTCACTTGGAACTCAAGCAAGCGTCTTTCTAAATGCGCTCTCCTGGCTCTGCCTGACCCCGCCGTCACGTGTAGGTTAAGTTAGTTTTCTTAGGTGAGTTAGCCATCTCTCAGAAATTGGGGTGTTTTATATAAAATTTTGGATTTCCAGGAAACCTTGATGAAACCCTACTCCTACTGCCCCCCTCTTGTGGTCCCCCCTCCTTACAGTGCCTCCCAGATGCCATGGTCATTGTTTCTCTTTCCGGAGAGATGAAAGCAGAGTCCTGGGGGCGGAGTGTTTATGAATGGGACTGCTAACCCACAAGGTCAGCAGTTTGAAACCACCAGCTGGTCCGAGGGAGAACGAGGAGGCTTTCTACTCCCATAAAGAGTCTCAGCCTCAGAAACCCACAGGGGCAGTTCTACCTCGTGCTGTAGGAAGGCCATGAAGCCGCATGGACTTGATGTCACGGATTTGCTTGTTAGAAGAGATGAAAGGGAGAAGTGGACTCTCTGGTGTGCTTGTGCTTTTATTCTTCACCCTCAGACCAAACCCACTGCCCGCCAGTCTGCTCTGGCTCACAGCAACCCGGCTGGACAGAGCCAAACTGCCCCTTGGCGCTGCCAGGCCTGTCGATCTGCAGAAGCAGATGGACACACCGTCTACAGATCCACTGGTGGGTTTGAACTGAAGACCTTTCCGTTAACAGTCAAGTGCTTAAAGCGCTGCACCACCAGGGCGCCTTAAAAGGCCGGTGAGAGGGCCAGTGAGTCCCTTTTTCCCCTCTCCCCCAGCCCTGATTCCTTGTATGTGTCCTGTTGACTCCTGCAGCCCTGAGCCCCTGAACCGCTGCAGGGACAGTGACCATTCCCATGGTCAGACCTTGTGCCATCCCTGGGGGCCGGATCAAAGCAGCCTTGTTTACGCAGTCCTTCAACCCGGTCTCCTTCTCGTAGCACCACCAAGACGGGGGAGGGTTCCCACTTCTGAGAGGAGGCTTGGCCAGGGGCAGGTGCCCAGCTAGGACATGGTGGATGCCCCCGTCTGCCGCCTCCCGAACCATCCCCCTAGCCTCCTTCTGGATGGAGCCCAGCAGGTGCTCCGGACTCCCACAGGAGAAGGAGCTGCTGGAAAGGACCGTTGGAGGAAGAGGCTGGAGAGGCTGCCCCTGGAGCTTCGTGCTCTCCCCCAGTGCGGCCGGCTCTGGCTGCTCCTGTGTATTTTGCGGCGGCAGTACCTGAGGTGAAGGGCACAGGTCCCCGGGGAGAATGTCCGCTGTGTGCCCCTTCCCATGACTGTGTCTTGGGGGGCGAGAACAAGGCAAAAGTAGCAGCGCTCGGCAGGAGCATGTGAACCGTCTCGGTCCAAGTTTTTGCCGTGGCCGCAGGCCCACCCCTCCCACTGAGCCTGGATAACAGGGCACACGGCGCCTCGGCCATTCCCAGCCTCCTTCCATTGCCTCAGATGGGAGACTGCAAGGGAGGAGGCTTCGCGAGGCAGCCCCTTTGCCCTTGGATGGACGTTGGGGGACAGCAGGGAGAGGGGAGGCTGTTGCCCCATTCCAGGCAGGCACAGGGTCCTGGGCGCTCTCACCCTGGAGGCTAGGAGCGTGGGGGCAGCTGCAGCAGAGGGGGGACTGCCTGGTGTCCAGCGTCCCTGGGAGCCTTGACAGGAGGTGGCTGCAGAGGGAGATTCAGAGCACTGGCGCTCCAGCCTGGAATAAAAACCCAAACCCAAACCCAAATCAAGGCAACTCTGTCGCCGTCGAGTGGATTCCGACTGGTCGGGGCCCTACGGAACAGAGCAGAGCTGCCCCACAGGGGTTCTGATGCCGAGATCTTGACAGAAGCGGCCTGCCACCTCGGCCCCCCTCAGACGGAGCCTCTGACTTTGGGTTTAGCAGCTGAGTGCTGGAGCACCGCCCCACCAGGCTGTGCCCCGACCTGGAATCGCGCTGGTCTCCCTTCCCTCTGCTTGAACCACGAGCCTTCGTGTTCTTCCCGGCCCTTGGAGCCAGGCGGCCAGGGAAGCTTCCCATGCCTTTGGGAGGAGATGCCTGCTTTGCAGAACCGCCTTGACTCCGAGCAAGTGCCCGAGGGGCTGGGCTGAAGGGGGCTCCTGCTTTCCTGGCATCTGGGCTGGTGTTGCCTTCCTGTCCGCGGGCAAACTCAGGGATCTGCAGATTCAGCGATGCTCCCTGTTTGGGTTTCTTGACATCTGGCCTTTCCAGACCTGGACACACCGGTCCCTTTCCTAGGCAGAGGGGGCCCTGGGCTGGTAGTGTTGGGGGTCACAGCCAGGGATGAGAGGCGGGAGTCCCACTCCTCATGTAAGCTGTGCAGGTGCAGGACCCTCTTGGGGGTCGAAATGAGAGCCTGACTCTGGGGCTCCTGCTCTCTGGAGTCTTGTCTGTGAGCAGTTAGGGCGGCGAGCAATAAACAAGTAAAGAGGTCCACGGTCAAACCCGGACAGGGAAGGCGGTGCCAGGAGGAGGCACACGAGGGTCTGGGAACTAGGGGCCTGCCTGAGGCCTGGAGAATGGGAGGATCCAGCCAGGTGAACATGCAGGGAGCACATTGCAGGCAGAGGGAGGAGCATGTGGGAAGGCCCGGGGGTGGGGAAGAACTTGGCCTGGTTGAAGAACAGAAAGAAGGCCCCTGGAGCTGGTGCTGGGGGAGCAAGCGGAGCAGCATCGAGGTGCTTTCTGAAGGGCAGCTCCTGCTTCCTCTCAGGCCCTCTGGAGCTGACCGCAGCTCTCGTCCGAGGCACAGGCCAGCGCCCACCGTGGGTGGTTGGTTACTCTGGCCCGTAGACATGTCAAGGTTCAACCTTCCCTGGAGTTGCTCCAGGTGAGTCAGGACAGGCCCAGAGTGGTCCTGGACACATGCTGGAGGTGGCAGTGCAGGTGCCAGCATTACACCGCGGATTCCAGGGAGCCTGCCTCCCAGCCAGTAGTCAGCACCTAAGTGAGTGAGCCTGTGGAGGTACCAGAGCAAGTGGGGAGCTAAGGTTCGGATGGGCTTCTTCCACGAGTGGCGTGCCCAGGTTGTGTCTACACTTGGCCCGCACATCTGAAGGAGAGCAGACACATTATCCATGCACCTGCATGTTGGGTGTCCAGGTCACCAGGCCATCTGGTTCAGGTCACTGGCGAGTTACTCAGCCTGGAGGAGTGGGTGGGTCCAGGCCAGGGTCTTTGGAGGACTCTGCAGAAGCATGGCAGCTCTTGTTCGTAGCATGTGCTTACACACAGGTCAACAGTGAGTGCGGGGGAGAGCTGCTGCTGGCCCCTTATTTGCACATGGGAACAAGGCCAAGTCCAGCTAATAAATAAACCAAAAACTCAAACTAGTTGCCACCAAGTTGATGGGAGCTCACGATGACCCTCATGCACTGCTTCTATAAGTCAGGATACTTTAAAGAAACAAATCCACAGCAGCTCATGTATAAGAGAGAGTTTTATATAAAGTTTAAGTGAGCATCAAGAAAACATCCCAACCCAGTGCTGCCCAAGCCCACAAGTCCAACATTAGCCCATTAACCCATATGTCCAACACCAATCCACAAAGTCCTCCTCCATCTCACTAAACAGAGGCAATGATACTGACTGCAGGAGGAAAGCCGAGTCAGTGAATGTGTAAACATCTCAGCACTAGCAGGGGTCTCCACATGGCTGCTCCAGCACCCAGGGCTGCATCGGGGTAGGTCCATGTGGCTTCTCCTTGGGGATGTCTTCAGGAAATCAGCCTTGCAAACTGAAGCAGGGAACTGCTAAGGCAGCTGTACCCTGGTCCGACCATCACAAAGCAAGAGACCCGAGAACTAGAAAGGTGAGGCTCACTGAGCCATTTATCCCTCCGCCCTTCAATTAATCCCACATGTGTTTATTGGCCAGGTTGGCACCATAAACTAACTAGCTCAGTGCTCCATAGCATGACCAATGGCGGTGACTTTTTCCTAAGGTGCCTCTGGGTGGATTTGATCCGCCAGCCATTTGAGTGATAGCCAAGTGCTTAACTGTTTGCACCATCCAGGGAAGGACTCCTGCCACCAGCAGTTTGTCGAAAACAACCATTGCCTAAGCCTGTTGGCTTTATGTGAGTGTCTTTAAAGCGACTAACTCACGGTTTAGCCAGCACCCAACCCCCCTTGGTTTGTTTTCCTGAGTACTGGGTCAGAGAAGGTTCGATTTCAGGTCTATTTCACCAGCCGGAGGAACATAATGTTGGGACTGTCCTTGTTCGGCATCATCGAGTTGGTTCCGGTTCATAGTGACCCATCCTGTTGTCAACAGAAGGAGACACCCTGGTGTCTGCACCACCGTTGGTACGTTTGAACTCCCTGCGGCAGCCACTGTGCCCATCCATGTCCTTGAGGGCCTTCCTCTGTTTGGCCATCCCCCTACTTGACGAAGTGCGATGTCCTCCTCCAGGGACTGGTCTCTCCTGACAACAGATCCTAAAGATGTGAGACCGAGCCTTGCCATCCTCACTTCTAAGGAGCCTTCTCATTGTACTTCTTCCAAGACAGATCGGTGTGTTCTTCTGGAAGACCACAGCATGTTCGATATTCTTCCCCAACTCCGTAACTCCAGCAAGGCATCCCTTCTTACGTCCTAGGTTGACCTACGGAGGAGGTGACTGAAGAGGCCACGGCGTGGGACTGGTGCCCCTTCGTCCCCAAAGTCACGCCCTTACTATTCAACACATTCAAGAGGTCTCGTGCAGCCCGTGTGCTCACACAGCACAGCACATCCGGGGTTCTTGGTGGCCACCGCCGTGAGCATGGATCGTGCATCCTGGTGAAATGAAATTCTTGCCAGCTGTAATCTTTTCTCAACTTACCGTGATGCTGTCTGTTGGTCCAGCCGTGGATATTTTGGGTTTCTTTCCATTGAAGTGCACTCCATACTGAAGGCTGCTGCCCTTGAGTTTCATCAGCAAGGGCTCCCTCCAAGTCTTGGCGTTCAGCAAGCAACGTTGTGTCATCTGCATATCCTAGGTGATCCGTGAGCTTTCCTGCCACTCTGGCATCCGAGGAACATGGAGAGCAGCCTCGTGTGCCATCTTCTGAAAACATGGAGGGATGTGACGCGTTTCAGGGCTTAGTCAGGGCCTGGTAGAAACTCGGCCCTTCCCTCCTTGGCCACCCAACTCTGGGCCCAGAAACTCCTAATACATCACCTTCTTTCCCAGCCTTGAGTGGTTCACATTCATTGTCCTGACCTGGTAAAGAAACGTCTTGATGCTTGCTGGCAGGTAGACAAAACTCCTGGAAGATTGGCCGAGCTTTTCCTTCCCCACTCCATCCAGTGTTTTGGTGTCTTGACGACAAAGCCACAGAGATGTGACTGCCGGGCCGGTTCCCCAAAGGCCATAAAACACCACAGTCCTGCCGGGCCCTGCCTCACCGCAATCCAGCAAAGTGCTCCTCACATCCAACACATGATTATTTTTTACAGAATCGCTGAACTGGCCATGTTGGCTGTATTGATCAATAAATTACGCTGATGAAAACTCAATCGGCAGTGGCCTCCTGGCACTCGTTCCCCGGCACAGAAAGGCTTTTACACGGTTCCATCTCATAGACCTTGGTGTTGTTCACCATCCCATTAGTCTCCTCTCTGGACCACTTCCCTGGGACTGGCCTCCAGATGCCAGGGCCCATGAGCCGTGCGTGTGTAGGAGTCCTAGCACAGAGCAAGGGGGCTCTGGGCTGGAGCGGGAATTGTCCTATTTGCTCAGGTTTTGAAGGGCAGTTCTGTGTTCCAGGACCGCTGGGACCTCCTGTAACCACTGCTGGCCATCCTCCATAGGCTGGTGAGGCTTGGTAGGAGCCTGGCTGGGGGACATGCCGGTCTGGTACAGCCCCAGCTGGCTGTTTGGAAGAACTGTGGCCTAACCTGAATGTCATTCATTCATCCATGGTCTCATTTTTTGACCACCTATGCATGCCCAGCCACTCACCACTTGTCCTTTGTGTGACTGTGAAGCTGAACAGGATCCAGGGGGTCCTTTTTAGACTAAGAAAGACTAGGAAGAAAGGCCAGGTGCTCTGCTTCCGAAACCCAGCCAGTGAACACCCCCTAGACCCCAACTGGCCACCGTGTGTGGCTTTGCCATGAGTTAGGAACCAGCTCTGGCTGCTGGCGGCAACGGTCCCTCTGTCGGATACCCTGCTCTGTGTGCCATCTCCTTGAACCCGCCCCAAATCATGGCACCTGCGTTGTGTCTTCACACGTGGCTGGCATGGCACTACATGGTGTGTGTGTGTGTGTCATATGCAGGTGCCCGGCCACTGGAGCTCAGATCTTGACGCCCGACCCTGGGTCAATTCCACACCCCACTGTGCTTCCATTTCTCCATCTGCGAAGTGGGGTGACTTGTGCCTGCCTCCCGGGCATATGGAGTCAGCGCGGTGAGCCCCTGTGAGCTACTTCCTGTGGAGCATTGGCGCTTTCAGCAGGTGCGGGTCAGATGAGCCAAGGAGGGTGGAGCGTGCCGGGCAGAGCCTGAGGCTGAGAGCTGAGTGCGTGTCAGCCGGTGTCTGCACCCTCTCACATGACCCTTGCGGCACAGCTGTGAGGCAGGCAGGGCCCATCCTCTCCCCATTTTACAGGTGGGGAAACCGAGGCTTCATGACAGGTGCCCCAGAGGCTCAGGCAGAGATTCCCCCCTCAGGCC
>NW_022111357.1:6816294-6820147 GCF_000313985.2 Echinops telfairi
GGGTCCTGGGTGCACCGCTTCCTGACTGTTGTGCGGTCCGTGCCTCCGTTTCCCCGGGGATGTGGAAGGATCCGCACGCGGAGAGGCCTGTTGCGCGCAGAGCGCTCAGTAGATGCCGATGCTGCCCGCTGGCTCCTGGTAGAGTGCATGCTCTCCTGCCGTTTGGAGTCATGCCGTTGATACTGGGCCGTTAAGATCAACGCAGCTTCGAGGGCAGCTCGTTCCTGACCACATGTTGATGGCCTCCCGGCCTGTGGGGCTCCTCTTCTGCTCACCCAGTGTCCCTCACATCCGACGGGGTTCTGTTGTGAGCCTATGGTTTCCCTTGACTGGTTTTCAGGAATCGACTGCCAGGCCTTTCTTCCACTCTGCGTTAGTCTGGAAGCTCTGCTGAGACCTGCCCGCATGTGTGAACCTGCTGGTATTGGAAATACCAGGTAACATAGCTTCCAGCATCACAGCGACAAGCAGGCCACCAGTCTGACTCACCGGCCGGCCGATGGGCAGTGGAGGCAGAGACTGCCTCTTATGTATCCATCTACAACGTGAACTAAAGGGAACATGCATCCATGGGGGCAGGTCTAGGGAGAAGGACTGGCCTTTCTACACCTTTCTACAGACTCCGAACCCCCAGCGGCAGTTTGACCCTGTCCTATGGCATCACCATGAGTCAGACTCGACTCAATGGCACGGAGGTAGCCTTGTTTGTTCTGGTACGGCTCTAAACCCATTCACAAATTGTTCTTCTTCTGACCCTGGGAGAGGCATCAATGCTAGAGTTTTTAGCTTTCCTAATTTGTGGCTGATCAAAGAGAAGCCTCCCTTGGGTGGCCTGTCCAAGGTCACCCAGCCGACAGTGAGAGAGATCTGATCACACTCAGTGGATGTGAATGAAGAGCGGTGTCCCCCCGCAGTGACGGCCGCGCGGGGCCCATGCCCACTGACACAGGGAAATCCAAGCACCCCAGGAAGCAGGCACTAGGGGCAGGCTTCTCAGGACCCAGCTTCATCCCAGGTCTCAGGTGTGCTTGTTCCTCAGAGCATGTGTGAGTCTGTCTCTCCACACAGCAGCCCTGGCCCAGGATTGGCTCCGTAAGCCAAGCTGGCCCTGCCCTGCATGGCTGTCCTGGGTCTGCCTCCCCTCCCACCATTAGTGGGGCACTGGCCACTCCCCTTCCACTCCCTTGACAGCCCCTAGCTCCCCCGCCGGCTTCCTGGGGACAGTGGCTGCAGGCCAGGGGACATTTTTCCCAATTACCAAGATTGCCCAAGTTCCAGCTCCAGCCGGCCAGGCCCAGCCCCATTTGCATACCATTAGCCATGGTGCTATGCATTACGAATTCATATTTAATTTTAGTGCTTTTGGGAGGTAACTCTAACCTAATTAAAGTCTCCTTCTCTAAGAGCCTGACATTTCCCCCAAACTCTGGGACAGGGGCCCTCAGGAATGGACTACAAACACACACACACACACACACACACACACACACACACTCATGACACACACTCATGCACACACGCACACGGGCACACATACCCCCTCCAGCCATAGGCACAGCCTGTCACTGCAGCCTCAGTGCTAGAGTCTTTTTTTAAATGAAAAGGGTAAAAAAGGGTATTTTTTCCCAAGGTGATTTCTATTCAGACTTCGCTCCATGAACCCCCTGGGGGCTGTGCCTGCGGAGGCTGCTAGATGGCTGGGCTGCAAGGAGAGCCCAGGCTAGGAGCAGGAGGGGACTCAGTGCTGACCAGCCTCTGTGAGTCACCCAGCTGTTCCCAGCCTCAGTTTCTCTTCTGGCTTGAGGTCACCTGGAGATAATAGTCACAAGTCCCGCTCCGACCATCTTCAGTGAAGTCTGAGAGGCCCTGACCCGGGTAGTACTGGATGTCTTTTTCTTCTTAGCCAAATAAAAATGAAATGATTTCCAGGAACCCAACATTTTAGAGGTGAATTATCAGGAGAACAATTTGGGTTGCTGTCATGGTTAACCTCAAACTGCAGCTGCTATTATGGTTAAAGAGCCCTGGTGGTGTAGTGCTTACGCATTGGGCTGCTAATCCCAAGGTCAGCAGTTTGAAACCACCAGCTGCTGCTTGGGAGAAAGATGAGGCTTTCTACCCCTGTAGAGAGTTCCAGTTTCAGAAACCCACAGGGCACCCCTACCCTGTCCTTTAGGGCGACTAGGAGTCGATATCGACTCAATGGCAGTGAGCTATCATGGTCAGGGTGCTTGGCAGCTAACTGAAAGGTTCACAGCTCACGTCTACAGCCTGGCAATCTACTTAACAAAACAAAATGAAGCAACACCCCCCCCCCCAAAACAAAAAACAAGAAACAAAAAAACTCACCCTAGCCGCTGTAAGCCCTGCGAAGGACAGGGGCAGGGTGACTGAGTTAGAGCGGGCTCCAGGGTAGTGGCACTGCTATTATTATCATGCCCCCATTTTTCAGATGGGCCAGTGGTGGGCTGGCAGGCTCAGTAGCTTGCCCAAGGCCGCACAGGGAGAACATGGTGGAGACTAGATTTGGACCCAGACCATCCAACTCTGGAGCCCAAACAAGAAACCCAAACTCACTTCCTGAGAGCTGATGCCGACTCACAGTGACCCTGTCGGACAGGGTCGAGCTGCCCCTGCGCGTCCCCAGACGGTAACTCTCCATGGGAATCACGAGCCCCATCTTTCTGCCTTGGACCAGCTGGTGGTTTTGAACGCTTGACCTTGAGGATTACAGCTCAGTGTGTAACCACTATGTCACCAGGATGCCTCCCCTGGGGCCCAGGGCCTTAAAATTTTTTTAAAGACATTGTACTGTGGATGAAAATCGACACATCACTTTGCGGATCCAAGTGGGCATGCACTGATTGCTCCGTAACATTGTTCGCAGTCCCTACGATGCGTCAGCCCTCCCCCCATTTCCGCCCTGCCGGCCGTTTCCCCCACTTGCCCTGCCTGCCTGTATAGCAGAGGTTTGAAGCTGCATCTTCTTCGTGGGCGTCTCAGTTGATTGTATCGACCCGTCTAGACGGGGCAGAAACCTGGCCTCCAGGAGAGGCTTTCCTTCCAGGTTCAAAGGCTCCCTGGTGGCACTGAGGGTTAAGCGCCGGACTGCTAACCTCCAGGCCTGTGGTTAGACTCACAGCCGCTCCGCCGTCTGCTCCTGCGAAGACGGACAGCCTCGGAAACCCTGGGAGCAGTTCTGCTCTGTCCCAAAGGGCAGCTGTGGGTCAGAGTCCACTTAACTGGGTTAGGGGGTTCTGGGTCCAATAAATCTGGTCTTTTCCTTTAATGTATAAGTTTGTCCTGCCTGTTCGTGCCATTCTAAGTGGGGCCCCTGTGCCCCTGGTCAGAAGGGTCGGTCGTGGTAGCTGGGCACAGCTATTTCTTCTGGCCTCTGGCGACAGGAGGGTGTGGTTTGGGTGGGAGCTGTCTGTCCCACGTTTCCTGGTCCTTTTCCCAAGGGGAGCAGCAGGGAGATGGGCAGGGCTCTCAGCCTGTGGGCATGGCTCCGTCCTCACCTGGCTCAGGGGCAAGGGAAGAGTCAGCAGCCACCTCACTGACTCTTGTCAGAAGTCAGCAGGACGGAGTTTCCTGACCTCACTGCAGCTGAACTCACAGAGCTGGGACCAGGCAAGCAGGTGGTGGTGTGGAGGGGGGGGGGCTGTGGTGCGCAGCGAGCGGGAAAACAGAGAGCCCCAGTGAGACTGGGTATTGGCATTGGGTCCATCTCCATCACAAGCTCCCCAGAATCTGTGCATCCTGTGTCCCCGTTCTCTGGGAAGAGGCATCAGTTGGGCTGTGTAGGGTAAGCGGTGCCGACATCAGGTGGGAAGAGGCATCGGGTGGGCTGTGT
>NW_022111357.1:6821044-6828181 GCF_000313985.2 Echinops telfairi
TGGGCTGTGTTGGGTAGGCTGTGCCGACATCAGGTGGGAAGAGGCATGGGGTGGGCTGTGTTGGGTAGCTGGTGCCGACATCAGGTGGGAAGAGGCATGGGGTGGGCTGTGTCGGGGAAAGAAAATGTGGTTTGCTTTTTCCTTTCACCCTTAATGATAGGCAATTCCAGACATAGGGGACAGTTGAATGGCTTCTACCATGAACACCTCTTTGCACACCTACTGTTGATTTTGCCACCCTGTGCCTCCGCTGCAGCCCACAGCTGTGCCCTATTACTGCCTCCCCCCACATCCTTCCATGGCTCCTGAGCAGGCCTCCTTTCCCTGACATATGAGGCAGAGATGGTGATGGGACCCAAGGTCTCCCCGCATCCAAGCCAGCCCTGCCCATGGGTTCTCTGGCCTCCCTCAGCCCAGAGGGAGCCGCTGGCATCTGCCTGCCCAGCCCCGCGTGCCTAGAAACTGCCCTCTGTCCCGAGGGTTTGATGTTTTTAATGAATAGGTTCACCTGAGTCCCGCTGGGCGTTAACCAGGAAGGGCTTTGACTCCAACCTCCCATTAGCTGCCTCCTCTGCTCACGCGGAGGCCTTTGTAGAAAATCATTTCATGTTTTCTGTGTGTGTAAAGAAAGCTCTAAGGGCCCATCAGACACAGCCTGGCTAGTGTGATTTTGAAACCAGGACGGCCCTGGTGGGACTTGCCAACCTCTGCTCTTCAGTAAATTCGGGGGCGCGTCGCGGCACGTAGCCCGAGGACTATATTTAGGCCTTGCCAGGCCTTTGGAAGCATCCCTATCATCACTGTTAAGGTCACTGTGCGTGTGAGGTGGCGAAGGCAGGGGTGTGTGTGAGGGAGCGGCCCCACCTCTGGGAACAGCTGGAGCTGTTGCTCCAAGGTCTTGGATTCAGGGAAGGTCTGACAGTTGTGCTCGGAGGCAGGGGAGCAAGCCATAGACCCCAGAGAAGCAGATAGCCTTCCCTTAGAGGAGGCACCCCCAGCCTTGTACCCCCGAGTCTTACCTACCCACCCCCACCTCTCCACTGATACAGCTTGTACCCCTACCTGAGAACCTTCCACGCCACTCACAGTCTCCAGCCAGTGTCTGCATAGCATCCTCCTCTCACTCTGAAACCTTCCTGGGCTCCCCAGTGCCTACCAGACAAAGCCCAACCTCCTTAGTCCAGCATTCAAGATCTTCCATGACCTGGCCCCCACCCAGGGTCTTGAAGAGGGCATATAGCATCGAAGGTACTCAATATACATTTAAGCAATGAATGAAAAGACGCGGCTGATCTGTGCAGCTTTCTGCTCTCTGCGCTCTGACGATCCTTTCCTGCCAGGTAAGGCCCAGGCCAGAGGTGGCCCACCCCCTGGTGGTCCCTCCTGCGAACTGACCCCCTCTGTTGATGCTAGGTACCAGACCTGCTTTGTTATCTGACTCGGATGTACTGCATCTCTTTTGAACTTGGGAATGGGCCTCACCCTGCTCGGAGTCTCCACTGCGAAGAGCTGTCTTCACAGCCTGGAGCGAGCATGGGAAGCTCGGTCCTGTAAGCTGGCGACTGAGGTGCCCCGGGTGGGGACTAAGATTAGGCCGCAGGTAGAGGTGGAACCTGAGCCTTTCAGGCCACAGTATGGTGTCCAGACTTGCCAGCATGACGTGGGGACCCAGACCAACAGGGCCCCCAGAGCCACAGAGGAGTGACCTGGAAGTGGAGTGCCAGAGGGGACGCCCCAGGGTAGCAAAAGTTCCGAGGTTCACAGTGTCGGAGGAAGTTGGACTCAGATCAGAGCATTCGGCCACTGCTTAGAGAAACTGTCTTTAGAGAGCAGAGGCCATTAGGCAGGGGCCTGAGACAGGGCTCGAGCCCAGGAAACAAGCAGGAACCTTATACCATTTCTAGGGACCAAAAAAAGGCTCCAGTTGGCCAACAGGATCCCTGGGTGGTGGGCCTTCTCTGCATAGTGCTGGGGGAGCAGGGGCTGTTAAAGAGCCCCCTCTCAGCCAGCGCAGGCCCAAAGGTAAGGAGAGCCTCAGGTGGGTATCGAGAGTGGTGTGCGTGTGTGTGCGCGCACGTGTGCATGTGTGCAGAGATGAGACTGCTAGGGTTATGCATAGCAGGTATTTTACACGTCTGGGCTGCAGCCACTGCAGATCATGGCTGTCCCTATTGCAGCACCACCCCTAAATCACACACGGGAGGCTCCCTGCACTGAACAGCGTTTGAGGACATAGGCACACAGGAAGGCAGTGACAACAAGGGGCGGTAGGCATGAAGAGAGCCCATGGACAGGGGCCGGTGACCTCTTTCGGATCTCCAGGGAGCCCCTCTCAAAGCCTCAAGCCTGTGGATTCCAGGACACAACTGAAGGCAGCGCTTGAGGTGAGCCCACTGGGCGCGGAGCAGGCAGGCCGGCTGGTCTCCGCCCCCTTCCAGGCCCTGCGGCTCAATTTCTCCCTGCTCCGTCTGGGGTCATGGAGCCCTGAGAGGGAACAATTGCAGGAACAATTCTCTCCCTCTTTGTGCGATGCTTTATCCTTTTCAAAACCCCTTTGTGCACCATTTTCCATTTGCAACACCCTGTGAGATAGGCCTGTGCTATTATCTCCGCTCTGTAGATAAGACCACGGAGGCCCGGAAGGTGGTGGTGCTTGTCTGAGCCCTTTCAGGCTGGCCCGGGAGCGGGGATTAGAACCAGGGCTGCCGTGCCTGTGGCTTTCTGTCCGGCTCCACTTTCCTCTCTTCTCTGATGAATGCTCCCCCACACACACACACACACCATTTCTTGGGAGGGGTGGCTTCCTTTGTCCTGTGCAGGCAGCCTTGCTGCCGTGGCATTTTCTGGTGTGTGTTGGGTAGGGGACTCGTGGGGGCGTCTAGGTGGATCTGCAGCTCAAATGTTGCCTGAGGAGCTCATCTTCCTGCCTCTCTGGAGTAGTGGGTTTGGGGGACCAACAGGCAGCACCCTGTCTCTCTGGCCTTCAGTGGGGGCTCGTGGGGGCGGTGAAGAGGGTGGGGAAGGAGACAGTGGTCGATGAATGGGGCTGAACTCAGAATCTGTAAGCATGGAGAAGGCAGGAGGGAGCTCTTCTCCTCTCACTGCTCCAAGCCCCACACAAGGGGGCTGATCCCAAAGGAGTAGTTTCAGGGCCATGCCAAGGGGTAAGAAGAGTTTTGGCCAGTGGTTCTCAACCTTCCTGATGCCGTGACCCTTTCCTACAGCTCCTCATGTGGTGGTGACCCCCTAACCGTAACATTATTTTTGTTGCTACTTCTTCACTGTGATTTTGATACTGTTACGAATCGGGCAACCCCTGTGAAAAGGTCACTCGACCCCCAAAGGGGTCGTGACCCACAGGTTGAGAACCGCTGGACTCTAAGGAGTGGCTTAGGGATCCGGGGCTGCTGTAACATAACAGAGCTCCCTCCATGGGTGGCTTTGATGAGCAGACTCACTTTGTCACCATCAAGGAGGCTGGAAGTCCGGATTCAGGGTCTGCCCTAGGGGAAGGCTTTTCTCTCGGCCTGCTCAGTAGAGGACAGCTATCCAGGTCTGGGCTTCTCCAGACTAGATCCAGGTGTGCATCCTTTCCTTGTCATTTCCATGTGGCTCCCAGTGCCCTCCCTGGTGCTCCAGGAGGTCAGCTTTGGGAACTTTCACCCCAATCACAATAATTAAAAAAAAATGCTGTGAGGTTTAAGACCCACCTAGTTGGGTGTGGCCTCACCCACACAACACAATAGAGACACCGCAGGTCCCCCATGGGCTCACACCCACAGAGATAGGGGTTCAGATGTCGGCATGCATTGGGGGAGCACAGTTCAGAGAGACCTGGTGGCCCAGAAAGAACAAGGGGGGGTGGGGGTGGGTGGGGGCATGCTTGCCTTTGGAGACGACCCTCCTGGAGGCTGCGCTGAGTTCAAACCAAAAAAACCAAGCTCTCTGCGAATGAGTCAGTGCTGACTCACAGCGACCCCTGTGGGTCCCGAGACTGGACCAGTTGACGGGAGTAGAAAGCCCAGTCTTTCTCCCCTGGAGCTGCTGGTGGTTTCGAACTGCCGGCCACACGGATCCTAGCCCAACTCGTAACCAGGACACCCCCAGGGGCCCTTTTTCACGTGGGAAGTGAGCACTGAGCTGGGAGGGAGGGCAGCCTGACTGTTGCCCGGTGTGTTCAAGCGTGCGATGGGGCCATTGGCTGGGCTCGCCTTCGGTTTCCCTGAGTGACTAGTCACTAGTCCATCTCGTTCCACAGCAATAACGGGAAGTTGTTTACAATAATTGCATTTAACAAGGTAGCTAACGTGTCGTTCAGAACCATGGAAAATAGAAATTAGAAAAGAAATGCTTCCTAGGAGGGAAAAGCAACGGGTCTGTCTGAACCACAATGCCCTTGCTGTGATGGAGCTAAGCTTTTGACTCTGTGGCCCCCAGTGGGCAAAGGGAACAGGGACATGCTGCTAGTTTTATGCATTTACCTGTCATTCAGATACAGCACCCTTCTTCCAAGACAGGTTTTTGTTGTTGTTCAGAAGAACCAATCTGTCTTGGAAGAAGTGCAACCCAGAAAGCTCCTTACAGGCAAGGATGTAGAGTACTTTGGACACATTGTCAGGCGAGACCAGTCCCTGGACAGGGACGTCATGTTTGGTCAAGTGGAGGGGCAGCATGAGAGGACGGCCCTCAATGAGTTGGACTGACACAGTGGCTGCAACGCCGGGCTCCGGCATTGGCGCTCCGTGAGGCCGGGGCAGGACCGGCGTGTCGTCTGTGGAAGACGGTGTCGCTGTGAGTCGGAACCCACTCGGAGGCACCGGACAACAACATCTCTGGGACTAAAGATAGCTTTGGCAAATCCTTCACGTCACAATGTTATTTTTCAGGTGGGGATGTCTTTAGCAGAGACATATGGGGGGTGGGGGGGCGGGCTTCAAACATTTCTGGACACATTGCGTCATCATCTTTTGGTTCCAGTTTTCCACGGACCCCTCGAAACCCCCTCGTCTGACACCCCTGTAACAAAGGGCAGAGGCAATTTCCCCGATTCTGTATCTGGTGTTGTCTCTCTTTCCGTGTAAGCTGCAGACATAATGACAAACCTTACGGAGCGAAACTGTGTGGGGAGCCAAGGCTCGCTGTCCAAGTGCACAGCTTGCTCCAAGGAGAAATCCTACAGCTTCTAGAGAAGTGGATGGACAGCCGGCCCTTCTGCCAGCTCTTCTAGAAGCGTTGTTCCCCACGCCAGACTTCCGATTCCTGGGTTGAGGTGACCTTGTCTGGCGAGACCTGGCGTCCAGGTAGTTGCTTGGCCGAGGGCAGCTCCCTTTTCCTCGGGTGCTCGGATCCACAGACTTCTGTGCTTGTGCACCAAGTTGTTGTTGGCTGGGACGCTGGCTCCGGGAGCGGAATGACGCGCTGCCTGGTTCTCCGCCATCTGCTTGGTTGTTGACGGGCTGGAGGCTGTTGTACCGGCTGTGTCCGTTCTCTCCTTGAAGGTTCTCATCGCCTTCATTAACTCTCGGCTTCACCCTGCAGGGTGTCCTTCTACAGCATGGGTCTTTCCTGCTGGTTGAGGTCCCAAGTCTTGCCACCCTCTCTTCTGAGGGGCATCCTGCTCGGATTCTTCCTAGGAGCGGTTGGTTGGCTCTCCTGCTGACAGCTCACGCAGCCTGATGGATGTCATTCACATCTTCCCAACGTTTAGAGGTGTGGCTGGGCTCATCTGCTCCATAACTTACAAATCATGTATAAAATTAAACATTCACGGGGAGAGCTGCGAGAAGTCAATATTGTCTTCTGTGTCCCCAGTGGACTGAGATGATACCTCTCTGGATACCTCTCTGAGGGAGCCCTGAGGGTGTAGTGGCTACACATTGGGCTGCTAATCACAAGATCCGGCAGTTTGCAAGCCCCAGCCGTCCCGCAGGAGAAAGACAGGCTTCCTACTCCCTTAAAGAGTCTCAGCACCTCGCAGGGCAGCTCTGTTCTGTAGAGTCACCACGTGCCGTGCCGGCACCGACTGGATGGCGGTACGTGAGGATTCCTCCACAAGCCTTTGGCTGCATCCCTACGCTCTGAACGCGTGTTCCCTGGCTCCCAGGGCGCACTGCTGTGAAGGGTGGGATGAATTCCTCTGGGAGCAGTCCTTATCCTGGGACAGGCAGAAACACAGTGGTTCCAGACTCCAGCACCCCTCCCCTCATCCCAGTCGAGGGGTGACTGTGGGGGGCATCTCTCCGAGTTCTCTGGTAGGACTGAGCTCCAGTGGTGCATAGTGACAGTCCATTTGATAACGTGACCTCTCACAGTTCCTTCCTTTCCCGCCTCACCTCCCTGTCTTCTCCCTGCATCTGAGAGTACCAGGATACCCGTGTTATCTCTCAGGGGAGCGCCGCGCTCCCTGCTGTTGAGTTGATGGCAATGCATAGCAACCTACAGGATGGGTAGACCTGCCCCCGTGAGGTCCCAGCGCTGGAACTGTGTATGGAAGTGCAAAGCCCTGTCTTTCTCCTGAGGAGCGGCTGGTGGTTTCGAACCACTGACCTTGCACATCGCAGCCCAACGCATAACCCCTATGTCACCAGGGCTCCTCAGGTAAACTGCTTGCCCTCAAGTCATCGCCTTGGCGTTTGTCTCCAGAGAAGACAACTTTCTTATGGAGAACCCGGGAAGCCCACACAAGGCTCTTGGAGTCCCCAGGTTTAATGCTGTCAGCTGTGAACCTAGAGGTTAGAGCTTTGAGGTTCCCCAGAGGCATGTCGGAAGGCAGGCCTGGCAATCTGATTTGGAAAAACCCGATAGCACTCTGGTACACCTGGGGTCGCCATGAGGTGGGGTCGACTCCGTGGTAGCAGGTTGAACAAGGCTCACGTGTCGCCACTCGGGCAAAGGAGGAGGCCTTGGGCTCCTTTCCGGTAAAGGGAAGGAGTAAATGGACAGCCTTGTGCCGCTGCATGGGATGCTTCTGGCCCAAAAGATGCTCACAGGTAGACTTCTGAGGCCTGAAAGATGCTCACAGGTAGACTTCTGAGGCACCATGTGAGCAGGGACACCTTCCACGACACTCCAAGGAGGGATGGGGCTGGAGCAGTGTGTCTTCTGGCCAGCCAGGGGAATCGGGCACCAAACGCCCTC
>NW_022111357.1:6829442-6841498 GCF_000313985.2 Echinops telfairi
CCCTCCGTTTTTCCAGGCTGCTTTCTCTCTCCCACCATGTCTGCTGCAGCGTTCTCTGAGCACCCACTTCTACTAGGAAGCTCCCTGCCCAGTGGGAGGACTGGCGAAGGTTTGGGATGCAGGCGTGTGTGGGGTTGATCTGGGCTCTGCATCGTACTACTTGGGTGACCTTTGGTAAGTCACTGTATCTCTCTGGGCCTCAGTTTCCCTTTCTTGACTATGGAGCTGTTCACCTCATAAGACAGCCATAAAAAGGGGGTGATATAATCCATGCCAAGCTCTCAGCATGCTGTGTGACCTTGGGCACATTACTTTACCTCTTTGAATGTCATTCCTCCCATCTATCAAAGTGGATTCATGGCATTTACACAGTAGGGTTTTTGTGAAGATTGAATTAGCTGATGTCTGTGAACCATTCATTCTAGAACGTGGCACCTACTAAGTGCTCAGTGAAAGTTAGTGGTTGTTATTAATCACTCATCTATGTGATGGGGAGGGAGCCCTGGTGGCATGCTGGGCTCTGCACCGGGCCGCTCCCCACAAAGTTCACAGGAAGAAGAGATTTCTACATCCTTAAAGAGTTCGTGTCAGAAACCCCTTGGGGTAGTTCTGGCCTGGCCTGTCGGGCCCGCTGTGAGTCAGAATTGACTTGACGGGTGAGTGAGAGTTTATGTGATCCAGGTCACGATAAGAAGCCCTGTCTTGTCAATGTTTTCTACCAGAGGGGGCTCAGAGAACCAACGAGAGCCGATCAACTGCAGATGGTCTCCCATTGATCAGTTCAACAAAATGCATCGAGCGAGCGTTTCCCGTGTGTCCGTCAGGCACCACCCTCGGCTCTGCAGAGAGAGCAGAATCGCCACAATCCTCCAAGTCAACTAAAGCGCATCTTGAGGAGCCTTGGTGGCATGGCGGGCCGGCAGTTTGAGACAACCAGCCACTGTGTGGCAGAGCGAGGAGGCTTTCTAGTCCAGCCTCAGAAGCCCACCTGGGCAGGCGACTCGTCCTGCAGGGTCACCGTGAGTCAGAATTGGCTTCGTGGCAGTCAGCGCTCATCGGTGTGTTTGTTTGTTTGTTTGTTTTAAGAGCACGCTTGAGTCCATCAAGCGCTAAGGAGACGCGCTACAACATTAGCAAGGATAAGGGAGGGGAGGCATGGGTGGGTGTGTCTGAGGGGGTCACCGGGAGAAAGCCCCATTTGAGCAAAGACCCAAAACAGTGCTCTGAAGCGGAGCCCTCCCGCTCTCATGAAAGGGGCTGCAGGTGGCCCTGCTCTGGAAGTAGATGCTGCCAGTCTTGGGCTGAGTGTGCCACCCATGAGCCTGGCCGGAGGACCCTGTCCTGGAAGGGGCCGAGAAATCGGGCGGCTGGTTTGGGGCAGGTTGAAAGGCTGCCTTGGGCCTTTTGGGGGTGGGGAGTAGTGGAGAGGAGAGTTACAACCTCACGGACCTTTCTCGAAGCAACCGCAAGGTCAGGGGCTGAGCCCTGTGCTCACCTGGTGCCTGACTTGCACTTTCCTGCCTTCCGAGGGAGCAGGTCTGTTCCTGCATCTGCCCCTCAGTGCGCTGGGCCCTCTGCTCAGACCTCGACCTGGGGCTGGAGCCTCCCTGGCTCCTGGGCGGTCTCTCCATGTGCAGCCGACTCACCTGATACACATTGTTCCCTTATATTCAGTGTCTATCAGTCCCCTTGAGCCGTCCTCCCAGTCTGATACCTGGAGCTACCCCATCCCTGTGAGACACACACACACACACACACACACACACACACACACATTTTCTCTGTTTCGCAGAGCTGGGCAGGGTGGGGGTGGAGGGACAGCAGTGGAAACTGTAGGTCCTGCTAGATGGGTGCTATAGCCAACCCCTCAGAGACCCTGGGCATTGGTCACCGGGAGGACCCCATTGGTGGTTCTGGGGACCTAGAGACTCTTCCTGCTGGGTGCCTTGAAGTGACGACTTCAAGTGACTATTTAGAGAGGGGCTCCCTTCAACCCTAGGGGAATCCGGAGCCTTGGAAGAAGCAACACAGATTGTGGTACAGGGGGCTCCTCTGAACTCCAGGCTCCTCTTCTGCTCAATGGAGATGAGGGCCCTGGTCTCATGGGGCAAGTTCGGCGAGCTGAGGCCCCTGGAGCGCTGAGTATGGCGCCTGGCACGAGGCGGCCGCCCAGTGACTGAGCTCCGTCATGAAGAAGCTGCTGCAGTGCCTGGCACTTCCATCCTGGGCTCATTTGTTCCTCCCTCCAACAGACATTTGCTAGGCCTCCCCCGTGTCTCGGCCTGGGCTGACGCTGAGACACAGAATGAACGAGATGGGGCTGGAGTTTGTGGAGGCTTGTGTCGGTCCTAAGGGCCTGTGGCCTGGCCCCGAGAGCAGTGAGCTGGGGAGCAATAGGTCAGGGTCAGGGTCAGGGTCAGGGAAGAGTGATGGAAAGAACCACTTACGGGGTGATTGGGTGGTCCCAGGTCACACTGTCAGTGGGTCACAACAGCAGTTTGACCCAGGCCTGCCAACCCCAGAGAGCAATCAGTGGCTGGCTGCCTCTTCTACTGGTGCCCTTGGGTCCTAGAGGCTCTGGCTTGAAGGAGCAGTGCGGTCAGCTCTGTCCCCTGTCAGGATGGGCCTGGGCACCACTGCCCCCTCACCCGCACCCATTCACTGGGTGAGGTGCTGTGAGGTGCTGGGCATTGCACTGGGCGCTTGCTGGGTGAATAGAGCAGAAGTTCTAAGTGGTGGCCGGGCAGACAATGGCATGGGTCTGTTCTCGCCCCTCACGCCTCCGAGGCTGCATGGGGTCACTGCCGGGCCTGTGCATTTCTGATCTCACCTAGGATCCACCCTTCCCTGCTCCCAGACTGGCTGTGCTCACCCGTGATCCGTCTCAGGACCTGGGCTGGTCCTGACCACCCCTGGCACTGTTCAAACTGGGCCCGGCCGCTCTTATTGTCCCCAGAGGCAGCAGCTTTGGACTGAGCACCTCTGCTCAGGGACACCTTCCACCTCCTCCATCCCCCACCCAAGTTGGGTGCCGCTCGGAGGCCTGGCTGCCCCTCCTGCTCGCGCGTTGACTCTGTTTGCTGTGTGTGGCAGTGAGCTCTGGAATTATACTTCCTGATTTAACAACTGCAAGTGTTCACTGCAGCTTTACTGCCTTAAAGATGTTTTCTAATAATCCCCAGGTGTTTCGCGCACATACAATCGCCTGGCTTGTTACGGCCCAATTAAATCCTTATTTGAGATGCTTAATTAAAACTCGGAACAGAACAAGCCATCAAGCTTGCTCCTTGGCAGCCTCACGCCCCAAGTGCTTGTCCTTACTGAGTTCCCACCCCACCCAGCCCCACCCTCTCCTGGGCTCTTGTATTCTATGGGTGTTGATGGGAGGGCACCCAATATTCTGCCTGAGGGACCCCCTTGGAGGTGGAGCTCCCCTCTCTAGTGATGAAGGCTGAACCCTAGGGTTCCCCACTCCCATCCTTTCTCTAGGACATCCCCCCTCCCCCAAGCAGGATCCTCAACTTTGGCACTATTGACATTTGGGGCTGGTTAATTCTCTGCTGGGGAGGATGGCCCAGCACATGGCAGGAGCCCCCTGGGAGGCACAGCCAGTTAAGCGCTGAATGACTAACAGAAAGCCCTGCCGTTCAAACTCCTTCCGAGGCACCGCTGAAGTGTGACCTGCAGAGCTGCTTCGAAGGTCCTCACCCTGGGAAGTGGGCGGCAGGTCCACTCTGATGCTCATGGGGTCGCTGGGAGGCAGGCTCGAGTCCGGCAAGGGCATCAGGTGCAGTTTAGAACCCTTGCTTTTAGGAAGTCATTTTACTGGGGGCCTTTCCAGTCCTTCCGGTCCTTAGCCGTCCATCCGTTGCGGCAAGCACATTTGTACGTACGTCGCCATCTTGCTTTTCAACATTTTCTTTCTACTTGAGTCCTTGGTATCAGCTCCTTGCTTTTTTCTATTCTGTTTTTTTAAATACTTTTAATGGGGCTCTTACATCTCTTATCACAATCCATACATTCACCCAGTGTGTCAAATACATTTGCACATATGCCGCCATCATCATTTTCAAAGCATTCTCTTTCCACTTGAGCCCCTGATATCAGCTCCCCATTTCTTCCCTCTCCTTTCCCGACCCACCCTCCCTCCCTCCCGAACCCTTGAAAAGTTCTAGATTATTGTCATATCTTATATCGTCCTCCGTCGCCCCTCACCCACTTTTCTGTTATTTGTTCCCCTGGGAGGGGGTTATATGTTGATCCTTGTGATCGATTGCTCCTTTCTCCCCCCACCCTCCCCTAATCTTCTTGGTTTGTTTGTGGTTAATGAAGAAACGGAGACTCAGAGTGGTCAGCACTCAAACCTGGGCGTCTCTGTCCTTCCACTCCGCTGACAGAACACTTTTCATGAGAAAGGGACACTGGCAACCCTGATTCCCATCCAGGAAGGGTCTTCCTTTGGCGTTGTTGTAGAGCTGGTTGTGACTCATCGCCCTGTGCCCTGATGGCCCTGTGCCTGACGGACAGCAGGAAACCCCGTCCATCCGTCCGTCCCACGTCCTCCTCACAATTGTTTTGTTCCGATGCTTGAGCCCATTGTTGCAGCCACTGTGGGTCTCTCCATCCTGTCCGGAGCCGTCCTCTTTTCCCGCCCCTGGACTTCACCAGGCACGGCATCCTTCACAGGGACGGTGTCTCCGGACAGGGCCAAGGGACGTGAGCAATGGATGGCTCACCATCCTTGCTTCCGAGGAGCATGCTGCCTGGCCTTTGTCCAGGACAGGTTTGTTTGTCCTTTGGACAGGTCCCGGTACTTTCAGTAGTCTTTGATGGCCCCATAGTTCAAGTACATTGATTCTTCTTCAGTGCCCAACTTCCACATGCATCTGAGGTGATTGAAGCCCCCAATAAAATGATTAAAATAAAATGACCTGTCATGGCAGGGGTCAGGTCCACCTTAGTCCTCAAAGTAACATCCTTGCTTTTCAACACTTTATTATTTTCTTATAAATCATTTTATTGAGCGATTTTCCCCAACACTTTAAGGAGCTCTTGTGCAGCTGATTTGCCCAATGCGATGTGTCATTTGACCTCTTATCTGCCACATCTGTGAGCATTGACCGTGGCCTTGGCGGGGCCATTGGATGGAGGCTGGGTGCTGACCTCAGACTGATGAGGGGCAGAGGGAGACCTTGGCACCCAGACGTCAGCCAGGAGTTTCCTGGGCTCACAGGGGATCGGTGGCTTTACTTCTGGAAATCAGCCGAGATCACAGTGTCCCATCCACAGCTGATCACAACAGGATGGGGACGGCACCGGCCGCAGGGTTTCCTTATGTCTGTGGTGCAGGGGGTCCCAGTCAACAACCACCTCCCTGGCCCAGAATTCCTGGATGGGAGTCTGGTGTCTCTAGCGAGTGCCTGGCTACTTGTTGTTAGATCGTCGGATCACTTCGGACTCATAAGTAGGAGCATGCGCTGTGGCCAGTCCTGTGCAGTCCACACATTCAGGGCGAGGCTTGACCCCACCCCCACCATTGCACCCACTTGTCATCATTTCCTTGAGGGTCTTTCTCTTTAGTCCCTGACCCTTTACCAACCATGGTGTCCTTCTCCAGGGACTGGCTCCTCCCGGTAAGAGGTCCAAGGACCTGGAATGCGGTCCCACTGTCCCTGTGTCTAAGGGACACTCTGGGCTTGCCCGGTGACATTTTCAGCTCCCTGATCAAGAGAGCATGACTGGAGGAGTCCTTTGGGACCTAATTCTGACCCGCAGGACGGTGGCTGGGGAAGGGATCTTGGGAGGCGGCCAGAGCTGCAGCAAGTGACCTGTGAGTATGCCCTGGGCCAGGAGCACAGAGAATGGGAACAATTGCCAGCTCTATTTCCAACTGGGAGGCCTTGCTGCAGATTGACCCTAGAAGTCGGGGGCAGGGAGCTTCCCAAGGTGACCTGTGTGGTGGTGTGGGGCCGGCTTTCTCTAGTGAGGTGGGATTGAGAGCGGGCATCTTCAGAGGAGGGGAAGGAGGACGGGTCATCCTCTCACTGGGACAGAACCTCTCCTAGGTGGCCTTTCAGATGTTGACAGTGTAATGCACCATATAGAATGCAGCGAGCCTTTGACAAAATAATAATAATTTATCAATGATCAAGGGTTCATGAGGGAATGGGGAGCGGGTACGGAAGGGGCAAAAATGAGGTGCTGATACCAAGGACTCAAGTAGAGAGCAAATGTTTTGAGAATGATGATGGCAACGAATGTACAAAGATGCTTGACACAATGGATGGATGGATGGATGGTGATAAGAGTTGTACGAGCCTCCGATAAAATGATTAAATCATAATAATTAAAAAGAATGCAGTCGGCCCAGAGAAAATCACTGTAAGCAATAGGAGACAAACCGCTTGTTGTCAGGTCAGTTCCCCCTCCCAGAGAGCCCACGTGTCAGAGTGGAACTGCTCTACCGGCGTCTCACGGCTGCGACCTTTGTGACCCAGACTGTCAGGCTTCTTTCCTGAGGAGCCTGGGGTGGGGTGGGTTGAACCTCCCCTCTTTGGGTTCCCAGGTGTGTGCCTAGTCATTGGTGCTGCCCAGAGCCTCCTAAATAGCTCTCGTAGCTGCTATTCCCTGCGCACCAGGCAAGTGCTCAACACTGCCCGTTTGTGTTGCTGTGCGAGGTGCCAGGGCATCGGTTCCGACCATAGCGGTGCTGTGCATGGCAGAAATAAGCAGCCAGGCCAGGCCCTGCCCCATCCTCACCATGGTGTCAGCCCATCTCCGACCTCGCCCCGGCTGCCCCTCAGTCCTTCTCCAGGGACCAGTCTCTCCTTGGACCACGTCATTAAGCTCAAATCATCTTCCAGGTGGCCTTGTGGGGAAGGAAGGCAGATGAGAAACTGAGGCCCACTGTGGTCAGTGGGGGAAACAGATTCGAGGAGCTCCCCACCTCAGGGCTCCCATTTTGGTCTGGCCTCCTCCCGATTTGCCATGCGGCCTGGGGTCAGTACCCATTTCCCTTTTTGAGAAAGGCAGTTGTGTCTTAAGACTCAAAAGAGTCCGTCCACGTGGTTCATCACAGAGCGGGGCGTTTATGGTGAGCTTTCAATAAACAGACCCGCCGTTCCCCTTTATGGGCCTGTAAACGAAATGCTGTGCGGGGAAGCCCCCGAGTGGGCTGTGGAGGGGAGCTGGGAAGGAAGTCAGTTCTTCAATTTCATTGAGTACAAGAAAAGGGTTCGTGTTGATGGGTGACAAGGGAGACATCAAAACGCCCACTCCCATTTTGCTTCAGCCATTGTGGGCAGGGACCGGCAACTTGAAAAGGCACCCCGACTTGGGGGAAAAGAACAGACCAGTGTCGAGAAGTACAGGAACCCTGGGTGCCTGGGGAGTCCCTTCTCCAGGCTGGTATGAGCGGCTCACCACCACGGACCTCTGGAGGAAGAGGGGGTCAGCGTCCTGGAAGGCTGGTGTTGGGAAGATTCCCAGAGGGGGCATGGGTTCCAGAAACTGCAGACGAAGCAGCTAGCTTGCTTGAGGCAGACATCTGTGAGCACCTAGCAGAAGACAATGTGGGCGCCAAGACCCAACATGGGATCACCAGGAACAGAGACAGAACTTTCTGGAAGACCGATTGGGTGCTGTATGCTGGCTTTGGTGCTAAAACCAGACATAACGTCCGTGTTTCTTGGATGGGGTCATCCAGCTTTGGACCAGGGAGATGCGATCCGCCTGAGTTCAGCCAGGCAGTTGGATCAGCATCTCAAGTGCTCCTTGGGGACAAGAAGGGGGATTTCTCTATCAAGAAGGAGAACTTGGTGGCCGAGTGGCTGGCCCGATGATGGCACTCTAAGGGCGCTTGCTCCAGGCGGATTCTGCCATCGTGTCCGGGCGTTTCCGTGGGAGCTGCACGGGTCTGTCCTCAGCAGACATGCCAAGGGCACAGCTGTGAGAAGCACGCTCCTTGTTACCCCAGGTAACAAGCGTCGACTGCCAGGGAGTGTGGGTAGGGCAGTGGGGGTAGTGGCAGCATCCCTGCCTTCCATGTGGGAGGCCCAGGTTTGATTCCTAGTCAGTGCACACGATTCTAGGATGCTCAGTAGGTTCCAGGGAAGCTTCCCACTGAGATGAGGAAGAAAGGCTTGGCAATCAAATTCCGAAGTTGAGTCAGTGGAAACCTCTATGGATGACAGCCATCCTCTCCAGTTGGGTGTGGGGTCACCCTGAGTCAGGAGCTGGCTGCCTGGGAGCTGACCCACCACGGCAGCAAGATGTGCAAGAACCAGAGCTTGGGCAGCGCATTGGCTGAGGTGGCTTGGGTTCAGGGTGTCCCTGGGGACCTCAGTCACAAGAGCATTCCCACCAGCAAGACTCAGTTTCCCCTGCCACCACCCTGCTTTCCCAGTTGCCCTATTGTCTCCCACTCTGTTGTCTGTCTACATTCTGCTCCCACGTGGGTGGTTCCCCATCCCATGGCTGTCACGTGGACAGGAGCTGCCATGGCCTCTGCTGTCTCCCTGACCCATTGCCCCTGGGCGCCCACTGCCAGTCACTTCACCGCTCAGTGTTTCCGCGTGCCAATCCCCCAGAGAGGGGACTTTGCTCATGAGGTCATTACCCCGGGGGCTCTGGTCAGCCTGGGGCTGGATGGGCTGCCTGTCTTGCTCAATGGAAGCTCAGGGAAAAGCTGGGTGAGGGGTCACAAGGTCCGGCACAGGGCTGCTCCAGGGCTGCTCCTTCAATAGATGTGGTAGACTGAGCATGGCTGCCACGGGGGCTAAGGATGAGTACTATTATTGATGGTAGGGCAGGTCTCCCTATGCTTATTAAAGGCAGGGGTGCTGTGAAACGGTGATCAATTGCAATTATGTTGGGTGCCAGCTCCAGCATTTAAAAGGTCTTGATGGCTCTGTGCTTTTCAGGAACCCCCCCTCCCCCCCCACTCCACCTACCCCCTCTGGGGACATCCACACAGCTCCAGCCTCCAGCTCATTCCTGGTTCACCCCGCGCCCCACACTTCAAAGGTCACCAACCACCGCCCTTGCATCTCGTTTGCTCATTCATGTCTGCTCTCCTGTTTGCAAAGGGCATTCTCCACCCTGAACCCAATCGGAGACGTTGAAGAGGCACAGCGATGGAGGTGGGGCCCCACACCCAGGGCCGGTCGGCAAAGACTGCAGGGCCGTGTGTGGGGGAGAGTGTTGAGGACGTTATTGTTTTGCCTTGGTTGCTGTTTGTCGTTGCCCCACCCCCACCAGGAGTTTATTCTGACGCTTAGCGTGGTTGCTGAGGGGCGCTGAGAAGAAGCTTTCTCCAGGACCCCTGGGCAGCATCGGAGAAGGAAAGGTGGAAAAGCCGGTGGCATTGCCACATGGCTGTGGGGGCCGATCATAGCCAGTCTTACGCTTGACCCGTGACTTGCCGTTGTTGTTAGTTGCCACCAGTTGGTGCCTCTTCCTCCTCACGGCCGTGCCACGCACGTGTGCAGAAGAGAACGGCTCTGTGGGATTGCTAAGGCCATGGACCATCAGGAAGCAGATCCTGACTTCTGCAGTGCCTCTGGGTGCGCTGGAACTTAAGCTGGAGCTTAACCATTGGTGCCACCACCCAGAGAATCGCTGTCGTTCTTGATGCCAAAGGCTCACAGGAGCATCCGGAGGCGAGGGTTGACAGCTGCCAATAACCTGCTCGGTGTAGCTCTGTGTGCTACGCGTGTGGTCCGTCGGTGGGCTTGCTGACCCTCCCAGGGCCCCCTGAGATAGATGCCATCTGACAGAGGGTCACATTGAGGAAGAGAGAGAGAGATATTAAACAGCTCATGTAAGGTCACTTAGCTGAAGAGAGCCATAAATGTGTAGAGCGATTTAAGAAATTGGGGAGGGCAAATTTTGGTGGGCAGATAGGTTGAAGGCAGACTCCTTATCATATGCCAGGCAAGGCATGAACTGCCTAAGATGTCTTCCTGGTTTTCTAGCACCACACACGTAACTTTAGGTGAGAAAGGGGCTCTCTTGCCCATTTTAGGGAGGAGGAGAAGTGCAGTAACTTACTCCGGCCCCTGAAAGAGACCCACTTGGATCTGTGCTGACCGCACCAACCCTCAAGAGAGGCCCTGGCAGCTCGTCCTCAGGAAGAGCTAGTTGAGCAGCAGTACTGCCCCCCAGTGCGCTGGGCAGACGGGGAGGCCGTCAGTGCCCTTATCACTGATGGTATGTGAGCTAGTCTGGGTAGACCAGAGAAACAAAATTCATAAACACTCATATTTTATGAGTTTTATATAAAGGGTAATTGTACATTAAGCATCCCAACCCAGTCCAGCCCAAGCCCATAAGTCCAACATTAGCCCATAGATCCAACATCGATCTACAAAGTCCTCCTCAAATTCACAAAACGCATGCAACAACACCGACTGCAGGAGGAAAGCTGAATCAGTGAATGTGTAAGCATCTCAGCGCTGGCAGGGTTCTCCATGTGGCTGCTCCAGCACCCAGGGCTGCATCAGGGTAGGTCCATGTGGCTTCTCCTCAGGGATGTCTCCCAGGAAGTGAGCCTTGCCAGCTGAGGCAGAGAACTAGCTAAGGCAGCCGCACACTGGTCCGACCACCAGAGAGCAAGAGACCAGACAGGCGAGGCTCACCGAGCCATTTATCTCTCCGCCCTTCAATGAATCCCACATGTGTTCATCGGCCAGGTTTGCACAATAAATCTTAACCATCACAGTGTGCAAGGCGTGCCTGGGCTGGGTGACCCCCTGGGAGGACGTTTCCTGGAGAGGGTGCTGGGGATCAGGGTCCTGGGTGATGCTGGCTGGTAATGAGCTTGGCTGCAAACCGGAAGCTTGGAATTCAGGTCCATCCCGAGGGACTTGAAGAAAGTCCTGGTAATCGTTTTCCACAAAGAAAGCAGCATTGAGCCGGCAGTTGGATTCCAGTGCACGGGGTTGTCCCCCCAAGTTAGAACCAGGGGCTTCACAGCGTCCAGCACACCCCTCTGCCTCCCTGACCGCCTGGCGTCTCTCTCTTGCCTTTCCCTGGATGCTCTCTCTCCTGAGTACTGTCTCCTGCACTTGCTTGACCTCCAACACGCCATCGTCTTCCCCTCCACATCAGGGAGCTGATAAGTGTGGGCTCAGGGAAAGAAAGACTTAGAAGAAGGGGACCGGCTCCAAGGGCACCCAGGGTTAGGCTTCTCTCCGCAGCCACTCCTTTCGGCTGTGCCGGGCCTGCCTGATTCTGAGACCGCCCCCCAGGCCCAGCCTGTCTACCACCCTCCGCAGTGAGCCCCCACCAGTCTCAGTGAGCCGCTCTGGGCTGGCTGCCCCAGGCCCAGCCTTGCCCACTAGGTGCTGCCTGTGGAACCACATCAGGACAGACGCCTGGAGGAAGAGGCTCCCATGGGCCCAGGGCCCTCCCAGCACCTAACCGAGAACATCAGCTTTTGTGTCCCGGGCCTTGACTGAGCCCTTGGGGGATGCCAGGAGATGCAGACCTGGGCCATAAGTTCATTGGGAAAAGGCTGATTTCCCAGGAGGTGCCCCTTGTAGCCAGAGGTTTGGGTTCGAATCCTAGGCTCTCCCCTGGATGGGCCTTTGGGGGCAGTCAGGGTGCTAAGGAAAGGGTCAGGGCCAGTGCTTAGCCACAGACCTCTGCCGGGGCAAGGCAGCTCACTGCCTCCCTCTGAAGTCTTGGGCTCGTGTGGCCCCTCCAGACTCCCACCTTCTGTTCTCATCTTGGGGGCATCTGACAACGAGGGGGACAAAGCTCAAGGAGGCAGACTGTTATGACACCCCTACTGGATGGCAGGTCCTGTGCTAGGCTCCTCTCACCTTCGGGGTGGGGTGAGGGCTGAGTGACTTGCCCCAGGGCATCCAGGGAGGAGGAGGAGGAGGTGGCCGTGGTGGGGCTGGGCTTTGAACTTGCACTTGTCCATTTCTGGAGCCCCTCTGCCTCCCTCATTTTCCTCAGGCTCCTCTAGCCCAGGAGTCAGCAGACTTTTGAAATGGAAGAGCTAATCCTGTCCCTCACAACAATTTAAGAATGACTCGGGTGCCTTACAT
>NW_022111357.1:6842554-6848605 GCF_000313985.2 Echinops telfairi
TCCCTGGAATTCAAATGTTATAAACAGCACATTAATGGCAGCAGTGAGCTCCTGATTCGAGCCTGGAGTGGACCCTCGAGCATTCAGAATGCTTCCCTGCAGCGTGTGTGGGAGGCTCTCCCCACAGACCCGGAGACCGCCTGGAGCCAGCTCCACCGGCCTTCTCCCAGCCCTCTGGGACGGGCCCACAGGTTGGCCTTGGTGCAAGGGACTTTGGTCCTTTGTGTCACTTCCCTAGGGCTGCCGTGAAACCAAACGCCACAAAGCAGGTGGCCCCCAGTGACAAATGAACTGCCTCACAGCTCTGGAGGCTAGAGGTCGATAGCCCGGTGTCTGCAGGCCCGTGCTCTCCGGCGCTCGCTCAGCCCCAGGCCTCCCCTGGCGTGAGGCTGCATCTTCTCTCTGTCCCTGCAGCCTCGGGGTCTTCTCTCTGTCCCGGCAGCCTCGGGGTCTCTTAGCTTATTTATGCAGACATCACTCATATTGGCCAGGACCAGCCCACGCCCAGTATGAACTAACTGGTAACGTCTTTAAAGACTCTTTTCAATAGTCTTTCGCATTTACAGGTACCTGGGGTTAGGACTTCAACATAAGTTCGGTGGGGTGGGTGGGAGACACAACTAACTCCCTAGGGAGTGGTGTGGAGCTGGGGGCTGCAGCCTCCAGAGCCCAGCAGATCTCGCAGGCTGGGGTAAGGACAGGTGATGGCCCATTGAGCCACGGCTGGCTCAAGTTTCAGATTGGGACCCCAAGCCTAAGAGAGGGGACTGGGAAGGCGGGGTGGGCTTCAGTCAAGATGAGGGATCTGGGGTGCCAGAGTCAGAGCCTTTTTGCTTGAGTGTGGTAGCTGAGGGGTGCACTGCAGCTGGATGCCAAGCCCCACTGCTCTCGGCGTGAGACCGTAGACACATTGCTGAAAGCCCTGCCCCTCAGTTTCCCCATGCAGTTATAGCTGGTAGAGCTCAGTGCAGTGCGAAGGGATAGAACCGGGGAGGGCTCAGCCTGGTGCTGGGGACACAGTATAGCTCAGTACAGCTGAGGGTGGTCACCATGGCTCCGGGTACCAAGGTCAAGGATGCTGTGAGTTGAGACAAGCTTGGGGCCCAGTGGGACATGGAGGAGGGTCCTGAGGGTGACTCACAGGCCATGCTGTTCTGGGCCCTGGTCTGTGTCCTTCTGTGTGGGCGGGGCGGGCCCAGGACAGCTCCCTCTGCCACATCAGACTCTGAGCAATTAAGCCAGCTGGTCCCTGGGAGGAGCGCGAGGTGACAATCAGAGGGTAACCTTGACCTCCTTGGCACGGACCCGCCACCCGCCTCCCTCTCCTCTTGGAGGTTCGCTCCTCCTTGAAGGGCAGCTCCTCCCAGCACAGAGTGGGCTGAGCTGTGGGGGAGGGCCAGCCCCTCGGAACTGCCTCCCAGGTCACTGACCTTGTGTAATCTTCACATCCAGGCACTTGGCGTGGAGCTGTGTGACGGCCTCAGCTGTGTGTGTGTGGGTGAGGGGTGTGTGTGCGGTGTGTGTGCATGTGGGTGAGGTGTACATGTGGCATGTGGGGTACATGTGTCTGCACACACATGTATGCACATGTCTGCAGGAGGAGATACGGAGGTTATGTGTGCATGTGAGTGCAGAGGGTGGGGGCACATGTGTGCACATATATGTGTATGCCAATGTCTCTGGAGGAGGAGGGGTAGAGGATGTATGAACACTTGGGGTATGTAAGTATGTGTGCTACGCAGTTGTTTGCACGTGTCTGTCTGTGGAAGGTGCCTGGGGAAGGAGGGATGGAGGCTGTGTGTGCATATGAGCGCAGAGTCCTGTATGTGGTATGTGTGTGCCTAGAGGAGAGGGCATGGAGGGGAGGTGCGCATGTGTGGTATGTGAGTGTGTGTCACGTGTGTGCCTAGGGGAAGGGGGACAGAGAGCAGAGAGCATGCGTGTGTGTGTGTGTGTGTGTGTGTCTGTGAGTGCAGAAGGAGGAGTCAGGCGTGTGTGAAGGGAGAGGCGTGCGTGAGCGTGGCTGTGGGCACGTGGGTGAGGTGCAGGAACGGGAATCGAGGGCAGGGTGTGTCTGTGTGTGTGTCCCTGGGGCGTGGGGGGAAAGGGAGGGTGGGCGGGCTTCTCGGCGTGAGGCTGGTGAGGAGGAGACAGGCGGAGGGAGTGGAGAGCTTTGGTCCTGGGATGTAGTGACAGTCTTCTGCCGCCACCCCCTCTCCACCAGCTCGGGCCTGTACATTTCAAATACTTCATTGTCAGCCCTGGTAAAGCCTTTATTTATAAAGCGCGGGTGCTTCATTCAGCTTAACTGAAAAGGCCTTTAAATCACCGCAGCTGGGAAGGGCTAATTGCAGTTAGAGTTGTCAAGGACTCTCTTGTCTGCTTTTGCCATCTGTGACATAGTGAATACAAAGATCATTTTAAACATAGGCAGTTAATGTAGAGAATAATTTGAGAGCTTTAGATATTTATGGTAAATTATTTAACTTTATAGTTGCGTTTTATTGCCTCATTATTCTGTGTGTGAGGAATCTTGGCGTTTTCTGTGACTCGGCACTTTGTGGAGTTTCACTTTGCAACACTCAGGAGTAAAGTTACTCACCAGGGAAAGGGGCGGGCACTTCCGACGGCCCGTCTGATCTGCGTCCATCCGTGGGAGACCGTGGCTGCACCTTGCCCAACCTTGGGTCTCTAGGTATGCCTGGGGGCTTCTCTCACTGCCGAGCCAGACCATCTACTTCCTGCTGCCCTGCTGGTGGACCCCAGCTCTGCCAACTGCGCCCGCTGCTCCTGGCCTGCTGGGGTCCTCGTTACCACTAGCTCCAGGGTGATGCTCGGGAGCCAGGAGGAGCTGGGTTCAAGCCTCGCTGCCCGGCCTCTCATCTTCATCTTTGCTGCAGGTCATGGGAGGAGACGGGTGGCTGAGTGGTAGAATCCTCGTCTCCTGAATGTGAGACAGGGGTGGATTCCCAGCCATGCACCTGGAAGACAGCGCCGCTCTCAGCCAGTGGCCGTTTGCATGTTGCTGTGATGTTCAACAGGTTTCAGCAGAGCTTTCACACTGGGAAGAAAGGCCTGCCCATCGACTCCCAAAAATCAGGAGTGCATCTCTGCGAGTGACAATGGCCCGATCCTGTCGTGGCATGGCTTCTTGGCGGTCGCTGACATCAGCATAGGTCGTTGGCACCTTTTGCCCTGCCTGATCCCCATCAGAGCAGGCCCTGGTCCTCTGATGACATTCTCAGCCCTTGTGGAGAGCTGAGTCTTCCCGACCATGCTGGCTTCTTTGGAGGGTCCTGATCCCAGGGGCGGCCTTGCCCTCTCTGCTGCACTCAGAGGGTCCTGGCTCGGGCGTTGCTGTAGCCGCTGTGTCCCCGTGGCACTTGCGCGCCTGCGGTGCTGACCAGGTTGGGCTGCAAGCACTGGAGATGCAGTACTAAGGGCTTTCTCTTGCCAGAGGGGCTGATGATGCTTCGGGGAGAGCAGGACTGAGGGGGACCAAAGGATAAAGAACCAGCTCTCTTGTTGCCCTGATGGGATAGCCCTGAAGCTTATCCCACAAGCCTCCCAGAACTCCCGAGGTGGGGCAGCCCTCAGTAATGATCTGTTCAACACCCCTCCCTTCCCAGTCTCCCTTCCACATTGGTCCCAGAGGTTCCCGGGACAGCTTCCCATACAAAGGACCCCAAAAACTTGTCTCAGCATCTGATAACAGGGGAGGGGACCAGACAGGTGTGGAGCTGAGCTACAGCCCAGCCTGGTGGGCTTGCAGATGGGACCCTTGACCTTGGCCTCGTGATCCCTAGCTTGCCCTAGGACATAGCATATAGCCATGGCGAAGACCCTTCCTCCTGATTGTTCAGCCTTGATCAGAATGTCTGTAAGAGAGGAAAGCATGTTGACAGCACCCCCCACCCCCATATGTGTGCAGGAGTCTCAAAGGCAAGGTTCTATCCCTGGGAAGGAGGGGTGCCTCTTATCTGTGAGCCTCCAAGTCCTGCTTCAATGTCAGACAACTGTCACCGGGTTCAAGCGCAGGGGCAGGGCAGGGTTTAGTGCGAACCCCAAAGTTATTCACTACCGAGCTCAAAATGTCACAAGACGCCGCTGAGGTTCGCGGCAGTGAGCTCTTCTCCACGTCTCCAGCTGGAAGACTGCCACTCATTCTTCAGACTCGGCTTAAATGTCACCTCCTCTGCCAAGCCTTTCAGCTCCTCCAGGCTTTGGTCAATGTGTTTCTGTAGCACTTTATTTGCAGATTGATAATTGCACTTAGCACCTTGTCTCGTCATTTCTCTGTCCCCACCTCTCCTGGCCGGGCTGGGTGCTCCTCGAAGGCAGGAGCAGTGTTGATTTATCTTCTCTGTGTCCAGAGCCCAGCACAGGGCCAGGCACCACTGTAGCTGGGTGAACCTGACCTCGATGGATGGATGGATGGACGGACTTGTGATAGAGTACAATGTCATTCTGTAGGCCAATCTAGTTCCAAGAGAAAAGATATGTGCTTCCACGTATAACTCTGTTCTCCTGGGCAGTCCAGCCCCTCTGGGATTTTCCCTGGACACTTGGAGAGGAGCAAGCAGTGAGCGTGGGCGCCTATGGAGGTAAAGGCATTGCAGTGCAGGGAGACTGACCGGGCCTCTGGATGCGGAGGCCTTCCTTCCAGCTTCTTCTCCTGGAGCCAGTGCTGTTTCTCCGGATCTCTCTGAGCCCGGATCCTGGACAGACACCACTCCACTGGGAGAAGGCTCTCAGATTCAGACACCCGTTTTTGAGACACGCAGGGCACCTTGCCCCCGCCTCGGAGCTTGAGGGCACAGGACAGGGCCAGAGGAACAGGGGCCACCCCTTCTCTCTCCCCTGAGGTTCCAAAGAGCAAGGCCTGCCACCCATCACTGGATCTCTTCTCTCTTTCTCACCACCCCCACCTTCTTGACCCTCACTTTTCTCCTGGCCATCCTTCATTGGCCTTCCCCCTTCCTGTCTCTCTCCAGACACCTCCCTGGGGATGGTTCCTTCTGAGGGGGCGCACAGAGCGTTCCCACCCGGAAGGTGCCCTTGGACACTGTAACCACCATACTGATCCTAGCCTGGGACGGAACCCTCTGCCCTCTTTCCACCTTCACCCCTCCCTGCCCACCGTGCAGGCGCCCTTGTGGATGCCCACGTCTGTACATGCACGTCTGTGCCCAGGGCCATGTGCACAGAGTCACAGTCCCTGCCCTTGCTGAGGGGCCCTGTGTGTCCTCAGCCTGCTCTCCTGGCCCGGGCTCTGCACCTTCAGACCTGTTTGGTCAGCTGTCAGCTGGCATGGGATCGAGGTGGTCTGGCCCTCTCTCGGGACAACCCCCACAGTACGTCACAGGCTCCTCCTCTTCCTTCCTGGGTGCCAAGCCCCAAGGAATTGTCATCACCCACACTTTTCCTTCTCCAGGCCCCACCCTGCCCAACAGAATCCCCTCCCCCGCCACCGCGCCACCAATGCACCATAGTGTCGTTCTGAGCCAGGAGCCGGGAGAGCCGGAAGGATGCCGTTCCAGACACAGGGGCGGGCTTTCTGGCTGCCAGAGAGAGTCCTCTCTGGGCCCGGTGAACTGGGCTCCTGCAAACTTCCGCTCCACAGGGCCCCTTCTATCCCTGGTGCCGGTTGTGGCCTCATGCCCGGCCCCCAGCAGGGTGAGTGTGTTCACAGGTGTGAATGTGCCATGAGCCTGAGCATGGGGGTGAGGTGTGCGTGGATGGGTGGATGACACAGCTGTGAGAGGGTGAGCTTGTGTGACCAGCATGGGGCGCATGTGCGCACAGGGTATAAGTGGTGTGAGTGTGTGAATGCACGTGTACCTGAGTGTGCACGTGAGAGAGTGGGTGTGCACAGGCGTGCTGCGCTGTGAGGGTGTGTTCCTGGGTGTGGAAGCGTGGCAGCCAGGTGTGAGTGTGCACACCCGCAAGACTGGGGTGTGAGCGGGTTGTGTGTGCGTACGTGTGTGAGGGCGTTGGGGGTGAGCGTGCGTGTGTGTGGCGGGATGTGCGGGGTGAGTGGCGGGCGGGGTG
>NW_022111357.1:6849543-6874482 GCF_000313985.2 Echinops telfairi
GAGCAAGAGCCCGCATGTGTAGGTGACAGAGTAGGTATGTGGGTGTGGCCCACATACAGCCCCGCCCTTGTGACTATGTGAACTCTTGTGTACTTGCAGGCCATATTTCTGTGTGTGTGTGTGTGTGTCCACGTGCATGCACAATGGACACAGTGCCCAAGACAGGGGCAGCACTTCCGAGCACAGAGGCAGCCCTTAGGGAAGGCATGCTTGGGGATCAAAGCTGCATAGTGTGCACACAGGTGGGTCCACCCCCCCCCACCCGTGCAGGGGGTGGGTTGTGGGAAGCGTGCTGTTGTGTACTGTGCAAAAGAGCGAGTGTGTATATGGCAAGGCAGTGCTGGCGCCAGAGCAGCCGCCACAGCAGGTGGGCTTGCGCTGTGGGCTCCCGTGGAGATGTTGGGTTTTTAATTGTCCGTGGCGATGATGGGGCCCTGGGGAGTTGTCGGCGGCCCTTCCAGAGCGGCAGCGGGCTCCTTGCCCTACTTGTTGGCCAACATCCTTCAGCCTGGCTGGCAGCTGCTCCCCCCTCCCCTCACGTTCTCAACTCCCTCCCTCCCTTTCCTAGCCTCAGAGCTGTTCCTGCCCCTGCCCCCACCCTTACCCCCTCTCTTCCTCCACCACCCCCCACCATCCTCCGCTCCCTGAGGACATTTGCTAGGATACGTGACATAAGGTGGTTCATCTCCAGCTTGCACATAGCAAGCCTCCATTGCTGATTTGGATTCTGTAGGCCTGGGCTGGTGTGGTAGTCACATTATCTATTGTCCACTTGAGGTGTTTAAGAGCGAAGGGGTAGAGTTTAGCCTGTCAATCAGGTCTCAGTTCCATGACCTCATTTGAGGTGCTAAAGAGATAAATAGCTTGCTGGAGGCGGGGGACACACACACACTATCCCTGTGTTGTGAGACATTCCTGTGGACAAGACACATGGAGCTAGAGCTCTGGAGCTGGAGGAGCCACGTGGAGACCCACACCAGCGCTGAGATGCTTATACCAACTCTGGATCCACAAGACTTTCCACCACTGGCCTGTGATATTCCTGCATTTGGCATCATTGCATGTGTTGCTTGAGTCTGAAGAGGAATGTATGGATTGGTATTGGACATATGGGCTAATACGGATTTAAAGACTTCATCTGGACTGGGCTTGGATATTTTCTCAATATTCAATTGCTCTTATATATAAAGCTCTTTCTTATAAACATGAGTGACTATGAATTTGTTTCTCTAGTCTACCCGGACTAACACAGCTGGGAACTCTGCTTTCCTAACATCCCCCTCTATCCCCAAACCTGACTATACTCCATTCTGCCTTAGCACCAGAGCATCAACTCCTGACTGAAATCCACCCTGCCTGCCTTCTGTACAGACATCTCACCTACCAACTCCTCGATGGAATGAGCTAATTCCTGACAGATACTCCTGCCCTAGACTTTCAGGAGCCAGTGTGGCCTTTCCCAAGGCCTCCACATCCTCCTACCGGAGCCCTGGAGGACAGGTCCAGCCAGGTGGTCACCTCTGGATGCTGTAGGAGCTGTGGGTGTGATCCCAGCCCCCCTGGGGACCACAGCAACTGCTCAGATTACTGTTCTGGGGTCTGAGGCCCAGCCAGCAGGGTCCTCTCCCAGGGGGCTCCTCTGCCAGGATGACCACCTGCCACCTGCCCGCAGTCAGTCGGAACAAACTGGCCTGTGTCCAGTCCTGATAGTTTGTAGGAAAGGTGCTGGGGGCGGGGGTGGGAGGTCAGCCTCAGAAGCGCTTGTGTTTCAGTGGTTACCCAAAATGTTGGTAGTTCTGATGGGACCCTTCTGTTGTGGAAAGAGGTGTCAATGAATCCCTAAGGATGATAGCCTTGGACAGCCCGCCCCCCCCGCCCCCCCATAGTCCAATAGAGTCATGATGAGACTGTCGGGATCAATTAAAAGGCGATTCTTATTTGTTTGAGCCTGTCTGGTGAAACGGGGCTGAGGGGATATATTAGCCAGGACCCGCCCGAGACACAGGACCAAGAGAAGCAGTAGCAATAGGAATCCCTGGAAAGAGGTTGCCAGTGAAGAGTTGGCTCCTGCAACAGTGGGCCTCTGTGTGCTGGCAGACAGACAGTGTCCAGGTGGGATTTCTTCTTGAGGAAGCCTCCGTTTTTGCATTCAAGGCCTTCAACTGATTGGGAGGGGCCCACCTCACCCCCATTATCAAGGGTGATCTTTTCTTACAATCAGCTGTCTATAGGTGTGAACCACATCCATGGAATACCTTCAGAGCAGTCCCCAGAGCAGTGCTTCAATCACACTACTAACCTGCTGTCATTGGATCCGTTCCAGCTCATAGTGACCCTGTGGGATAGAGTAGGGCTTCCCAGACTGTCTATCTTTATGAGGGAAGACAGCCTCATCTTTATTTTATAGGGTGGATGGTGGGTTTGAACCCCTGACTTTGTGGTTCGTAGTCCAATGCTTATTCCATAGTGCCATCAAGGTGAATAATACCTGGAATACTGCATAGTTGAAAATCAGGAAAGCGTGTGTCAGGATTGTAGCCTTTCACCATACTTATTCAGTCTGTATAATGAGCATATAATTCCAGATGCTGGATTGTATGAAGAAGAACACTGCATCAGGATCGGAGGAAGGCTCATTAACAACCTTCAACATGCAGATGAAACAACCTTGCTTATTGAAAACAGAGGAGGCAAAGCGCTTACTGAGGAAGACTAACCCCTATAGCCTTCAGCATGGATTGCAACTCAGGGTAAAGAAGGCACCTGGGCAAGTGAACAATCGTGTGATAAATGGAGGAAAGAGTGAAGTTGGCCAGGGTTTCATTTTACTTGGATCCATAGCCAATGTTCATGGAAGGAGCAGTCAAGAAATCAAAAAGAAAGGATGGAAGGATCAAAGGATATGCCTTGGGTAAATTGGCTGCAAAAGATCTCTGTGTTAGGCTTAGTTTTTGAGAAAAAACACAACAACAAACCAGTGAAGCTTACATGTGTAGATAGCTATAGAAAGAGGTTTCTATCTTGAAATGGCTTACAGAGTTATAGAAGCAGGTTAAGGCCAGTTAGGTTCAAGTTCATGGGTCAGATGGTAAGCTGGAGGCTTCTGACTCTTGTAACCACAGGAGCTGACAACCAGGAAGCAAGAAAGCAGAGTAGGAATACCACCAGCTCGTGGAGGCGGGCCAATCAATCCAAGGCGGGAAGTCTGCTGATGGCTCCTGGGATAGGCAGCCAATATGGCAGGCAGCTGAGGAACAAGATGCAAGATTCAGACTTGGCTGGGGTGACAAGCTTTTTCACCGAGTCTGCGTGAAAAGGAGCACACACCTCCCCAAGGAGCCTTTCTTCCAGCTGCATCAAGGCAGTGTGAATCTGATCACCGCGCAGCTGCTGGCTGCTCACAGAGTGGATTACGTTAGGTCAGATTCCATCATGGGGTTTATTACAATGCATGACATCACCTTGTGGGGGATTACTACCTAACTCCTCAGGACCCTGGCCCAGCCAAGTTGACACAAAACTTAATTATCACAGCCTCCTTAGAGCATTAAAGAGCAGAGAAGTATCTTTGAGGACTGAGATGTGTCTGACCCAAGCGGTTCTGTTTCCCATAGCCTTGTATGCATGTGAAAGCCACACAATGAATGAGTGATGGGTGTTGTCCAAGAATAGCGAAATACCGTGGACTGCCAGAAAACAAACCCACCTGCCTTGGAGGAAGGGCACCCAGTGTCTCCTTAGAGGCAAGGGGGATCAGACTTCACCTCGCCTACTTTGGACATGCTACCAGGAGAGGCCAGTCGTTGGAAAAGGACATCATTCTTGGTCACGTAGAAGGCGAGTGAAGCAGAGGAAGACTCTCAGCGGGATCAAGTGACACCATGGCTGCAGCACCGAGCTCCAGCTTAGCCGCACGGTGAAGATGGCACCGGGCTGGGCTGCTATGAGGAGAAAGAGACTCGTGGGCGCCACGACAACCCAGGCAGGTGGTGACAACCAGAGCGGGACTCGGGCTCCTCTCCCCTGCAGCACCTCTTCAAGGCTCCCTCCCCCAGAGAAACCCAGCCACGCTACCACCTAGCATCTTTTCTTGGTGTCATTTGTACCAGGCGTTACAATCTGCATTTATATACTAGCTTGATGCCTGACCCCCTTCACTAGACCGTAGACTTTAGGAAAGACTTTGTTCACTGTCTTGTTGTGCGCGCCTAACAACGTGGACCTGGTACGTAGCTGATGCTCAAACCTATTGCTGCCTGAATGCCTGAGGCAGCTAGTCTTCCCTCCTGGAAAGGGAGCAAGGAAGAGGCAAAGCGTAGCCCTTGTCCCACCCCCCCGGGAAGGCACACCAAACTGGCTTCTAGGAACTAGAGCAGATGACAATCAGAGGCCCTTACCAGCCAGGCGTGGCTGCAACCCCTCTTTTGGCCACTTACACAAGCTGTGTGGTATTAGACACACTCCTTTCGCCAAGACTCGGCTTTCTCAACAGTGAAATGGGGCTAGCTAGCAGCCCCACCTCATTGTGGCTCAAGGAGCTCACATGGCAGCCTCCTTTACCCTCCCTTCCATCAGCCCTGGCCCGGGTGGGCTGCCTCACTAGCTTACCTCCATGGTTGCTAGGCAACCCTCTAAGGCAGAGTGGTGATGCGAGAGCCGCTGCCTCTCCTGGAGACCCAGTTCCGAGTCCTGTGCGGATGGCAGTTGGGCACTGTTAGGCTTTCTCTCCACTCAGCCACCCTCCCCCATGGAGGGCCCCCCATGAACCGAAGCAACTCAAGAAAACAATGGAACCCTATTAGCTCTGCAGTAAGACTGCCTGGGTTCAAACCTAAGGCCGAGTGTAGGGTACTTTAACACGAACCTGAGCCTCAGTTTCCTTATCTGGTTCACGCGTTGTTATGTAAGAAAGAAAGAAAATCACTTGTGTGGAATATTTAGTCTGGCCCTCAGTGCTGTTCGGCGACAGTCAGGATGGTTGTGAAGCTTTCCGACAGGAAGAGGGAGGAGTGATGGATGGGCGGGGGGAGTTTGGGGGTCCTCATCTGTAAATAAAAGGGCAAGGCAGTCCCGCCGATTGGTTCCATGCAGGTACTTGGAGAGTTCATCTACTCTGTTGACAGCTTAATCGGTCTGTAGGAGAGGATTCTCTACAGCTATAGAGCCTGTGTCTGCTGTGGTCTGTGCTGTCTTTGTGTGTGTGTGTGTGTGTGTACACATGCGTGCACTCGGGCGTGGTGTGCACAGAGACTGGGAGAGATTGAAAGAGCAAGAGAACAGGCACACTAGAACCCCTCCACGAGATGCGTCGGCAGCATGGCTGCCACAATGGATTCTGGCACAGGAGCAATGGCAAGGACGGTGCCTGGCCCTTCCGTTGTGTGTAGAATTGCTATGGGTCAGAACCGACTCCAGGGGAACTAGCACCAACAGCAGACCTGAGCGCAGAGCCTCCCCGAGGGAGCGTAAGATGTATGCAGAATGCTGGGGTGGGTGGGGTTAGGCAGGGCTGACCGCCCAGTCCCCCGCTGAGTGCCTCTCACTGACCCATTGCCATCAAATTGACTCCAGCGCCCACTGGCCCGGTAGAACGGAGCAGAGCTGCGCCATGGGGTTCCCACGGCTTTAAATCTCTTGCAGAAGCAAATTGGCACACCTCTCTTCCGCAGCGAGGCTGGGGGATTTGCATCTCTTCGGTTAGCAGCTGAGCGTGTAACCACTGCCTCGCCAGGGCTTCTTGTGGTGCCATTAGCCTGGGTCAATCCATGTGAGGCAGTCCCTCCCTGTGGGTGGGAAGGGTTTAGGCGTGAGACTTGTCTGAGCACGTAGCTTCAGACTTACAAAAACCATCAAGCAAATCTCAGCATCCAGGAAGGCAAAATGGCGTTCCAGAGGGAGTGGGGCCCATTTCCCAGCCAAAAGAAATCGCAGAGGCTTTGTCACCTTTTGGGAAGCCAGGTGCCACACAGAATATGGGGTGGGATGGGAGGTAGGGCCTGAGGCTCTGTGGGCCTCCGGGAGGATTGGGGACTTATCTCAAGAGCAGTGGGAAGCTTCAAGGGTTTAAAGCAGGGCTCTGCCTGCATCAGACTTGTGTGTTCTAGTATCTCTCTGCAAGTGTGTGGAGAAGAGGTTGGCGGTCCATGGTTTGGTCATGCTGATTCCACTACAGTCGTCAGACTCCTTGAGAAGCGGCTTTGCTAGCAGACTGAAAGGCAGCGAGAAGCCCAGACGTGTGGTCACACGTGAGGATGTGGAGTGTTGTGTTCAGGTATCTTGAGTCGCTCGGGATAAAAGCCCTCTCAAGGCTTACTCTCGAGATGCATGGGGATTGGAGCTCCAACTGGAAAGCCTTCCAGAGTCCAGGGGGGTCTGTGGAACGACCTCTCTCTCTCAGACTCTCTGGGGCAATGCGGTTTCTCTCCGGAAGCCTCTCCGTGTGCTCCAGCCTGCTCACTCCCACCATCGGTGATCCATTTCTCCACGCTCCACGTGCCCCTGGTGCCCTTGTTCAGCCTGAGGACACCTCCTGATCTTTTAGCTACAGTTCCAGCAAAGCGTTTCTGTTTCTTAGTTCAGATCGTCAAGAGAACAAACCTGCTTGGGCCAGCTCTCCTTTCTGAATCAACTTATAAGGTGGCTGCCTTGGCTCAAGCACTTATCTCTAGTTCAATCAGCAGTGGCCAACGAGGATGTGACACAAATCATGACCCCCCGGGACCACCAGGGCTATGAGTAGGGTGCTCTCCCTTGGATAGCATGCAGCCAAGGGGAACCCTGGTGGTGTGGTGGTTATGCATTGGGCTGCAATCTGCATGGTCGGCAGCTCAAGGCCCCCAGCAGCTCTGAGGGAGAAAGACTGGGCTTTCTACTCCTGTAAACAGTTACAGTCTCAAAAATTCATAAGGCGGTTGCTTTGAGTCAGCATTGACTGGATGGCAGTGAGTTTGGTTTGGTTTGAGAGCTTACCCCAGATTAGGAGCATTTCTGTACCAGAGTTCCCGGGCCCAGGTCTAGTAGGACAGCATGTAGGATTGCATGTGCCGTTGACCTTGGGGTGGACCAGAAGGGGGCTTGAAACCCCAGGCATAGATCAGACTTCCCTCTGGCTTGTTGACCCACAAGCCCGTGCCATTCGCCCTACAAGGAAGTGTGAGTAGTTCCTTGCAGGCCAACTGCATAGGCAGCACACATGTCTTCGTAAGGGCTGGTGGACCCGGAGTCCTGCCATTTCAGTGGCTGACCCATTCGAATGGGACTGGCCACCGCACGTCGAGGGGCAATTCAGTTTATAGAAATCACTACTGCTCAGCTTATCTTGTCCTGCCTTGAAGATCCGAATACAGAAAGTGTGGAAAATGAAAGCATCACCCTTCAGCGGGGGGTTGGGGGGGCGCTGTCTCTGAGGGGTGTACTCCAACATCATGACGTGGCACCCCAGCCTGGTCACCTGCAGCTTCTCTGGGTCTTTGAATGGATATAGACCAGACATCTCCAGTGGTAGGTTGGTGGCCAAGTGGCTGCAATTCTTCCACTCTTCCTGTCTCTGTGAAGCAGGCAATATGACTTGCCAGCATCTCCCATCAAGAGGTGGGGTCTGTTCCCCCACTCCTCAAATCTAGCTGGCTTATGAGTTAATTTGACCGATAGAAGGTGGCAGAAGGGACACGGTGCGAGTCCCAAGTCTAGAACGCAAGACCCCTTGAATGCTTAGACTCTTTCTCTCTTAGCGCCATGTGCCCCAGCCTGAAATGCCTGAGACAAGGAGAGACCACTGGCCCAGGTCACTCCCAGTGCTCCATTTGGCAGGTCACCATCCTACTAGACCAGCTAGAGCGCACAGACCGCGGGCACGGGAGTGAGGGCTGCGTAGTCTTGTCCAGATCCTCAGGACCACATGAACACTACTGCTTCCACTGCTGTGTCTGGGGATAGTTTGTTCTGCAGTGATAGCTAACTGTTACACCTCCCTGCCAGGGAGACCTCCAAGAACGTGTGTGTGGTAATCCCACCACTCCTTGAAGGCAGGGCTCTCACTGTGATGGGAATCAAGTTGCAGGGATGACTCTGTGTATTGATAGATGCACCCTAATCTGGGCGCAGTGTCTGCCAGGCAGCTGCACTTCCTGCCACTTACAGGGAATTTGCTGTAATGCATTGTGATGCATTAGCATAATAATTGCTAAGCATTCGCAAATGAATAGCTCACTGACTGATGGATTTTGTACAGAATCTGTGAAGGTTACATCGAGGGTGAAAACATTTCACTGTGTCAATGAACATACTTAATTTTTCTGGAAGTGCTATTTAAATTGCGTCGTTCTGTGACATTAGCATAACAAAGACATAATGCATTCGTTTATGCTGTAGTAGGGAACACTGCCATAATCAGCGGACATGGCGGGGGTGGAGCAGGGCCCCGGGGCTTGCGAGAGCAGCCTCCAGGGGTCCCTGTGGCCATGCAGGGGAGGCCCCGCCCCCACAGTTCCCGCCCCTGGGCTTGGTTCCAGATGGGCCGCCAGGGGCTCTGAGAGCGGATGGGCTCTGTTTATTGGCTTGTTTCCTTTTCACTGATTTCTGTCTTCTCAAGCCTCTGGCCACTGAGTCCTGCTAATGGGTGGGTGGGTCTTGGCTGTCAGAAGAGAGATCCTCTGGAGAATTAGGAAGCATTCAAATCTGGCAGGATTCACCCGCCCCAATAGGCAAGGCAGAGCACCCGCTCAGAATCAAGCAGCTGGTCCCTGGAAGCTGTACCATGTGCCCTCAACCTCTCTAGCCCCTTCCCCTACAAGGGTCCTCCGAGGAAGCCCCTGGGGAGGCTGATTGATGGCTCCATTGCTTTAATGTTCTACGCTTTCTATAGTTGGCTCTTGGGGGCAGGGGCGCGGTGTTTTGGAAGGAGAGCTTGTTACGGGAGCATCTGCTGCGAACGAGGAACTGAGCTGAGTTCAGAACTCTCCATCCAGTTGTGCCCAGGACATTGGGGGTGCTCTCTGGTTAGTTTCCTGGCCCTGCCTAGGGTTAAGCCGCACGTGAAACAGCTCTCTTTCATGCAGAACCTTTATTGCGGTTGTTGCGTGCCATTGAGTTGATTCTCACTCATCCTGACCATGGACCATAGAGGGAACCCTGCCCGGCTTGAGCGATCCTCCAACGACTGTTCTGTCTGAGCCCAGTGTTGCAGCCATCTCCTTAAAGGGCTGCCTCTTGTTTGCTGATCTTCTACTTTGCTGAGCATGCGGTCCTTTTCCAGGGACTGCTGTCACCTGATCACACATCCAGAGCACATGAAACGAAGTCTCGCCATCCTTGCTTCCAAGGAACATTACCTCCTCCAAGACAGATTTGTTTGTTCTTTCGGCCGTCTTTGACCCTTGGCAAAGTTCTTTGCCGGCACCGTAACTCAGATGCATCCATTCTGCTGTCCTCCGTACTCACAGTCCCGTTTTCACATGCATAGGAGGTGATGGGAATCCCGTGACTTGGGTCGGGGGCACCTTTGCACTCGGAGCGACATCTTGGCTCTTCAACTCACGAAGGACGTGTCTCGCACCTCAGTACAGAATCGTGTTTGATTTCTTGACTGCTGCTTCCGTGAGCATTGGTGTGGATCCACACAAACTGCAATTTATTGGCAACGTCAATTTTTTCTCCGCTTATCATGATGCTGCCGATTGGTCTCATTTTGAGGCCGTTTGTTGAATTTACATTGCGTTGCATTCCATACCGCAGGCCGCGGGCTTTGCTCCTCATCAATAAGTGCTCGAGTCCGCCTCCCTTTGCGAGCTAGCGTATCACAGGTGCTTCATGAACGTTCCCTCGGTTCTGATGTGCCAGCCTTCTCTATACAGTCCAGCTTCTAGGGTTATTTGCTCGGATTGAGTATGACTTGTGACAGGATACGATCCTAACACACGTTTCCTCGTTTCAAACCCCTTGGCATTCCCTTGTTCTGTTCCGCCGACTGCCTTTTGGTCTATGTTTGGTTCTTCGTGAGCACAGTAAGTGTTCTGAAATTCTTATTCTTTGCAATATTATGAATCGTTTGTTAATCTTAATCTTATGTATATCTAAAAAGGAGATTCCAGGTTTAAGCCAGGAGCGTGACTGGGTTTGCTGGTGAACCCCTACCTTCCTCACCCTGCGCCCCCACCCCCACCCCCGCCCCCCTGTCAAGGCCCATCCATGGAAGCTGATTTGGGTAAAGTGGGCATGATGGCACTTGTAACTTGATAAAGGCCCAGTGAGGTCCGGACTGTTACTCCGATTTCAGAATTTAGAAAACGGAGGCTTGAAGAGGAAGTAATTTGCACAAAGCTGCCGGTGAGCCCGGGAGGATTGGGAGCCGTATCTACCTGATTCCAACACCAGAGGGATGATGAGGCCCGGATTTCGGAGGTGAGCTGATAGTGAGGATTGGGCTGTCCCAGGGCCATGCGAAATTAAGGACTGTCCCCAGTTGCTGTTGGTAAGGTCCGCCCGCGCTCTCGAGACCCTCACTGCTCATGTTTCATGTGGCTGCTTGTGTTCAGGACCGAGAGATGAGTTATTTAATTTTGTCTATGGCCAGAGACCCTCTGCCAGGGGCCTTGGGCTTAGGAAGTGTGGGTGGCTGGCCTGGGGCTGGAGCAGCTCACCTGACACCTGGAACATTGAGTGGGTAACTTGAGTGGCCTGGTATGGAGAGCATGGCGTGGAAGTCCGTTCGGTCTGTGGTAGAGCTTACATTCTGAGCACCCCACTTGCAGAAGGCTAGGGATGACCCCAAATCCATTTGCAGAGTCCCCAATAAATTAAGCTGACGTTGAATTCCTTCTGATCATTAACCAAGGATGTAGCTAATCTTGCCCTTAGGTAGAGTGTATTGGAAAGTGGAATACCTTACCCCTTTCCAGCTAGCCCAGAGGGTGCAGACTCTTAGGGGATTTCCGGGGTGTACCCTTGATGCATAGTACTGGAGGTCTCAAAGTCGGGAATCCTGCCCTGTTGGTCATGCCCTGAGAGCCTTGGCTGGAAGGCCCTGGACCAATGGTTGGCAGTTCTATCCAACATACTGTATACATCCCAGTCATGGCCCTGTCCCCGTTTCTGTAGTCCCACCTGTAACTGTGATGTATTGGACTGGCACCAGCCATGAATTTATAACAGCTTTCTTTGTTCCGTGTTTCATTTACCCAGCATCCTGACTGTGAACCCTCAGACACCATCATGACCTCATGCTAATGGTCTCCCTCATTGGGATGTGTCTTGTGTCTGCCTTGATGTTGTCTGTCTCTTTTAAGACCTAATAAATGTTCTCCTTAAGTTATATGAGCCTGAGACCTCATTAATACCATAAAACAGCACTCAGGTGATGGCTCCAAGCCCCAGGTTGGACAAAATCAGCACCCCAGCTTCCCCTCCACCGACACCGAACCATACAGGTCCAGGCGGTTTCACTCTTCCTGAGGCCCAGTCCTTAGTCCAGCCCTGGGTGATGTCTGAATAGTGGCCGAGTTTTCTGGGTAATCCTGTCCCCCTTTCCTTCCAGAGTTCAAGACCCATGGGATGTTGGGGAAGCTTAGTGGTACCCTGGCCAACTGACTCTCCCTGAGAACCAACAGCTTCACTCTTTGAAGGGTTAAATTTTTCCTTGAGAATTTGATGACCATCCTGGGCTCGTCTCTCAGAAGAAGAAAAAAGCACATTCATATTGTAAGTTACAATATGAGGGGCCATGATTCCTTGAGGACATATCACAGGAGCTCTTGTCTTGGGGACAAACTGAAGCTCGAGACTTGTAAAGGGGGGGAATCTTGCTCCTTGTTTTATTACCAGTGCTGTTGAGTCTATTTTAAGTCCCTTTCTACTCTGTTCTATAGGGTCAACTCTGGCTCCATAAGGTTTCCGAGACTGTAAATCCTTATGGAAGCAGTCTGCCTCATCTTACTTTCACAGAGTAGCTGGTAGATTCGAACCACTGATCTTTCAGTTAGTAGCCCAACACTTACCACTATACCACTAGGGCTAGTTCCATGGGTTATAGACTCTCCCAAATGCCTCAGATTGACCCCGAAAGGCTTGTTTCACCTTCCAGCCACCACCTAGCCCTCCTTCTCCCTGCAGAACCCTCCTCTGCTCCCTCCAAGCAGGACAACGCACTGTTTCTGGAACACGCCCCTGGTCTCCCCACTCTGACAGATCTTGTTCATCTGCAGAGCCTCCTCTCTTCCAGGAGACCTTCCTGAGAACGCCTGATTCATAGTTGTTCACTGAGTACTTCCCGCATGCTGCCTGCTGGGATGCAGGAGAACAGGGCAGAGAGGGCCCTGCTCTCACTGGACCTAGAGGCCAGTGGGGGAAGCAGATAGGACAGAAGTATTTACAGGTGTCCTGAGTGGGTTAAAAAGGAAGAAGCGGAGGGAGCTCTGGGGGCCTGTGGCAGTGAGGACTTAATTTCATCTCTAGCAGAGTTCCCACACTCTGACCACCTAAATTCCACAGTCACACTTTTTTTTTTTGCCATATCAGCATACCAGCTGTACGATTATTGACTTTCCATTGTCTTGCTTTAAATGAACTTTCAATACCTCGCCCATTTTCTTAGTCTTGTTTTAAGCAATCTCACTGTGAATCATGGGTCCTGGTGTGCTGTTTATATTTTAATGTTATTATATTAGACACGTATCCAGCATATAGAGCAAGGCAGACACACACTCATTTCTGTTCCTTTGTGATCGTCTGTCTCAATGGGGTTCTCCTGAAGAGAGACCCTGAGACAAGGCGTGGAAGGTAGGTAGTTGATTTAGAAGGTAACTCCAGGAGGAAGATGGGAAGGAGGGCTTCAGAAACTGAGGCATAAGAGTCAGTGAACTGACAAGCTGGTTATTGCTGTAGGGAAACGGGACTCGTTTCCACCGAAACCTTCAGACAACCAAACAGATCACACCTTGGAATTCTTCCACTGGAAGATAGGGAAGTTGCTCATATATTTGCTAATTCCCAACACCAGTGGCGTTCGCGCTGACTCACTGGATCGCCCTAAGGGGCTGGGTGATCTTCCCAAGATGGAAAGAAAGTAGTAGCGAGAGAGCAAAGCCTGCACTTGCTATGGGCCACGAAGTGCAGGGAGCTGTCCACTTGAGCAGTGCTGAACTCAGGTGAGCCCAGAGGACGTGGCAGGTGGCCTCACAAGCCACTCTCACATCACCTGCAACCACTTCCCGTGCCACCTGTTGGCCCCAGTTCATAATTTGAGAGGACTGATCCAAGAATTCAGAGCAGGCCTCCGAAAGAAATGACGTCTTAAGTCAACACCTTAGGCAAAGTGTATGGTAAGGGCATTCTGGGTGGAAGGAAAAGCTCAAGCTAAGGCCAAGAGTGCAGCTATAGCAAGACACCAGAGAGCCGGCTGGGGCAGAGAGGAGGAGTGGTGGGGGGTGAGAGCTGGGCAAGGGGACGGGACCTGGGTGATGTTCGTACGCTTTTCTAGACACCGCGGAAGCTTGGAGCAATTTAAACAAGGGCCAAGTGTGTGTGATTGGATCTGCCTGGGGCTCTGACGTTCTCTCTTCCTACCTGGAGCAGAAACCACTCTGTTAGGGGTCACTAGTAATACCTGACAGTTTGATAGCTTTGGTGGCTTGTGTATTTCTACGACGCCGGAAGCTGTGTCATCAGGGTATGACCTATGGTGGGCAGGTTTTCAGCAGAGCTTCCAGACTGAGACAGACTAGAAAGATAGGACTAGTGCCCTCCTCGAGCGAGATGCTCAGAACTTGGTGGAAACTAACAATAATGACAGCGATACCCAGCTACCTTCCCAGGGGACCACAGTAGTGGCCCCTCAGGTCCCAGTGCTCCTATGGCCCAATAGGCACCGATCTGTGTTCAGAATTGGTGTAAAGGGCAGGTGGTGGTAGGGTCTTGGGGTTTGGAACCACCTGGAAACCTGCGCCACCATAGGGTCCCCTCGGTACTATCAAATTCCCCCCTGGTCACCACCCCCCCCCATCTTTTACCTCTATGAAAGAGTCTCTCGTGTCTGGGTAACCCCAACCAGCCTTAAGGCAAGTCACTTTTCTTCTCTAACCCTCTGTGTCCTTTTTGGCCAAATCGGAGTGTCTACTTGGTACGATCGTTTAGCCGTATTCCATGAAAAATACTTTTACCAGGGACATGCAAAGTGTGTGGAGCCCCAGTAAGTGATCAGGGCAGGGGCTTCCTCCTCGGTTCTCTTTCACTCATCCCAGCACCCGGCGTGTGCCTGGCCCCACCCTGCTGAGGGGAGGATGAAATGAAAGTGGCTGAAGGGCACCGTGGAGGTGGTGAGACCCCTCACCAGAGTCAGGCCCACATCACGCTTCTGGAGGAGCACACGCTCCTACCCCTTCCCTCCTCTCTAAAGTGTAATTATGGAGCAAGGGTGCGGGATGCCATAGTCTCTTCTCATCCAGGAGCTGGCTGGTGTAGGCTGGGCCTACCCCTTGGCTCTCAGGTTGCTAGGACCTATAGCTAAAGTTAGAAAGAGCTGGGCCATTCTAATAAGATTGCTCCACCCCCAACTGGAGCTGCCTCTTGGCTCAGCCTAGAATGGTGTCCTTGGGGGCTTGGAGGCAGCTCCAGAACCAGAATACTTCTGATGGGTATTTCCTCGGGCTCCCCGGGTCCCGTGGACTCCCCTTTAGGAGGAATGGCCTCATTGGGATTCAGAGCACAGATGAAGCCCATACCAATGATGGATCAGGAACACCTCCCTGTGTGGTCTGGCTGGGGCGATGACTGCCGCTAAGTACATTGCCAGTCCCCCCCCCCCACTGGCCTGAGTCTGTGATTTATCACCATTCAGAGAAGTTTAATAATTAGCAAAGGAGACTGTTAACAACAGATGGTGCCGGGCCCTGGGGAGCGGTTCCGTCCCAGACATGCTCTGCAGAGAGGTAAGCTGGAGATGTTCTAATGTTCCCAGTGGGTCTCTCCAGGGCTCCGTGACTTGTGGTGCCATTTGCACAAAGTCGCTGAAAGGAAAGCGGCGACGATGTCAGCTGGAGGCCGTGTGGGTGCAGGTGGCTCTGCTGGGAGGGGATGCCGGGCAGTGGCGTCAGTGTGACCTACCCACAGGTGTTCAAGCACAGTGTCAGGCTGCCAGGAGCCTTGAAAGGTGATCTAATAACCTGCCTGGTACTGGAGCAAAGCAAACGGAATGTGCTGGGAGCCCCCCAGGAGCTTCTTAGGGGGTTCTGGCTTTCCAACATGAGGACTTGTCTCTCTCCACCCTTAACCCCCCAATATCTTCTGTAAGCATCTCCCATCCCACTTCATGGTACAGAGAGAGGACAGAGATGCTGGATTATCTGGATGGTAAAAGACCACCTCTAAGTATCTTAGGGAAAAAAGGACATTGGGAGGTTCAGAATTTGGAAATCTAGGGTGAGACTGAGACTGCCTTCAGACATGGCTGGACCCAAGCATCATGCCATGCCATCTCTTCTGTGAGTCCCAGCTGTGGCCTCCTTTTCTCCTGTGGTGTAGCATTTCTTCCTTCCATTTGTGTGGGAACGAAGCCCATCAATGGACTGGCCAAACACCTTCCCGGAAGCCTGACCTCCACTGCCAAAAAGCATTTTTCAGCTAACTCAAGCATAAAACTCTCCAGCTTGACTTGGACTTGGTCGTGAACCCATCCTGGAGTCTCTCTCGGTGGGAGGGAGGAGGAGGAGGATGCTGATTTGCCAGCTCTGGACACTTGCCCGTCCCTCAGACCAGCAGGAGAGAGCACCGTGGTTGTCTGCCCCGACAGTCGGGCGTTTTCCAGTGGAAGAGCTGCTGAGGAGCCAGACCAAGAGTGCCCGTGGGGGGCTGGGAGACGTAGCTGCCCCGGCCACGGAGTAACAGAACTGGGGTTAGGAGAAGTGTGCCTGGGCGCATGTCTCTGCGGGCTGGCTTTGGTTCTCCAATGCTTGCATCATCGCTGAGAGAATACCTCCTGGGTGCTGCCTAGTGGTCCGGCACATAGCTCCTCTCCTCTTCTGAGAGACGAGAAAATCACCGTCAAACCCAAACCAAGAGGAATATAAGTCACAGCGTGGGATGATCCGAAAAGCAAGACCTGATTTGTTTCCCCGTGAGCACGACGGAAGTGCCATTAGGGACCGAGAAGGACACCTGCTCACTGTGAGTGGGGGTGGGTCCTGCAGGGGTGGGTTGTGAGCAGTGTCTTCAGAGATCTGCAGGGTGCGAGTCGTGGTGGTAGATGGTAGGGCGTTCTATGCAGACTACACAGCACGGGGTAGGAAAGGCAGGACGGTGGGAATTCATCTACTGACTCATCTGTTCACCCACCATTCATCCTGGTATTTCTTTTACAAATTATTTATTGAGTATAATATCTCAGGGGGGAAAAAACCTCACTGCCATCAAGTCGATGACAACCCCTAGTACCATGTGGTGTAGTGGTTATGTGTTGGGCTGCAAACCACAAGGGCAGTAGTTTGAAACCACCAGCTGCTCTGAGCTTTCCACTCCCGTCAAGAGTTACCATCTCGGAAACCCACAGGGGCAGTTCTACCTTGTCCTACAAGAAGGCCATGAATCAGAATTGACTCAATGGTAGTGCGTTTTAGGAGCCCCATTGGCTTAGTGGTTATGCGTTGGGCTTCGAACCATGAGGCTAGCAGTTCAAAACTACCATTCACCATGAAGGGAGAAAGATGAGACTTTCTACTGCTGTACAGAGTTACAGCCTCAGAAACCCACAGGGGCAGTTCTACTCTGTCTTATAGGGTCACTAGGAGTACGATTTGGGTGCCGAGCATTGTGCTTAGAGGCTGTTGGGGAATGCTGAGTCGAATGAGCTGGCAGATTACAGAGTGCTATGGTGTGAGAAAAAGCTAGAAATGACATTTGGAGCTAAGTGTTGGGCCTTCAAATATCAGGCTCGGGTCTCCAAGGATTTTCCTGAGGGCATCCATACCTGGAATGGGCCTCCTTGGTGCTTTTAGAGATTTCAGGACCCGAGAGTCCCTCTACTGCTCCAATCCCATTGAATGGTCTCTTCCAAGCTCACAGAGATGTGAAGTTAGTTGATAATGTTTTTCTCAACCATCCAACTCCCCACACATTTTTATTGAACCGTTGGCACTCCGCCCCCACCCCACCCCCAATAAGGACTGGCAGATGGCGTGACCCCTGACTGCTCCTCCGTCAGATACCACACCTGTCCTCAAGCAGCTTTGTCCGGCCTGTTGGAATTGACTCAAGGCCCATGGAGTTCTGTTCATCTCACCCTTCACTGCCTTTAGTGACCGGGTTTGGGTTATGTATGGTTCTATCCCTGACAAAATGGGATTCTGAACAGTACTCCACGTGGTTATTTTTGATACGAGCATCGTTTCTGTTAGTGGATGTCCTAGTTTGCTAGGGCTGCCCTAACAAAGAACCAAAACACCACGTTAAAGTGGGTGGCTTCAAAGGACATAAAGGCGTTGTCTCGCAGTTTGGGGGCTGGAAGCCTAAATCAGGGTGTCAGCTTCCAGCGAAAGGTCTCTCTCTTTGTCTCTTTCGGCTTCTGGTAGCTGCCAGCCGTTCTTGGCATTCCTGGGCTGGTAGCTGTGCCTGCCTCCACCATCACGTGATGCCTGCCCTCCTCTCTGTGTAACTCTCTCTGTGTCTATTTCTTTGTACGAGCCACTGTGCAGAAGGGATTAGGCTGAGCACCCACCCTCTTCTGGCAGGACCCTATTGACACAGCAAAAGGAAGACACTATTTCCAAACAGGCTGACAACCACAGGTACCCACCGGGTTTAGGACTTTGCAAAAAGATTCTCGGGGGCTCACTTCAGTAGCAGCTAGATCATTCTTCCTTTAGACAAGAGTTCTACACATGGCATTTCATGGAGTTCAACGCAGACCTCTGTGATTTCAGCATGTGACATGCCCCTGGCCCAGCCTGAAGCCAGGGCCCACGGCTGCACGGGGCACCATGAACTCAGTGTAGCTGCTGTCAAATCCGCACTTACCCTTCTCCTGTCCATGCTAGTGCACTCCCTCTCACCCTGGGCTCCTCTATCACAGCACCGCGAACCCCGCTCTACTCCAGTATTGCCTTCATCATTAGGACTTCCAGTGCGGCACCTCCGGTGCCTGCCATCACTTGCCATATGGTGGGTGCCAGCACAAGTTGAGTGAATTTGCGGGGAGGCTTTTTTAGTCCCCAGGGCTGTTGTAACAAAACACCCCCAAGTGAGTCACCTTGAACAATAGAAATGTGTTGTCTCACCGTTCTGAATTCCGGGTGTCGGCAGAACCGTGTTCTTTCCAAAGCCTCCAGGGGAAGAGCCTGTCTTGTCTCTCCCACTTCCACAGGCGCAGGCCTCCCTTGGTGTTTCTGGTCTTCCAGACCCATCTTTACCCTACGGTCCCGCCCCGCATGTTCCTCTCCAGGAGCACCCTCGGGCCCATCTTCCTTCTGGATGACCTTATGTTATCTTCCTTAAGTGCTGCTTCTAAGCAAGGTCAAACACAGTCACCGGTCCCAGGGGTTAGGACTTCAGCTTATGTTCTTGGAGGGAACCTTCAGTCCATAACTGGGGGAGGGTGAGAGGAGGGTAAGGGGACGGACAGGGAAGGGGGAGTAATTTGTTGAGATGACCACTCTGCGCCACATGGCACTCTTGGGCAGTCATCATCCAGGTCTCCTGGTTAAGTCTCGCCATTGGTCTCACGGGGCATAACAGAGTGGAAATAACGGGGCACAGCCCCCCCTGTGTTGCTTCAGGGCAGGAGTGACTTCTCCCAGCTTTGTGGGCCTTTCTCCCCCCTCCTCCCTGGTTCCATTCTGAATGGCTCCTGCCATTTTCAGGGGCTGACTCAACCCCGTCCCCCCAGGGGCTTCAGGGCTGGTTGAGGAGAGGAGCCAGAGGCTGCTTGCCTGGTTTTCTGGAAAGGCACTGTGTCTTGGGAGCCAGAGTCGGTTAGGGGAAGAGAGTGTGGCATTTGCAGGCAATTCCATTAATCTGGTCTCCTCAAGGGGAGCGGAGGGAGCAGGGGGTAAGAGCCGGCTCCAAAGTGGGCACTCTGATGAGGCCACTGAATTAGTTTGCTTCCCTTGGGAGAGCGCCGGAAAGACTCTCTGCACGGGTTTTGTCTCCGGAATGAGTCATTCTGTTTGCTCAAATTGTCGGCTGTCAAGCCACCCAGGAGTGCGTCCTGGGCGGGGGGGTTGGTACTGTCCCCACAGGCACATCTGGTCCTGATACACCCCTTGGTGTTGGAATAGCTGCCATGTGGCTTCCTGGTTGCTGGCCTGAATGTCTTGGCCAGGGTTCAGAGAGGGCTTGCTCTGACGGCCAAGGCTGGTGAGAATCAAAGAGGGTTCTTCGGCCACGTCCGGTGCTGGTGGATTGGTTTGTGCATCTGTGTGGATGTGAGATGGGTGAGAGGCTCTCTCCCCGTCAGGGGCTTTGACAAGGTGGGTGAAGAGACCTCCTGAGCTGGCCAGAGCTTGATGGGAAGCAGGTGAGCATTTTCCCAACTTTGGGAGGAGTGATCAGTTCCCAGGGGAAGAAGAATGAGCCAGCTCCTCCGTCTCTGTCTTCTTGAGCTTTTCTGTCTGCTGTCCATCCCAGTGCTCACCGGCTACTTTGGCCTTCACTCGGGGCAGTGGTGATGGTGGGGCGGGGGCGGGGAAGAAGGTGGCAGAGATGGAAGGGGAGACAGAAAAGGACTGGGGACCCTGGAAGAGAGTTGAGGATGCGGTAGACTCCTTTAGGCACCCATAGACCTCTGCCGTGGCACAGGTCAAGCTGTTGCCCCTGTCTTGTGCTTTAGAGAGAACACCCTTGAGCCAAGCGCCAGGGTTAAAATCCCAGCTCTTCTTTCCTCTAGTTCTTTAATGCCCCCACCCCCACTACTATCATGACCCCAATTCAACCTTACAAACCTGGCTAGACCAGAGCATGTACACGGGTACAGATAAAGGCTGGAAACACAGAGAATCCAGGACAGATAAACCCCTCAGGACCAATATTGAGAGTAGCCATACCAGGAGGGTAAGGAGAAGGTGGGGGGAGAAAGGGGAAGCTAATCACAATGATCTACATATAACCCCCTCCCAGGGGGATGGACAACAGAAAAGGGAGACATCGGACAGTGTAAGACATGAAAAAATAATAATTTATAAATTATCAAGGGTTCATGAGGGAAGGTGGGGGGGGGGGATGAGCTGATACCAAGGGCTCAAGTAGGAACAGAATGTTTTGAAAATGATGATGGCAACAAATGTACAAATGTACTTGACACAATGGATGGATGTATGGATTGTGATAAGAGTTGTACAAACCCCCAATAAAATGATTTTTAAAAAATCTCAGCACTTTCTCTTGCTCGCTGTGTGGCCAGATAATGGTAGCTGGTCAACGCATCATGTTTCATAAACGGTTAACCACGACTCTCTCTCTAGAAGGACTTCACCCAATAGCTGGTATTTACAAGAACTTGACAAATGCTAGCAATTATTAACATGAACTTATACGCCTCACCTGATAAGAAGACAGGGACTCCATAAATCTTTTCTGCAGTTCTAGCTCCAGAACAAACGGTGTCGGGCCAACAGTGGGTGGTTGATAAGTATTAGTCAGGGACTCAGTGGGAGAGAGGCCCACCATGCCTGACTTTACCACACTTTTCTTCCTTGAGTCTCACTCCTGCCAGTCAGAACCTCAGGGGTGGTGAGCGTGCTGGGGTCCCAATTATGAACTCATGGGCACGGAGCCCATCGCTCCTAGGGACCCCATAGGACAGGGTGGACTGCCCCTGTGACTTTCAGAGACTGTCACTCTTTATGAGATTAGAGAGCCTCTTTCGCCTGGTGGTTTTGAACTGCTGACCTTGCATAGAACTGCTGGCCCACCGCATAGGCCACCAGAGCTACTAGCAAATCAGCAGCCCTTCAATTTGTGAGGGCCAGAACCACCCAACTTCTCAGGGGGGAAAAAGGGGGGTTGGTTCTTGAGCATCGATGATGATTAACCCTTTCTATGAAGATTAAGATCTGCCTCCCAAGGTGGATTTCTTGCTCCCCTGGGTTGACCAAGACTGAGTTCATCTCCGTAGCCTGCGTCCAGAGCTGTCCCTGGTGCTGACCCCCCAGCCCTGCGCCCGTCCAGACTGACCCAGCCAAGCTGATCTTTGAAGCAGAGGCTTCCGAAGCCACCGTTGATTTTTCCAAGCCAAACCACGCCTTGTCTGTGTGACCCCTGCCTGTGTGACCCAATGACCTCGAGACACACACAGCTCCCACAGGTTGCTTCAGCAGATGCCAACAAAGCTGGGCTTGTGAAAGGGATATTGTGTGATCCCTCAGAACCAAACACGGGGGTGCCCGGCAGTGAGAAAGCTGGCTTAACCGGCCTTTGGCAGGAACCCCTCAATGGCCAGCTCATCCTGCGGCCCAGAGGGCGGTTGCCACGTGGGACCGAGGGCCGTGCGCATTTCTCTTGCAGAGAAAACCGTGTCTCAGGTAGGCCTGAGAAATGCCACCTCAACAGGCTGCGGTCCCCGGCCAGTGGAGCACTGTGCATGCCCATCCCTGGGAGGGCAGATGAATCATTTCCACCCGAGGCACCGGCCAGGCCAGATTTATGATGGCGGGGGCACGGGGAGCCCCGACTTTATGGTCTTGTAAATTACGGAGCTGCTTGTGCAAGAGTCAGCGTGGGCTATAAATCATGGGTAATTGCTGGTAAATTGGGAAACAAATAGTATTTTTCCCTTACATTATCCTCCTCGCGTGTTTCTCAGGGAATCGGGGTTCCATGGAAGACCTTTAACCTCTCTCCGACCAAAATCCCCGAGGGGACTGACAACCAACCACCTCAGAGCCTCTCTGGGCCATATCCCCGGCGATCTGGGGGCCTCTGGGTCAAATGGAGACGAGTTGACTGCGGTTGTCATCAATTCCTCCTGTAGTCAGGCTGAATGTGCGTTCTTCTGGGACTGCCATCCTTCGTCCCCACAGTTGGAATTAACCCCCAGGGTCCCATCAGGCCCATCCGGCCTCTGCCTGGGCCAGACTTCTCCCAGGCTCTCGGAAGATGAGCGCACATGAGCTCCGGAGAATCCAATTTCATTCGGCCTCCCTCCATGTCCAGGCAAAGGCTCGCTGCATGCTGGTCAGCTTGGCCTCTGTGCTCAGATGCTATTTGCTTGCTTGTTCTCCTCTTTTCCCATTTCCATGAAATTACATTTATAATCTCTTTTCTGTTTGCCTGACTTGGTCAACTTTGAAGAGCCATTACGTGTGCTGATAGGCAGACTGGTAAACGTTAATTGAATCTCAGAGCATGAGCTCCTAGAAGGCTCAGCCTGGAGGGAACCTTGGGGACCACAGAACTCAGCTTCTTCATGTGACAGATGATGGGGAAATAGAAGTCTGGGCTGTTTAAGCGACTTGCCCAGGGTCATACTCTGAGTGAGGGGCAGATCTGGGAAGAGAATGGGAGCTCCTTGCGCAGGAAAGGATGCTCCCCATTCCATGGCACTGTGCCCCTCGGATTCAGCTGTCATTTCTGCAGCCTTGCTGCCTGATAGACCTTAACGGGATCAGCACACATTTTCCTTATAATTGGAGGAATGAGAGCCTTTCGAAACCCTTCTTAGGACACTGAGTCAGTGAATGGACTTGGGGTATGATGGTGATGGTGGCATCTGGCAGCTGTGTGGGGGATGGGGCTTCTTTACTCGCTCCAGCACCCTAAGCCTACTCTTCAGAGGGGTGCTTGAGATTTAGAGTTGGATGCACTGGACATATAATGAGGATCCCCTGGGCGTGAGGGGAAGGAGGGGATAGTCCTCCGTTCAGCAGATGCTGTTCATTATTTGTGTGGTCTTGGGAAGGTCGTCTCTCTGACCCTCGGTTTCTTCATCTACCCAGTAGACATCAGAAGCATTCTGGGCTGTGTTTTTGGGAAGACTAAAACAAGAAGCATCCAGGCCAGAGCCTGGAATGTCTGAACATCCTGAATGTGCGAGGAAAATTTAAGCAAACACAACCCTCCTTGCCACTGAGTTGATTCCGACGTGTACTGTGCTCCCTCTAGGACAGAGTAGAACTTCCCCTGTGGGTCTCTGAAGCTTTGAAGCCTTTACAAAAGTAGTCTCATCTTTCGCCCAAGGAGCGGCTGGTGGGTTTGAGCCACCGACCGTGTGGTTAGCAGTTCCATGCATAAGCAGTTCTGCCACCAGAGCTCTGGCTATGTGTGAGGAGAGGGCAGGGTTACCGAGTGGTCCTCACCTGGCTCACCTGGAGCCTGATGTCTCACCTCCCATCCTTAAGATCATCATCCGTGGTAGCCAAGGTCGGTATGACACTCCCCTTGCACCCCTTCACAGGGGGAGGCCCCTGCACGGTGACCAGACCTGGACTCTCAGCTGATGCCCATCTCTGGAGAAGAGGAGCACGGTGTCAGGAAGGACGTGGTGTTGTCCAGGGCTGAGGCCCCGCACACCTGCTCTACCTGTCCCGGGCCTCTTCTGACTGTGCAAGCTGCCTGGTGTCCTAGGCAGGACCCCTGGCTTCACAGGCTCGTGCTTCAGCGTGCTAGGGACCACCCAGCTGGCCGCCTGTGCTGTTACTTCTTGAAGGGTAAGACTTTTGACTCTAAGCCTGGTCTCTCCGACCACTTTCTTATCCCCATGGGTGACCAGGGCTCGAAGGGATCTGGTCCCAGTCACAGGAGGCAGGTGACCGACGTGGTCTGCTTTTCGGAGCCCCTTATGCAGAGCAGCCAGCGGGGCAGAGGTCCCCCTGGGTCTGCACCGAGCTGGAGAGCATACAAAGAGCTGCTTCCCAGTGGGGAGTTTCCTGAGGAATTCTGGTCCTGCTTGGGTAGGACCCCACAGGGAGACCCGCACCACCTCACTCTTTGTATTACTCACAGGGGGTAGAAGGGAAAGGCACGGGTTCAAATCCAGGCTCTACCATTTACTGGCTGTGCCGCTTCAGGCCAGCTCCCAAACCTCTCTGAGCCACAGATGCTCCAAGGGTGTGTGTGTGAATGAGGGTGCACACCCTGTAGTGTTGCTGTACCGAGTCCAGGAGAGAACACACAGCCACTGGGCGGGTCTCCCACAGCCTCAAGCCATGAACGTGGCTCCCAGCCTCCTCCCAGGCACCCCTTGGGAGGCTGCTGGGAAGTGCGGTGGCGGGGGTGACCTTCACGTCCAGCCTGGTGTCCTGAGTGTCCTGGTTGCAGGAGGCTGAGCAGGGGGTTTGTTTATTCCCAGAGCAGTGTGCTCCATTTCCTGCCTCCACACACCTCCTTCAGACATACTTACAGAGCCAAGTGGGCAGGAGGCAGGAGAGAGGCCTGCCAGCCTGATGGAGTGGAAGACCATGTTTCAGCTCCTGTGGACAGACAGATGGATGCGAGGACAATGGCACAGGGCCGACCTCCCACCTCCAGACTTCTTGCCTGGGGCCCTGACCCCGGGAACCATTGGCCTGGACTGGACACGCTCCCGCAGTTTCTTCTCTCGTTCCAAGCCCCCTCCCTGACACTCTGGTTGCCCCGCCGTCCTCTGCCCTTGCTGTTGTCCCTCCCCGCCTCCACCCACTCCTCAGTCTTGTCTGTTTACCTGGCTCTCTGCCTCTCTGTCTCCTTTCAATGTTGAGCTTTCTCCGTCTGACTTTGTCTTTCTCTGCTCTCCATGCCCCTCCCTCTCTTTGCCCAGCCAGCGGGCATTTTCTCTCTCTCTCTCTGTTCTGTCTCTCTCTCTCTGTGTGTGTGTGTGTGTGTGTGTGTGTGTCTGTGACTTTCTGTGGCACACATTCCTACCTCTCTGCATCTTCTCTTTCTATCTCTGATGTTGTCCTGTTTCTCCCTCCACATCCCTCTTCACCGGCCTTCACTGCTTAATCACCGTCCAGTCCCCACAGGGCAGCCCTCTGGCGCAGGACCCTC
>NW_022111357.1:6875309-6876679 GCF_000313985.2 Echinops telfairi
AGACCTACAGTTTGGCTGAAAACTGAGCCACGGAGGTGAATTCACTTCCAGACTCAAGGATAACCAAGGTCCTTAACTTTGAGGGCCCTACCGCTCTCTAGTTTAACTAGTGAGCCTGGGCTCTTTCCTGATTTTGAGTTCTGTTCCACATTTCTCTCCCACTCTGCCCAGGACCTTCTCGCTCAATCCCTTTCAGAGCAGTTGGTAGCAGGTGTCGGGCACCATCCGGTTCTTCTGGTCTCAGGGTTGTGGCGGCTAATGCTCGCGTGGTCCATTATCCATTGTGCTACGTCATTTCATGTGCCATCAATTTCCCTCACTCTCCTTTCCTCCAAACAGAGAGAGAGAGAGAGAGAGAGAGAGAACAATAGATGCACTTTAGATGGGTGCTCATGACCCTTTAGCACCCCAGGCACCCCACACCAGAACAGGATGTAGACTCTGTGGACAGTGTTCTGCCAGCTGACCTTAGTGTTCCCCAAGCCTGTGATCCTGATCCTCCAGGCTCAGCAAAGAGTTCTCCCAGAGTGCCGGGTTATGTCCAGGATATCCCAAGCCTGTGATCCTGATCTTCCAGGCTCAGCAAAGAGTTCTCCCAGAGTGCCGGGTTATGTCCAGGATATTTCCGAACTCCTCCCCCAGTCTGCTTTACTACACCCATGGATATCATTGTAGCAAAGGTAAATACCCACGAACAGATAGCTTCTTTCCAACACGTGTGTGCGTGCGCTTGTATAGAGGCCTCCCACACTCTCCCTCCCACACTCGCTCAGCCGGTGGTGTGTCTGTCCAACCCTTTGCTCACCGTTATTAGTGGTAGATTAATGGTAGCTCACTATTACGGTTGTGTCTAAGACAGAGTGAAGCGCTGTTGTCTTGAATTCTTGCCCTCTCTCCAGTCCTCTGGCCTCCTTCTTCCCCAGCCTCCTGTTACAGTACACTCCCTTCCCCTTCACCCAGGTTCTTACAATTAACCGGCTTCCTCTCGGTTTGAAAGTTCTGTAACAGCACGACTCCTTCTTCTTGCTTTGTTGTTGTCTTCATCAGAAATCGGTCATCGGTTTTGCTTTCGTTTGGTCCCAGGTCTTTGTTGTAGGCGGTCTGCGTAGCATGTCTTCCTGGTCCACCCTCTTGCTGCAAGTTCTCTCCGGCATCATCACAGGACGCTGGGTCTACTTAGCTGTTTTCTCTGTCCCCCACCTGACCATAAGCCCCCCCAGGAGCAAGGAGAGGTGGTTCCCCTGTTGCCTGCCAAACCCCTAGTACCTGGCATCATACCTGGCACAGAGGGGGCCATGGAATCAGGAGTTCTCTAGAAGGGAAATTGGGGAATCGAGGATAAGGACAACCGGGATGCAAAGACCTTTGGG
>NW_022111357.1:6878171-6892492 GCF_000313985.2 Echinops telfairi
CGCTCCCAGCCTGGGCAAGCCTCTGGCTGCTGCGCCGTCCCAGCCTCCGTCTGCATGTGCCTCTGCCCATCATTCAAGGCTGACTGCGGGGTGTCCTGCTCTAATGGAGGGCCCGCTTTTCCTGTGTGCCCATCGGTGCTGGGCCTCACCCAGGATGGTACAGATCAGAGAGAGGGTTGAATGAATGAATGCAGGCATGATTAAGTGAATGAATGGTGGATGACATTATCTCTAAGAGAAGGGGCCGATGCGTAACAAAAAGATAGCTGCTTCAATTTCATAAGATTTCAAAATGTGCCAAGGGCAGCGACGTGTTTCTGTTGACCGGGGGTGAGGGGATTGGGGAGTTTGGCCTCTATTGAGGGTGATAGCTGTAACCAAACCAGGCCCCCACTGCATAGACCCCCAACAACATCAAAAAATCCAGAACTCAGTGCTATTGAATTGATCCCAATTCATAGCCACCCTATAGGACAGAGTACAACGGCCCCTGGGAGCTTCTGAGACTATCTCTTTATGAGCGTGGAGAGCCTCATCTTTCTTCCAAGGAGCAGCTGGTGGTATCGAACTGCTGGCTTTGCGGTTAGCAGCAGATGCATACCCCTCTACATGCCTGAGAACGTTAAAATGCAGACCTGGGAAGAATGTTGGCGATGGTGACTGCCTTAACACATATGGACAATCAGACTCTGCAAAGGTTGAGAGAATGTCAGTCAGGTGTCAGTTCAGAACCAGCCTCTTGCCGTCTCCTCCCCACCCACTCCCACCATTACCAGCTCCTTTCTTCTATAAGTGCTCCTGCTCGGAGCTCTGAAGAAGTGGATGCTGGCCACTGGCCGAAGCTTTTGTTCTGTGTCTCCTCCCCTCCCTATGGTCTGTCAGGGCTGGTCCCCAGGGGCCCGGGCCATGGCCCTTGGGCAAGCCCTGTGTCGTGAGCTGATGCATGCTGGCTGGCATGGAAGGAGTTAGCGGGCTGGGCTGGCTGTTCCTCTCTGGCGTGTGTTTGGAATGCTGCTGTCTGCGTAAATGGTGGCCGGCTCACAATATAGGCTTTGAGTCATTTAAATGGTTGGTGACGAGATGCTACACTGAGTCATTTAATCTTCCTAAGTAAGTTTCCTCTTCTGGGCTTCTGCTTACGCAGCACCTCCCCTGCTCCTCAGCCAAGCTGGCCGTCATTTCCACCAATCACAGCCTACAGCGAACCACCCCCTCCACCCGCCCTCTATGCACACACCCCCACCCCTACCCCGCCTGCTGGGCCCAGGGCCTCTGCCCCTCTCTGGTTCCCTGGGGCAGCCATTTACTGCCTTAGCCAAATTGGGTGGGGTTGGGCAGGGTGGGTATGGGAGCGCCCTGCTGCCCAGGCAGGGACACTGGGCTCCAGATGCCCCCCTCCAGAGGCCCGCCAGATGTCCCGATGGCATCTGGGGGCTGAAGGATCCTAGAGGTGTGGGTTAAAGGCATCTCAGGGACCTCTCTTGCCCTCCTCCGCACTGTCACTACCAGATCGGAGGATCCGCTGTAGACAGGGAGCCTCCTCCGAAGACCTTGGCTCCGGTCTCGTTGCTGCCTCCTAGCTGCCAGGCCCCGGGCAACAGTGGGGGTGGGGGTGGGAGTGGGGATGTTGTTATTGTTAGGTGCCACAGAATGAAACACCGCCCAGTCCTGTGCCATCCTCACAGGGGTTCTTACACGGGAGCCCATGGTTGCAGCCACTGTGTCCATCCATCTTGTCGAAGGTCTTCCTCCCGTCGACTTTACCAGATACGATGTCCTTCTCCAGGGAATGGTCTCTCCTGACAACACGACCAAGGGGAGAGAGAGGGAGGCCACGTGGAAACTACAATGGAGGGGTTGAGGCCTGGAGCCAGACAGGTTGGCAAATGCCCCAGGGTGTGTGGGCCGTGCCTGTGTGAGCGTGTGCGTCTTCACTGTCTCTGAGGGATCCGCGTGGACAGCAGAAGTCCCCAGGTGGTGCAGCGGCTGCTGCTCTGCTACTCACCCAGAGGGACAGTGGAAGAAAGGCCTGGCGGTCTGCTGCCATAAAATGCCCCCACAGAGCACCTCCAAGTCTCCACGAGCCAGACTGGAGGGCAGTCCCTGTGCGCTGCGACTTACACGGCGTGGGCCCCGCGTGGCCGAGCCAAGGCTGCTGTGCTCAGGAGTGGATAGACCTCAGCTTGTGTGTTGCTGCCCATGCATGTGCTGGGCCTCTGTCTAGACCTGTGTGTGAGCCCGTAGGCCCTCCTGGACCTGTGTCTGTGGTTATCAGCACATGTGTGGATGTCTGTGCGCGGGCCCCGGGTTTGTACCCGAGTCTGGGCGGCTGGTGTGCATGTGGGCGTGTGTGCTAGGGGCCATGTCTGCATGGGGGATGGGTGCCAGACGTCACTGCCTGCATGTGTGGGAGGGTGTCTGGGCCCCTCCGCAGCTCGGTGGATCGGATGCTGTGTGCTCACACCTCTGCCTGTCACCCTCTGGGCGGCGTGTGCATGCCCACGTTGTACATGGTCGTGTGCACGGCCAGAATGCTGGCAGGTCCCGCCCAGTCCGCACCGCTACACCTGCCTCCTCCGGTCTTGCTGGCAGGGTTGGTGACAGCTTGGGCCAGGCCCTGCCATTAGCCAGGTGGGCTGTCACTTATCTCCGGCTGCTATTTTCGGAGGGGAAGCAGCTGGCTGGCGGCTGACGTGTTCATCTGGGCCTTAGTGAATCAGCGATCGCAGGCCCGCCCTTCGCCACCCCCGCAGCACACTGCCGAGGGCTATTTAGGGCTGCTTGGGGTTGGGGTGCCCACGTGGGTATAGCCTCAGCCTGCCACCTATCTCGACATTGCACTGCACCGCCTGCTGCCCTGCCCTGTAGGGAGTGGCCCCTTACCCAGGCACGTATGACTGAGAGCCCAGGCAGGACCTTGTAGCTCAGCATAACTCTGCGTACACTGCCAGCACACATCCACATGTACTACGCCTATGTCCCTAAGCATGCATGCAGGTGTTTGCGGACCCGGGTGTCTATGTGTGTGTGTTCCCCTGGTGCTCTCTCGTGAGCCAGGTAAACTTTTAGTCTTCGTCTCTTGGGCAGACGTGGCCTCCTGCTTCTGCCTCCAGCCCAGCCTCCGGCAATAGACCCACACACTCCACGCCACCCTGCCCAGAACCCTGTAATACCCCCCTTCTCCGGCTCAACAGGCTGCCGGGCTTCAGGTTGGCCTTCGGGGCTGTGCGCTGTTCCTGGCTGTCTCGCCGCTGCCTCAGATGAGTCTTTAGCCCCTCTGCCTTTGTGGGGTCCCTCGCTGGATTCTGAGCACGTCTTCTGTTCCGGATACTGTGCGCTGGGCTCTGAGAGGCGCGGGCCTTCCAGGATGCCCGAGGCTTGTGGGTAGCTGCTGTGAATCCAGTGTCAACTCCTGGCGGCCGCCAGCAGCCCAGGTACAACAGTGCTCAGCCCTGCATTCCCGTCACGGTCGCCGCCATGTCTGAGTGTGCCGGCAGGTTCTGTTTTGTGGACTTTGTCTATTTGCTTTTGTGCAGCACACAGTGTCCAGCACCACGCCCCTGTCCACCCATAGCATCAGGGATGTGGACAGCGCTCTTCACGGCGTGGGGTCGTTTTCATCGCTCTCTCCAAACCGCGTCACCACCCTTGGCTTAGAACTCACAATGTCTGAAAAACGCAGGCTGGTTTTTGCAAGTGGATCTCCAGTCCTTTCTTCCTACTCTTAGTCTGGAAGGGCTTCTGAAACCTGACCACCCTGGGTGACCCTGCTGGTATTTGAAGTGCCGGTGACATAGGTTCCCACATCATAGCCCCCAGATGGGTGGTGGTCTTAGGCAGGGGCAGGTGGTAAGACCCCAGGCTCCGTGGTCAGGCATGCTCAACAGGCAGGGCAGCTCGGTGAAGGGGGAGGTCTTCCCAGCAGGGACCTTCTTCCCGTATGGGGCTCATGGTACCTTCCAGTCTTTGAAGGTCTCCAGCACAGTCCCTCTTCTGGGAATCCTTTCCCGATCCCCTCTCCAATGGGCACCCTCCCCTACTGGGGCCCACGAACTCGCCTATTGGCTCTCAGCTTCCCTCCCCGGAGGGAGGGCCCTTCCTTCTGGGGATGGTCAGTTTCCCAGGCCAGGGCTGGCTCAGCAGCCAGCACAGAGGAGTGAGCCCTTGGCAGCAGCACCATGCCAGGCTGGGCTCTCACCTCGGATGTCCTCTCCCAGCACACTGTCTCGTACGGAAACTGGACCCACGCACCCGAGTGCCCTCCGCTGACTCTGAGTCATGGCCCCCGAGCGTGCTGCCGTCTCAGACGCAGGTCACCAGGTCTGTCTTTCCAGGTTCCTCTGAGTTGACCTGAACCTGCAACGTGTGGGTTAGCCACCCTCTGTGTTGCCCAGGGCCTCTGGACCCCCTCCTGGCCCCGTTTGGATGGGTGCCTTCAAGCGGATGAAGCTGCTCCAGGGACGGCCCCCCTCGAGTCCCTGCCTGGGGCTCACGACTTGCTCCGTATCTCCTCTTGGGTAACTCTCAAGAACCCCAAGCCTCTATGAAAAAATAATAATATTTTATACATGATCAAGGGTTCCTGAGGGAGGGAAGGGGAAAAAATGAGCTGATACCAAGGGCTCAAGTAGAAAGAAAATGCTTTGAAAATGATGATGGCAACAAATGTACAAATGTGCTTGACACAATGGATGGATGGATGGATTGTAAAAAGAGCTGTATGAGCCCCCAATAAAATGATTTAAAAAAACACACACCAGCTTTGCAATCACGACGTGTTGAAGGGATCAGGTACCAGACATCATCAGAACACAACATCCTATCATTGTGAATGAGGGGGGTTGGTGCAGAGTGGAGACCCAAAGCCCATTTGTAGGCCCCTGGACATCCCCTTACAGTGGGTCTCAGGGAGGAGACGAGCCAGTCAGGGTGTGATGTAGCAATGATGAAACATACAACTTTCCTCTAGTTCCTAAATGCTTCCTCCCCACCCCCACGATCATGATCCCAATTCTACCTTACAAATCTGGCTAGACCAGAGGATGTACACTGGTACAGATAGAAACTGGAAACACAGGGAATCCAGGGTAGATAATCCCTTCAGGACCAGTGGTGTGAGTGGCGATACTGGAAGGGTGGAGGGAGGGTGAGTTGGAAAGGGGGAACCGATTATAAGGATCTACATGTGACCTCCTCCCTGGGGGACGGACAACAGAAAAGTGGGTGAAGGGAGACGTCGGACAGGACAAGATATGACAAAATAATAATTTATAAATTACCAAGGGTTCATGAGGGAGTGGGGAGCAGGCAGAGAGGGGTAAAATGAGGAGCTGATGCCAGGGGCTTGGGTGGACAGCTAATGTTTTGAGAATGATGAGCGTAATGAATGTACAAAAGTGCTTTACACAATTGATGTATTTATGGATTGTGATAAGAGTTGTATGAGCCTCTAATAAAATGATTAAAAAAAGAAAAAGGAAAGAAAAAAAAAGAAAATTGCACAATGAAAAAAAAATTTAGAAATGCAACAACAACAAAAAAATCCCCAAGCCTCTGCTGGCATCCAGTTCCCCAAGCTGGGAACCTGCAGGGGTCCCTGCGGACTGCTTTCTGCTCGCTCTCCTTTCCCGCAGCCAGCCCCCCGCCGCCCCCTTGCCTCGGTGCTCACCATCTATGCGTGGCCAGGCCAGCCTTGTGCTCCACACTCCTGTTACTGCCACCTAATCTGTCTTGCTTGCGTCTGCTCGGGACCCACCTACTCTCTACCCTGACCTGCTTCCAGCCCAGCCCTCCTGCCATCCGCCCTGCTCCACTGGGGCCTGGTTACTACCTGCAGCCCTCACCACAGGAGGCTCCCAACAGTGCTGCCTGCCCGGCACGTGTAGCCGGCCTGTGTCCAGCTTAGACCAGGAGCTCAGCACATGAGCGTGTGGACTGAATGGGAGAGACCGGTGGAAAGGAGACCTCTCCAACTTCCTCTTCGTCCTCCTCCAAGTACACCTGGGTCATCAAGGGGCACCCTGAGGGTGACACCTGCTGGGACAGCGTTGCACGCCCTCTCCCTCCACCTGGACAGCTCGCCCCTGCTCACATGGCCCCGGAGCCCCCACCACACCTTTGCTCTCTCCTCTCTAGTTCTTGTTACGACGGACTACTCAGTCCTGTTTCCACCCCTCCACCTTTCCTCGCCCACTGGGCTTTGTTCTTCAGTAACTGCTGCCCCTTTTGATCCCCAATAGTTGATTATTCTAACACTGGGGTGAGATCAGTCTAAGACCTGAAGGGTGACTAGTGACTAAGAGTTCCTAGTCTTGGGGGTCCCACCAGTCTGTATCCAACCAGGAAGTCTGGTTGATGTGATGGTTTCAAGATCTGCTCCACGGTCTTCTCCCACTCTATCCAACTCAATCCTTGCCAGAGCAGTCGGTGGTGGCGGCCAGGCACGGTCTAATTCTTCTGGTCCCCGGGTGGTGCAGACTGACGTTTGTGGGGCCCATTGCGTCGACCTGTCCTGGTTTTCATCTTTCTTCTTGCCTCTGGCATCGGTGCCCTTTTCGGACACGCTGATGGCACTGTGGGCTGCTTCACGGCCAGGCTTGCAGTTGAAACATGCCCACCGCTGCTGGTGGGGAAAATGAGGCCGTCAGGACTCACAGTTTCAGAAGCCCTATGCTTGGATTCAGAATCAACTTGATGGCATTGACATTTTGGCTGGGTGTACTTTTTATCGTCTGTCTGCCCCACCGATCTATAAGCTCTGTGAGGGGTGGGCCACTTCTATAGAGGTGCCCCCCACTGGTTACTCAAGCCAGCGTGACCAAGCATGGATGCCCAAGCAGCCTGTGAGTGAATGGATGAAGCACTCATTAGACAGCTTGTGTTCTTTTCCCGCAAGGAACTCACTTTACAGATGGGAAAACTGAGGGTCAGAGGGGTCGAGACAACTCATCAGTGGTCACAGAGCTTGGAAGAGGAGGGGTATGGGTCCAAGTCTGGTTGGGGAACCTGATCTCACTCTGCCTCTTTCATCTCTCCCCACCATGCCCCCCGCCTCAATCTCCTCATTCAGTGCCCGGCACGCAGGGCTGATAGGGGCTGTCTGGGAACTGGGCACAGAGATGACCAGTGCTGGTACTTAGAGATATGTCAGTCCCCATGGGCGGATGATCACAGTGGGAGGTACTGTGATGAGGTGTGTGTTAAATGTGTGTTAGTCAGGGTGGACTAGAGAAACAAATTCATAGAGACACTTATATGTGTATAAGAACTTTATATACAAGAGCAATTGAATACTGAGAAAACAAGCCTAGTCCAGATCAAGTCTCTAAGTCCGATGTTAGCCCGTATGTCTGATACCAGTCTATAAAGTCCTCTGCAGACTCACATATAATGACGGTGAATGCAGGGAGAATACAGACCAGTGGGTGGGCAGTCTTGTGGATCCAGTGGCATTGTAAGCATCTCAGCGCTGGTGTGGGTCTCTCCGTGACTCCTCCAGCTCATGGCACCAGGTAGTTCCATGTGACTTGTCAGCGGCAATGTCTCCCAGGGAGAGCGTGTGTCCCACCTCCAATGAGCTATTTATCTCCTGAGCCCCTTCAAACGAGGTCATCAAGCTGTGACCTGACTGATGGGCCAAACTCCTCTGCTTCACTCAGAAGTCTCGAGTTGACCATAGATTATGGAACTACCACAAGGTGGCAGGACCCTGTGGCATCTCCCAGGAGGAAGGGCTTTTTGAGTTGGGCTTTGAGGGATGAGTAGGCATTTGTGGCCGTGTGGGATGCTTAAAAATCAGACCCCAACTCACTGTCGCAGTATAGACCCTGACTCAAGGGACGCTGTGGGACAGAGAACTTCTGTAAAGGGTCCCTGGACTGGAAAACGCTGTGAAAGTAGACTGCCCCATCTTTGCCCCAGAGAGTAACCATTGACCTGGTAGTTGGAAGCCCAGTGTTTAGCCCACGATGCCACCAGGGCTCCCTCGGTGTGTGCCGGGGTGCCTGGGTTCCCTCCCTCTGCCCCACTGGGCTGCAATCCGCATGGTCAGCAGCTGGAAACCACCAGCGGCTCCCGGGAGAAAGGCTGGGCTTCCCACTCCCGAGAGCACTTCCAGTTTCGGAACCCACAGTGGTGCGCTGTGGGTCGGCACTGCTCCGGGGCGGGGGGTGGGGGGGTGGGGACCCTAGTTTGGGAGCAGACCTGTTTCTGCACCTGTAAGGCCCAGGGGGCCGTCCCGTGCTGGCAGTCTGGGGGATGGAGTGACCGATGGGCAGGGACACCCACGTCCTTTCATTCATCCTCGCAGGACAGAAATCACCTCGCCAGGCTCTAGAGGGGCTGGTGGGCACAGTGAGAGAGGCCTCGGGCAACTACACTCCTCCTGCCCTAGGACACTGCCCCCCTCACTGCCCTGTCTTCTCTCCCATTCAGTCACCGCTCCCTTCTCTCCTCCTCCCCCATATCATGCCAAGATTCCATCCTCCTCCTGCCCTGCCCCAGGGGGAGAGCGCGAAGGGTAGTCAAAGTTAATTTAGACTCAAGGACCTGGTCACCTAGAAACAAGGCCAGTCCCCTGACGTGGGCCTCAGCCACGGCCTCATTAATCTGAGAGAGCAGCGGTGGTGGGGCTGTGTAAGTAGGACAGAAGCCATAGAGAGGGGGCCCTGGGCGCTGGCCACTTGGGTCCCCGGCTGTCACGTGACCACCCCAAGAGAAAGGAGGAGGCACAAAAGAGAAGGGAGGAGGCACAGAAGACCCCAGCGTGTCTGCTGGCCCTTCTTCCGATGCTGCTGTCCTTGTTCCCAGCCCAAGGACCCCTGAGTGCTTGTGGGCCTTTCCTGGGCAGGCCTTGCCGGCAGACCACGTTTCATCACCCTGAAGTCCAGCTTCATTTGTCCCTGCTCTTCAGCGGATACTGCTGGCTTCGAGTCACATCTGCTCACCTGTGCTGACCCTCAAGGACTCCCGTGTCCAGCTGTGGCCTTGTAGCACATGCAGCTTGGCCAGCCTTGGCCTCTCGCCCCACAGAGTCACTTCCTCCAGTGACCTGTTCCGGGCCTCCGTGCTGGGCCCCACTTGGAGTTGAACCTGGTTCCTCTGCCCTAGCTTTGCTCCAAGGGGCCCCGGTGATTAAAGCTCTTGGCTGCTACCCCAAAGGTCGGCAGGTCAAACCCCTCAGCCGTGTGGCTGTCTGCTCCCATAGAGACGATGGCCTTAGACGCCGTGCGAGGCAGCTCTACTCTGCCCTCTCAGGTCACTATGCATTGGCATGGACTCCATGACAGGAAGCTTGGGACTTTTTAGAACTTTTATTATTTGACCGTGGCTGATGTCCAGGAAACGTCCTCTCTGTTTCCCACCCCGACCCCGCTGTACCCTCACAGGGCCCCCAGGGTGCCCCAGCAACCCCCTGGGGGTGGGTGCCCCTGCTAGGTGGGCACACCGGGGTTGTGAGTTCTGCTCCACCAGGTAACCCCACTGTCTCAGTTTGGCCCTGTGGCAGTGGAACATCGACGTGCCTCACTGCAGCCCCAAAGCATAAGCCACCGGGTGGAGGTGCTTCCCTTCCTCACGCCACTCGTACAGAGGGTGGAGGGAGTGGAGGGGACCATGCTTGCCTTCCTCATGTGGAAACTCTGCTCTGCGCTGCCTGCTGGCTGGACAGCCACTCCTGGGCCAAGGCCAGCAACAGGTGAGCAGGTCTATCCTCCCACGGCCTTCCAGAAGCCTGGCTTCTTGGAAGTGTGGATGGAAAGAGGGGCTGCATGGGCCACAAGCTCACTGCTCCTCTGTCAGGGGTTTCTGAGTCGCAGGCGGAGCATCCTCGTCTTCTGGGAGAAATGTTAGTTTGTAAACAGGGAAAGACTGGAGAGCCCTAAGCCCAAGTGCTGGCCCCTGTGGCTCAAGGACAAGCCCAGCTCGACCCACACTCAGACGCTCCCATGAGTTGGTGTCAGTTTGGTCGCCGAAGGTGCTGGCTTTAGGATCGGGATCATGAAAACCACTTCTTCCCATTGTTGGAGAAAGAACATGAGGCCGTGCCAGAGCCCACACAGGCTGGGCACTCCCTCAGAGCTGCTGCCCTGCGATGGGTATGCCCAGGCCATGGGCCAGGCGGCCTGGGCTCAAGTCCTGCCTCTGCTGTGTGACTGGGGGAAGTCACTCAACCACTCCATTAAGGGGATGTGAGAAGAGGTACGGGAGTCATGGGGGCAGAACGCTGGCCACCATGCCCAGCCGAGGGAAGAGCTCAGCCCTGTTTGATGGAGGGTCGCCATAGGTTGCCATCAACTCTCTGGCAGTGAATTAGGTTTTGATCTTCTCTCATGGCCTTTCCAGACCAGCGGGATCCAATGTGCTGGGTCACTGGTGTGGCCGCCTGCCTGTGTGTCAGCGTCTCTGGACACAGGGATGGCCTGGGAGCATCAGTCAAGCAGGAAATGCAGTAGAGAACGGGGCTCCAGGGTCAGGCTGGGGTTAGGGTCAAGACTAGGGGGGAGAAAGCCTTTGGTCCCTGTCTGAAGCCAGGCCTATCTCCTCTCCTGCTTGCTGGCAGGGCCGGGCCAGCCTCCTTCTGGCCAGTACGCCTTGTAGCCAGGCCACCTGAACCCTGCTCCCAACTTCAAAACAACAACAGAAATAAGCCTAACTCGCTGCCATCGAGTCCATGCTGACTCAAGGGACGCTCTGTGGGTTTCCGAGACTGTAACCATTGATTGGAGCAGGAAGCCCCGCCTTGCTCCCTCAGCACAGCTGGCGGCTTCAAACTGCCGACCATGTGGACCGCAGCCCCACGTGTGACCACGACACCTGCAGGGCTCCAGTCTCTCAACCTCAAGGAGTCCCCAAATGCCCTCGGAGGCCTGGTCCCCCAGCCTTGCCCACTAAGGAGCAGGGACTTACTTAGCCTTCACATGAGGGTGGACTCCCGCCCCCCCTCCCCCCGGACCTTGACTGTATTTTTAGACCAGTTCCTGCCTGTCCACCTGGCGTATAGTGGGCTGGAGGGTTGGAGACAAGGAGGCCAGCATTCCTTCCTCTGGGCAGAGCTGGCCCGGGGATAAAAGACCCAGCTGCTCCCTTGGGCGGAGCTGGGAGCCTGCGCTGGGCTGGCTGGTGAGGAGCGGGCACAGAGCTGTGTGCACAGATGGCCCTGCGTGCACTCGTCACTTGCCAGAATAAATAGCTATTATTCATCTCTGCTGTGTTTTCCTTCTGCCCTATCCCCCACCTACACCCCCTTACTCCTCTTCCCAGGCTACTTGGGAGGGACTGATTTCAGAGCTGGCACACAGTAGGGGTGCTCTTAGCATGCAGCCCGCCACATAATTGGGCTCCCTCATCATAGGCCCAGCACACAGTGGGAGCTTATTCAACCATGATCGACACATAGTAGGTGGTTTTCAGCATGGAGCCTGGCACATAGTAGGGACTCTCCAGAGGACCTGGCATACGCAAGAATTTCATCTGGCATGATGTCTAGCACATCAGGGCCTCAGCAAACCCCAAAGGTGTCATGGACAGATTAGCCTCAGAACATGTTGAATGCACCGTTCCCATTGCTATGCTCAAGAAAACTGCCCAGAGTACCTACTGTGTGCCCAGTTTGGTTCCAGGTCAGTGTGGGGAAGCAAGGCCAGACAGATCCTTTCTCCTTAGGGCAACCAGAGTCAGGAGAAGGAATTCTAACCCTTTATAGTCCATCAATGACAGGGCTGACAGAGGGAAGTGTGAGGTTGTGGGCTGGCCGGAGGGGGAGATAGATCAGATGTAAAGGGGGCTTCCAGAGGTGTGGGGCCCTTTGGGACACCTGTGAAGTATCGTCGACAGTTGTGGTGAGGAGTACAAGCTGTGGGGAAGTCAGGAGTCACGCATCCAGTCAGTCGAAGCCCTGGGGAAACAGCTGGGAATCGGACCATCCCTGCATCCCTGGGCTCGGGGATAGAGAATGGCCATTTGACTCCAAGCCGGTGTTGTGGGATATAAAGCTGGGGGGAGAGAGGAGAGGACCAGAGGTTCTTCTGGGTCTCCTGGCCAGGGAAAGCCCCCTTTTTTGGTGACAGCCCTGGAACTGAGAGTGGTGTTTAGGAAGGGACCTGGCAGACCGAGTGGAGGTAGGCAGGAAGTGAAGCTGGCCTGGTTTCGGTGTGAGGCAGTTAGCTCCTCTGAAGGCTTTGAATAGAGGCTCCAGAGCTGGTTGCCGAGCTGATGCACGCCTGGCTGTGAGGAAAGGTAGATGGCACAGGCACTAGGGAGGATTGGGGTGTTTGGTGCAGGGAGGAGGGCAGAGTGGAGAGGCATTTGAGTGGAGTTGGCACCATAGTCAGAATGGAAACACCAGGCTGGAGACTGGGAGCCACCTCCCTCCTCAAACTGCTGCCCACCCCTCACCCCCTCCACACCATCTGCTTCCTCTCCCTTCCCTAAGCCTTCTTTTCCATCCCCCCCTTCGGGACCTCTTGCCCAGCTTAGAAACCCCATGGGCATCTTCGGAATCTCTTGAATTCTCTTTTTCCACCTTCCATGTGTGTCTCTGTCTTCTTCGCAGTCTTACCTCTTCTGAGCCAATGCCTTGGAGGAAATAACAAAAGGCAGACAGTCCAGGTCTCCCGGAGATCTCTGACGGGGTACGGATGCTCTTGGGAGCTACCCTCAGATCAAATCGGCTTTGAATCCCTGCTCTCTTGCTGATGAGCAGTATGGTGTTGGGAGGTAGTTCTTTCATACCTGAGCCAAATTCTCACCTATCACATGGGAAGGTGCCTGAGCCTAGCACAGGACCTGGCATGAAGTTAAAACATGTCAAAAAACTCAAAACTCATCGATATCAAGTTGATTTTGACTCGTAGAGACCCCATGGTACAGAGCTGGGCTACCGAGGTGGGTTTCCAAAACTAACACTGCACGGGAGGAGAAAGCCTCATCTTTCTCCTGAGGAGGGGCAGGTGATTTTGAACTGCTGACCTGGCGGTTAGCAGCCCAGCGTGTAACCCACCATACCACTGCGGCTCTGTGGCATGAAGTCAGGGTTCAGTACATAACGGCTTTTGATATTGTTGCTGCTGTATGCCCGCAGACCCAGGCTTTATTTCTGGCCGAGACCCCTCAGGCACAGCTACCTCCTGTCTGTCAGCGGAGGCTTGCATGTGGCTGTGATGCTGGATCCAGACAAAGAAGGAAGAGGGAGAAAGGCCTGGGGAGCTATTCTGCTCAGCTACCATGAACACCCGACGAACCCTAGCTGTGCGGCTGGTGACAGCTCGGGGTTGTCCGTGTCTGTGCCGCGGGTGCAGTGGGCCTCATCTCCAGGGACCCAAGGGCAGAAGTGACAGCCTCCAGCACAGGGCAGGGGGGAAAGTAGAATGCTGTGTGACTTTCAGTAAGTTGCCTCACCTCTCTGAGCTGGTTCCTCCAGAGGGAGGAGGGCGGCTCATCACCCCACCTCCTTCAGGGCTAACGTGCTGACTACGTGAGCTGAGAGGGTCCGGGAGCGCCTGGGAAGAGACAGCATCCCCGAGAACCCCAGTGACGTATTCACAGTCTCCCTCCGCGTTGATGGACAACTTTGAGCCACTGCACTCCCTCTCGGATCCCCAGTGCTCTCTGTCACAGGCAGCTCCGTCTGAAGGGTGCTGGTTCTGAAGGCCTGGGATGGGCACCGCCGGAATGCTCCGTTCTCTCTTGAGGACCCAGAGGCCTGAGAGCCGCTCCCTGCTCAGGCAGTGGCTGGCCCTCCAGTGACTCCGGCCTCTCCACTGCCCAGCCCCACTCCCCTCTCCCGCCACCACTCCCCCCGCAAACGGGCGCTTTGTCCAGAAAACTAATTGCGGTGACTCCAGTGTTTATTTGGAGACAATACAAGTCGATTGAAACTGCCGCATCAGGAGAAATATGTTCCACTTAGGTCTGTAAATTAGCGCGACGCCCGCCTTTGAGGCAGCCGGCGCGGGAGAGCGGTCAGCCCTCCTGCTCCACTGATCATTGGCCACGGTGGGCCATTGGCCTAATGAATGGTGTGGCTGGCAGCCAGGGGGCGGCCCAGCCGGGCTCACCTGTTGCCTGCAGGCCCCAGGGGCTGGGATAGCCCCTTCTCTGAGCCGGGGGAACCCAGGCCAGACCCATACTGCTTGGTGATGGCCCTTGTGGTTGGAAAGGACACCAAGGTCATCTTGGTCGCTGCTAACATTCCTAAGATGCGGATAATACCAGCCGCCCTGCACGTGGCTCTCCTCAGGCCCCTGCCAGGCCGGGCTGCAGGCATCTGGTGTTCTTTGCTGCCCAGTCAGACTCCCAGGCCCCCAGTGTGCAGAGTGCAGCTG
>NW_022111357.1:6892963-6896363 GCF_000313985.2 Echinops telfairi
TCTGCCCTGCTCCCCCTCCCACTCCCGGCCCCACTCCTACACTTGGGAGGCCACAGAAGCCTAGGCCCCCAGCCTAGATGCCTTCCAGTAAGGCTCGCCCTTTGCTGCTTCTCATATTTACCTCCATGGATGTGCATCTCAGGTGTTCCAAACTCACCCGCACCTGCCAGCTGATCTATTTACTAACAGAGAGAGAGCTCAAGCCCAGGGAAGCCCTCGCCCCCTCCGTCCTGGTCTCAGCCCTTATAAGAGCCCCCAGGGTGGGCCACTGTGCTTGGACCAGGGGGACAGGCTGGGGTGGGGCTTGAGGGGCACCGTTCTTGGGAGCAACAGAGATGCTGGCCCTGCGCTGCTCCAGAGCCTGGTGGGAAGGTGCTCAGAGGCAGGAAGCGCCACCTCGTTTGGCACTCTGCAGGCCAGGCTGAGAGCGTTGTCTGGGAGAGGAGTCTTCACCTGCATCCAATCCAGCCCCGGGGTGCACTGCCTGGGCCCGAGACTCCCTCGAGGACAGGGCATGTGCCTTGCTGTCCTGCCCCGAGCCGGACAAGCTGGGCCAGGCAACAAACAAATGAATGGCAGCTGGTGGTCAAGAAGTCCATGATGGGTCACTCATGGTTCTCCTTTCATTCACTTGCTCATCCTCCATCTCCTCTTACCAGGGATTTTCTCATCTAGATTCTGAACCTACCCGGACAGGCCCACCGCTCTCTATGGTGCATGGTCTTTATGGTGCGTGGGTGTTGGGATGGGATGGTTTTTACAAACGGAGGGTTTGCTGTGGCGGCCCGGCATCAAACCAGGCGACGGGCGCCATTCTCCTAAGAGCCTGGCACGCTGCGTCTGCGCGCCTCGTTTGGGAAATCTCACCATGAGTCGGAACTGGCTTGACAGCGTGAGTCCTGGTTCTCGATCTTAGTGGCAGTGCACGCTCAGCAGGCTCTAGTGGAGTGCAAACATAACTTACAGGTGTGTGCGCTGGGGCCCCCAATCCCCTGAACGCGTCTGCTTTACTGCCACCTGTGCTTGTTGCAGTGGTCCTGAGCAGACTCCAAGGCCAGCCTGCATGTCCGGGGCTGGAGCTGCACACAGCCACGGCAGGCCCCTGGGGTACAACACTGAAAGAGGGGTGTCAGGGCCTGGCATCTCCGGTGTTGCCAGGTCCATGTTCTAAATGAAGAAGCAAGTCAGAGCTCGGACACCTGGCTGCACATACTCCTCTGCAGAGATAGGTGGGTCCAGTGCCCACCTTCTGGCTCTGGAAGGATCCTTGGTGTCCCTGGCTGGCCTGGCTCTGAGCTAGAGTCCTGGCATGAAGGGAGGGGGATGACCTCTGCCCACATCTCCTCGCCTGCACCCCAAACATAGACTGCTGCTCCCACCTCAGTTCTAGACAGTCTTCCCTGCGTAGCATGAACGTGTGACCTGCAGCATGTCCCTTAACCTTGTTGTGCCTCTGTGACCTTCTCTGTAAAAAGGGACAACACAGAAGCCCCCATGTCAGGGCTCATGTGAGGAGTTTAGGAGCTCTGGTGGCATGGGGGTAACCACCGGTGGGGTCAGTGGTTCGAACCCACCAGCTACTTTGAGGGAGAAACATGAGGCTGCCTGCTCCCATAAAGATTAAAAAAAACATCTGGGGAACTCTCAGGGACAGTTCTCTGCCCAGAGGTTTGCAGTAAGGTGGAAGCGCCTCAATGGCGGTGGATTTGGGGTAAGGATCCTGGGGTCCCGGCGGCACTGTGAGATGAGCAATGGACTGCTGAGCTGCGGGGTCAGCAGCTCAGCCCCCACCACTTCCTCAGGAGGAGGAGGCTGTCTGCGCCCATGAAGATTGATAGCCTTGGAAACCATCTGGTCCCTAGGGGTCAGAATCCACCATCCAACGCTCACACGCCCATGAGGTGGTTGACGAGACTGTGGCTTAGGTGGGACGCCCCTTTGTCCTCAGAATAGCCTCCTGGCTTGGCAACACTTGAAAGACGTCGTGGGCAGCACATGTGCCCGATGTCCTGCAATCTTAGATCTACTGACACTGCCTCCGTGAGCATTGGCCATGGATCCAGGCAAGATGAAATCTTTCATCTCATCGTGTCTCCATCTATCATGATGTCCCCCGTGGTCCAGTGGGAGGATTTCGGTTTTCTTCCCACTGTGAGGCTGGCACAGGTCTGGGCAGTGTTTTCTTCAGTGGTACACAGGTCGCCTTGGGTCCCAACTGACTGGAGGGCATCTCACCACCTCCACCAGCACCACGTGGGTCAGAATTGACCGGCTGATGAAAGTGGCCTTGGTGGCTTTGTGTGTGAGGCTGCTGGGCATCTGAGGGTTGCCCACGGTTGGCTCTGATGACAAATAGGAAGTCTGGTGATTCGAAGCCACCCAGCAGCATCGCAGAGGAAAGACAGGCCCGGCGACAATCTGCCTGCAAGTTGACAGCCCAGGAAATCCTCAGGCGTTCAGTTCCACCCCGTGACCCATGAGGTTGCCACAAGTGGGCATCCGCTGGGCAGCAGGGTGTTTGCCCCTGGTTGGGGCTTTGTGAGGATGCTAAGGCCTTAGGTCATAAGACAATGGCTCGGCACGGTACCTGCCACCCAGCAAGCGCCATGTAATGATTGGATATCATTCTTAATAGCTGTGCGACTTATTATCTCCTGGAGGCGGGTGGCGTCTACAAGAAACTCTAAATCTCAGCCCGCGCCCGAATCCCCTGGGGTTCAATCCTTGCCCCATCAGAGCAGCAGGACCCACCTCCTCAGGGTAACCCAAGGCTGTCACCTCAAAGTTCCCCATTCCCCGCATGCCTGGTGTCCAGGAGCCGCAGGAAGAGGGTCGGATGGCATGGAGCCCCTGACTGTATAGGCAGGAAGCAGCTTCCCTGCTCCTTCCAGCTGGAGCTCCCCTGGAATTCACAGGAGGCTGGGAGGGAGAGCGCATTCACACTTTGCTGGAAATGTGTTGGGAACAATTAGCAGGTCTTTACTGGCGGAGCCTTTGAAGTCAAAGCCCAGACCCATCTAGGGCTGATTTCCCCAGAAGTGACAGGCTAGCCACCAGTGCAGCCCTTCCCAGTGCCTGGGCTGCTAATTGCCTACTTCCGCCCAGGGAGTGGGGGCATCAGCCGTCTCTCTACCTCCCAGAGCTGTTCCCTGGGGAATCGAATCTCGGCAGGGGCCCCCTGAGGTTGGTGCAGTGGCACTGGCTGGGCTTTCGCTGCAGCCAATCTGGGGGCCTTTCCTGGTCTCCAAACCCCCCAGCCCAGGGGCCAGGGCTCCCGAAACCCAGGGCTGCGAACTTGGAGCCCCGACTTGCATGGGCAGGGCCCGGCGCTGTGCAGAATGAATCATGAAGAAGTGGATCTGATTCTCCCAATGGGTCAACTCTGGCGCTGGGAGCTAGC
>NW_022111357.1:6896483-6906006 GCF_000313985.2 Echinops telfairi
GTAGGACTCCTGCTGCCGAGGGATGACAGCTGGGGCCAGGGCCCCGGTGGAGTGGTGGTTGCAGCCTGGGCTGCTCTGAGCTCCGCTGTTTGAAACCCGCCGCGGTTACGGCCAAGACCAGGCTCTCTACTCCTGGTAAAGAGTTCCGGTCTCGGGAAGCCCTGGGGGCAGTCCTGCCCTGTCTTGTGAGGTCGCTGTGCCTCCGAATTGACTTGATGGCAGCGAGTTTGGTTTGGGTTGTGATCTTTTGCAGGCCCACGAGCGTGCCTCAGTTTCTCCATCTGTGAAATGGGTAGGAAATAAATAAATACTTGCGTTGCAGGGCAGTCCTGAGAGCGGAGCAGACCGTATACCTAGAAGTGCCTGGCTGGTGTGAGGTGCTCACTGCTTGTTCAACAAGCGGCGCCCCTCACCCCTCCTTGACTGACCCCTTCTTACAGGGCCAAGGGCGTGGGGGCGTTCAGGACCCCTCATGCAGCACCTCCACCCCTTCCCCACAGAACTGGAGAGGGGGAGGAGGACCAGCCAGAAAGCCAGGCAGGATGGGAGCTGAGCGCCATGGTCTCTCCCTTCTCTCCCACCCCCTCCTCCTCCTGCCCCCCCACCCCCCACCCCCAGCCCGGGCCTGGAGTCTGCAGTTAGATTCCCTTTCTCTGACATCCCATCCATCATCATAATTGCTTCTCCCGAAAAATGAATTTGTAGTTGATTTCTTCAAAAGAGGGAATCAGCCAACAGATAAAAAGGTTGTTTTATTTAATTTGCATGAAGAGGCCGCCTGCTGCCGCCCAGCTGTGCCGGCTGCGGGGAGGGCGCCCAGTGGCATGGTGTGCGCGTGCTCAGGTAGGCCGGGACACTGCCTCCTAGTTTGCCCTGTTCCCGGGACTCAGAGGTTGTCCCGGGCCCTACAGCAGCTCTGAGTTCTGTTCTGAAATCCTTCTGCAGCGGGACCCCCTTCCTGTGTGGGAGCGGGACCTTGGCGGGGAGGGGGATGGGCAGCACACAGGGCACCTGTCAGCATATCTTCTCAGGGGACTTTGAGTGTCTGCCGGTTCGGGTAAAGTGCTCACCACCAGCACCTCTCAGAATTGGATCTCACTTGGGGCTTCTGTGTCTGCTCCCCAGTTCCACAAACAGAGGGGTCTTCCTTTTCCCTGCATGTGCCTGGTTCTCTCTGGAAGCTTCTGGGGGGGGTTTGTCAGTGCACAGGGCAGCGCCAGAGCAGGTGGTGGAAGTGGGGTCAGGCAGGAAGGGAGGTGAGGGGAGGTAGCCCCCCCCCCATCCCCCAGTGCAGAGTCTCTCAAACGTGTGGGGCTTCAGCAGGTGCTGGGCAGTGCTCAGGGAGGCGGCCCACGTCTGGTGGGGGCGGAATGCTCTGGGGTCCTGCAGCCTCTGGAAAGAATACAGTCCATCCGGTTGCTTGTGCAGTGACTGGATGTTGTTGACAACCCCCCTTCGGTTGATGCTTCAGGAGCGGATCGTTGAAGGAAATCCTGGCGTCCGTTCTGCTTCCTAGCCACCGCATGGGGACAACGCAACTCAAGACCGCTTCGGGCCTGTGTGCCCCCCTACACACACACACACACACACACACACACACACACACACACACTGTTGACATTATTGCAGCCACTGTCAGTCTGTCTATTTGAGGTCCCTCCTTTTGTCTGCTACCCCCCTGCTTCACCAAGCATGGTGCCCTTCTGCAGAGGGGGAGCAGGGAGGGTGCTGCCCATGCTGTCCGGTGCCGGGGAGCCGGTTCTGACTCATAGCACCCCCAGACACAGCAGAACGAAACACTGCCCCGTCCTGCGCCAACCTCACAACTGCTCCCAGGCCTGGGCCCGTTGTTGCGGCCACGGTGTCCGTCCATCTCTCTCATTGAGGGGCTTCCTCTTTTGCCCTGCCCCTCCACTTTACCAAGCATGATAGCCCGCGCCAGGGCCTGGCCTCTCCTGACAGAGGATGGGGCCGGGGGCATAGAATGCGTGGTCCAACCCTGGACCCGCTTGTAAGTGAGAATGGGGTGTATTACTCACAGGAGGACAGCCAGTGTCAAGGGATATCCCAGACGAATCGGGACTTCTGACTGGCCTCGCCAGGCACCTGCCATAAGGGCGCACAGCGGCAGATGGGGCACTGTCCCTGCCCCCAGTAGTGGCAGAAAAGAACCTGGACACGTCTGGCTGGAGCCAGGGGTCTCCCCGAGCCTGTGGGTGTGGACGGGCAGCCCCCTGGGGCTGGGGCTTAAGGCTAAGGGTTCTTGAACAAGTCCCTAGCCCTGCCGGAGCCTGAGTCTCCACTCGGTGAGATGCTGGGTGTGAATGCCTCCCGTGTCTCTCTCAGAGCCTGCCTGAGCCTTGCTCCTTTGTTTCGTGACCATCAGGGACATCCACCAGGCAGAGGCTCTGTCTGTTGTTAGTCACGGCAACGCTTACCAGGTCCGACCAGCTCCGACAACAGTCCTGAGCACCACCGGGAGACACTCAATAAAGGGCACGCATTCTTGAGTGCCTCACGAGGGCCCTCCTCTGCAGGCCTCTTTTTCTGGCACGGAGGGGTGACTGGCTAGGAGGGTCAGGGACAGCTCTGGTGGAGGCAGGTGGTGGACCCTGGCATCCTTAGGGAGCCCCTTCCTATCTGCTTGCCGGGTCCCTTGCACCCTCTGATTCACCGTGATTATGGACGAAGAAGCAACACTCAGACCCAGACCCCAAATCTTGGCTGCGATGGTTAGGTTGGTTGAGGGGTGGGAGGGGGCTGCCTGACGTCAAGCTTTATAAAAACAACCACGGGATTAGCCGAAAACGAGTTACATATTTCTGCCAGTTAGCTTTCAAAGCAGTATGGACAGACAGCTGTAGTTCACCCTCTGGGTTTTGGAAGACCCCCTTCTCTGCGTTCCTCATGATTGAGAGCGCAGCCAGTGGACAGCCCGACTCTGAGCAGCGGCTGCTCTGGAGCCGCCCCGCCTTGGGGTCCCTTCCCTCTGTTCCCCTGCCCTCTGGTCCCGCCTCGTGTCAGGGTGGCTCTCTTCTCTGCAGAGGGGTGTGCCCTCTGCCCGCACAGGTCCAGCACGCTCGGGTTTAGTCCAAGTGCCAGCCCCTCTTCTCAGCTGTGCCTCCCTCCCGGAGGAGGGCTGCTGTTGGGACCCTGTGATGTCGCACTCCCCTGGGGACAGTGCCTGCCCCGCCACTGCTCCCTTCTGGGCCCACAGCACCGGCTCCTGGTGGTCCCCTCTTCGTGGTGGAGGCAATAGGCTTTGGTGACCAGTGGGAGAAGCCTCCTGTCAAGTAGGTGATGTGTACATAGGGGCATTGATTGGCTCATTTAGCCAAACCTGGTGTCCCTGGGCGATGCACACGGTTAATGTGCTCACCTGCTCACCAAAAGGTGAAGGCTTGAGTCCACCGGAGGCACCGAGGAAGAAAGGCCTGGCAACCCCCTTCTAAGCAGTCAACCACGGCACCTATGGAGCAGAGTCCTAGCGGGCAGAGAGGGGTCACCACGAGTGAGAATCAGCTCAGTGCCGAATGTTGGTTGCTTGATTTTCTCGCCAAACCTGGGAAGGATGGGGTGGGGCTAATTGTAGGGACAGTGGGAACCAGGTGTCAAACACAGACAAGCTTCTGGCTCTCAGGCTCCCTGTGCCTCACGTGCCCCTGCCTTTCCCCAGGGACTCACCTCCGTTTCTCAGAGACCCCTTCCTGAGGCGAGAACCACTGCCTCCGAGAGCTCCCGTCTTCGATTGGTTACAGACGATGGCTAGAGAGAAAGCCTCCTCTCATGCCGTTTGTAAACTGCCAGCAAAAAGCTCAGTTGGCCAAGCTCAGGTCAGCTGCTGACCCCTTGCTGTGGTCAGGGAGTTGGGCTTCTGGACGGGGACAGCAGTTCCCATGCAGAACACAGGCCTAGAGCGGGGGAATGGAGGGTGCTGCCCTGGGAGAGGACACTGTGGTTGGGGGGTCCCAGAATCAAGAGGGGTGCTCATCTCCTGGCCATTCAGCAGGAAGGAGACCCTGGAGAATCAGCCCAGGCGGAAAACCCATCTCTCCAATGAACAGCGGCGCGGGCAGCAGGGAATTCTGTTGGCACTATCGATCCCTTCTGGATGCAGCAGGTCAGGGCTTGACTGTTTAATCATCGCAGGCCCCTGCTAGGTGCTCAGTGAGTCCTCACTGGGTGGGGGGCGGGGGGAGGCTGGAGTTGGCAGAAAACACTCCGGTGTCCTTTCTCTATGCACTCAGAGGTCTGTACTCCTGTCACCAGGCCTGTCTCCCTCACCCTCTCCCACCAGCAGAGACCACTCCCTGAAGCCGGGCCAGCATTTGTCTGAGGCCCCTCTGGGTCAGCCATTGCACTGAGGTGACTCTGATTCACAATGCCCCTCTAGGACAAGGTGAACTGCTCTTTGGGGTTTCTGAGACGTTGACTCTGTACTGGGCAGAAAGCTTCATTTTTCTCCCATGGAGTGGCCACAGGGCTCCTTCAGTTGGCCAAACAAAGGCAGTGTTTAGGCCTCTGAAGCCGCATGGAGGAGCAGCCCCTGTGTCGTAAGAATAGGTGTGCATCTTGACTGCATTATAAACCTGAAGTGGTTGCAGTTGGAGAGGCCTGGAGGTCCTGACGAGTTGGCTCTGTTTATGCTTCCTCCCTCCTGGCCTTCCACTCTCTCCACCATTGTCATCATCATCATCGTCAGGGTGCACGACTCACTGGGTGCGATGGTTAGAGATTATGTCAGCTAGACACTCCTGGGTAGGGGTAGGGGCAGAGCCCAACTTAGCCACTGGGTCACATCTCCCTGGCGCTATAAGCCTTTTGTGTAAGAGAGAAAGACGGAGCAGAGTCGAACCCTCTTGGGCCCTTTGGCTTCTGGGGAGCTGGATCTTGCCTCTGGTCAACCCCAGGAGCCCTCAGCCAGACTGCCGACGATGGGTCTGTTCACCTAACTGTACCTCTGCATCCACCAGCCTGTACCCCTGCTGTCTCTGCTTCACCGTCCTGCTTCCTGCCCATACGCCTCCACACGTCAGGAGAAGCCTGCCTTGAACCGAGCTCACCGATCTCTACAAGCCATTGCTTGATGTCAGTCACTTTCTGTGTAACACATGCGCACGTCATTGGCTTTGCTTCTCCAGAGAACATTCCACAGCAGCAGGAAGTGGTTCTAAGGCATCTCTGCACCCACCCTAACCATGTAAGACTATGAGGGGCCAGGACTGGTCTCCGGAATTGTTTTCCGCACTAGAATTTCCCGTTGCATTGAGTCATAAACCCAGGCTGAAAGGCTGTCAGATCTGCAGTCCTGATGCCAACCCGTGCCTAGATCTTCTGTCATCTCATGTGGGGCCCCAGCCTTAGTCCCACCCATGCAGAGTGAATCCAGATGCCACCCAATTCCCAGCAACGTCTTGAAACCCCCCTCCTGTAGCTTCCCTACGCCCATTAACTTGGGGTATGGTGCTGATGACGGTGGTGGTAGTAAAATACACGTGACCCGCTGGTAAAATACACGTGACCCACTCTTTTGAAGTGCACGACTCTGGGTCAATCAGTACATGGTCGGGGTTGTACGATGATTACCAGTATCTACCCTATTTTCCCGAAAGCAAGACATCCCCAGAAAATAAAACCTACTTTCAGTTTTGCCTCTCGCTGAAATATAAGGCATTCCCCCGAAAATAAGACTGTCCCGAAAATAAGGCCCCCCGAAGCTACCATAACTCTGGACTCTGGACCGTAGCAGCGGGCGCCACTGTTGGCCACAGCGCAGCCAGAGCAGACAGGAAGTGCGAGTTCTCTTTTAATAAAGCGTGCCGGACCTTTTAATAAAACAATAAACAATAAATGTGTACTGTATTCTTCTCCATGGAAAAATAAGACATCCCCTGAAAATAAGACCTAGCACACCTTTGGGAGCAAAAATTAATATAAGATACTGTCTTATTTTCGGGGAAACAGGGTAGTTCTGGAGCTCAGCCTTGAACTTTAAAGGGAAGGCAGTCAGGTGGCTTGTTCACATGAGGGCTGCTGCCACACTCTCTCTCCTCCACTGGACTCTGTGCCCCAAGGGGCTGGGGTGGGGGGCCCATGTTTACTCCAGGGGCTGTTCACCCCTTTAGAGTCAGTTCCTCGCTCCAGCACACTGAGACTCTTCCATCTGGATTCAACACAGAGCCCTCCGCTCCAGCGAGAGGGTCTTAGGAATCGTTAGCCAAACCATTAGGAGAGGTGGACGCAGTAATATACCCAGTGGAGACCACAGCCCACTACAGCTGGAGTTTCTGTGGTCATCACCCTGGGCTCCCTCCACGCCCTGCAACTGTTCTGGTATCTAGCGCCTGTGTCTTCCTTTCCCACAATGCACTATGAGAAACATCGTCAAGTGCTGTGCCGAGCCCCTCTCGTGTACCGAGTTCTCTTGGAACTTGCAGTCTAGTGGGAGGGGAAGCAAAATAAACATAGTGAGCATTCCTATCATGGATGATCTTAACTCCGGGCAACCTCATGGAGACCCTGAAGCTATCTTATCCTGGCCCAGCCCCATGAGCATGGCATCGCGCTGATTCTGAGAACTGTCCCTGTGGGCTGACAGGAGTAGCATGCCTTACCTTCCTTCCAGGGAGTGTCGAAGGGAGTCCAACTTTTGACCTCGGTGGTTGGCGGTCAGTCGCCTGACACACACCCACTACACTGCGTAGAGCGTATGGCGGAAACTACAGCTGGGGGAGAGGGAGGATCCGTGCTGGGCCTCGGGCGCAAGCTGCCCGTTTCAAAGGCCAAGAAAGCACTGGCCAGTGCAGATGGCCTTTCTGCAGTTCTGGGGCTTGGTGAGCCCATGCTGGCTGCACCAAATCGCTGCTGTTTTCTGAGGTCTTACAAGCGAACCCGTCTAAGAATCGAATCCGGGCTACCTCTGTGGTAGTCAGCTACCTCTGTGGGACTCCGCCTCTAGACACGATCCGGTCGCCTAGTCCCTCCTAGTCACTGACTCCTCCGCCTCACAACAGCCCCTTCCCTGGCCCAGGAACCAGTTCAGCCAAGCCCGGTGGGTGGTTCAGTTTGGAGCAGCAAAGCATCCTACCCTCACCGGCCTCAGGTTCCGTCCCGGGCCCCTCCCCATCAGGCCTTGCTTCGCTCTGCTGTCTGAGGATAATTCTCTTTGACTAAGTCCAGTTGAGAAGTCCCTCTCTGCATTATTTACCCCCCACCCCCTTCTCCGTGGCCAGAAGAGCCCGCTCCTGTAGTTCCCCCTCTCTCTCTCGCCCGCTGTTTTAATTCTTGAGACGCGCGTCTCCCCAGAGCACGTGTGGGAAGTGAGAACAGAAGTGCGCCGTGGCGGCAGCGTGTTCTTGGGCCCTCAGAAAGCCATCGGAGGGAGTCGGGCAGCGAGTCCACGTGCGCACCATCAGTTTGCGGTTAATTGGTTTAGAATTCATGAACCACATTTTCCTGCCCGCCTCTGCCTGTCTCTGGAACGGTGCTTGGGTTTTCCGATTCTTTGAGTTGCCAAACTAATAATTCACCTACTTTATTTCCTGACTCGCAGTTAGTTTGTTTTAGTCTAAATAATGCATATTCAGCTTCATTAGCATATATTTGGATCATTTCCGACTTGAATGTATTCAATCCCATCAATTTACCATTAGCGGGATCACTCAGGAGGGAAGTTTCCATAGCTTCCATGCTTGTGTCAGTCTTTCTCCTTGTCTTCCCTGGTTGTGGGGGCAGGGCAGGAAGAGGAGCTGAAGGGTGGGAGAGAAGGGCAGACCGTTTGCCCAGACACAGAGCTATCGAGGGGACCCCGAGGGTTGCAGATGTAGTGGACCCCTGTCCCGAGTGGAGGGGGGTCATGCTGGCTCGGTAGGTACAGCACTAGACTGTGAACCACAAGGTCCAGCAGCTGGAGCCCACTCCGCTGGACAAAGACGACGTGGTCTGCTTTTGTAAAGTCCACATGGCACAGCGCTCCTCTGCCTGCAGGGTCACGAGTTGGTATTGACTCCCTAGCCGAGGGTTTTTGTCTGTCTGTTAATCTCCCGAATGAGACAATACCTGCCAGGTAGCCATTGCCATCATCAGTTCCAACTCGCAGCGACCCCTGGATGAGAGAAGAGCCGCTCCAGGGGATTGCCGAGGTGGCCATCTCTCCAGACACACACTGTCCCGTCTCAGCAGCTGGTGGGTTCGAACCACCAACCTTCAGTTAGCAGTCAGGGACTGAACCACTGTCCTACCAAGGCTCCTTACTTCCTTACAGACTCGGTGTGGTTGCTGCAGGCTGCCATCGCGACCCCGTGTGTAACAGGATGAAACCTGGCACCGGCCTTACCATTGTTCTTACATTGCAGCCCACGGCTGCAGACCCTGTGCCAGGCCGTCGTGGGGAGGGCCTGCATGAGACTGGGGCAGTCGAAATGTGGTCAGGGATTCTGTGAGCTAATGTTTGGCACCAGGAAATGAAGAGGACTGGGAAGTGTGTCCAGTCTATGGTGACCTCCAAGCTGGATGTGGGATTGGATGATCCGGGTCCCCAGACAGTCACATTGAAGTCAGTAAGAAACAGTTCACCCTGCCAATATTTATGGAGCCTCCGCTATATAGACACCCATGCCGGATGCTAGGCATCAAACCAGCTAGCCACTCACCTTGACGTGGACCCCAGTTCTCGGTGACCAGTATGTGTTGGAGGAAAACAATACTCCATTTCAGGATCCTCCATAGCTCATTTTTCTGGAAGTACTTCGCCAGACCTTTCTTCTGGGTGCCTTGGGTGGATTTGAAGTGCCACCCTTTGGGTTAGCAGCAGAGTCGGTTGGCCATTTGCACCACCCGGGGACTCTGCCGGGTCGCCGGCAGTGAGCAGAACCTGCTGGAAGCTGGGTAAGTTTCATGGCACTTACAGTACTGTAGTGGCTGCAGTCAGCAAACAAGCACAGCCATGGGTAGGTAACAGAACAAACAGCGACTGATTAGCTGCTCCCTGCTCCCGGGACTCCCTTTGTCTGGCTGGTGGGAGGGTGGGGCTGAATGAACCACGAGAGGGTGACATGAAATGCTCTTCATCCAGGCCCAAAGGAGACCGTGGCATGGAGAAGCAAAGAGGTGCAAGTGTCTAGGAGGGAGGCAGGGGACAGGCCAAGCAGGGGAGAGCAGAGCGAAGGGGCAGCTGCCATGGACGCTGGGATTTTGGAGACAGAGAGGCGGAAGAGACATTCAGCATGGTGATGCTCCTTGGTCCTCCTCAGCCCGTGTGCCGAGTGAGTGTCTGTCTTTGGGAGTGAGTGTGCACGGTGGGTGTGAGCACCTTTGTGCAGGGGTAGCAGGTGGCACCAGGGTGGCACTGGGGGAAGTGGCCCCTTTCCAGCATCCGTGCATAGTTGCAGGAAGGAAAGCTCCAGGTACAGTGAGAGGCCAAGAAGGCTGCACCAGGAAAAGGACTGAGTGGAGACCGAAAAACATCTCTGCCTCGCCGACTTTGGATGGACTGTCAGGAGAGACCAGTCCCTGGAGAAGGACA
>NW_022111357.1:6906725-6913451 GCF_000313985.2 Echinops telfairi
TGGAAGTTCCTGGCCGAGAGAGTGTGCAAACGTGCTTGTGTGTCAAGCAGGAGAGGAAGTGCTGCCTACCGGCAGACGGTAGCCAATGGAGCAGTGCCCTGCAAGCCCCATCCCACCCACCCCCCTTGGCTTCTTTTCTCTGGACGTGTGGGTGGCCAGCCACTCCTGTGAACTGAAGCTGGGAGGCTCACGGTATTTCTGCTTCTCCTCCCACTCTGTCGGCATCCATCCACTAGGGCCAGGCCCTCAGGGCAGACTTGAGGACAGATGCTGGAACAGAGAACATGAGGGTCCCCCAGGAATGTATTGTTTATCTCACGACTAAGTCCCAATATCCCTGCTCACTAGGAAGTAGGGCCCAGTAGGCTCTGGATGCTCCGAGTGCAACTCCTCGTCCCACCGGGTGAGGGGAGCGCATGGAAGGGGGTGGGGTGTCTCCGTCTCCTATACCCAGGGGAGGAAACCGGACAAGGGACCAAACCTCAGCCACGCCACCAGTCAGTTCTGACCTTTCGCCTGCATGCTTTTGGTTACCCCTTGCTGCCCCTGGACGTGGACATAACACCGAGGAAGGCGTGTGAGCTGCGTGCACGGCTTCTCCTGCCAAGAGCCAGCCAGCCCAGCAGGGGGTCACATCCCTCGGATTGTGAGGCGGCCACTCAGCTGCCTGGGAGTGGAGTAACCGGCCTGTCGAAGGCCCAAGGGAAAGCCAAGAAGGGGGAAATGGACAGTGTGGGGGAAAAATCAGATCGATTACAAATCCCTGATGGCAGCTGTTTCAGAAGGTGGCATCTGTTTGGTGGTGTGTCCACCAGGTCCCCCTACTGGCAACGCCAGCCCATCCCTCCCCATCAGCAGCCAGCTCATTCAGGGAGCACACCGAGCAGAGAACGTGCCGGCGACGCGAATGTGACGCAGGTGAACTGAGGTTGGGCGTCTTGAGCGGACAAGAGATCACTGGGTCCGAGGGCGGGGCGTGATCGAGGGGGGTTGGGGCGCTGGGGCCTGACCTGCCTACAGAACCAAGGGCCCGCCACCTTGATCCCCCTTGATCCAGGCTGGCAGACGGGTTTTGAAACAAAGTGCTCAGCTTGCTCAGTGACAAATCCTGTTCGTGTAGGCTTTGCTCTTTCTGCACACACACAAGGCTGGTACAGACCAGCAGCCAGGGCACCAGGCTGCAGGGTGGATGGAGAACGGGCTTCTGCACTGTGGATGTGGGGCAAACAGACGTGGTTGATGTGCCGTCCCACGTTTGGCGTGTTCAGGCTATGAGAATGAGCAGGGACCGGGGGTTCCCCATGATCTCTTCCCCTCCCGTCACTGCATGTGCAGGGGCGCTGGGCACCAGCTGGCTCGGTGAGCAAACAGACCTCAGGGAGTTCTAGGCAAGCAGTGGCCTTAGGTAGGGGGAGGGGGGCCTCAAAAAGCTGGTGGAGAAAATGCAATGGAAAGATCATGGGGTTTTCCCAGGGACTCTTCACCACCACCGCCGCCGCCCTCATACACCAGGGACTGTGACCAGGTGTGATGGACTCTCTACCCTCTTCAGAAACGTTCGCAGTGAAAGGAACAGTGGACGAAGAGCTGGAGTGGATGGACTTGAAGTGCCCGGGAAGCTCCAGGAATGCCGCTTCCACCAACTCGGAAGTGCTACCGGCTGGTCAGTGGTCCCCTGGCGTAGTAGTGCATCTTCCACGGAAACAAAGGGCTGGACAGTGGTGTCCACACGGGCTCCGTGTTCTCCACCTGCCGAGCCCAGCGGGGAAAGGACACAGAACTGCCCGTGGCCCTGGTAGCTATGAACGAAGACTGTCGACAGAGGCCTTGGCCGTGCTCAGGTGTCCACTCACCCTCCTGCCCAGGGGGAGGCGAGGCGAGGAGCACAGCTTAGTCCCCAGGGGCCAGAGAAGACCCGAGGCTCACTTGCTTGGGGGCAACTTCCAAGGCGTTTTGAGAGTTTGAGTGTTAACCCAAACCCAGGGTCAGCTTTCCCCGCAGCCTGAGTGTGGTGTGGCATGATGAGAATGAGAACTCCCAGAATGAGATGAAGCTCCTGGCAACGCTCACAAAGGAGACTTCCAAATGCTCACGGAGAACTCCGTTTTCCTTGAACTCCTTGTTATTTTTCTGCGAACTTTTGGAAGCTTCCTTCTCTCAGGAGCGTTCACGTTATCCAGCATCACAATCCGTAGGCTTTGGTCCTTGCCCTAGAGGACAAGGGAGGAACACACGGAAAGGGAGGCGGGAAGAGTGCTCAATGAGAGGCCAACCCGTCTAAAACAAGTTTGCCTAGGAATAGGCCCCAAACACCTTCCCAGTGAGTCGATTCTGCCTCATGGGATTCCTCAGTGTTTCAGGGCAGGACTGTGCTCCACAGGGTCTTCAACATCTGCGTTCTTTATGGAAGTAGACGACTGACCTCCCACGGAGCAGAAATTCTACCGTCCAGGCTGGCCCGGCAGATACCAGAATCTGAGATGGGTCTTGTCTTGGACCGGATGGGGCTATGGAGAGGGCAGACAGTGCCAGCAGAGCAGGATCCCCCTGACGTTCCGGCCATGACTCCGTTGGACTAAGCTGTGGCCAACTGTGCATCCCTGGGAAACGGCCAACCGGAGTGGGTTTGGAAAGTCAACCCCAACAAGGCAGCTGGGGGAGAGACGAGGCGCCGTGCCAGATGCTGGCGGCACAGCACCCGAGACAGACGCCGACAGAATGGGATGCTCATGCTTCTCCCTGGGAGTGGGTTGGAGAAACTCTCATCTGCTCCTGATGCCAATTTCGGATGATGGACTCTCCTCCAGATGTCCCAACCCTCGGGCATATGGCAAAGAAAAGCCCTCTTCTATGGTCGAAAGAACAATCCATTCGAGAGGGCCGGCACTTGGGTGGGCACTGCGTACAGAGCAGGGAATTAGGGGCATGGTCCACATCTTCACAACATTTACAGCCTCACAAAGGAGACAGACAATCACGCGGCAGACAAAGAAGGGCATGCAGAGTTACAAACTGGGGCAAAGCCAGCAGGAGAGCAGACGGTGCTCACAGTGGAGAAGGACAGGCCATGAGTAAAGGGGTCAGAGGAGGCTCTGGGAGGAGCTGAGGTCTAAGCAGAGACCTGCAGTGTGATGAGGGCCCGTCCCGGCTCTCGCTAGTCCTTGGAGATGACTGGAATGGATATGGAGCTCATATCCACAGTAAATACAACTGAGGCTTCTATTTCATCCGATATTGACCTTTATTAAACCCCGCTGTTCACCCTGCCTTTATTGAGCGTCACCTATGGTTTGTCCTAGTAGATGGGCCAATTTACTCCATGGAGCAAGAACACACTGGTATGGAAACTTATTCTAGATTCATTAAGTCCCAAACAGACCAGAGGGGGAACCTCCACCAGTCTCTGGAGAGCATGCCCAGAAAGGCAGCCCAGTGCCTGGAGAGATAGAGTATCTCTTTGAGATTCAGGTCAACAGGTATTCCAGGTACACCTTCAGCTGCTCCACCCACAAGTTTAGCTGGCGTAATTTTGCGCGTGGTTGGCTGAGCTCAAAATGGGAGAGTAGCCTGGGTCTTAAGGAGAAACATCGCGTTATTTTCTTGGGGGGTGATGTCAGGGTCACTCAGAGAGAGGTGGCACAGATTGAGCTCAATGACTGTTGGCCATGGCTTTGTCACTGTCTTGTGCTGCAACGTTGGGCAATGCCTTTGCCTCTACCTCTACGCGCTTCCGTTTCCTCATCTGAGAAGCTGAACTTGGAGTGGATGGGTCCCAGCTGTGACACCTCAGATGGATGACTGTACCAGGCCAAGAGGGGCAGCTAGTGAGCACGAACTGTAAGGAACCAGAGACACTGGGGCACTGCACTACCTTTGTGCCCAGCAACCTGAAGAGCAAGAGGTACATGGCTATCACCAAGTTCCAGCTCAGCTTAAGCTCAAAGGGCATCTGGGGAGTCAGCCTCTAAGATGGTGCCACTGGGATCCTTGCTTCCTGATATTCACCCCCTTATGTAGTCTTCTCTCACCTTCCATCCAGACTTTCCTATGAACCCGATAAAATATGGTGGGATGGCTAATTGTAGCTTCCACTTGACAGCTGCAGAAGGAGGTTTCCAAGCTGTTTGCAGGCAGGCTGGAGCTCCTGAGTGGTGGGGAGCCAGAAGGAGTTGTGAGGAGGGGTGTGGCCAGCTGGCCCTCCACCCCAGGCTTGCTGTTGGAGGCAGGACCTAGGCTGCACCTACTCGCACCTGACCAGAACACTGTGGGAACCCGGGGTTGGCATGGCAGGGGCTGTGGCGGGGGGCGCAGCCAGAATGGAGGCCTTTCACTTCCACTGCCCCCAGCCACGGCCACTCCTGTTCAGACACACCAAGGAACACCCACGGTTCACCTGACCAGCCCAGTTAAAGGTGCCCGTGGCAGCTCTGTTGGCTGGCCCCTCAGGCCGGAATCCCTGGGGTGGGCGTGGCCTGGGGCCACACCCCTGCTGCAGAAGTGCCTGTTGAAAACAAACGTTCATGCTCAGCGGGGCTTGGTGGACAACAGCTGGCAATTTCTCTTCAGTCTGCTAGCCCCTGCCCTTCCTCTCCTCCCCTTGTCTGTCTGTTGAGACGCTCCAAGGGAACCTTCCAGTCCAAGGCCCTCCCAGCTCTCCAGAGGAAACCCCCAGCCGGTAAGCCTGGCTCCAAGACCGCCCCTAACCTCCCCAACCTCCCCGACAGCCCACTCTCCCTGAGCAAGATGAGTGGCCACGTGCCTGCAGCTCAGGACAGTCCAGGCACAGCCTCATGCCCCCACCTCGCCTCTTTCCCTGCACACATACGGTTTCGACAGCAGGATTCTAGACAATCTCTTTTTCTCCTTAAATCTGTGGAATCAGGAACCAGAGGGCAAACTGGGTCTGTGGGTCTCCAATTATCTCTCTCCCCCTGCCTCTGGGGCGCCTCGCAGTCTCCCACGCAGCTCCAAGCAGTCAACAGCCTCTTCAGAACCTGTTGAAATCTATTACCGACCTTTGGTCTCCTCCACCACAAAGGAGCTTTCTGAGTTGGATTAAACAGAAATGAATGGGCCGACAGGGGCTGTGCGGGCCTCCGCGCCCGGCTCGCCTTTCCCCCACTTCTCTCCCTCCATCTCGCTTTCATTTTTTTTATAGAGAGCCAGCTGGGGCCCCGTGCCGTGATAAGGCGACGTGGCCGGTGTGGACCGAGGTCACGCACACCTGGGCAGATTTCGCTTTCTTCCTCCAGCAAACTAGGACATGGGCGCGGCGCCGGTTGGCGCGGGATTCATTGCGCCGGGCACAAAAGGAAATAAGCCAAATGAAAAGCCCATAAAGTCGAACCATTAAATATTTAGGGCGCGTGATGAACAGCATGTCATAATATTTGTTGAATTGCATTTGCTCTTCGATGCATCTTTTCCACTTAAGGGCCCAGTTCTGGGAGGTAGATAGACAGAGAGGCAACGAGAAGAGTTAGATGCATCAACAAGAAACGAGGGCTTTAATTTAACCTCAAAAGACAAATCTTGCTGCCTGTGCGTCCTGGGCCGCATGGCTGTTAGCGCTCTTGCACGGGGTCCCTACCTCCCCTGGAGCCTGTCTCTGAGTGTTCACACACAGCTCCGGGTGTAATTAACCAGATGCTCCTCGCCGCTCGATTTAAATTATCAAATGTCAGGACATGACACTTTATTTGTATATGTTTTCCTTGCTTAGCAATTCAGGCGGTACCTGGGGAAGGGAGATGAATCTGCTCAGCGCTCCCAGGGAACGGCTCCGCAGCGTGATGCTGTCTGAAATTCCACCCTTAGAGCTGCACTCCGTTGGAGTTCAGTTCTTTACATGCCAATTCCCCCAGGAGGACCTTTGCAGACTCAGCTGCTTGTGCGATTGGTGGGCTAAGGTGGTCTTTTCTCCAAAGTCAACGGTGGAGCTGTAAGAGCTTGGTGGTGGAGGTGGGGTGCAGAAGGATGGTGAGGCTGCTAAGAGAAAGGACTCAGATTTGGGTGGGGGGGACAGGAAGGGCCCCAAGGACAGCAGCAGCTATGCCCAAGTTCACCTACAGCTTTAAGTCTCACGTCTCACTTCCCCCACAACTTCTTATCCACATCTTCCCTCCTCCTAGTCTTGCTCCAGGCAGCTGACCACCCAGGCAGGAAGTCCATACAGTGGGGGGTGGGGTGGGGAGGCCCTGTCTTCCTGCCAGTAATGTGTGGTCTTGTGAACCAAGGGGACAGCTGGGGTGGGATGGAGCAGGGACAGACCGTGCTGAATTAGATGTGGGGGCCCTGGAAGGTGTGAGTCTGACCCTAGAGGTCGCTGGGTCTCAAAGGTCAACAGATGACCTCGAGGCTGACTATTGATTGCTGAAATCACCCTGTAGTGACCTTGGAAATCAATGAGCAGTGACGTGGAAAGCTGGTGAGCAGCCCTAGAACATCAGCCTTTAGTGACCTTGAGAACTACTGGGCGGTGACCTTGGGAATCTGTGAGTGAAAGCGTGATGACTTCAGGGACCAGGAGCCCATAGGGACTTGAGGCAGCAGGTCGGGTCCAGTGGGCCAGGACAGTGGGGGCTCTGAGATGGTGGGTGATGTTTGGGGCTCCGGAGCCAGGCCCCTCCACACCAACACAGAAGATCCTTCATTTTCCCTGGGCTTCTACCACCCAGGCACTCTAAATCGTCTTCCCGTGGGCTGCCTGGGGCTCTGCAGAAGCCC
>NW_022111357.1:6913785-6931786 GCF_000313985.2 Echinops telfairi
GTTGTTATCAACGGCAGCCAGGTAGCCTGGCCAGCTCTGGGCAGCTTGCAGGGAAGGGCGCAGAGGGCCTCTCCCTGGCACACTGTGCCCAGTACGCTGGGGTAGAGCAGGCATGGGCTGGGAGAGAAGTGTTTGGAACAGGCTGCAGTGGGCTCCATGGCCGTGTGTGTGCCTATACGTTCACGTGTGTAAATGCAAGCTTGTTTCTGTGTGCGTGTCCACATCGCATACGCCTCTGTTTGCATGTGCCCATGTCTGTGAACACGTAGCTTAGTGTAGACCTGTACACATGCCTTTGTATGTGTGTGTGTGTGTGTGTGTAGTGAATGATGACATGCCTTTGTGTGTGTGTGTGTGTGTGTGTGTAAGGGTAGTGAGTGGTGATATGCCTCTGTGTGTGTGTGTGTGTGAGGGTAGTGAGTGGTAACATGACTGTGTGTGTATTTGTGTGTGTCAGGGTAGTGAATGGTAACGTGTGTGTGAGAGAGAGAGAGAGAGAGAGAGGGAACGCTGTGTCTGGGCTTTGCCTGCCAAGACCTTACATCCCTGCTCTCCATCCATGCGACTCCAGGCATGTGGCTTCAACTGGCCGAGCCCGGGTTCGCGTGTCCCGAATGGGGAGCATGACGATGTCGTGAGATGACTGCTCGTCGGTTCCGACTCACAGCGACCGTATGCACGACAGGACGAACTCCTGCCTGGTGGTGCGCCCCTCTCCGCGTTCTTGTGTTTGAGCCCAGTGTCACAGCCCGTGTCCGTCGCTCACGAGGGCCTGCCCCTTCTCTGCTGGCTTTCTAAGAAGCACGAGCGTGCTATGGCGCGCACGCAGGGTTGTCGGAGAACGGAGTCCCTGATGCACACTCGCTGCCCGGATGCAGTTCTGAGCACGTCGTCAGTGCTCAGTACCCAGTGACCAGTCCCTGTTGCCGTGGGGCCCCTCTGACTCAGAGGTGTCGGAACAGAGCTGTGCCCCATGGGGGTTTCTGCGGCCTGTTTCTTACAAGCCAATTGTCAGGCATTTCGTCCATGGCACTGCTCTGTGACATCGTGAGTGTAGGCATGAGCGTGTGTCTGTCTGTGTGCCCGTGCATCGGTGAGGATGTCCCTCTGGGGAGTGAGTCTGCGCAAATGTTTGTATCCCTGTGCTGGCACGTTGTGAGAAGGTGTGCTCCCGAGCCAGGCGCCTGATAAATATTTGCTTTGCTGGGCCCCAGGGAGCACGGTTGGCAGAGCTGCCGGCGCCATGTACAACGTTTCTGACAGCTTGTGAGCAGCCTCCAGAAGTGTGAACTTTCTCAAGGTAAACAGCTAATGAAACCATGATGCCAGGCCTGACCCCTGCGCAGGCTGGGGCTGTTAGGAGGCTTCCGGCTGGCGTCTCCCTCCTGCTCTCCCAGTGTGGCACCCGGCAGCTGGGAGGGAGGCAGTGTGCGCGCCAAGACCGTGGGACACCTAGCCTGCACCCCTAGCCCAGCTGGCAGGCTAGCAGGAGTAGAAAAACGTCTTTTAGTGGATGAGCCGCTCCTTCAGCCTTCAGCACCCTGGAGAGCTCCTCGAGGCGTGAGTGCATGCATGCGAAGAAGCCCTGGTGGCACCGTGGGTTAAACAGCGAGCTGCTAACTGCCAGGGTTCAAGCCCACCCATCACTCTACAGGAGAAAGATGAGGCTGTCTGCTCCCGTAAAGAGTTGAGTTTCAGAAACCCAGATGGTTCATTCTACTCTGTCCTATGCCAAGAGTTGGAATAGACTCACTGGATGGCTGAGAGAATGTGCTAGTCCAGGTTGACTAGAGAAACAAATCCAGAGACACTCGTATATATTTAAGAGAGAACTTTCTGTCAAGAAGTAATTACGCATCAATAAAACACCCCAGCCCAGTTCAGATCAAGCCCGTAAGTTCTGTATTAGCCCATGGATTCCTCTTCAGACTCACACAGCATATGTAATGATGCCAAATGCAGGATGATCACAGGCCTGTGGGTGGAAAGTCCTGTGGGTCCAGTGGCAGTGGAAGCATCTCCAGGACTGTGGCTGGCATCAGCGTGGCTCCGTGTGACTTGTCCACAGGAATGTGTAGCAGACAGAGAGTGTGTCCCTCCTCCAGGGAGGAAGAGAGGAGGCTCCCAGAATCCTCATGAGCAGGCCACGCCCACAAGGAGGGATCACCAGGCTGTGACCTGAGTGACAGTCTAGATTCCACCCCTTCATTCTTATTTAGAAGGTTGACATAGCCTTGTATCACTACCACACAGAGAGGAAGTAGGCGACCCTGTAGGTTAGATGTTGATCTGCTAACACAAGGTTGGTGGGTCAAACCCACCAGGGGCTTCTCTGGAGAAAATGGAGGCTAACTGCTCCTGTAGAAGTTTACCGGCCCTGGAGGCTCACTAGGAATCACAGTCCACTTTGCGGCTGTCGGCTTGTGGGAGAAGTTGTTGCACACAATGCTGGGATCAGAACTGTGGGACTTGAGCTGCTCCAGGTCCCTGGATCAAGGGAAGCCCTGGAAGGAAAGCTGTCACTAGGATCATTTGTTCCAAATCTCGCTCATTCCTGAACTGGGTCACCGCCTGGGGAGCTCCACCCACCTGGGCACCACGTGTATTTCCTTCAGGAGAGAAGTGGCCCCTGATGTTCTGCCCCAGCAGGGTCCTTCTGCCCCTCACTTCCACCACTGTCTCCAAATGTGCCCGCCGGCATGTGCCCCCGACTCCCCTGTTCTTGTGTGTGCAGGTGTGTGTACTCATGTGTGGGACTTTGAACATGTGCATGGTCACATGTGCACACACAGACTAGTGAGTCTGTGTGTGGTTCCCAGAATGCAGTTCTGTGCCTGTCTGGGTCAACCGGTACATGTGTTTACATGCATAAGTATGCACACATCAGTGTGTACACGTGTGCGCACTCTTTTGTGCCTGTGTCAGAACAAGGGTTTCCCCAGAGCCATAAATGATAGGGGTGTCTAGGCACATGCCAGTTGGGACTCAGTTCCCCTTTAGGGTGTCTGCTGAGGGTAAAAACAGGCCGGCCAACATCGCTTAATCTTGTTCCCATTCAGTGGGCCCTCAGCACACCCCATCCCTGCCCTGAGTCGGTGGCTGGCTACTCCTGCCCAGAGCTCCTGCTGTGGGTTCAATGTCCAAGCATCCAGCGTTTCAGAGTCCTCTGTCCTCCAGGGAGTCCCCAGAAAGCCCTCATGGGTCCCTCTCCCTGCCCAGCCCTTGCGCCAATCAGTGGAAGTTCCTTTAAGAGATGGATCCAGCCTCCCGCCCCTACCTCCCGCCGCTGCCTCAGAAGAGAGAGAGCCTTTACCGACAGCCCCTGTCTGTGTTTCATTACCAAGACACAGCCGTATTCCATTAATTCCTCATTTGCTGTGGGCAAAGCGCTGATACGGACATTTTTACCTGGGGTGGTTTTAATCAGTTAATTTAACCAGAAGCATTAATAATGCATTCCTTTGCCACTCGACTGCCCATCTGTTGAACAACTTACCTGTTGGAGAGCAATGTCACCTCTCGTGCCGCGGAGCCCTAGGCTGCCCGGGAACAAGATGGGATTCTGCATATTTCATGGCTTTGCAGACAGAGGGCGAGGACTCAGGGTACCCATGCCCGCCCCACAGCGCAGCCTCCCTCTGCCACCACCCCCCCCCCTGCCCTGACAAATGCAGTCCCCCTGCCGCCGATCTTGGCTTTGCTGGTGGATTGTGGGCTGCAGGGGAGGCTGTGGAGGGGGGCAACATGGAGGGGGCAGCACCAGGCAGACTTGAGGTTTGAGGGTGGCTGAGCTGCTCCCCTGGGGGAAGCCACTGCACCTCCGTTTTCACCTCTCTTTTAAAAATCAATGAATTTCCTTCGCCAAACCTGTTCATCAAAAAGTTATTACTTAGTAATAAAGAAAGATTAGGTATCTTACTTAATTCTAGTCATCTTTTTGGAGAGTGTTATAATTTATTTTATACCGTGTACATATATATTATAGCAGTGCATGCACATGTATGACGTATTTTTGCCTCCCCCCCTTCACCCAAATTAATATGGAGCCTACCTCCAGGAGCCCGGGTGGCATAGTGGTTGCACGTGGGGCTGCTAACTGCAAGGTCTGCAGTTCGAAACCACTAGCCACTCCGAGGGAGAAAGATGGGGTTCCCACTCCCATAAGTAGCTGCCCTTACGTGGTTTCTACGAGTTGGCATTGACTCGATGGCAGTGAGCTGAGAGGTTTTATTTTGCCCTCTGGTTAACACATCGCCCTCCCTTTCTCGCCTGCTTCTGGTGCCATCAGAGATTTCTGTCCGTGTGAGTATTTTTTCTGGATTTTTCATAGTGGTGGCCTCACACGAGAGTTGTCCTCTTGAGGACAGCTGATTACCCTCCGCACAGCGGGCTCCAGGCCCACACAGCTTCGGGGGTGTTTCCCAGACTCAGCGTTCTTCTTTCCCAGTACGTAATATTCCAACCTGGAAGGTTTTCGCTGACTCAGCCCGCCGAAGTGGACAGCCCAGCCCTTCTTCGTTGTCTCTTCTTAGTGTGGGGGCTCCTCTGACACCCGTTCACTTTGGCATTTGGAAGACGGGCAACATACCTTCCAGCATCCCGGCAGCCTGCAAGCCACCGCAGTACGACAGACCGAGAGATGCGTGGTGGAGGGACGCAGCGGCGACAACAGTGGGCTGAGGGATAACAGCGCTTGCGAGGGTGGTGCAGGAGCAGACGGGATTTCATTCCGTTGAACAGAGGGGCGCGCTGGGTTGGACCCAACTAGACAGCGCCTCGAGACACCGACATTCCATGGTGTGCATGCACCACGGTCGATGTGTCCTGTGGTCCAGAGATGGGCGTGTAGATGGTTTCCATCTGTTCGCTGCTGTACACAGTGCTGCGGTGGACAGGGGTGTGCTTCTGTCTGGGGTGTCCGTCGCTCTTATTTCCCAAGGACACCTACCCACCCGTGGGACTGCTGGGCCGTGCCGTCTTCCTGTTGCCAGCGTTGGAAGCACGCACCACCACACCGGTTTCCACCGTGCTTGTGCCAGTTTACAGTCCCGCCGGCAGGGTAGAGGGGTTGTCTCCCACAACTCCGGCAGCATTTTTGTCGTTTTCTGTGTTTTTTAACTTTGCTCTCCATGCCTGCGGTGAGATGCTATCTCATTGTGGTTTTGATTGGCATCGCCCTAACGGGCATGTTATCCGCAAAGACCAACCCTGGAGAAGGACCTAAAGCTTCGTACAGTGGAGGGTCAGGAAAAAGGAAAGACCCTCAAGGAGGTGGGTGGACACAGTGGACTTCAGGCTCACAACAGCGGTGAGGGTGGTGCAGGACGGGGCAGTGCTTTGTCCTGTTGTCCACGGTTGGTCCGAGTCGGGCCGGACCTGATGGCCGCTAACCACAACAGCAATGGCTAAGGATCACAGGCGTTTCTTCTGTGAAGGGTCTGTTCACGTCCTCTGCCCGTATTTGAACTGGATTATTTGTCTGTCTGCGCCTCTGCTTCCCTTTGATATACTGGAGGAATCTGAGAGACACCCTGGTGCCCAGTGGGTGCTCCATATTGATGGTGCCCTCCTTAGGGGTAAGTAAATCCGGTCCCTGTCTCTCAGTGCGCCTGACAGCAGGCTTCCTCTGGGAAGGCAGAGGCCGCATTCAGTAACGGAACAACCAACCAGAAGGGGCAGGTGGCAGCCAGGACCCCTTGTGTAACCAGGCATTGACCATTTAGTTGCTGGGTCACGAGGAGGCAGGGAAGTGGGGGCAGATGTGGTCTCCAAGGAGCTGGTTCTAAAAATGGCATGGTGCCCTTTTAGCAAAAGCCCAGAAGCGGTTGTCACAGTAACATCCAGCTTCAGGAAGGAGAGAGGGAGTCAGCGTCAGCCCGAAGTGCAGGTGAGACAGCCCTCCTCTCGCCAGCCTGCTCGCCGTGCCTGCCACCAGCCGGCCCTCTCGAAGCCACGCTCTGCTTCTCTGCCAGGCTTGATCGTCTGTGCCCATGGCCACATGGAATGCACAGGCAACAGCCGTGATGACGGGCCCTATTAAGGAAGTCACACGTTACAGTTCAGGTTCAGGAATGACTCAGTGTACAGTGCCTCAGTCATGACGGCTTCCTGACTGTGGAGACCCTTGGGGCCTCTCCGGCTGGTCTCGCCTCTGTTCTCCTCCACAAGTGTCAACCCCTTTAGCTCCACGGTAAGTGCCCAGAGGCAGGCCATTCGGCCAGCCAGCCTCCTGCCTGAAGATGCTCAGCTTTCTCACCTGCTGGCCCAAGAAGCCCACCACCACACGCTCTCCTGCCAGCCTGGTTCTACTGCTGCTGGCTCCCTGCCACGCTTGCCACTGCTCCTGGTCACAGCTCTGGGGTCACAGCTCTCTCTCCCTCTCCCTCTGTCTCCTGCATCTAGGAGATCCTGGACTAGCAGCTTAGGCCCTGAGGATGCACTTTACTTCCAGCTGTCCTTCCTTGCTGGTGGTAAGGGCCCCTCTCTTAAAGCCCAGCAGACGGCAGAAGTAACCAAGTCCTTCATGAGGACTCCATGCTGTATTGGTATCGCCCCACTCCCACAAGGGTGCCGTGTGCCTTATGTGCATGATTATCTGTCCAACCCCTCAGGAAGGCCACGAGAGCCTGATTTGCATAGCAAATTAAAAGACCAGACCATGGTAAGAAAGGTCATACAAAGGTGACCCATCGCATCACAGGGTGGGCAGATACCGTCAGGGCAGCAACAGAACATTCAGGGCCTTGGAGAGGCTGCTTGGCTGGGGCAGGGGGAGGGGGTGGGGACACGGGTGTGTTCACCACCACAGCACAGAACTCACAACCCACCCCCCACCCTCCCAGTCTTGGCCGTCTGGGATTCTTGGCTTTCTCCTCCTTCCCTCCCTCCAACCAGGCAGCACTTGAGCTCTGGGTAGGAGACACACCCCAGGTCTGGGGTCCCAATTCTGAACCTGCTGCTTCGGGCAGGGGGGCCCACTAAGGTCTATACTCTGCCCTCCGCTCTCTTGGGGCACACGGAAGGGTCGAGAACCCCTGGGTCCCCTCCTCCAGGTATGATGAGGTTGTGTCCCCACAACACTCACTGCCTGATCACCATGGTGCTGTGGCCCCGGGGCCCACCCTCCTCAGAGCCCTGGCAGGCAATTGGAAGGCAAAGCAAATGTGCCCTTAACTATGGGCTCAGATTATTCCTGTCTGTCAGGACACCGAGACACCTCCCCCCAGCCCACACCTACTGCAGAGACAAGGGGCAGTGTCAGAGAGTCGCGGCAAGAGGGGAGACGCAGGCCCCAGCTGACCAGAGGGACGTGTCCCGCAGAGAAGCGGGGCAGACAGGGCACCCCCAGGACTCAGCAAGGCCTGGTCTTCAATGGGCGCTCTCGCTAGGTCCGCTTTGATCTCAAAGACGAGATGAGAGAGATCAGTTTCTGAGCTTCGCTAAGAAAGAACAAAGGCTGCCAATTAAACGGTGGCACGGAGCTCCCTCGCGTGTCACCTACCGCAAGACCCAGGTCAGTTTCACAGATGTTAGAGCGTGGGGTGGGTGGCTGCGTACGATTTCTTTAGTATCAGTAGAATGTGGTCATCGGCCCTCACTGCCATGCAGTCCATGCGACTCATAGCGACTCTATAGGACAGGGTCCAACTGCCCCTGTGAGTTCCCAGGACTGTAACTCTTTATGGGAGTAGAAAGCCTTGTCTTTCTCCCCAAGAGCAGCTGGTGGTTTGAACCGCTGGCGCATTGGACCACAGCCCAGTGGATAACCACTACGCCACCCGGGCTCCTTTTCAAGCAACCCTGGCTGCCCCTTAAGAAGAGCTCTCGGTGCTCTGGACTCTGCTGGGGACTTCACAGGCAGGGGCCCATTCTGTCCTCCCCCAACCCTGTGCAGGGGTATCTGGCTCAGAGAGGTTAAGCAAGGTTACAAGGTCACAACACTTGAACGGTACGTTCCTCTGATTGAGCACTAAGAGTGTCCTCTCTATCTGAAGTTAAGGAAACCGAGGCCGAGGCAGGCGCCTGGAGCTTTAAGCGCCTGCCCAACATCACGCAGCTTGTTAGTTGCAGGGGGAGCTACAGGGGTCTGATCCCCCACAATCTGGCCCCAGAGGCTGCTGGGTTGTCTGCGGGGGCAGGGTTGTAGCTCAGAATCTAGAACCACCAGCATGCTGCTTTTTTTTTGAGCACAGAGGGCAGGGGTGGCCATGGGGCTCGGCCACAAGGGATCAGCGCCTGTGTCTACCCTCTGGGCCTTGGGGACTGGTGGGGGCCCCTTCCTCCCCTGAGCTGGATGGACCAATGCAGCTGCCCTACAGAGGGTGGCTCCCGCCTCCCCGGCCTCCGTTGGCCCCCTAACAGCCAGGGCACGTGAGGATGAGCAGCGGGCGGGCGGGCGGGCAGGCGGGGACGAGGCAGAGGCTGAGATGGAGAGCTGCTGCAGCAACTCACAAATTGGTCCCAGAGAGAAATGGAGTCTCGTTTTTGCCCATCAGCTCACTCCCCCAGCCGTTACTGAGCAGCCAGCGTGTGGACTTGGGCTGGAGCAAAACCCAGGCGTGGGTGTGGGGAATGGCAGGGGGACCGTGCGGCTCCAAACACGAGGGACACGGACGCCTTTGGGTCCACTCTGGCAAGGCCTCATGGGAGAAGAGCTTAGCTGGGAGACCCGGGGCTGCTGGTGGGGGGTGGTATTGAGACTCACCCCGAGCAACTACCCGTAACCCAAGGAGCCAGCACCAAAGGACAGCCACCGAGTGCAGGGGAAGGGGTGGGTGCTGGAAAGACAGGCCCACCCAGGAGGCTGGAGGGCCCAGAATCTGCCCCAGTGGCAGCTGGTGGCCCAGGAGGCTAGAGGGCCCAGAATCTGCCCCAGTGTCAGCTGGTGGCTTCTGTATACCAGAACATGGGCAAGCTGTGGGACTTGGGGCAAGGCCTGAGGTTGCAGGAGCAGACTCAATGTGGGACCACAGAAAGCAGTAGGGGGTGCAGAATGGCAGGTGAGCATGGCACATCCCCCATCCGCCAAGCCTGGGCACCTACTGGATGTATGCACATCATCTCACTGATGCCCTGAAGGCCCCCTCCTCACATACACAGCCTGTTGCTGTCATGGTGACTCACGGCGACCCCGACATATGTCAGAACATAACTCTGCCCAGTAGGACTTTTAACGACTACTCTTTGGGTGGTAGATTGCCAGGCCTTTCATCTGAGGTGCCTCTGGGTGCACCCCTCTAACCTTTCAGAGAGCAACAGAGTACCTGAACCATTGGCACCCCGCACAGCTTCCCACAGACATAAAGGGGATGAAGAACACAGAGGGTTTAGAAACAGCCACTTAGTGGCCTTGCTGGAGTTTCAATGGAACCAAAACTGCCTGACTCCCCACTACGAGGCTCTCCTCCTTTTTAGGGAAGCTGAGGCAGTTTATAAGTGAGAAGCAGGACAGGCAGGATGAACTCTCAGAGCTGGAACACACCATCAGGACCAGACAAGCTTCAGAGGCCGGTGCACTGCAGCTTTAAGTCAAAGGGACTGTCCTTTTCCATAATGGTCCTCGGCCAGGGCCAGGGCCTGGGCTAAGCCCGAGAGCAGGATGCAAGCCTTGTTCACTGGGGACCAAGCAACTCACAGGCATTCATTGCTGCAGCCTGAGTTTGTCTGCCTGAGGTCAGGATTGAGCTGGCCACTAGGCCAGGAGGGATTTCCCTGTTCCACACTGTAGTATTAAGTTTAAAAATTGGCGCTGGGGGGAAGAAGGGGAGTGGGGTGCCAGCCCCCACCGCTACTTGAACTCACCGATTCAGTAATACTACTTCAGGGTTCAGTAATGCACAATTGTACGGTTGAGATATGTAAGTATTATATTAAAGTCATCGAGAGCATGAGAGATAATACAATAATACAGTCAGGCATGTTACATGGTACCATTGCTCACCTCAGCCCAGCTTGGTGGTCCACGTGGAGAGAGGGGGAAGGGAACAAGGGAGAGAGGACTGGAGAGGAGAGGAGGAGGGGGGAGAGAGAGTCAGAGAGGTCCGAGTTCGTGTGCTCTATATTGCTGACTCACGACTATATACCTTTTGGGGGCAAGCCAGCCCACTAATTACAGGTAGAGACATACATCACAGGGAGGAGCTGCACTATAGGTTACACAGCAATGAGGGGGTAGTCTAGGGGGTGGTCTCTGGGTCTCCATCGGAACATTATCAGTAGGGTGAAAACTCCGCCTACAGGAGCCTGTCCATTGTCCCCAGAGGCAGGGAGCCAGGCCCACCCCTGTGGTGGGATGAGACAGCAGTCTGGCAACTGATTGCCCTCAGTGGGGGGAATGCCTGTGCATCTGACCTTCCCCCACACCACACACCTCTCTCCTGCAGATGAGGCTGCTGGCAGAGTAGGCGGGGCTGGTCAAGCCACGGGTGCTACACTTGCCCACCCCCTGAGCCTCCCCAGACCTCTGTTGCCAGCTCACTTGCAGCCCTGGTGCCTGCCGGGAGAGGATGTGGAGATGCAATCACAATGTGTCAGCTGCCAGCGGGGCACAGCAGCTTTGGAGACAGGAGCATCGGCTCCTTGAGGCAGTCATGTCTGGTGCGACCCCAGAGTGAGAAAAACAGGTGGGGCGGAGATGATGGCCTGGCAGGCCTGAGCCTGCGCGTGACCACACCCCGCTCCTGGGGGCCCACCCCCCTTGGAGCTTCGCTGTCTGTCTGCTCTGCCTGCTGGGTGCCTGGGCTCAGCCTCTCAGCGCAGCCTCTGCCCTGGCCCCTTCCACTCACTCTCAGGCCCGGCTGAAGCGGCTCTTCCTCCGGGAAGCCCTCTGGGACGCCTCACAGCCCTGTTCATCCCTGAAACACTTGGCGTTGATCACAATAGAGGCACTGTTGTAGCTGTTTCTTTATTTGACTCATTCCTCGTTCCATCTGAGAACAACCCAAGGCAAAGACCGACCCTTATTCATGTTTCTAGGCTCCTACGCAGAGAAGGTACCGATGAATAGCTGAGTATTTGTTACCCGGCCTCCCTTGGGAGTGCCGTGAACAATAGCCCTTCCAGGCACTTGCTATCTATCGGCTCACTGTGCCTCATTCCCTTTGTAGACTTTTCTTTCTCCCCAGGAATGTTGGTGCATTAAAGGAGGACTCGCTCTTGTGTACTTAACATCCCTGGGTGCTGCAAACAGTTTGCTGTGAGCTCTGCAGCCAAAGGCTGGTGGTTCAAGCCTTCGTTCGGTTCCATCCAGTGGCATGGTGGAAGAAAGACCTGTCTGCCTGTTCCCATAAGATCACAGTCGTTGAAAACTATGGGCCCAAAGTCTCCTCTGACGCACCCGGGGTCCCTGTGAGTCTGATTTGATGGAGACCTGTGTCTTTGCTTAGTTCAGTGCGCTCTGCCCAGGCCCTGGAACAGCCCCTGGCCTTCAGTGAACACCGGCTGTATCAATGAGTCAACAGAGTGTGTTAGTCCAGATGGACTAGAGAAACAAATCCAGGGAGACTCATGTATATAAGAAAGAGCTTTATATGCAAGACCAATTGAATATTAAGAAACCGTCCCAGCCCAGTCCAGATCAAGTCCATAATCCAATATTAGCCCCTGTGTCCTATACCAATCTATAAAGTCCTCTTCAGACTCACGGAACACATGCAATGATGCCGATGCAGGGAGATCACAGGCCAGTGGGTGGGAAGTCTTGTGGATCCATTGGTGTCAGAAGCATCTCAGGGGTGACAGGGTCTCCACGTGGCTCCTCCAGTTCTCAGAGCACGGGGGGCTATCAGTGTGTCTTGTCAGCAGAGTGTCTCTCAAGGAGTGAGGAGAGAGAAAGGGTCTTCAGCCTCCAAGGAAGAAAAACGGGAGTTCCCAGACTCCTCAGGAGAAGGCTATGCCCACACAGAGGCCTCATTGGCTATATCCTGACTGACAGGCTAGATTCAAATGGACACCGGATTGCGTAACTATCTGCTCATTTACCTTCTGGCTTTCCATCCCCTCATCGACCTTTCTGCCTGATGCTGATGACGCCTTTCCGTGCAGCAGGCAGTGGGGCCACGCCAGACAGTGTCTCAGCTAGACTGTCACCTCTGTAGCCCCCGGCTCGCGACATTGTATTTATCACTAATGCCAGCAAAGGATTTGACCCTGTGTCACGCTTCCGATACCATGCCAAGTGCCTCACACGCACAATCTAACGTGCACAGCACTCCAACATAGTCCATTCTCACTCCATCATGGAGGAGACAACGGAGGTGAAGGCAGAGGGCCGTAACCACCCCGTGTTCACATACCTGGCACCCAAGTCAGTCTAACTCTATACAACTCTATACATGAGCAGAAAGCCCTGCCTGTCTCCCACAGAGTGGTGGTGGTTTTTGAACTGCCAACCTTGCCGTTAGTAGCCCAACATGGAACCACTATGCCAGGAGGGCTCCTAGAACATTATAAGGCAATGAGAGTATTCGTTGGAACCCAGTGGGCCCAGATTGAGAACTAGACAGTTCGGCAGGAAGTCAGCAGCGCCCATGGACGAGTAAGGTATGGATTGAAGGTTGCTGGGCCCCTGTCCTAGCTGGTGCGCTCCATCCCCAGGTGAGGCTCGGGAGAGAGCTCCCATTTCATTCCGGACTGGATCTCCGCTGTGTGTCCTGTGTGCCTTCTTCAGCTCCTGGGCAACCCAGAGCAGGACCCCTGCATGTGCTGATGCTGTTCAATCTTGGACAAATCCCTCACTTCTCTGAGCTTCAGTTCCCTCATCGGAAAGACAAAGGGGGTCATCGAACCCGCTTCTGTGGGGTGGGGTGGGGACTGAGTGAGCTAATGCACGGCTCAGGCTGGGAGCAAGGGCTCAGTCCGTCCTACAGTCTTAGGAGTGTTCTTACAGCAAACGAGTGCGTTTGGTTGCCCTGCTAATGCACACCAGATGGCTATGCAGAAAACGCTGTCTTCGCGTTTGTTCCAAGTTCAGGGTTTAGAGGGCACGATTTTTAAGTCTGTTTTTTTTTTTTTTTAATATTCGAGCTACTTCTTTTCTCCACTGCTACTGACAGTCCATGCAGATCCTGGGATTGCAACTCTGGGCCAGTTCTGCAAAGGCGCCTGCAAGGGAGCCTGTTAGAGACAACTGCCATGGGCTTGCTAAGTGGCTGTGACCAGAGGGGATTTCTGAGACTTTCTGGCTTTGGGCAGGAAGAGTTCGGCTTTTTGATCTGGATTCTCCTACTATAAGGAGCCTCCCTCACTGCCTAAAAGCCCTGAATTATATTCTTACTTCCTCGGGTGTGCTTTCCTTCCAGCCCGGGGCAGCAGCTCCGGTTCAAAGCCGTTGCCCACATGCGCTGCTCTTTAACCACTTCCTGCTTGCTTCCACTGGTGGGTTTCACACTGACTCCCCTGCAAGGGCTGCTCATGATCAATCTCCTTCCTGCCAGGCACACTGCACCCTCACGCTCAAGGAGCGTCTGGGAGGAGGGGGCTGCAAAAAGTTCATGGACAAGTAAATGCCCTGATCTGTTCATCCCATTTTCCCATGGACTTCCGGAAGAACGCCGGTATTCCAGCTGGAGGGGTGGGTGGCAGAGGCGGACTATAACCTAGGCCACACACGAGGATCATTTCAAAATGCATTTTGATCCCTGGGGGAAATGGAGAGGGTGCTGCAGGCTTAAAGAGCTGTTTCTCTACTGTCCACCCAGGGCCTAGCAGTGTGTGTGTGTGTGTGTGTGTGTGTGTGTGTGTGTGTGTGTGTGTTGGCTGAAGGAAGATCCAGGCGGATGAGCGTCCCTAGCAGTTGTGTTGGTGTGGATCAAGGTCGAGGGGAATTCCTTTGTATGAGCTGAAAGCTGGTGATGTGAGCATGCTCATTTGCTAATGATCATAATTAAGGCAGCATCTCTTATTTCAACCAAGTGCCTTGGGGAGAGAGGCACGAAGCAGCAGGGCTGATGAATTGGCTCCCCAGGCTTGCCTCCCTGCTGTGTCCCACCCGTGGAGAGAGGTGTGGCCACACCTGCCCAGGTGCATTCACCCACTGGCATACACACACACACACACACACACACACACTAATGAAAGCAATCACACTGTAGTACAACCATCTACCACCGACACACCCAGAATCAATCCATTCAGACCAAAATCTCTCACACGGGCCCTAGGCATTAGGGACGTTGGTCGCTTTGACCATCATCCTTGCTCCCTTGTTGCTCCAGTGGCTCCGATGTGCAGAGCTTGGGACTGGGTGTGCCGGGCAGACTGAGACGTGGACAATCGAGCCCTATGCCTCAAAGAGCTCACACCTCAGACTGGGTGGAAAAAAACCCTCTTACCCAAATCGCTGTAACACGGCCAGAAAAGGTCTCCAGGGCTGTCACGTCGGTTTGGGGAGCTGGCTTTCCCCACTCCCCCCTGGGGGCTCCCCGCGCCCAGGAACAGAGAAGTCTGCAAGAAAGAGACCCGCTCCCACCTTGTCAGACTCCTCGCTCACAGCCTTCCTGCATCCGCCTTGGACTCCTCGTGACCCCACGCACACCAGGATGGAACACCACCACCTCGCCCTGTGCCACCCTCGTCCTAGTTATTGTGTTGGAGTCCCCGGTAGCAGCCACTGGGTCAACCCATCTGTGAGAGGAAGGCTCGCCATCATCCTTTCTAAGGAGCACCCTGACTGTATGTCTTCCCAGACGCTGTGTTCCTCCTGCTGACCATCTGTAGTATGTTCAGGGTCGGACCCCAGCACCATCGTTCCAGCTCATCAATCCTTCTGCTCTATTCCTTCTCCCCTGGCCAGCTTCCGCATGCACATGAGGCACCGGGAAACACGGTGGCTTCCCCACAGTTGGGCATTAGTCCTCAAAGTGACACCTTGACTTCTTCACAAGGTCAAGAGGTCTTTGGCAGCAGGTTTGCCCATGCAATATGTCCTTTGAGTTCTGGACTGCTGCTTACGTGGTTGTTTGTCGTGGATCCGAGTCAGATTAAATCCTTGATTGTGGAAGGCTGTCGTCTTGAATCTTCACCAGCAAGGTAGTGTCATCCACCCGCTGCAGGTTGCTGATTAATCTTCCTCTAAGCCTGATGCTCTGTTCCTCTTCATACAGTCCCCCTTCGCTCAGATGATTTGCTCAGAAGACAGATGAAATACGTAGGCTGAGAGGATATGAACCCGACACATGCTTTTCCTGACTTTAAATCACACAATTACGCCCCCCCCCCCCTGTTGTGTTTGAACAACTGCCCCTTGTCCATGTACAGGTTCCCATGAGCAATGCAATGCTCTAGAATTCCCACACTGGGCAATGTTATCCATAATGTGCTACGATCCACACAGTCAAAGGCCTTTGCAGAGTCAATTAGCCACAGGTAAGCAGCTTCTTGGCCTGCTTGCTTTCAGCCAAGACTCTTCTGAGGTCAGCAATGATCTCTCTCATTCTACGTCCTCTTCTGAATCAGGCTGAATTCCTGGCAGTTCTCTGGTGATGAACTGTTGCAATCATCATTCAGTTATCTTCAACAAAAGTTTATTTGCATGTGATATTAATGATAATTGCTTAACAGTGCCTGCATTGGATCACTTTCTTTTTGAAATGGACATAAATATAGATCTCTTCCAGTCAGTTAGTCAAGTATCTCTCTTCCAAATTTCTTGGCATAAACGAATGACTGTTTCCAGCATTGCATCTGTTTGTTGGTTGAAGCATCTCAGTTGGTAGACCATCAATTCCTGGAGTTTCTTCTTTTATCAATACTGTCAGTGCAACTTGGACTTCTTCCTTCAGTACTCTTGATCATATGCTCCCTCCTGCAATGGTCGAATACCCACCAATTATGTTTGGTACAGTGACTGCGTACTCCATCCATTATCTTCTGTGCATGCGATGCCATTCAATATCTTGCCGTGGAATCCGTCGATATTGCAGGGATCCTTCAGTATTGCAACTCAAGGCTGAAATTTCTTCAATTCCCAAATTGTACGTTGTACTGTCACGTTTGTCTCCCCAGCTTCTCACTGAAGTATTCTGCTGGGCCCGTTGCTTCATCAGGCCTTCCATTTTAACTGCTCTGACTTCAAGAGCACGTTCAAGTCCCTTTGAGATTTCTTCCGGCCTTTACTTCCTTTCTTGTCTTTTTATTCCCCTTTGCTTTCTTCGTGTCTGCTGTCCTTGATGCCATCTCTTAACTCTCTGGTCTTCAGTCATTCGTGTTCAACGACGGTCTCCAAATGCAGATGAAATGCACTCAAAGTTCAATTTGGGTATCTCTGGGCTTGTTTTCATTTTCTTCCACTTGAACTTGCATTTGAGCAGTTTACATTTTTCTCAGCCTCTGGCCTTGCCTGGTAGCAGTGAGCTTGTCCATCATCCCTTCCCAGAAATGTAGTCAATTTGATTCTCGTGTATTCCATCTGGTGTGTATAGTAGCTATTTATGTTGTTGAAAAAACCCTTTCAATGACTAGGCATGGGTCTGACAAGATTCCGTCAGGTTACTTCGGGCATCATTTCCGGTGTCACGTCACCAAAAACCACACTTTCCGACTCCTGCTCCCTCTTCTTTCCAGCTTTTGGATCCCCACTACCAATAATCACCCATGCATTGTACTTGCATGCTGGATCAACTCCAGGCTGCAAAAGTTGGTGAAACCTTCAGTGTCTTCATCTTTTGGTTGGTGACCAAATTGGCATCCCAGTCCTATTAATTGGCATTCCTTGTAAACGTCTGGATATTACCCTATCACCGACAGCATTGCCCTTCAGGGCAGAGTTTGAAATGTTCTTTTGGATGATGAATGTGACACACCGTTCCCTTTCGATTTGTCATTTCAGTCACAGTAGACCACAGGACCGTCCAACAGCAGTCTGTCTCAGTTCACCAATGCCTAGATGTGGATCTGTGTACTCCATTTCATTTCTGACAACTGCAAATTTTCCTCGATTCATATTTTATACATTCCACACCCTGATGGTTAGTGGTTAAGGGGTGCCATGGCAGCAAATGGAGGTCCCAGAAACTTTATTCTGTCCACCTCCTTAAGCAGCTCCTTTGTTCCTTCCCCAGTCACATGTCGAGTGACTTCAAGCTGAGCGGCTCATCTGCTGGCCCTTCACCAGACAGCGCTCCTCGGCACCAATCGTAACATTTTTGCCTGCACTGTTTTCCAGAAGGGGCACCCCAGGCCCATCTTCCTAGTCTATCTTCGTCACAGTGCACCCACCGGGCTACTCCACCTGGGCGACCTCGTCCCAGGCAGCACTGGGCGAGTGTGAGGCCTGCTGGGCCACAGCTGAGGCTGCCACTTGAATAGAACAGCATGTTTGGGCCCCACCCGCATTCCTGTCAGAGAAGCAGCAGCAAAATAAAACAGAGAGGTGGAAGAGGATTCTATAATTAGTGTAGTTTCTTCACTGCGCATTCAGGATCTCCAGAGATCAATTAGCTTTCTTTTAAGCTAAAAAACATCTGAATGAGTATTTAACCTGCATCGCAATTGATAATTGAGATTTAAAACAGATGAGAATGGAAGCAATGACAGAAAGGGCTGCTCCATTCTTCTCCACTAATTTCGCACGCTCTGCCCCCCCCTGACCTCTTCTCTGCCCACTCACTTCTGGCGGGCCCCTGGCGGAGCTGATCTTCTCAGAATGGGTTCATGGGCAGGCAGCTAGGTGGAGGGGTTGCAGTGGGAGGGGCCAGGAGCTCAGGGAGATTGAATTTGGTGGAGGACACTTTCCAGCCAGCGAGAACCAATCGTGCTCTCCCAGGCCCCTGCCACGTTATCAGGCTCATGGCGCCCCGACCTTCCATGCGAGAGACAGGGTGCCTCAGCCTCTGCTTTCTCAGCGGGCACAGCCACGCCGCGCAAGGGACATTGCAGAAAACTCAGCAGGAGCTGCGGGTCCCCCTGGTGAGCATCCTTCCTGCAGGATATTTGTGTTTTCTGCTTTGTCACTTAGATATCAAAGTCTTGAACTGGAACAAGCTTCTGAAAACAAGCAGAGTGT
>NW_022111357.1:6931886-6949808 GCF_000313985.2 Echinops telfairi
GATATTTGTGTTTTCTGCTTTGTCACTTAGATATTTGGCTTTCCAACTGGAACCAGCATCGTTGTGTCTATTTTGTGTGTGTGTGTGTGTGTGTGTGTGTGTGTGTGTGTGTGTGTGTCTGTACGTGCATGAGCACTTGTTTGCATATGCATCAGTTTCATAAGCAAGTCTGGGCAGCTCTGCGCTGAGCCCTGAAGGAGGGATGGACAGGACATCCCTGGGAGACTGAGCCCTGGAGGAGGGATGGACAGGACATCCCTGGGAGACTGAGCCCTGGAGGAGGGATGGACAGGACATCCCTGGGAGACTGAGCTGTCCCCCAACCCTCCAGGAGACCAAAGCCCGAGAGGGAAGGAGTTGGGCACACCCCACACCACCTGGCCCCACTTCACCTCCAACGATACCCCACAGAGCGTGAGAGAATTGTAGGGAGGAAGCCGTCCAAATCGGGGAAGGTGCTTAGTCTGGACCAACAGCTGAGTCCTGATAGCGGTTCATTGGAGAGGTGGTCCTAGGCAGCGTGGTGGGGGAGGGAGGCAAGGATGAGAAGAAAACCCATCAAGGGTTTGGTCATGAGTAGGTTACTACCACCGTGGACAACTGAGGCTCACTACTGTGGGGCCTTCTGTGAGCTGCTCTGGGGGCAGGGGGCTCTCGGGAGCCCCCCAGCCCCCACGCCTCGCGCTGAGGTTGCTCCTTGGCTGAGACCTCCCTGCGCTGCGGATGTCCGTCTCACTGGTGGAGCTGTTTCTCCAGGTGGAGACACAGGAGAAGATGGGGTTGGCAGAGGTTGGCTGCCTTGGCCTCGGGTAGTCAAGTGGGGTTAGGGCGTAGACAGGAGTCCTGCAAGGGGGTCGTCACAGAGACTGAGAAGGCCGAAGAGGAGGAAGAACATGACCCAGGGTCTTGCAGGCAGGACTAGGAAAGCAGTGGGCAGGGGAGGCTTGAAAGCGGAGCTTTGGCGAGAGCATTGGGGGTGGCAGGACTGGGCAGGGCCTCAAAGGCCAGGAAAAACGCCCGGCGTCTCTGCAGTCAGTGGGTACGTGGTGGTGGGCTGGGTGATGGCCCCGCAGAGCCTGGTGTCTGAGGAGACCCCACTGGGCACGCCAGGTCCTTAGGCCCTTCCGGCAAGGGCGCTTACTGCTCCCGACACCCCTCTGCAGCCCTTCCTTCGCCTGCTCGTCCGCCTGATGACAGCCCATTTCTCATCAGGGTCTCTGGGCAGCGCCAGCGCCTCCAGCCATCCTCCCGACACGGTCGATTCTGCAATATTTGACTTGCATGTCCCTGAGTTGTACTGACAAAGCTCCGCATATCACCAGATCAATTAAAACAACTGCCCCCTGGCCCTGGGACTCCATCAGGAGGCCCTCCCCGGGGAGCTCCACTGGAGCACCTTCTCTGAATGTCCCCCCTCGCCCTCCCCTGTCACCGTGTAGTCATCGCGTCCTTTACCACGGGCTCACACTGCGTCCCAGCCTGTGCCGAAAGTTTTAGAGCTCTGTGCAGTTGAACCCACGCTGTGACACTAAGGTAAGGATGAGGAAGCCCGAGAGCCGACTGGCCCCAGGCCACACAGGGCGGGTAGGGGTGGGGGTGCTGGGCTTCAAACCCAGGGCAGTCTGGCTCCAGAGCGCATCCTCATTCAAATTTGGGGAGGCGGGGACATCCCTGAAGCTGCTCTCTCCCAGGCTACGCCTCCCCCCACCCTGTTCCTCCTTTCCTGGAAAGCCTGGCCCACAGCAGTTCTGAGACAGCCCAACCCCCTCCCTGTGTCCCCACTGGCCTAGAGAGCGTGAGTCCCCGTCTGCGTGGTCGTCCACCCCGGCCTGTCTCTCCCCGGCCGCCGGCCGCGTGTTCCTTCCACAGCTCCACTCCAAGCAGGGCAAATGCCGTCTTCTCCCGGAAACCCGCTCTCCAGCCAGCCGCTCTGCTCTCAACACATGGAGAGTTTTCACCCTTCTAGTGTTTGTCACCTCTTAGCTCCTCTTTAGAGCTGCGAGCTCCTGAAGGGTTGCCATTGTGTGAAACCGCCCTCCTGATCCATCTGAACGTTCCGATTCAGAGACTTGCTCTCGCCCGCAGCTAACGGAGTGGATGGAGGGTGGATGGATGGATGAACAGATATGATAGCTTACCTCACCCAGAACCTCAAGAAGGTCCTTGGACCTTTTCCCATGGGACTGCTTACCCTGGACCAGTCCCTGCTGCCATGAAGTTATGATCCACGCATGGTGAACCCATGTGTGCAATGGGAACTTCTCCGTGGGGTTTGCATAGCTGTGACCTTTCAGAAACATTACCAGGCCTTTCTTCTGAGTGGGTGGGTGGATTGAAATGGCCAACCTTTTAGCTCGTCATCCAGTGCTTAACTGTGTGCGCCACCCCGGCTCTCCTGCTTCTCCTCTAAAGGCCATCTCTCCCCCGCCTGCAACTCTGGCTGAGACTGACTCAGAGAGACCCAAGAAGCAAGTTTGGGGGGCTCCCCCGGGGCCCTGAAGGGCTGCCACGGTGTAATAGAGAGCAGAGCCTCAGCTCTGTAAGCCTGTGGGCCGCACAGAGTTGCAGACCGCTGGCAGGGAGAAGGAGAACCCTGATGGGAACAGACAGCAAGGCGGGCCTGGGAAGAGGCTACTAGCAGTACTGACTGATCAGCGTCTCAATTAATCTCCAGGCACCCTGGAAAGTTCAGAGAAAGAGCAAAGCCACCTAGGAAAGAAGAAGCAGACTCGGGCCCCATGTCTGGACCTGCCCGGTGCTGGAACTGAGTCTCTCTGGGGACCCGGCACCTGAAGGACAGCGGTTTGCTGCAGGCCCACCGGAGGCCCCGTGTGCACAGCACTCAGGGCGGCTGGGCTGGCCTGCCTCTGCCAAGTTCAGGAGGAAAGGACATCATGGGAAGCCCCAGGAGACTGTAGGAGGCCCTACTCTAAGGCATCTTGAAGGTCATCTGCCCAGGGGAAGTCTGGGGTCGGGGCTCCCTCCACAACTCGCAACCCTGGTGATGAGCTGTCACAGGACAGCGGTGACAGGACAGCCCTTCCTTCTGCGTTTGGGGGTCACCTGTAACTTGGCCGAGGCCGCCATTGATAAGATCTGCACCAGGAAGGCGGAGGAAACCTCACTCTCAGGCCACACTTCTGGAGATTAAAGTGTCCTCAAACGTGGGCGTTTGCCGTCAGGATGTTTCTGGAAACGTGAGCACGTCCCAATGGAAGAAGCAAAGGGGCGTGGCTTCCAGTGGACAGCTCAGCCCTCAGTTTCACGGTCCAGAGATGAGGGAGTGGTCAGACTCCCGAGGGGTGCACATGGTTAAGACGCTTGGCCGCTAGCTGAAGGACTGACCGTTCAAGGCCGCTCAGAGGCACCTGGGAAGAATGACGGCCAGTCCACTTCCCAAATATCAGCCACCAAAAACTGTAGTGCGGGTCCGCTGCATCGCATGCAGGCTCCCGGGAGTCAGAATGGACTTGGAGCCAAGGGGTGGGGGGTGCGGGGTGAGAACGGAGCTTGGTTTCCATCTTGTGCTTGATGGGCCCTGAGAAGCCCCAGAACCTGCTTAGGTAGGGGGGCTGGTGGGGGGGCAATGCAAAGGAGAGCTCAGACCATGGAAGCCGGGTTGGGCAGTGGTGTGCTGGTAAACTAGCTTTCTAGAAAAACAACAAAGCAGATGTCTGATTTTAGTGTCTGCTGATTTCTGTGGTGCAAATACCCCCATGCTAGCCGATTTCAGAATTCCTAGAAATTTAACCATTGGCGCTCACAACCCGCTAGGAGCCAGCACCAGGGTACCACTGGCATTGATTGCAGAAGGCCACCTCGCAGCCTGGGTCTCTGTTTTCACTAGTGTAAAATGGGGCAATAATGGTTTCTATCAAACCGACTGGCAGAGGTTGCTGTGCGCACGAAGTGAAGTGGGTGGAAACCCCTCGCGTTGCCCCTCAGCCGGAATCAGTGAGTACCCTTACTGGTACTGCTGCTGTGAGTGGTCAGACTCATCCGGTGTCCATCCGCACAAGTTCCGTTTGAAGAGAAGGTTTCCAGCTGCACCCCGGCTTCACCCCTGCTCACGTCTTCTGGAATTTAGCACGCACACACACACCCCATTTCCTCCAAGGAGGCCCTGGTGTCTCTGCTCTATTTTATTAAAGCCGAAAGCAGTGACAATTATTTTCATAATGAACTGGCTCTTCAAATTAATGCCAATTACACTATGCAATCATGATTAAGATTATGCATTAATCAACGGTGCCAACCTACTTATTAGCCTCTTTAAATAACGATCATGAGGAATGTATGGGAAGGGAGAGAACGAAGAGGGAGCCAGTTGATGGGGGGCAGCTGCCTCATGGGGCGGGGAACTAGCTCCGGGAGCCAAGACCCAAGCGCCTTCCCTCCTTGGGGTGGAGCTTGAATGAGAACCCAGCCCGCTCGATGCTGGACCGAAGCTCCCAGCACGCTGGGGCTGTGGAAATCCCTGTGGAGGGGAAAGGGGTCAAAATGGCCCACAAAGGCCGGTAGGTGGGTGGTTGACAATATAAGGCTGAGGGCGTTGGGATCGCCACCCCCCTTCAAAAGCACCAAAGGATAAGAGGGCTTGGAAGCCCCTCCCTGTCTTAGGGGAGCACCCCCTCACACACGCACAGATGCAGAGCCTCGTGCAGGGGTGCAGGGCAGAGGTTATCGTGGGGCAGCAGATCTCCGTGAACACCCTGAAGGAGGGTAAGAGAGGGGGTGAGACCGGGCTCAGGTAAAATCTGGCCTTCGTCTGATGTGTGAGGGGGTTGGGTGGGAAGGGAGTATGGCGTATACAGCTGTCCCCAGCAAGGGGACCAGCCTTTGGGACCTCAGTATTAGCCAGTCCTTGTCTGCCAGGTAACCCCGGAACGGAAATGGATGGCATCACGTAGGAGGTCAAGGCGACACTCTTTCACTGTTGGCAGTTGGTCACGGAAAAAGGCGGGAGCCCTCCCAGGGGCTTGTGAATGGAGCGTGGACTGCGTGAAGGGACTCAACTGTGTCCACTGCAGCCTGGTGCTCCCTGACGCTGACTTTGGCATGTTATGAGGAGACGGGGGTCTTCTCTTGCCACGTTTCTTTGAAGTGGGGGAGCAGAGGTGGCAGCACCGGCACAGACCTCTCCACCTCTTCCTCACCCTTCAGATGGAGAAAGGCTCAAGCTGCCCTCTGAAGTTGGTGCTGACCTGCTCTGAAGGGCAGCCTGCTCCTGGACCTGCTGGGCCTGGGAGCAGGGCCCTCCTGCTCCCCACCCATGCTACATGCTCACTTGGCCAGGGTCTGCCCAGCAGGCTTGGGGAGGGCGCCTGTCAGGTAAACGTATGGTTTCTTGATGAATCGGCCTAGCTCTTCCCGCAGACCTGGGGAATAAAAGGTCCAGAAGCCTTGATGTGGTGAGAGGAGGAGGGCCTGCGCAGCCTTGGACCCAATTGCTTTCTCCAGCGCAACTGGGTCAGCGAGCCCTAGGTCACAGGAGTAGCAATGCCCGGCTTCAAGGGAGAGGGTTCTTCGAGGCCTGTTTGGCTGCTGATCTTCTTGTCTCTTCTGTTGGATAGAACTCCGAGGGGTGGGGCTGGGGAAGCAATTTCTGGCCTTTTAATGTCCAACTACCTTAAATGCAAGATGGAAATGCCTTCCTCGAACACTGCCGAGGGAGACCGTCATTTCCCCCTGGTCTGATCGATGTTCTGAAAACTCCCTTCAGACAAAACGCGCCCTGACCCAAGAGACACAGACCAACTGCCTCTAGATGAGTTGCGTTCCGTCGCCTCCTCCCGTTGGCCAGTGAGAGCCCTCATCGTCGTCTTGCGTTGAGGCAGCCCATCGACAGAGTGGGCTTGCGCCCCTTGCTCTCCCCTCTCCACCGCCTTCCAAGGTCCAAGGTCCGAGTGTCCAGGAAGGTGTGAAGTCCTAGATACATGGCTCTTTGTCCCGTGGCCTTTGATTCTCTCATGGGGTAGGGAGAGGAATTTTCTTACCTGTAATGACCAGACCTCTCACTGGGTTCTCTTTGCAGACTACATTTTTGCTAAGTTTTATTTTAATAGAATATGATGACACTCAAATCATTGGGGAAAATCAAGAAACCACATAGAACAAGGATAAACAACAACAAAATAATCTAGAAATGCCCTTCCTCCAGAGATGCACACTGGGAGCGTGTGGGTGTGAATACTTTCCCAGCCTTTTTTTGTATAAAGATCGTTATGTGCTTTTAGTGCTTGATAAATAAGTGTCATGCTGTAGTGGTGTTTTGTAGCCTCTTGTTTGGGGGCGGGACGGGCTGATGAGCATGTTCTACCTCGTTGTGTGTTCTTTACGAGCTTCCAAAGACAAAACCATGACGCCCCCTTTTATTACCAACGCTCTTGGCCCAAGCAGAGGATTTGCAAAACACAGAAACGCCAGGCAGACGCGATCCATTATCTCTTTTACTTCCCAGAGAGAAAGCGGGTGAGTCTTTTGGAGTGTGTCCTTCTGGCATATCCTTTTTGGTTTTAATTGGAATTGCATTAAATGTATAAATTAATCCGAGGCAAGCTGACGTCTTTACAATATCGAGCCTCCTCTTCCAGAAGCAAGTTATGCCTCTCCATCCATTCAAGTCTTCTTTTATGGCCCCCAGGAAAGTTTTGTAGTTTCCTTCATATAGGACGTACGCTTTTAGGATACAGTATGTTTTTGTTGTTGCTATTGCCTTTGTGAGTAGGGTCTCTTTTCTCCCCCTGCCCATTGTCATGTCTAGCTCTCAATGGCTGACGTAGGAGGAGGCTATAGGCTTTTCTGGATTGGGATGCTGGTTCCCCCAGGAGCTCTTTGTTTAAGGCCCATTAGGTCTCCACAGAGGAGCCCTGGTGGCATAGTTACGTGTTGGGCTGTGAGCTGCAAGGTCAAGAGTACAAAACCACCAGCCACTCTGTGGGAGAAAGACAGGGCTTTCTACTCCTGTGAAGAGTTACGGTCTTGGAAACTCTGTCCTATGGGGTTGCTACGATCTGGCATCGACCTGACAACAGTGAGTCTGGTTGTTTATTTTCAGATTCCATCGTATTCTTTGGCCTTTGTAAGGGAACGATAATAAGCCTCTGCAAAGAATATCAATCGTATCTTTATTTTTCCTGACGGCGCTACCCTGATGTCTTATTTTGATCTTATCTGTGCTGTGACTTGTAAGGACACTTTATTATGGGGAATGAATGTCTTTGGCCTACATGTGCTGCTGTTACTTCCATCAAAGCCATTATCTCTTGGAGAGCCCTTGTAGAATGGGCAACATGTTGCCTGGTCCTGTACCATCTTCATCCTCACAGTATATTTGAGCCCATTGTTGCAGCCACTGTGTCTCTGAGTGCCCTCCAACCGAGGAGACTCAGCTTCCACTAGTATAGTGGACAGTAGTCCATTGGGATCCTCAGGGTCTTCACTGGCTAATTTTCAGAAGTCGGATCACCAAGCCTTTATTCCTAGTCTTAGCCTGGAAGAGCTGTGTAGTAGTCACATAACCTGTTGTCAGTTTGAGAGGATTAAGAGTGAAGGGGTGTAGTTTAGCTTTATGTCCTCATTTGGAGGCTCCAGGGAGATAAATAGCTCGCTGGAGGCGGGACACACGCTTACTCCCTTCGAGACATTCTTGTTGACAAGCCACATGGAGCTACACTGATGGCAGCTGAGCCTTGGAGTTGGAGGAGCCACGTGGAGACCCACACCAGTGCTGAGATGCATCCACCGCCACTGGATCCACCAGACTTCCCACCCACTGACCTGTGATCTTCCTGCATTCTGCGTCATTACGTGTGTTGCGTGAGTCTGAAGAGGACTTTATAGAATTGGTATCGAACATGTGGGCTAATATCTGACTTATGGACTTGATCTGGACTGGGCTGGGATGTTTTCTTAATGTACAATTACCCTTTATATCAAGCTCTTATACACATATGAGTGTCTATGAATTTGTTTCTCTAGTCTACCTGAACTAACATAATCTGTCCACCATGGGCAACCTTGCTGGTCTTTATAGGCCAGTGATAGAGCCTCCAGAACCATAGCATCATACAAGCCCCAAAGCACAGCAAACTGGCAGATGGGTGGTGAAGTATACAAGTAGAGAGAGTAGTAGACTGAGCCCCATGAATCCATCACTTCATCCCAACAGCATCAACCTTGGGCTTCTGCCTCATCTGCACCCCCTCCACATCCACCTTATTTGGAAGCAAGCCCTTACATTAGCATCCCATCCTTTGAGGGTCAAAGCCTCCAAGGTTTTCATGTATTGAGTTAGAGCCTGCTTTGAGACATTAAGTTGTTTCTAAATTTCTTTTGATATTATATTATGAACGTGTTCTTAGCTCTCCGGGTTTTTCCCGACATTGATATTCCTAGAAAAGAAATTACTGGGTCATATGGTATTTTGATCGCTTATTTTCCTTCAGACACATACACCATCACATGATGGTTATTCTGATTAGAAATATAACACATGTTCACGGGAGCACTTTATGAAAATACAGAAAAACAGAAGGAAGGAAATTAAAGCCCGCCGTAATCCTGTCACTCAGAAGAAAAACACCTTCTCCTCGATGTTTGGTCCGAATTCTACTCCTTGTTGTGTGAGCCTAGCATGCGTGTGCACGTGCACACCGGCTCAACTGCAGCCACGCTGCGAGACACACACGATGAGCGTGCTGTCTGCTCTGGGGGAGGGCGGGCACGTGGTCATCTACCTGGAGCACTCAGGGTTTTGTTTAGGGCTTTTTGCTTTCAGGTCAAAGTGACGGAAAACAAGCCAACAATCCAAATGCTCACCAACTGGCAGGTGGGTCAATAAAATGTGGTACAGCCACGCGAAGTCGTTCTCATCAGCGGTGACCAGGAGCAGAGTACACAGATGCGTTTGGCACCGCGGGTGACCGCGGATGGAAGAAGCCAGGCGCAGAAGACTGCGAGCTTCGTGCAGAATTCCAGGGATCTGAAGTGTCTCCTCAGACCCAAACCTGCCGAGTCCACTCCAAGGGCCACAGAGCAGGGTCAAGCCGCCCCGCTATGTTCCCAAGTCCCCGGGGGGCCTTGCTCCCACAGGGCGACTGCTACATCCAAACTACCGTCCTTTCACAGAATGCCTCTGTTCTTCCCAGAGGGGCCCTGGGGTTGTCGTGGTTACGCCTTGGGCTGTGATCCACTTGGTTGGCAGTTCGAAACCACCAGCTGCTCTTCGGGAGAAAGACTAGACCCTCGACTCCCGGAAACAGTTAGTCTCAGAAACCCCTGGGGGGTGGGGGGGGTGGCCGCTATGAGCCAGCATTGCCCCACGGCAGCGAGTGGGAGAGCTGGTCCTCACGTTGGTGCAGTGCTGCCCTTTCTCCCCTCCTCCGCGGAGCTCACCCAGTACGTCTTGCTTCAGAACCCGTGTTGTCCCCGGTACTGCTCATGCCATCGGCTTTTTGCCGTGGTAGGTATATCCTGCCACTCATTGCCTCCCTCTAGGGCAGCGGTTCTCAACCTCTGGGTGGTGACCCCTTTGGGGGTCTACTGACCCTTTCACAGGGGTCGCCTAAGACCATCAGAAAATACATATTTCCAATGGTCCTCCCACATGCAGTTACACCCCCATACGAGTACCCGGCGTGAAGATTGTGACCCATGCTACATCATGCTTCAAGCCAAATTTGATTGATTTGCCATTATAAATAAATATTTCACAATATATAATTACATATTGTTTTTGTGATTAATCACTATGCTTTAATGATGTTCCATTCATCACAGCAGCAAACTGACAGTGATGAAGTAGCAACAAAAATAATTTGATGTTTGGGGGCCACCACCACTTGAGGAGCTGTATGAAAGTTGGGAAGCTCGAGAACCACTGCTCTAGGCGGCTGGACAGTCAGGCTCTGGCGACCCTGCCCCTTGGGGAGGACTCGCAGTTGTCCGAGTCCATTCCGAGAAAAGGGCTTGTTGAGTCCTTTGTTTTTTCTGAGGGTCTTCAAGAGAGGCTGGAGTTTTTTCCACTTTAGCAGCAGTGACGTTAAAATGTCCGTTTCTAAGCCCCTCACCACGGCTAACTGAGCGCTCATAGGTGGTGCCCGCTCCTTGTCAGCTGGACGGGGAAGGGATGAGCAGAGCAGGGTGGGGCTGGCTCGTGAGGTGGCGTCGGCTGTTAGTGAGGGGCACCTTGCATCATGTGGAAAGGCTCGGCATGGTGTTGGCTGTTCATCCCTCTGAAACAGCCGCCCTGGTCCTTGGCATGCATTTCTCTGGAGATGCTTGCCTTTTCTTCTGGCTGAGCTCTGCGTGCCTTGTATAAAATACAGGTGGCAACCTGCACGCCCCCACGCACGTTAGAGGTATTTCCCAAGTGTGTTGCTTGTCCTTTCATTGTGGGTAGCATCATACAAAGGTATATATTGTGGGGTATTTATTTTTTAAAGATTTCTTGGCATAAAACTCACATACCGCACAATTCAGGTCTTTAAAGATATTAAGAAGATTTATGCGATCATCACCACAGTCCATCTGAGAACATTGTCTTCACCCTTGTACTCATTAATATTAGCTCCCCATTCCCTTCAGCCTCTCCAACCATAACCCTAAGGAACTATTCATCTAGTTACTATCTCTGAATTGTAGGGTATTCGGTCTTATTTCCTTTTTTAAAAAATTATTATTGGGACCTCTTATAACTCTTACCACAATCCATACATATATCCATTGTGTCACACACATCTGTACACATGTTGTCATCATCTTTTTCTAAACACTTTCTTTCTACTTGAGCCCCTGGCATCAGCTCCTCATTTTTCCCTCCTTCCCCCATGTCCTCTTGATAATTTATAAATTATTCTTTTTTTTCATGTCTTACACTAACTGCTGTCTCCTTTCACACACCTTTCTGCTGTACGTCTCCCTGGGATGTTGATCATTGTGATCGGTTCCCCCTTACTCCCCATCCACCCTTACCCTCCTAGTATCGCTGATCCCCTTATTGATCCTGAGAAGTTTATCTGTTCTGGATTCCCTGGGTTGCGAGCCCCTTATATGTACCAGTGTACATGTTCTGGTATAGACAGATTTGTAAGATAGAATTGGAGTCATGGTAGTGGGGGACGGTAGCATTAAAGAACTAGAGGAAGATTGTGTGTTTCGTCGGTGCTATGCTGCACCCTGACTGGCTTTTTGGGTACTTTTATTGTGTTTCACCCTTTCACCTTTCTCTTACTTTAATACTATTTAATTTCTGATCCATCTGGACATTCTTTTGATGTATGGATTAAGATGAGGCTTTCACTTCAATGTTTCCCAAATAATTGAATAATTATCTTGGCGTGATTAATGAATAAATCAATCCATCCTTTACGTGCTGGTTGAAAACCCCACCTGTGTCATGTAATAAATACTCCTGTCTACGTGCATCTGCTTCTGAATGATTTCCATGTCACGCCCATCCAACTGCCTGTGTTTTTATATGGCCTTATAAGGCGGCTTTACTCCTTTGGCTTTTGATGCATTGTAAAATGTGGCAGTACCAGTCACCTCTCATCATTCTTTTTAAAACATACCATGGCTGTTACTTCCTGTGTAGCCTTCCAGATGCATTCTACAGTCACCTTCTCCAGCCAATAGGAAGATGCCTCCTTGATTCTGATCGGAAGGGCGCCGGACCCAAATATCAATTTGGAGGAAGTAGACACTTCAGCCCTTGAGCGTTGCCGTGCAGGAGCCTGGCATGCCGTCTGTAATCAGCTCCAACTCACAGCGACACTTCCCACGACAGAGCAAAACACCACCCGGCGGCCCGGCCCCGCGCTCACGGTTGTGGTTCGGTTGGAGCATCGTGTTGCAGCCAGTGTGTGCATGCATGTCGCCGAGGGTCTGCCTCCTCCTTTCCACGCCCCTCTGCTTTACCTGGGCCACGTGCTCTCCCGGGGACGGCCCTCCGCACGCGCACCGAGCACGGCGCCCCAGCCTCGCCGTCCTCTCAGGAGCATGCCCACAGGGTCTCTGGGTGTGCTTTCCCGTATCGCCCTGCAAGTGTTGTCGCTTCTGTCGTTAAGTGCTGGCGTCCTACACGCTTTAATTGGCCTGTTAGTCATGATTCGACTCTTATATGGTCACGGCTGTCATTTTACTATTGTGTTTCCTACTGATGGTGGTTGACATAAAGAAATGCCGTTCGTTTCTGTGAACGGGTCCTGTAACTAGGCTCTCTGACTGGCTCCGACTAAGTTTCATGTTTCGGAAATTCTCCGGAGGGTTTTCTCACTCCGTACCTGGAGTCGATCCTGACCCACGGAGACCCGACAGGACAGAAAAGTACAGCCCTGGTGGCTTTCAGGAACCACCACTCTGCGCCGCAGCAGACAGCCTGGTGTGCCGGTCAGCTCCCACGGCTGACCTGGTGCTGCAGCCCAGCATGTAACCCGGGGCTCCTCTAAGGGGTCTCCCAGGGGTTTCCATCATTCTCAAATAAGAATGCTGCCTCTAAGAGCTGTACCCCTTAATTCTTTTCTCTCTCTCTTATTTCAGTGCTTAATGGCGTGAGTGTGGCTCCGTGCTCCCTCCCATTTCTACTCATTAATGGGGATACCTCTAGTGTTTCTCCATTAGTATAATCTCGGAGGGTGATTGGAGCTAAAGAGACATCAAGGAAATATCTTTTCTGGGGCTGTTTTATTAAGAATTCTTAACAGCAGCAGAAATTGGATTTTATCTGATGCGTTTCTGACTGGTGGGTTGATCGTCCAGTTTGTTTTTTCATCCTGTGAACGATTGCTGCTCTAGAATGAGAGGCATAGATTTCTTTCTCTCGGACCACCCTTGCGTCCCTGGTCACGGGACAGTATCCTCATAATATTCTGGTAGATTCCGTGTGCCAGCACTCTGTGCAGCATTCACCCGCCACTATCAATCAGCTGGTAATTCTCTTTGCGGGTACCATCCTTGCCAGGCTCTGTTGCCAGCCATTTGATAGTTGAACAGGCAGGTTTTCCTATTCCCTGGGCTCCAGCGCAATTTTCTGTGCGTGAAAATGATCTAGGGTATTATGGAACAGTGTGTGTGTGGGGGGATCTTGCTCATAAAACTTTCTTAGCTAAGCATTTCTTTTCCGAGTGGCCCCTGCCCCATCCCCACACACAGTTCCCCTCATCTCCCGCAGGAGGAATCTTTGAGTATGCCGATGGCCCCAACGCCCAGGTCATGAACTCAGAGGAGCATGCCTTTCGATTTTCTGCCAACATCATCAACAGGAACCGGACGCTGCTGCCCAACACAACCTTGACCTACGACATCCAGAGGATCCACTTCCACGACAGCTTCGAAGCCACCAAGAAGGGTGAGTGTGAGGCCCCAGCTCGGTTCTCTTCCCCGTCCCTAGAGAGGCAGTGCCGTCTGTCGTCCGCCCATCCAAGGTCCTGGCGATGGGGCCAGAGCCCGACCCTCCTGGTCTGGCGTCCTGCTTCTGCCCTAGTTCTGCTGAGGCTGGGCTGTTCCCCAGAGTGATGGGCTGTCCGTCGAGAACTCCCCACCCCCTGGCCTTGAGGGAATGAGGGACCTTTGGAGGGAGATAAAGGTGGGGACATGAGAAAAGGGGCTGAGATTTAACTGGGGAGACAGAAGCCAGGAGTGAGCCCAGTTCCCCAACACCCCAAACCAGGCATTTTCCAACTTGATTTTTTTTGTGGGTCCTGCCTCGAATGTTTATCTGTATTTACAATACAGATAATGTGTGTGTTCAGTTACCTGACATTCACTTACTATTGAACTTAATACAGACAACACAGCGGCTTCCACGCCCGCAAGGATTCGACCTCCCGGAAGACAGGTGGCACTTGCAGGCCGGCATTGGCCTCAGCAGTCCATGCACAGGCTTTGTGTGGGGGCTGCCCAGCCACACCAGGATCAGAATCCTTAAAACGAATAAACACATGACTAGACGACAGGGGACCCCACAGAGCCGTTTGGCCCAACCTGTGTCCTTTGAGTTAAAAAAAAGAAGAAAAAGGAAACAAAAATGCTGTTGACCTGCATCCTTCCCAATTAGTCACTCGCTTAAAATAAACTCGAATGGTGACAGCAGCGAGGGGCAAGCGCTTCTTCACCATTCTAACGCGCGCGCGCACACGCACGCGCACGTGATTTGTCAGTACCCGGAGGAGCTCCCGGTCGCCGTTGTGGACAGCGCTTGGAGAATGCAGCGTGCTTTCTTGCAAGTGCTTTCGAAGGCGTGTAGTGCAGATCTCCTTGGTGCCGACTCCGGCCCCCGGCCCCCCACAGGGTCCCAGTAGAGCCGCTCTCCCAAGGGAGGGAGGGTCTCCACGGCCGGTTTTCCAGACCTCAGTTGCCAGGCCTTTCTCCTGAGGCTCCTCCGGGAGGACTCACCACCTTCCAGCTGGTCGCCCAGAGCCTGCGCCATGTCCGCCATGCCAGGAGCCATTCCCGGAACCCAAACCCACACACGTGTTTCTCCAAATTCAATGTGAGGTCTTCGATAACTCTAGAAACTCTGCTGGAAAACCCCAGGCCGCAGGAACCCATTCCTGTCGTGTGCAATCACAGGGACACCCCCACACACCACCCCCTGCCTCTGTCTTTCAAAGCCCAAGTAGCGCCACGTGTCGTTAGATAATCCCGTGTGTCCGGCACCCTCCCCCTTCTCCCCTACCCTTTCTGTGGTCAGTTGATGCGCTCCCAGCTCTGAGAACATGGGTGTAGAGCGAGTGGGCCCAGAAATGACCATGGGGGCATCAGTGAGTGCTGTGTGAGATTGGGCCCTCGGCCTGAGCACCACTTCCCGGTACCCCTGCCACCTGCCATGGGAACAGTGCCACCCATACCTCTTGGGAAGGCAGAGGCCCGTTGACAGGGCCCTTTGATCTCTCTAAGGCAGTGGTTCTCAACCTTCCTAATGCCGCGACCCTTTCATACAGCTCCTCATGTTGTAGTGACCCGCCCCCCCAATCAGAACATTATTTTCATTGTTACTTCATCACTGTAATTTCGCTACTGTTATTAATCAGGCGACCCCTGTGAAAGGGTTGTTCGGCCCCCCAAAGGGGTCGAGACCCACAGGTGGACACCCGCTGCTCTAAGGGCTTCCTAGTAGCTAGTCAACAGCAGTGTTCTTCCAGGCTCAGAGCCTCCAGGTTCCTACCTGCCCAGGTGTTACAGCCCAAACCCCCTGGGGGGTAAGCACCTCAGCACAGAGGCCGCCGCCCATGGTGGCTGAGAACCAGGTGGCTGGACTTGCACCCTGGAACTGATGAGGCCGTCGTATGCAGTGGTCTTCGGCCGGGGAGGGACAGAACAGACCTTCTGAGGTGTTAGAGGTGCTATGTATCTTGATCCAGGTGTTGGTTGCTCGAGTGCGATCACATATCAGCATCTGTCAGTGTTGCACACAGACGGCGTGCACGTCGGTCAGCGTTGTGTTGTGTCCTTGTTGTTAGCCGCCCTCTGGCTGACTCCTGGCCACCCACGTGAAACCGAGGGAGGCCTGCTGGTCCTGCCCCACCCTCAGAATCACCAGCTCCCCCTCGCCCAGGGTCTCCAGGGGTCACCAGACATCGTGTCCTCCCCTCGTAACTCAAGCTCCTGAGGACATGTCCACAGCCAGGGAGGTGGACGATGATTGTGGGCCTGGGGTCTGTAAGGTATTTCTTCCAGAAATAGATGGCCGGTCTTTCTTCCTAGTCTGTCTTAGTCTGGAAGCTCTGCTGAGCCTGTCCACCGTTGATGACCCTGCTGGTCTTTGAAATAATGTGTCATTGCTGGCAGAAACACAGCACCCTGTAAGCTCCCACTGTAGCACAAGCTGTCAGGTGGCTGGGGGTTGGTGTGAGACTAGAGTCAGGTAAAATCAAGGGGGCTCTCTCTGCCATCACTGCCCCTCTGTGTGCTCTGACCCCTGCTGTGCCTAGAGGCCCCACGGGCTGGTCCAGGAGGCATTTCTGCGGTTGGATCACATGCCCCACTGAGCACCCATGAAACTCACACCCCCTTCAGGGACCCATGATGTGACATATACATATCTATGTATATAGATATTTGGATTTTGTATGTTCTCAGCTGCTTTCTTTGGAGGAGTCTTCCGGGTTCCACAGAGGGAGTGGGCTGAGGTCTCATTCTACTGGCTCCAATGATTCTGTTCCCGAGACAGGGCTTCCCGGCACGGCTCCCTCCCACCAGCTGGCTCCGGGCACTGCCATCCATATGTGGCACCGCCTGCCTGGCCGCATCTGGTTAGTTAGTCCTTCCCTCCCCAGGGGGCTCAGGAGACCTTTCCCCCATTAAAATGGACCTTCGCTTGTTGTCTTTATTTTTAAATGTTTTGCGGAAAATTAAAACAGGAGTGGCTGCCAGGCGGTGGGCGCTCGAGCCAGCAGCCCAGAGAGCGCCCGTGTTTTCTTCCCAGGCTGACCAGAGCGGGTCTGGAATCGATCCAGCACTCCCCAGACTCCTCCGCCTTCACTTATTCTCCGGGCTGCTCAATTCCTTTTAAGACACAAATTGATTGAGATAATTTTTGCTATAACTACAATTGCCATGGGAAATTGGTGGGGGGAGGGGGGACTGCATTCAGCCCACGGACGCCTGCAATGACTGTGCACCACTGAGTTACTGTAAAATGACCGGAAAATGGATTCAGAATTGAAGCCACACATAATGTAATGGCCACTGCGGTGTGCTCGCAAGGCTGCCGCTGCTGCCCTGGAAACATCTGGAGCTAAAGCTGCTGCCGCCACTATAGCCCTGGCCCTGGTGACCTGGGGGTGGCTGTGATCGTCCCTCGGTGGGGGAAGGACATGGTCACAGGTCACAGAGAGGAACTAGACAAAGGGCAGGACTGGTGGCTCCTGTCACCCAAGGGGGAGGTCTAATCACTGCCTCTCCGACAAGGGGAAGCCCGTATGCTCACAACCCCACTGTCACCATCGTCGGCATTGGCATACCGCCACGACCATGACTGTCAACTCCCCGGGACCCCCACACCTCCGGCACTGCCTCTGCCCTCCTGTCACCACTGCCCTGAGGACACCATCTTCTTCCCCCCCACTCCCCCATCATCATCGTCATCACCATCAATACTGCCATGACCGCTGTTCTTCACAGCACCAACAGCACCCCCAGTCTCAACACGCCCCCATCACCGACCCCATCCCAACATCCCCGTCACCACCATCGACGTTGGGTCCCCCCAGTGCCAGCAGCAGCAGCACCACCCCCACCGGCCCCACTCTCCTCGTCAACCCAACCCCTGTCCCACCAGAGACACCAGGGCAGGTTCACCAACACCAGACCCTCTGCGCCGTAGGACCATCCCTGTCAGACCCTCACCAACGGCATCGCCCTTCACAGGGATCCTCAGGGTGACTTTGCTGTTGATCCTCCCAAGTGCTGGGCCAGGCCCGGGGCCCGTCCGACCCGGCCCTGCTGACGCCGTGCCGCCTTCCCTGTGTTGCAGCCTGTGACCAGCTGGCCCTGGGCGTGGTGGCCGTCTTCGGGCCGTCACAGGGCTCCTGCACCAGCGCCGTGCAGTCCATCTGCAACGCCCTGGAGGTGCCGCACGTCCAGCTGCGCTGGAAGCACCACCCGCCGGACAACAAGGACACCTTCTACGTGAACCTCTACCCCGACTACGCCTCCCTCAGCCACGCCATCCTCGACCTGGTCCAGTACCTCAAGTGGCGGTCGGCCACCGTGGTCTACGACGACAGCACAGGTGGGTGGCCAGGCCCGGCCGCGGGCAGGAAGCTGGAGGCATGGCTGCAGGGTCAGGCCGTGTCTGCTTGTCCAACACAATGGTGACCTGGGGATAGCGTTGTGTCAGCCCATGCCACGGTCCAGTCCTATCACCTCACTCCCGAGCCCACCATCCCCCTCAAACGTGCCCCCGACACCGTCCCACCC
>NW_022111357.1:6951541-6960978 GCF_000313985.2 Echinops telfairi
CCACCCCCCTCACATTATCCCCCCCCTCACATTGTCTTCCCAGCTCACCCCACCTTCCCCATTAGCATGTGTCCTCACACCTGCACTGAGCACCCACCTGGGCTCACTACAGTTACCCACACTCACACCTTTGGGACCATGTTCACACTCTGCCTGCTCAGTCACACACAGCCCTTCAGCAAAACACCCACCCACCCACCCACATGCACACCCGCACACCTGCACACTCACCAACATAGCTCACAGGACAGCCTAGTGTGCTTGGCTGCGTGGCCTGGTCAGGCCTGTTTGCTCATCTGTCACAGTTAACTCACTGCTAACTCACTGCTAACTCACTGCAGCCCCCTGTGGGTTTCCAAGACTGTTTACAGGAGTTGAAAGCCCCTTCTTTCTTCTAAGGAGCTACTGGTGGTTTTGAACTACTGACCATGTGGATCTCAGCCCTACATGTAACCACTACCCCACCAGGGCTCCTGGGAATGCTAATCATGCCCAGCTCATAGTGAGCAGCGGGATCCCATGACATAATAATGCAAGCACCTGGTGGGTGCTCACTAAAAGTTAAGTGCTCACCTCGACCTCCACTCTCACCTGAAGACCTCTTTGTGCACCCATCTGTTCTCACATACAACCGTCAGCTTCTGCCTGGGCCACCTGCATGAGACTCTGAGATGTTGGCCAAAGGTTACCCTCATTGCTTAGAGCAGCGGTTCTCACCCTGTGGGTCGTGACCCCTTTGTGGGTGGAATGACCCTTTCACAGGGCTTGCCCGATTCATCACAGTAGCAAAATGACAGTGATGAAGTAGCAACGAAAACAATGTTATGATTGGGGGTCACCACAACATGAGGAACTGTATTATAGGGTCGTGGCATTAGGAAGGTTGAGAACCACTGGCTCAGAGGCATTCTCCCACATTCTCTGCCCAGCACAGTTAACTGTCACTCTCCCCCATGAAGGTCCGGGTTCACACCTGCATGGCCCCAGCCCTGTCCAATCTTCTAAGTGCAACCTGAACCCTTCCTCCAGAAATGTTTGCTAGCAAAGGGTTTCCACCTGCCTCTGAGTCCCAAGGGTCCTTTATCAAAGCCCACACTTTGCACTAATAAACCCAGCAGGCACACTCTGGGCTTGCCCTTGGGTCTCATCCATGCTGGGAGCTGGATAGCAGGTTAGGTGGCTGCTAAAACCCACCTCCTGCTCTTAGCCCCTTCCTCTCAGCCCACGAGGAAGCCAGGAGGGGCCCACCTGGCTCTCCACATGAAGCTGGGTGGCAAACATGCCTGAAGGGAACGACCAGAGGTGGGAGCTAGGGTCTGGGTAAGCAGGGGGCGTGGACGGGAAGAGCCGAGAGCTACAGAGGGCACTGGCCACGGCCCTGCATCGCTCTGAGTCAACTCTGGGGTCAGACAGCCCCAGCAGCTTCCTAGTGCAGACAGCGGTGCAACCTGATTCACTCATAAAACGCAGGCTGCCACTGGCTCACTCGGAACCATGTGTTGTCCTTAGCCTCTCATTCACGCTCCTGTCAGCCTGGAGACAACCCGACTCTTTGGAGTGATGAATCAGCAGCCGGGAAACTGATGCCCCGCATGCCGATGTGCCCTGTGCACGCTCAGCCAGCTCGCACACATCAGAGTCGGCACTCGCGGCCAGGCTTGCTTGCACACATCAGAGTTGGCACTCGCGGCCAGGCTTGCTTGAGTCCAAAGCTTAGCTCATGCCCAGCATGAGCTGCTTGCCCTCTACTTTCTTTACAAAGACCCGAGTCTCAAGACGTTCCTTAGCCCAACCTCTTAGGAGCGAGCGACCTTGGCAAGTCACTTAACCCATCTGGCCTCACTCTTCCCACGTGTCAAGAGCCACAATCGCCGGCAGGGCAGAGCCCTCCAGCATGCGGCTGCATGTGAACTGTGTCCACTCTGGATTCCCTCCTGATGGGAGTGGGAGTGGCAGGCAGAGAAGCCCTCAGAAAAGACCGTCAGAAAGTCCTTCTGCCTAAGTCGGGATGCTACAGGATCGATTGTGTCCCGGCTGTATTCTGAAGCATCAGACAGAAAAGTCTCGAGGGAAGGAACCCTGCCTCCCCTCTCCCCCCACCCCCTTTGGTGCCCCTAGTCTGAAGACTCTGGCATGGAGGGGTGTTCCTGCCTGGGTCAACTAAAGAAACAAGTCTATAGACACTCGTGTGCATAAGAAAGTGCTTTATATATAAGAACAGTTGAATATTGAGAAAACATCCCAACCCAGTCTAGATCAAGTCCATAAGTCTGATATTAGCTCATATGTCCAACACCAATCTATAAAGGCCTCTTCAGACTCACGGAACACATGCATGGTGCTGAATGCAGAAAGATCACTGGCCAGTGGGTGGAAGGTCTTACGGCTCCAGTGATGGTGGAAGCATCTCAGCACTGGCAGGGGCCTCCACGTGGCTCCTCTGGCTCCGACCTCTGACTCCATCAGGCCGTCATCACTAATATCTCACAGGAGTGTCTGTGTGTCACACGCTCAGCGAGCTATTTTTCTCCTTTCACCTCCAGATGAGGTCATCAAGCTGCGACCTGATTGACAGGCTAAACCCCACCCCTTCGCTCTTAAGTCTCAAATTGGCAGCAGATTGCATAACTACCACATGACCCATTTTCAAGCTGTTTAAGTCTTTAGTATGGTCTGCTTTCTTTGGGGCTGAGGTTTTTCTCTTTTGTTTTGTCATTGCTGTTGTGTGTTTCCTGCTTATGTCTTATGTGACTCTCTGAATATGAACTCCAGGATGGGTGAATATGGAAACAGTATGTGGATTAATAGTTACCTAGGGGTGTGTCAGGGGAGGTTGTGGGCAAAGGGGAAGCTAGCAGTGAGTCTGAGAAGAACATGTTCTGAAGTTGATTGTGGAGGTGATTACACAGCTCTTCTGTGATGTGATGCATTTGAATTATGATATTGGAGAAGATTACTGAAAGTATTAATGACGGCCAGAAATCTGCCATGGAAGAAGTACAGCCAGCATGCTCTTTAGAAGCAAGGATGGCAAGACTGTCTCACACGCCTTGGACGTGTTATCAGGAGAGACCAGTCCTGAGCAGAGGGGTAATATTAGGTAGAGGGTCATCCAAACAGAGAAAGACTCTCGACAAGATGGCTCGACACAGCAGCTACAGCAATGGACTCAAACCCAGCCACTCGGCACGGCCGACACCAGGCAATGGATTGCCCTGCCGTACTTGGCTGTGAGTTGCTTGGATCTGGAGCCGAGTCATTGCAAACAATAAACCTCAAAACTCAAACTCAAGCCCCCACCATCGAGTTAATCCTGACTCATAGAGACGGAGGAGCAGTGGCCCGTGGGTTTCCGAGGCTGTAAATCTTTACAGGAGCAGAATGGCTCACCTCTGTCCTGCAGAGCTACTGGTGGGTTTGAACTACTGACCTTATAGTTATCAGCTCAGTTGCTCAACTCACAATGTACCATGGTTCCTTACCAGCAACCCTCAAACCGCAAAACCTCACTGCCATTGGGTAGAACTGCCCCGAGGGTTTCCGAGGCTGTAACTAATTACAGGAATAGAAAGTCCCTCCTTTCTCCTGAGGAGTTGCCAGGGGTTTTGAACTGCCGACCTTTTGGTTAGCAGCCCAATTTGTAACTACACCTCCGGGGCTCCTAACAGCAACCCTAGCCCCTGTCCAACGGGAAGGGGGTTGCCAGTCACTGGGTACCCCCCAGGCATGAGTCCTCTCTTAGGGCAGACACACTGCTACCCACACAAAACCGTCATCCTTTCAACGTGCTAATCAAGGTGAACACCGGCTACCTGTTTCTGCGATCATTCTGTGTAACAAACCATCCCAAAAGTCCAGTGCTCGAAAAGGCACTGCTTTAGCATAGAAGCCTGCAGGGCTGGTACTGTAGACTGAGTGTGGCTCTGCAGTTTCCCGGCCTCCGCTGGCTCACTCACAAGCCTGGGCACTGCCTGGTGGTGGCAGACTCTGGCTGACTCTGGCTAGGAGAGGTGCCTCAGCTCTCCCGTCCCACTTTTCTCTAACAGGCTGGCCCAGGCACATCCTCGTGACGATGGCGGGCGTGCGAAGAACAAGCCCAGCGCAGAGTTGCACTTTACATGCCTCCTTGGGTCAGGCCTGCTAGCAACCCATCGGCGTAAGCAAGTCACACAGCCCATGTCAAGGGGCAGAGCCCGCAGCTGTAGAGTTCTGCGGAGTTACATGGCCAAGGGCGTGGACAGGTTGTTGTCGGCTACCTGGAGTGGGCTCTAATTCATGTACGTCTCGCACAAGGAAACATGAACCGGTCCTGCACCATGTCTGTGATCACCGGTTTGCCTAAGTCCCCGGTCGAAGCTACTGTGCAGTGCCTTCCAATCTAGGGACTCATCCTACAGTCGACGTTGTTATGTTGTGATTCATAAGGTTTTCATTGACTGGTTTTGGGGAGCGGGCCCTCGGGCCTTTCCTCCTAGTTTCTCCTGGAAGTTCTTCTGAAACCTGCCTACTATGTGTGACCCTGCTGCTACTTGAAATACTAGTGTCATAGAATCTAGCATCCTAGTGACTCACAAACCAGCCACTAGAGTACAACACATTGACAAGTGGGTTATGGGGTGTGAATGCAGGAAGGGGTGAAGAATTGGGGTCTTCATTGCAATCTACTCCAGGTTGGGGGTGGGAGGGATGTTTGAGGATGCCGCCGAGAGTGAGAAGGGCCGTAGAAGAACCTTGGCATCGAGGAAAGAGCCCCAGCCTAGGAGCCCAAGATCGGGTCTCTGCATTCTATTCCACTGCTAGCGCGTTGCCAAACCTTGGGAGGGTTCGCAGCATCTCTCCACCCCTCACTTTCTCGATCTGCAGCAGTGGAGTGGAAATCCGTGTCTGCACGCCTTCTAGGACTGGGGAGGGGGTTAACTAGGGTAATGAATGCAGAAGTGCTGGGTAAGTGAAACGCTTCATTCCCACACCCGTGATTCACTGCAGATATTTTGAGAGAGATTGATTAGGGAAGCAGCCAGGAAGAGAAGCTCATCTCAGGCAAGCAGAAAGCACCTCCGGCCTCTGCTGGGGGCCACCGAGACCAGCCTCTCGGCTCCTCGGGGGAAACACTGATGAGACAGAGGTCTGACATTTGCTGCCGCAGAATGTGGTTCACTGTGTTACACAGGGCGATGCACTTGGTTGACAAGAAGGCCCTGGTGGCCTCTGCTGCGGCATCCAGCCTGTCCCCGCCCTCATGTCCGAGGTCCCCGAAGCCCCAAAGCCCACGTCTTCTGATGCTGTCCATGGAGACCGAGAACTGAGTGGATGTGGGCGAAGGGTGTGCACTGCGTCTTGCAGGAGAAAGGTGTGAATGGGGAGTGTCTTGCGTGGAAATGGAGCGAGCGGGCGTTTGGAGTGTTTGAAGTCCAGCCCCCTCAGAACGAGAACCTTCCTTCTCTGCTCAGGTCAACCCGTCTCCTCGTCCTCCTCTCCGTCAAGCCAGGTTTCGGGAGACACTTGAGCTCTTCCTGGATCGAGACTGCTCCAGAGCCTGTCCCACCCCACGTCCCTGGGTCTGAGCCTGGATGTTCCTGATGCTCACAGACATGGCACCTAGTTTGGGAGATCTTTGGGGAACTTGGGTCACAGGGATACATCTCTGCCTCCCCCAGCAGAGCGGGTTCATGGACACCAATCAGGTTGCTGATTTGAGGTCCAATCCACAAGAAGAAGGAGAGACTGAACAGGTCAGGCATTGTGTACCAGAGATTGTTCTGGAAACTGAGATTCTCTCTGTTGGAAGGCTTATGGAGTGGACTGCCTGAGTAGGGGGCGCTGTAACAGTTTATCGCAACGTTTAATACTATGCACACTAGCTTCAGCAACAAACAAAACATGGAGGAGGAGCGGTACTTATGGTGACCCTTACTGGACAGTTTGTCACTTAGCTTCAAGTGTCGTTTGGTCCGAAGGCTGCGATGGTATCCCCACAGCCAGCTTTCCCTGTTTGCCCTTTCTGTTGGAGGACTTCCCATGCTCCAGTGGCCGGTCACCCCCAGACGTGCACTCCCCCTCTTTGAATGGACTGAAAGCAGGAGTGCCTCTAACACAATTTCTAGGAGCCACCCCAATAGGACCAACTTGCGTCCCACTTCTAGCCCTCAAGCCCAGAGGGAGGCCTAGAGACATGCGTGGGTGGGTTGGCCAAGCTGGGGCCCCCGTGCATTGTTCCCAGAGCCGGCCATGGAGTCCACCTGGCTCATACAACCTGAGAGCGGGAGGGATTTGTTTCCCAAAGGAGAACTGGAAGCCAGCTGGTGGAAGATTGACACTTGGCTGAGTGGACTTTGTAGACCTTGTCATCTGCCGCCAGGATACAGGCACTGAGTCCTGAGAGGGTGGGGGGCGGGGGGGGGAGGGAGTTGGGGTGGATGGGATAGGTAGGAGGGATGGCCTCCTGGGACCCTGGCCCTATGCTGGCTCAGCACACCCCCCTGAAGTGGGGGTCTGTTCAGCAGCCGGCAGGCTTGCTCCCAGGCTACCCATGAGGAGAGGAGTCAGCAAGAATGGGCCTTGGAATGGGCACGGAAATGAACTTAATTGGACCCAAGCAAGCCATTTGTCTCTAGGAAGTGACACTCCGCTTTCCCTGGAAGTACCCAGATTAAGTAGTTTTGCAAAATGCCAAAGGATGGGTTTTTCAGTTGGGGGAGAAATAAACAGGAAGCCAATTCCATTTGGAAATCTTGTTTCGTACTGCCTACGTGCCATGCCCTGAGCTAGGGGGTGTGGAGAGCCAGCCTTGATGCCAGTGTGCTCTGGCAGCATGGGGGCCATGAAAGAGGGCCAGAGGAGCCCCGCGCTGAAGGAGGCGGCTTAGGCTTGGGGTGGGAGGGCTCCTCTGGACAGAGCCGTGAGGAAAGGCTTCCTGTAGGAGATCATGGTGGACCCTGCAGGACTGGGTGAGGTTTGCCAGTGCGGGCTGCCCTGACGGTGGGGCAGAAGCCTATCCTGGCCTCACGCAGGCCAAGGCTGATGCCGCTGAGCCTGGAGCCAGCTGCTGTGCCCTCCCCTGGGGGGCAGGCATGCTGGGGCTGTGAAGGGCTGTGTCTGGGGGAGGCAGAGAAGAGCCGTGGTTTCTGGCGCAGCCTCCGTGACCCCCAGCCCCACCCTGGGTGGATGGTCAGTGGGAGCGGGCTCTCTGTCCACCAACGCACGATGGACCCATGTATAGGCATGACTCTCTTCTTGGCCATAGCTTCCCAGACGGGTTTGGCCTACAACCCTCAGCACCACCTGGCAATTAAAAACGTTGGTGCTGTCGCCCCTCATCCAGGAGAAAGCGTAGGCGTCTGCTTTTGCAGCGCCCCCTCCCCCCTGTGATACTAGTGGGGGGTGGGGGCGCTATCATCCACTTTGGGGAGCCCTGGTTTGGATGCACACAAGTCTCTGTGCCCAAGGGCAGGCCCTCCTGGCACTGACAGAGGTGGGCCTGGAAACACATGTCTGTGTGTGCACATGTGCAGGCGTGGGTGTGCTCGGGCCTGCATGCGTAGACCTGTTGCTGTGGCCATTCGGGTACACTTGCCTCTGTGGGTCTGTCTACCTGTTCCCGTGCGTCTGCCGCTCTGTGGCCGCACGCGCGCCTGTGCGCCCAGGTGTGCACACGCGTGCGTGCTTTGTGCCCGCCTCTCAGGGCTCATCCGGCTGCAGGAGCTGATCATGGCGCCGTCGAGACACAACATCCGCCTGAAGATCCGCCAGCTCCCCATCGACTCCGAGGACTCCAGGCCCCTGCTCAAGGAGATGAAGCGAGGCCGCGAATTCCGCATCATCTTCGACTGCAGCCACACCATGGCGGCCCAGATTCTCAAGCAGGTGCGTGCATGCTGACGGGGGTCTCCCCTCGCCCAAATTCAGGTGGTGTGCCTGCCAGACTGGCCTGGCCACTTTTGGGCCACCTGACCCTGACCAGTCACTTTGCCTCCCTGAGCCTCAGTTTCCCCAGCAAGCAAATGGACACAGCGGTTCTTACACTCCAAGCTGGTGCGAGGCTTGGCCGGAGCTGGCACAGTGCGGGCACTGAGGGAATGCGTCTTCCCCTCCCACCTCTGAGCAGAATGGGAGCGCTGTCAGAGGGGCCTGAGCCGTGCAGGGCAGTAGCTGATGCTGGGGGAGCAGGGAGGACTGGGATTGGCAAGGCCCTCTGAGCACCTTGACCTCTCTTCTGGTGGCGGATGCCCATCGCCCGCAGCGCTTGGTGTTGCTTCCTGTGCTTGGGGTTTATTGAGGTTCCTCGCACCACCTGCTCAGCTCTGCCGTGGCTGTGGGGGGAGGAGAATGGATCTTCCTTCGGGACGGGCCTCCTTTCCCGGAAGCAGCCAGCGAGGCGTGCTGGAGACCAGAGCCCAGCTCCACCAGTCGACTCGGGAGGAAACAGCAAAGTCACGGGCACAGCTGAAATTCAAATCGCTCTGCTTCGAGGCAGTGCTTTGTGTGCAAGGCGATGTTGTTGTCCCAGAGAGCCTGGGACAGCACAAACACAGGAGTCCAGTGGCAGGGGCTCCAGGGGGCCAAGCTGGGCAGAAGCCAAAGCCTTCGGGGGCCTGGAGCCCCACCCTGGATGGGCCCAACACGGGGTGCCCAGGCCGAGCAGCAGACTGCCCGTCCCAGAGGAAGGCCCCGGCCAAGCACCTTTGTCATTAGTAGTTGTCAAGTGAACCCCCATAGCCCAGGGGCCCCAGGCACACAGGACGGAAACACCGCCTGGTCCTGAGCCAGCCCCAGGGCCGACTGGACTCTGATCCACAGGCCTTTCATTGACTGTGTTAGTCTGGGTGGACTAGAGAAACAAATTCATAGACACTCATGTGTATAAGAAAGAGCTTTATATCAAAGAGCAATTGTATATTGAGAAAACATCCCGGCCCTGTCCAGATCAAGTCCATAAGTCCGATATGAGCCCATATGTCAATACTTGTCCATAAATTCCTCTTTAGACTCATGCAGCCATGCAGTGACGCCGACTGCAGGAAGATCACAGGCCATTGGGTGGAAAGTCTAGTGGATCCAGTGGGGCTGGCGTGGGTCTCCACGTGGCTCCTCCGGCTCCAGGGCTCTGGCTTTATCAGCGTGATTCCATGTGACTCGTCCACAGGACTGTCTCACAGGGAGTGAATCTGACCTCCAGTGAGCTATTTATTTCCGTAGAGCCTCCAAATGAGATCATCAAGTTTCAACCCGATTGACAGGCTAAACTCCAGCCCTTCCCTCTTAAGAGTCTCCAGTTGACACCAGGTTATATAGCTACCATGCTGATTTTCAGAAATAGATCGGCAGGCCTTTCTGCCTCGCCCGTCTTGGTCTGGAATAGCTGCTGAAGCCTGTTGGGCAGGTGGAGGCTATGTGTGAGGCCCACAGGTGAGAATCAAAGCCAGGTCTCCCGGGGGGGG
>NW_022111357.1:6961319-6977314 GCF_000313985.2 Echinops telfairi
GTGTGTGTGTGTGTGTGTGTGTGAAATCCCAGTGGCAACCACCAGACCAGCAGGTAGGCACCCTTGTTGTGCCCAGCTCACAGATGAAGAAACTGAGGCTCACGGGGAAAGAAACAGGCCCGTGGTCATCCAGCTGCCCAGCCAGTGACGTCGGTGCTTACCACCCCCAGGTCTGTCTGGTTGGAAAACGTCCCGGGTCAAAGGCAGAGAGAACGGTCCTGCAGCCCGCTGCCCAGCACGGGGCTCCCTAAGGGTGCGCCGGGACGCAGGGGGCTGGGGCCCCAGAGGTCTTGTGGGTCCAGCATTTATTTTGAGGACCTCGAACCCATCGTAGTCATGATTAGTATGACAGATGATGACACATAAAATGCTTACAACCTGTGCAACGTCAGCCTCACCGTAGAACGGCCCCAGTCCTGGTGCTGATTGGATCTGATGAATATGAATATGTTTTTTAGAATATGGTTTTCTTTGTAACGGTGATCTCTGCAAACAAAGGGGGATGTGCGTGTGTGTATCCAGATAAATGAGTAAGGCTAACATCTTTAAAGAGAGAGACAGCAGGGTCCCAGCCTCAAACCCTTCCCAATTCCTTGCCCATCAGATCTCCACAGTGGTCTGAGTGGCTGTTAAAGAAAGAGAGGTAAAACTGAGCCAGACCTGGATTCTTTAGCGACGTACGAGTTCTTTTCAAAATAAAAGAACCACTTCCCTGACAGCCGGGGTCAGCCAGGGCCCAGGGAGCAGGGGTGTGTGTGCGTGTGGAGGAGGCTCCGACTGAGCACAGACACTCCCCTGTGGGCCTAGCGGGGAGCAGGGGTGCCTGGAGCCAGGACGGTGAGCTGGGCTGGCTCAAGTCCTGGATTTTTGGGAAGGCATCTCCTGGCTGAGGGCAGGTCACCGTCTCAGTGTGTGGCCCCTCCAGAGAAGCTTCCTGAGAGCCAGACATCAGATGAAATGTCAGCAGCTCCAGAAGGGAGCCTGGGGGAGGGGAGGGTGGCGTCCCGGCGGGGCAGCGAGTTTATGCCAAGAGGGGAGGACAAGGAGGGTGAGCATGGTCACCCCACAAAGCGTGTGATCGGGGCCACTAAGCTGCACATGTGGACACGGAGCTGGCAGGTGTTTCACCGTGTGTCCCTTCAATCCCAACCAAAAACAAAAAAAAACGGAAATTGTTTCACAGAGAGTGAGGGAGAAAAGGCGGCGTCATGAGCTTCACATATAAATCAAGAACCCAACTTGGGAAGAAAAAAAATAAAACAGACAGCAATCGGGGTACACCTCCCCCCCATCTCCCTGGGTCGAAATCTGCCTTTCGGTATGTCCCAGGGGCCAACTCCATTACCTGCCAGCCAAACTCTTCAGAGGGGGCCCCAAAGAGCACCCACCTGAGCAGCTCCTGCCCTCCGTGCTGCCAGCCTTGTCCTTCCGCAGGGGCCTGGGGCAGGGGTCTCTGCAGTCCTGACACGCTGCTTCTTTACAGGCCATGGCCATGGGCATGATGACGGAGTACTACCACTTCATCTTTACCACACTGGTACGTGCCCTGGGCCCAGGCTCGGGAGGGAGGGAGGGAGAGAGGGTGGGCGGGCACCCTAGCAGCTGGAAGGTCAGGCTTCCTGCCTGCCCCACCCCAGCGGGAGGGGGTTGTGGTTGGACGTCCTTCCCAAGGCTGCAGACGGGGATTCAAGGGAAAGGCTCAAAGATGCCTCGGGACCCACTCGTTTCTGAGCCTCGACTTCAGGGTGATTGCGAGCCTAGACTCCGGATCCAATGTGCTCACAGGCCTGTCCAGGTCCCTAACCCTCCCACCTGTGGTGTCTTCCTCCGTAAATTAGGATGCGGACGGCTCTGCCCCGTGGGATTGTCAGGAGGATCCCGTGAGTCCACAGCACTCTGAGAGCAGTGCCTGGCACGCAGAGAGAAGTGGACCCGGGTGCCACTCTTACCCAAAGTCCCCAGCATCCCCTTGGCTGCTGGCCCATGCGGCCCCACTCAGGTCACAGACCTGGGCAGCTACAGGAAGGGCCACATTGGACTCCTGTGACATCCACACTGAAGTGTGGCCCTGTGCTCAGCCCAGCCGACCCACCTGTCCAGACTGAGAGTATGTAGGGCCACATAAAGCCCACCCCACCAGGATGATGATCTATGGCCTGAGATCAGCAGGAAAAAAGAGCTCCCCGGACTGAGGGGGCCAACACCCAGCCTCTATCTTGGAGCTGGACACCCAAGGGCCCGGGGAAGTGGCCTCACTAACCTGTAAGCCAGCTTCCTGCAAAGTTAACCAGGACGTCCGGCAGGCTTTTGTGTCCCACCCACTCTTCCTTCATCCAGGGCACTGTTCTGCTCCCAGAGCTCCAGGACCTGCCTTCTGGGTGTTCCCACCCCCTCTGGGCTTCACCCCTATGTCTATCTCCAATACAGCAAGCCTGAGCTGTCACCGGCCTGGACAGCCACCCGAGGGGCTCAGCGGAGGGAGCTTGCAGCGGGACAGGCAGGAGTCGGGATGTCGGAGGCAGGCTATCTGGAAAAGCAGATGCTTGAATGAGACCTTGCAGGATCCCTAGGTGCTCACCAAGGAGAGAGGCTGGCAGGACACTGCACAGAGAGCAATGTCCACGCATAAGCAAAGGCCAAGAGGCAGGGGAGCTGCCCAGTGGTGTTCTGGATTCACTGCGTCCTTCTCCCCCCAGCTCCACCACGCTAGGAGTTCAAAGCGGTGGGAGTATCTAGCCCACCTAAACCAGCCAATGCTATAAACGAGAGCCCCCCACCCGCACCCTGAGAGCCAGTTGTTAGACATGTCCCAGCGTGTGCCCCTATCTGTGTGCCCACTCACTGCATCCTATGCCCACGGCCACCCCAGGGTCTCTCAATCCAGGGTGCAGGCTTCAGGAGGGACCTGCTAGGAACCACATTAGTAGAAAGAGATCCAGGAAGCTGGCGAATGAGACCAGGCACCCCCTTGGCCTAAGTCCCTTCTGGCTCTGCCTGCCTGTGCCAGCCTGATCCTGCCATGCCATGCCACACCCTGCGGAGTCTCTGGAGGCCAGACCTCCTCCTGGGCCACCTCCATTCAGAGCTAGGACTGACAGTGACACTCGCTGAAGTCTGGGTTCAGAGAGATAGTTGGGGGGTGGGGGGTGGGGGGGTGTTGCCCTCCCAGGGACAGCTATGGGTGAGCCTGGGGCAGCCAGTCGGGCAGACCATGTCGTCCAGCGGCACTAGGCCTTGCAGCCCCGTGAGGCGTGTGCAGACAAGGCGGGCCTGCCTGCTCCCTCAGCTCTGAGCTTTGCCCATAGGCCTCCGCTGCCTCTTCAGCAAAAGGGAATCCCTGTGTCGCTGGGCTTCAGGGCCTCCAATCCCTTCTTTTCCTGCCTTTGGTGGGAGGAGCAGCACACTCTAGCCCAAAGTCATGGGGGGGGTAAGGGGCAGAGACGGGTGGTCAGGATGCGCCCGCAGGGCCATGTCATTAGTAGGGCCGAATGCACTGGTGCCGGCTAGCTGCCGTGAGCCATGCTTGGCACTCAGGAAGTCCCATGGAAGTGCTGTATAAGCGAGCTGAATGACTCCCGCTTGTTCCCTGTGTGGCTGGCATACCCCATCTCATTCAGAATTCAGAATGGCTTTCCAAGGGCACTAGGATAAGGTGACCAGACGTCCCGCTTTTGGCGGGACAGTCCCGATTTTTAACAATTTTCCCCGCGTCCGCAGCGTTTTCAAACAGTCCCGATTTTTGGAAAGAATGCACGACAAGCTAGGTTATATGGTTTTCGGCTGCCATGTGGCTATTTCGCCAGGATATGAGTTTTATCAATGGTGTCCCGCTTTACCAATGGTAAAATCTGGCCACCTTACCCTAGAACTGCCCCTGGTTTTGTGCAGACATGGAAACCAAGACTGAGCAATCGCCCCACCGGACAAAGGGCAAACTCACTGCCTTCAAATCAGTGACAGCTCGTAGCGACCCTACGGGGAGGTTAGCACTGGCCCTGTGAGTTTCCAAGACTGGCACTGTCACAAGAGTGGAAAGCCCCGTCTTTCTCCCGAGGAGCTGCTGAGGGTTCCGAACTACGGACACGTAACTACCACGCCACCCAGGCCCCTTCCTCCAGCCTGCCTTCCAGCTCCAGGACTGCCCCCGCCCCACCCCCCTGAACCCGGCCCGGCCCTGCTGCCTCGGGCCTTGGTCTTGAAAGCCTGCCTCTTTCTGGGTCTGCGTGCCCGCTGGTCACTTGTGGCTGTATTTTCCCAAAAGGGCAATGGCACTTGGCACGTGTCGCCTTCCCTTCTGGACCCTCACGTCACTAACGCTTCTACCTCAAACACCTCCAAACTTGCCTCTCCCACGCAGAGGACGTTCTAATTACCCTGCTGCCATTATCTTTTCCAGCCAGCTTTGGGCCTTCCCCAGCTAACCCCGCGTTAATCAGCCCCAGCTGAGACCCTGTTACATGTCATGTGTAGGTAGAAGCCTGGAGGTGAAAAAGGCATTATAATAAATTAATAGATAAGCAATCACAATTAATGCCACTTCCCGGCAATAACAGTTATATCATGGGAAAGATATTTTCATCTGTCATTCCTTAAGGCGATGTTTTCTGAGCTGCAGCTTCTACCCAGTCAGACCCATGGGGTGCTAATGAATTAGTCTATTATGTTAGGCTGAATGTTTCTAAAAGGTCCCTCGTCGATACTGAATTCAATGTGTCAACATTTGGCATCGAGAACTGCAACTTTTTGCCAAGCGGCAAGGCTGTGCACAGTTCACTGTGTACTGCACGCGGGGTCCTGGCCCAGGGCGGTGTGGACACGGAGCTGGAGCCAGACAGGGAGACCTCGTCGCCAGCTCTCTGCTCGCTGCCCTCGTGTCTCGGGGGCGGGGTCACTCTGTGCCCTATACCACTTGGCAGCTAATCCCAGGCCCTAAGAGGACAGGGAGGGGAGAGAACCACCCGCCCCCCTAGCACTGCCACCCTGTCGCGCCCACTCCCAGGCGAGAATGGGCTGCAGTCTCTGTGTCCGTCTCAACGGGCCAAATACCACATCTGGGTGCTGCAGGTGTCACCAAAGCCCACCCCACTGCCGCCAGAGGAGATGCCACCCTTCACTCTGAGTCCGAGCAGCCTCTGGTCCCAGAGGAGCGGTCAACTGAGCCACCAAGGTCTTGGGCAGCCCAAGGCTTTGGCATCTGTGGGGTCAGAGATAGTAAGTAGATCAGCATGTCCCAGGAGACGGCTGGAGCTCTGTGCAGACGGAGGGTCGGCAGGGTGCCCGCTGGACACAGGCCGGCCCCATACGTGCATGTAACGCTCTGCTAAACAAAAGGGCCAGTGCCGCCACGCCAGCCTCCTCTGAAGGCTGTTTGTCTCTGGAGCGGTCCCCTTAGACTTCATCCCCAAACCAGGCAAGAGAGGAGGCTCTTCCTGGTGATGGTTAGGTGCCTCAGGGTGCTACTCAGGTGACAGGCATATAGGCCCAGGGACTAAAGGGAAGAGTGTCGTCATTTACTGGGGTGAGAGCCAGGACCAGAACAGAAGCACTGCTGTGGGTCTCTTTTGTTGTGAAAGAAGTGACCAGGGGAGGCAGCCTGGAAGAGGTGGCACTTCAGCTGGATTATACAGACTTCACCCGCAGAGGAGAGGTGGAGAAGCCCAGAGCCCAAGAACTGCGCGTGATGGGGGATGGCTACAAGGAACGGGCCTAAAAGGGTCCGTCGTTCCTGGAGGGAAAAGTGGGAAGGGAAGTAAAACCCCTATAAACTGGACCGAGGCCTTTGTACTAGAGTCTGAGAAGCAGTCAGGCGCCATTGGGGTCTTTTAAGCAGGGGAGTGAGTGGCTGGTATTTCACTTCAGAAAGGTTCCTCCAGTTCCCGTGTGGAGGGCGGGGCATGTGCGAGCTGGGGGGTCTGTGGGTGGGAGGGGCTTCTTCCATCAGTGGAGGTGGGAAGGGCCCAGAGACGGCCTGCCTGGGTGTTTCTATTGCTCCCCAGTTCTCTGTGACTTCCCTGTGAGGGTGTGATATGAACACCCCCCGAATCAGGTTGTAATAGGAATTAGTTAAGTTAGTGAGTAGAAGACTTGTAGAACCAACAAGACACAAAACCAACCGCACTGCCATCGAGTCGATGCCGACGCAGTGTGACCCTATAGGACGCGGCAGAACTGTCCCTGTGGTTTCTGAGACTGCCACTCTTTCCAGGAATAGAGAGCCTCGACTTCCTCCCTCCCAACAGCTGGTGGTTTTGAACTGCTGTCCTTGTAGTTAGCAACCCAACGGGTAATCACTGTGCCACCAGGACTCTCCTGAGGTTTATCGGCAATGTTTTTATGTTGCCAGGAGGGCAAGGCAGAATGGACCCAGCCCAGGCCGGGCCTCTTCAAATAAGCCAGCATGTCCTCTGGGACTGTATCCAGTCATTGTTATGTCTGGTTGGCAGAGAAGGTGGATGATAAAGATTCAGCAAACACTTCCCAAAACCAGACTCACGGCCATCGAGTGAATTCCAACTCACAATGAGCTTACAAGACAGAGAAGGACTGCCTTTGGGGTTCTCAGACTTCAAACATCTGTATGGGAACAGTCTCACTTTTCTCCTGCAGGGCAGTGAGTGGGTTCAAACCACTGACCTTATAATTAGCAGCCCAGTGTGCAACCCACTATGCCACCAGGGCTCCTACAGTAAACTCTTAGGAGTACTCAGTATGCGTTACATACATCTAGTCATTCGCTTCTTCCACGTGACAGCCTTCTATGGTAGGTGCTGTTATCAATGGCGTTGTCAAGCATGTTTCCTTGTCTGGATCTACAATCGATGGTCACAGAAGCAGCAGTCAAGAGATTAGGCAGCACATTGCATTGGGTAAATCCGCTGCCCAAGACCTCTTAAAGTGGTAAAAAGCAAAGCTGTTACTTTGAAGATTTAGGTGCACCCACCCAAGCCATAGTATTCTTAATTGCTTCATTTGCATATGAACATTGGCCATTGAATAAGGAAGACTGAAGAATCAATGCATTTGATTGTAGTGATGTCAAAGATAGTGAACTTTCCAGGGACTGCCCGAAGAACAAACCCGTCCTGGAAGCAGTACAGCCGGAACCGCCTTGGAAGTGAGAATGGTGACACTTGGTCTCACGTACTTGGGGCATGTTGTCAGAAGAGACCAGGCCTGGGAAAAGGATGTCAAGCTTGGTCAAGGAGAGGGGCAGTGAAAAAGAGAACAGGCCCAGACAAGGTGGATTGACGCAGAGGCTACAAGCATGGGCTCCGACCTCAGAACCATTGTGCGGATGGCGCGGGCCAGGCAGTGTTTGCTTTATGACACCCAGGCTTGCTCTCTGAGTTGGAGCCAACTGGAGGCAGCAGACAACACTACGTGTAGCCGTACCCATTTTGTAGATGGGAAGATAGAGGTGAGGATCGTCACCAGGCTTGCTCTCTGAGTTGGAGCCGACTGGAGGCAGTGGACAACACTACGTATAGTCGTACCCATTTTGTAGATGGGAAGATAGAGGTGAGGATCGGCACTGAGACTTCTCAAAACACACAGATGACCCCACCTCTCTGGACTCGGAATCAGAATATCGGTACCTCCCTCCACGGGGAAATCGGGTGTTTATCTTGTGTATGACAACCGCTGAGACAGAGTTTGTAAGTAAGACAAACAGTCACACAAACTCGACCCAAACATCGCTGCCATCAAGCCGACTCAACATGCTCAGCTGGTAATTGGAAGGTGGACGTAGTGACGCGGTAGGACAAGGTACAGCTGGCCCCTGTGCGTTTCCGAGGCTGGAGATCTTTATGGGAGTAGGCTAGTAACTGCTTAACAGCCTGAAACAAGCAGCCCTCTGGAGGGAAGAAGGAAAACCCTGATTTGTAGACATTGCCAATTTCCCTCGTGTAAATATCCTCAGCCTTGTCAGGCTGCCCAGGCAGTGCTACTGAACACAGAGTTGGGAGTGGTGCCGACAGTGGCTGTCCCCGACCAGGGTGAGCTTTGCTCCGGCACATGGTGGCACAGACCCGGGTACACATCCTGGGTACAACCGGATGGCTTCACTCCCCTGGCCCCACGTCTTCCTCTGAATGTTACAGTCGACAAAACCAAACTGACTGCCCTCGGTGTTTCTGAGACTGTAACTCTTCCCGGGAGTAGAAAGCCTGGTCTTCCTCCCTCCCACGCCCACGAGGGTTTCAAACTGCCGACCTCGTGTTAGCATCACAAGGCACAGCCGTGAAGCACTAGAGCTCCTCTCAACGCGCCCAGCTGTCCTGGTGGGGCTGCAGGGAAGCGTTGACTCTCCGTGGGAGGAGGAGGAGGATGTCTGCTCCTGCCAAGACTGACAGCCTCAGAAGCCCTCTGTCATGTTGCTCTGCGTCGGGGTCAACGCAGTGGCAGTGGACTTGGTGCAGGGTTTTGTCAGGAACAGTACATCCCACGTGCATGGATGAGCATGGCACCCTCCCTCCACCCCCCATGGATTTCTGGGCCATCCCCTAGTCCACTCAGGAGCCCTGATGGTGCAGTGGGTAAAAGCGCTCGGGGCTAAGTGAAAGGTTGGTGGTTCGCACCCACCAGCCACTTCCCCAGAGGAAAATGTGGCACCCTGTTTCTCCCAGGGTTTACAGCGTGGAATCCCCGCGGGGCAGTCCTGTGCTGCCCTTACAGGGTCCCTGGGAGTTAGGATGGACGCGATGGCCATGAGTTTGTTTATTTTTGTCTGCTGTTTAGTGTACTTAGTGGGGATCCCTCATCTGCCGAAGGCCCTGCTTCCTGCTCTCATTCCTGCCCCATCCCAAATCCGGACCAGAATCAGAACTATGTGGGGTCAGCTACCATTGAAATGAAACTTTCTAGCCTGGGCTCAAGTCTGTTCCAAACCTTTCCCCTACTCCCCACGGGGAACAAGCCCCGTCTAGCATCACTGGGAACACCTGGGGGCACAGAGACGGTGAGCGATGTGCTCTGTGGGTCCCAGCTTGTATCACCCATCCTCTCCCCAGGAGACACCATGGAGCTAGCAGAAGCTGGAACTGGCATTGGGGTTGGACGTGACTCCTGATGGCTGTAGTCATGGAGACAAGTCCATGAGCCCTCAGTCTCACACTGTCCCAGCAGGGAGTCAGGGTGACGTCAAAGCAGGGGCCCGGGAGAGGGTGGCCTGGGGACCAGGGTGGAAAACAGGTTGGTCGGGGGGCAGAACATCCACAGAGAAGCACAAGATAAGGAGGAGCTCAGATAAGGGCCTTTCGACCCGTTTCTCCATTAGTGGGAGGGGCCAGTCTAGACTGTCAATGCATAATTTTCCAAAAAGGGAAAAGCATAGCTCTCGTGCAAATAGAAAACGGCCCCATGTCAGAGATTTATTCAACTCGTTACAGAGGGAGCCAGTAGGGTGGCAGGGCTGCTCCACAGCGCGTGGGGGAATGGAGCGTTTATAGGAATTTGGGGGGAGGCACACAAAAGAATGCGATGCAAATGGCTGACATCCTTCAGAGCAATAAAACCACACCTTTAGGGTCATTTGCGACTGGACAGAAATCTCCAGGTGAACCCAGAGTCCTGGGCCTTACCCCCGGAGCTGACGGGGACGTGAGACCCAGAGTACCCTCCGCAGACGCAGCTGATCCTTGGGCGGACCTGCTGCCCCAGCGACAGCTTCTCCCTGAAAGGACTTGCTGCTCTCCTGGCCTGGTCCCTGCCAAGTTCTGGACGGTTGGGGCTAACAGGGAAGAGCCAGGGTTTGCTCTTTATGCCGTCTCCTCCTCTGTCATCTCCCTTCAACATGAGACCTGGCTTCTCGCTGCCCCTCTGTGGCCCCCATGCCCTGTTCCTCCTTGCCTCCTGTCCCATTTGCCCACCTGGCCTCAGAGCTGCTGCTGCAGGGAGGGCTGGCGCTGAGCTTTCCTGGCCACTGAGCCCCGTCCTCCTGGACACTGCCCGCTGCCTCAGCCTGGGGGTGACCCAAATCACAGACACTCCTGCCACCTGGTCAGCTGGCCCTGATCAGAGGTGAGGAAGGCCTGTGTGGGCAGAGGGGAGAAAAGAGGGCAGTCGTAGTGCTTGAGCCTAGGCAGGAGAGACCAGTCCAACATGGCCCTCTGGAATGCAGCCACTGGAGGGTGCAAACCATTAACGCTGGTCACTGGAAGGTCGAAGGTTCAAGGCCATTCGGAAGTGCCTTGGAAGAAAGGTCAAGCAAACTGCTCCCCCGAAATCAGTCATTGAAAACCCAGCACTCCTCTGTCATATGGGGAGGGGGACACCCGGAGTTGAGGTCGATTCAAGGTCAGCTGGTCTTTGGGGGTCGGGGTTAGAATATTCCTTTCCACCTCCTCTGGGTTTCTGGGGGATGGATGCCCAGACCCAACACCCTCTGTCTTCCCCAAGTGGACCCTGCCTGTCAGAGAAATGAGCATGGGCCAGCTGCTCGGTGTGCGAGGCGGGGTGCTTGATGTGAATGCTGTCCAAGAGGTAGCATCCCGTTGTGTAGATGCAGGAAGAAGGCTGGGTGGTCTGCCCAAGGCTCTGCCACAGACATCTGGGCTCAGGTGTCAGGCAGACCAGAGTTCAAGTTGGACTCTCAGTTCAGGGCTCCCATCCCACTCCAAGTCCCCTCTCCTCCCACTGAGCTCCACCCTGGGGGGATGATCTGGACCAGTGCAGGAGGGGCAGGAGCTGGCCCTCTGGGGCTTGACCTTCACTGACGCCACTCCCTCTTCTAGGATCTCTATGCCTTAGACCTGGAGCCCTACCGCTACTCTGGGGTGAACCTGACGGGCTTCCGCATCCTCAACGTGGACAACCCCCACGTCATGGCCATCGTGGAGAAGTGGTCCATGGAGCGGCTGCAGGCAGCCCCGAGAGCCGAGTCGGGCCTGCTAGATGGAGTGATGATGGTACAGCCAGCCAGCCGGGACAGGGAGGCTCCCCTGCTCCTTCCTGTCCCCATCTTCCTTCCCCACTTCTTCCTCCCCACTCTCCTCCCCACCCCACACACCCTTCTTAAGATGGGCCGTGTGTCAGCTCTACCTTAGACACAGCCCGTCTCTCAAAGCCCCCTGGGGTGGGCCGCAGGTGTGTGAGTGGTGGGTCAGAGGCAGGCCTGTGAAGACGGGGAGGAGTTTCTGGGCAGGTGACCCAGCCTGTGTGCAAGAAAAGCCTGTGTGATTGATCAGGCAGTAGAGAGCTGCGTGGGGTGAGGGGACGGGGCGGGCCAGGCCGCAGAGGGTGTAAGTGTCACTGGGCTGGCCCAAGTGCTGACCTCACAGCAGAAGCGTGGGCAGGGTCACCTCTAGGGCCTCAGGCTGGTTCCCTCATCCGGACCCCATGTGCCCGTGGTGGGCAGGAAGAGACACAGGGCAGGGGCGTCGAGGAGAAGGGCGGGGGGTGGGGGGTGGCTCAGTAGCCACTCCCAGCACTGGCCCTCCCCTCCAGACGGATGCAGCCTTACTCTACGACGCCGTCCACATCGTGTCTGTGTGCTACCAGCGGGCGCCCCAGATGACCGTCAACTCCCTGCAGTGCCATCGCCACAAGGCCTGGCGCTTCGGTGGCCGGTTCATGAACTTCATCAAGGAGGTGAGTGCCCCACCGGGACAGTCGGTGCCACAGAGCTATCCTGGCCCTGACTGCCATCCACAGGGCCTTCAGCAAGTTGCCTCGGTGTCCTTGGGTGACACGGCTGGATCCGAGCAAGCCCACGGGTGAATAAGAGGCTCGTAGGAGGCACTTGTGTGGTGGCCAGCATTGTCACGGGGTGCAGGAGGGACTTGATAGTTCAACAAATGGGGGCTTTGCTTCCCAGCTGCGCAAGCTGGAGAGCCTTACTAGGCCTTGATTGCCTCATCTGTGAAATGGGGTTCAAGCCTGATGGGTGGGGCACTGGGGGATAAAATGAGACCCCCACAAGAAAAGTGCTCAGCTCAGGGTCCAGGGCAAAGGTGGCTCAGTAAAGAATCAGCCCACAAACATATCTTCCTGGCCTCCACCCACTGGACAGTTTCCCAGTCAGGGTGCTTACTATACTCAGCTCTCCTGGTGCCATGGCAACTGTGGAGACTCCCCAGGCATCCAGCCGATGTCAGAGAACAGAGAGCCTGTGGAGGAAGTGGTCACGGAAAAACAGTGCCGGCATCTCATTTCAAAGGACTCTCCAGCTACCTGGAGCCCTGATGGCACAGTGGGTTGGCTTGTTAACCACAAGGTCAGCCAAGTTCAAAACCACCAGCCACTCCTCCGGAGAAAGATGATGGAGACCCCCGGGGCCAGCTTTACTCTGCCCTGAGGGCTCCCTGAATCAGAATCAGCTCAATGGCCATGCATTTAGCCATTTTCTCTGTCTGCCACTGTCCTTGTAAGCTACAGACAGCAGGATTCAGTATTCCTCCTTCACCACGGGGGTGGTAAGGCCTGTTAAGTGGGCATCCTGGCTCCACCGCACCTCATCTGTGGGTGACTTTGGGTGAGCGGATTGGCTCTGAGCCTCAGCTTTCTCAACAGTGAAACAAGAGTTGCAAGAGTACCTGCAGGACAAAACTGTGCCCCAGAAAATGTGGGGGATGCAGAGCCAGGAGGAAAAAGCACTGGGCGGAGTTGTCCGAGGTCAGCGGGAGAGCCCACATCCGAGACATCACCGAGGGCAGTTAGGGGCTGCTCTCTTTGCAGACCGCTTGTGTGCCACGCCCAGAAATGATAGGCCATCCACTTGTTCATCAGCCACAAGGGTCAGTCACAACATTTAGCCATGACGGTCCCCGTTCATTGGTGCCTGGGTTTGTTCCATACGGAAGTATGTGTCCGTGTGTCTCTGCGATTGGCGGATGGCTGCAGACAAGCCTTCTCAGGGACTCTCGGGTCTCAGCCTCCGTGGGGCACCTTCCAATGAAAGTAAGGTCTGATCACACAGTCGCTTCTGAGGGGCGTTGCTGGACCAGGGAAATTCAAGATCAGAAGGTAATGGTGACTGGTTCCTAGGGTTCCGCAGGGATGAACTTGACGGGTTTCTTGAAGGGCATGGGAGGGCCACGGGCCTTCTGATGAAGACATTTTAAGAACTTTGAAACCCGCACTGGTCTGGACAAGGTCAGGAAATTTTCACCGAGGGATTTTTTTTTCCTATCGGGACAACGCACCTGCTCATTCTTTAAGGATAACCAGGGCTGTCGTAAGAGAACGTCACTGGGAAATTGTGCCTCACCCACCACTCCGCCACCCCGGTTGGAGCCTGCCCCCTGCATCTCGCATTTTGCCCCTTGAGTAAGGTGACCAGTCGTCCCACTTTTGGCAGGACAGTCCCAATTTTTGGCGGTTTTCAAAAGTCCCGATTTTTGGAAAGAATGCACGACAAGCTAGGGGAACGGTCTATTTGGTTCATATAGACCAAATTTTTAGTCAAGAACTGCCCCCTCCCGGTCAATGGTGTCCTGCTTTAAATCTGGTCACCTTACCCTTGAGACCTTTTATGTGTTCCCCAAACTCAACTCCCCCACCACCCACTGCCATGTGTTGGTTCCGACAAATAGCGAGCCTATATAGGGTCTCCAGGGCTCTGGTCTCTATGGAAACAGAGAGGCTCATCTTTCTCCCTCGGAGCAGCCGTGGGTTTGAACCACCAACCTTGCAATTCAAAGTCCAACCAACGCTTATCCAGCAGGCCCTTCCTAACCGTCAAAAGACAGCAACAGGGAATACAACATACATGTCTGGAGGATGCTAGACTGCTATTTGACTGTGCTGTAAATCAAAGGAGGGCAGAGTTCTTCAGGAGGGTTAGCAAGATGGAAACTGTGCCTTCAGAAGTGTATAGACCAAGATGGAGGGAGTGTTGAGAAATAATCCGTCTGCATGGTGGTGTTTTGTTCAATAGTGGTTTCTGCGATGCTGTGGAAATCTGTTTGATTTGCCCTAGTATTTATTGCATGCCTACTGGGTGTCAGTCACTGGGCTGTGCCCTGGGGACACATTAGGATAAGACAGATGACTCCATGCTCATCGCCTAGGGAGGGGGCGACCAGGAATTCAGGTACTACCCCATCCACATCATCCTGTTTGGAAAGCGAGGCACTTTCGGCAGAAGACCTGACCTCCTTAGACCCAGCGGCAAGGCAGCTTCCCTGGCTTCCTGGGTCTACAGCTGCTGCTTCAGGAAGAAGCCAACAGCAGCTCCTCCCCACCCTTCCAATTAAAAAAAAGACCGTAACGGGAACATTAATAAAACATAGGCTTCAGAGTTTGACACATGCACCTTGGGGTCTGGGCTCCACCTCTGCCTAGCTCCGTGGCCTTAAACAAGTCCCAGCCCATCTCTGAGCATCTGTTTCGTCACCTGGAGAACACCATCCCTCATAGTCACTGTGCGGATTGAGGCTGCCGGTACAGCCCCTTCGCCCTCCGGGAAGAACTTGAGTCCTGTTGTTTAGGGCCCCTTCTCATCCAGCCCATCATTAAGCTGCCCTGACCAAGGCCTGACCGGGCTGGGGGCGGGGTGGTGGTGTCCCTGGCTCATTCTCAGCGGCCTCTGAAGCCCAGCTTCCAGCCACACACACTTCCTGAGCTGCCAGAGGCCTCCATGGGCTCTCCATGGTTCAGGCTTCAACCCTGCTGGCTCCCTCCTGGGGCTCAGCAGGGACTTGGGCTCTTAGCCCTCAGGGTCAGACCAGCGATGATGGGCAAGCGTCCCTCAGTCACCCTTTCCCTGTGCAACTCCGGACGAGCAACCGCACTTCTCGTGACTCAGTTTCCTCCCCGACCACGGGGCTCATGGAAGCCCGTGTGTCTTGGGACTGTCGGCGGGTTGGGGAGTGAGCATGTGCAAGACGCGCTTCGGGCAGTGGCTAGCTCACAGCAGGCGCTCTACCGGGTGGCTGCTCCTGGTTCCATCATTGCCGGCATCGTGACTGTTACCACGATGGCGGCTACTTGTGGGGGCTTTCAGCTGGGGAGGCTCGCCAGGCCAAACTGTTCATGAGGTTTCCCGTTTCCCCACTGCCCCTGGCAACATTGGCGTCTCAGCTGGGACACCCTGATGGAAGTTGCCAAAGAGCTGGTCCCTGTTCACGGTGAGTCCCTGCACAGCAGAAAGGAGCCCCGCCGGGCCCTGCGTTGTCCTTATGGCCGGGTGTGGATCAGACTCGCGTGGCCCAAAGGGTGTTCATGGACTGCTTTCACAAGTACATCGCCAGGCCCTTCTTCTTCGTCTGTCTCTGTCTGGAAGCCGTGCTGAACCTACTTGTCAAGACAAGCGGAGGCCCCAGGAGATGGACAGAGAGAGTTGGCAGGACCAGGAGGAGCAGAAACAGCAGTACCTTGATTAGAGGGAAGCTCCCAGACGAGGTTCAAGGGCTAGCAAGTAGTGCCCAGCAATCGGAGCAGGTCTTTAAAGGGGCATTGAAGAATGTCCGGAATGTATGGCAATTAGCAAATGGGGTCTGGTCACTCCGAGAATTGTTTGTGGACTCCTTGCAGCCTCCTTGGTACTCGGAACCTCTGGTCTCACTTCCTGGTACTGGTTGTCTTTTGTCCTGGCTTGCTTTTGGTCTTGTGGGGGTGTTTAGTCCTTGCTTTCCGCTCCCCTCCAGACACTACGCCTGGCCACAGCAGCTCCCACGTCTCCTCTGGCAGATGGGGGCGGCTGCGCACGAGGCGCACTGACTGAGAATCAAACCCAGTCGCCCTCTGCTCCGAGGGGAGCAGATTTGCCACTGCCCTGGTAGCTCTGTTGGGTAAGCATTGGGCTGCTAACCACATGGTCAGCAGTTCAAACTCACCAGCTGCTCCACGGGAGACACTTGAGGGCAGTGTGCTCCTGTAAAGAGCCACTGCCTTAGAAACCCTGTGTGGGGTCGCTGTGAGGTGGAATGCACTTCATGGTGGTGGGGTGTTTTGATTTCCTCCATCACGAAGGATTCCTGGTGGCACCGGGGTCAGATGCTCCACTCTTAACCACAGCATCGGTGGTTAGATGCTCCACTCTTAACCACAGCATC
>NW_022111357.1:6977772-6998283 GCF_000313985.2 Echinops telfairi
TCCACTCTTAACCACAGCATCGGGGTTAGATGCTCCACTCTTAACCACAGCATCGGGGTTAGATGCTCCACTCTTAACCACAGCATCGGTGGTTAACGCCCGCCTTGGGAACGAGAGGAGCGTTCTACTTATGTAGAGATGGACCGCCTTGGAAAGGGAACGGGCAGCTCGGCCCCTCCTGCAGAGGCACTTTGGATCAGAAATCATTTGATGGGAGTGGGCTTGGCTTGGCTTGTCTGTAAGGGGGAGGCCCATTCTCTTTCCCGGACTGCCCCGCCAGGCTGATGGTCCCGGTCCTTGGGTCCCTGGGCGTTCGGCACCCATGCTCCTTGATACTGGGCGCTTCCCTTTCGGGAGTGCCTCCAGGTCATCTCCATCTTCAGGCCCGGACTTTGAAACTGGGCTGTGGTCCCCGCAGTGGGTGGGCAGGCGGGTGGGACTACACAGTGCCTTGCCCAAACCCGGCGGCCTTCCTGCAGACCATTTCCAAGGTGCCCGCCCTCCCCTATGACTGCGTGACAGTAAGTCATTTTAAAGACTTGGCATTTCCGAGAGGAGCTGGAAATACCAGGCCGGAGTTCAGAGCCTGGGAAGCATCTTTCATTTAACAAACCTGGTGCTGCCGCTGGGGGCGGGCAGCTGGAAATATCAAGGGAGGGACGGCCTCAGCTCCCTGCCCTGCCCCTGCCCCTGCCCACCGCCCACAGACAGGCCATGCATCTGCTGGCATTTCATTCTTCTTTCCTGCCAGGCAGGCTTGAAGGCACCTGCTGCGATCCCTCCGGGGGCCAGGAAATAGCCTGGGGGTGTGGGGGCCAGCAGAGGAGGGGGAGGATGCCTGAGGGAAGTGGAGCCTCCCTGTGAAGTCCTGAACAGTGGTTTTCACCTTCTCTGGTGCCCCCTTTCATCACTTGTCCTCAGCCCCCTGGGCCTGGCTCCATGTAAGCTCACCTCCTACCCCGGGGGACACAAGCTCTCCCCACCCACCCCACCCCCAGCTCTGTGGCTGCAGGGAGGGAATCTGCCCAGTGACACCCTCGCTCAGACTCTCGGGTCCACAACCCACTGCAGTCAAGTCAGTGGCAACTCAAAGCCACCCTGTGTAGCACCGCAGAATGACCCCCCCCACACACAAAAACACACTCACCACCACCCAGTCAATGTCCACTCATGGGGATGCTGCAGGACAGGCTGGACATGCCGCTGGGCGTTTCAGAGACGGTCACTCCTCACTCTAATAGAAAGCCCCATCTGTCTTCTACGGAGTGGCTGGTGGTTTTGAACTTGGGACCTTGTGGTTAGCAGCATAATTCGTAACCACTATACCACCAGAGCACTTTAGTGCTGCATCTGCCCCCCACCCCCACCCCCCCCAAAAAATCCAAACCCACTGCTCTGCAGTTGATGCTGACTCATGGCGACCTTGTAGGAGAGGGTAGAACTGCCCTTGTGGGTATCCGAAGCTGTAACTCTTTATGGGAGTAGAAAGCCTGTGTTTCTCTCGATGCTGAGTCACGGCGACCTTGTAGGAGAGGGTAGACTACCCTTGTGGGTGTTTGAGGCTGTACCTCTTTATGGGAGTAGAAAGCCTGTGTTTCTCTCGATGCTGACTCATGGCGACCTTGTAGGAGAGGGTAGACTTCCCTTGTGGGTGTCTGAGGCTGTACCTCTTTATGGGAGGCGCACTTGGTGCTTTCACACTGCTGACCATTGTGTAACCATGACGACACCAGGGCTCCCTTGAAACTGCCCTGGAGGCTGTCAACCTGGATGCAAGTGAGCCACCTTGGCCTTGTCTCCCCAACAGAACAACCGGTGAATCCCCACTATCGACCTTCTTGTCTGTAAGATGGGGGTGATGCTGACCCCCACCTGGCAGGGAAGGAGATTCAGGTTTCTCTGGGGCCACAGTGCTTCCCCACTCCACCCTCCACCCCTCAGAGGGAGTACACTGCACAGGGCTGCAGAACCACCCAGGTCCCTGGGCAGTCCCAAGGATGGCCTCGGGGGTGACCGTGGAGAATGTCTACACACAGGGCTGATATCAGAGGAGCAGAGACTATGAGAGGGAGGTGACCATGGAAACGAGTGTCCATCGAGTGTCATTTCACATGCCTCCCCATCTGCCTGAGGTCCTGGGGGCCCGAGTGAGTTGTGCTTTGTATTGCTGACTACAGTAGTTCAAAAGCACCAGCTGCTGGGGTGGAGGGGCAGGCTCTGCACCCAGTAAAGAAAGGTTCTGGTCTCAGAAACAAACCCACAGGGCCGGTCCACGTTCTCACAGAGGAGTTAATTTGGGAAGCAAAGATCTGTGACTCCAGGCGTCTTTTTGGGAGCAGTGTTAGGGTGCAAGGGTACTTGCCTGCCCAGGTGGGAGCCAGAGCTCTCGTCAGAATCTTCAAGGGCTTGTGACCCCCAGGGAACTGGGGATCCGGACAGGGCACAGGCAGGACACACAGCGGGCTCCTCACTGCTCAGACCTTCTGCGCTCCCTCTCCCTAGCCCTCCCGCTGGCCCAAGGATCCAGCATCTGGCTAAGCTCCCGGATGGTCGCCTTCTGCTCCCAGGCCTACCTGTGTCCCAAAGGACTCTGGGAAGTGAGGCCTTTATTCCTTCTCCCAGACACTAGAGGCTGGAAGGCTGGAAGCACTTGGCGTTTCTGGGCGTACCCTAACTCGTTGCGGGAAGGGTCCTTGCATTCTAATGAGGCTCTGCCTCTTGTTCCCACGGTGGACTGGGGCGTCCACTTTCTCCCCCATACAATGGGCTCGGGATCGTCACTCATGCCCTCCCCTCCCAGGCTGCTGTGAAGGCTGTGTGAGATGGGCAGTGGGGCAATGGCTGAGCAAGTGGACGCCCTGGACCCACGCAGAGAAGAAGCTGTCTGAGACTCTGTCCAGCTTCCTCTGTCAAGCGCCAGAGAGTCAGCATTGGAGATGTTGTGGGTCAGACTGGCTCCCAGGAGACATTTCCACCCAGCTCCCGGCCATGCAGCTGCGGCCCTTGGCGGTGTGGGTACACCGCGCTGTGTCCTGATGAACCTTACCGAGGGGCTTCAAAAGGCACGGAGAAACGGAACGAAAAAATAGTAGAACTTCCCCACAAACTTTTTGAAGTGCCTTGTATTTTAAAAAGAGGGAGTCGGCCTCTTTTTCTGGACTTAACACTTTCTCAGAACCTGCACCTTCCTCCCCTGGGTGAGCAGCCCCAACGGCAATGAGCCCCGGCTGCCGTTGACATCATTCTGGCTCCCAAGGACCCTGGGTATCACAGAACGAGGCATCTCCCGGTCCTTCCGCGCCACCGTGCTCAGATCTGAGCCCACGGTAGCAGCCACCGCATCAGGCCAGCGTGCCCAGGGTCTTCCTCTTGTTGGCCTTCCTCTCTCTCACCAAGCACGGTGTCCTCCAGGGACTGGTCCTCCTGACAACATGCCCAAAGCACGGGAGACGAAGAGGCAGACGCTCACTGCTTCTCCTCTAAGGAGCCTTCTGGCTGTACTTTTCCCCAGTCAGACTTGTCTCCTCTTCTGGCGGTCCATGGTGCTTTCCATGGTGTTCCAGCACCTGCATTCAAATGCATCCCTTCTCCTGTGCTCTTCCCGGCACTGTCCCACTCTGCCATGCAGGGGAGGCCCTGACAACCCCACGGCCGGGGTCAGGCACATCGTCGTCCTCAAAGTGAAATTCTTGCTTTCCAACCCACTAAAGCGGTCTTGGGCAGCAGATCAGCCCAATACAGTGTGTCCTTGGATCTCTCTGCTGCTGCCTCCGTGAGCACTGATTGTGGATCCAGGCCAGGCAAATCCTCCACCGCAGCCACCTTTCCTCCGCCAAACCTGATGCTCCCTGCGGGTCCAGCCGTGGGGGTTGGGGCTGGCATCTATGTAAGATCTGTGCGGTGCTGGGCATTGCTCCAGCGTCTCTTGTTTAACCCTGTGACATAGCCTTTGGGTAAGTTGTGGCAGTTCTCAAGTGCTACAGAGTCCGTGTCACCTCACAGGGGCTCCAGGCGAGGGCACAGAACTGCCCCTAGGGTGCCCCAGGCCGTGGGCATCCTGGGAACAGATCACACAGCCGGTGGGCAGGCAAGAACTGACAGCCTTTCCGTGAGCAGCCAGCCACGCGCTTCACTGTGGTGCCACCAGCGCCCCTTCGTGATAAGCTAGGCGATCGCTAGCTGCATTGTGTAGATGAGGAAACTGAGGCAGAGAAGTGGATCAATGAAACGCTCAAGGTCACGCAGGCCCTTGTGGTTGAATCCCACCGCCTGTCTGACCCCTGTGGTTGAATCTCACCGCCTGTCTGACCCCTGTGGTTGAATCTCACCGCCTGTCTGACCCCTGTGGTTGAATCCCACCGCCTGTCTGACCCCAGCGTTCTTTACCGCTGCATGTGGGGATAGGGGCCGGGGGCATGTGGATGGTGTCTGTCCCACTGCCCCTCCTGGGCCTGGGCCTTGTGTCTGGATGTGCAACGAGGCCTGCCCGGCCCTGCCCCTCCCCAGGGATCTGGCACAGGCTCCCCCTTCCCGTGGCTTTGAGGCGGGGAGGCTCATTTGGACGCATCCAAGATCGATGTTGTACAGGAGAAGGTGCAAGTGTAACGCTGGCTAAAGTGCATAATAGAATTTATGGAAATCGCTGGCTCGCACGGCAGCCCAAGCAATGATGGAGATGATTATTAATTAATCATGGTCTTGGGGGAACAGTATCAGTGCAAGGAGTAATTAAAATAGAGCATTGTACAGTTGTACCGAATGATGATTTATGAGCCCAAGGATCTGCCGCTCTGGCCTCTCCCCTCCGGCAGGCTCAGTGGGAAGGATTAACTGGACGGATTGTTTTCAACAAAACCAGTGGCTTACGGACGGATTTCGATCTGGACATCGTCAGCCTGAAGGAGGATGGCCTGGAAAAGGTGCGTGGACCCGGGGAGGATGGGCAGAGGGCCCCTAACCCTCCCACCATGGACCCCAGACACAGTCCCTGGGAGCAGAGGCAGGACCCAGCACAGCTGCCCAGTCCAGATGGCACTCACCCTGAGCCGGTGTGTCCTGTCCCTTGGCAGATCTGTGTGCCCATCAGCCGACCCCAAGCCCTGGTCACCTTGGGAGGGGTGTGTCACACCTGCCCACAGCAGACAGAAAAGAGCCATCCTCTGAGCAAGGGCTATAGGGACACTTAGCCTGGGCAATGCAAGAGAGGGCTCGCACGTGGGTGGACAGACTGCCTTTAAACCCTTGGCAGGGCTGTCACGGAGCACAGGGCTACCTTGGGAAAGAGAAACTTTCTAGCCGCCAGACAGGGCCTGCCTAAGGAGTAGTGAGCTCTCTGTCCCTGGAGGTATTTAAGCAAGGGCAGGGTGACTGCTTCTCAGGGAGGCCAGAGATGGTCACCCTTGAAGAGCAGTTGAACACATGGAATCTGCTCTCCCGCTCCGGGCTCCAGAGGCCTCAGTGGTCTTTGGGAGTTGGTTGAGGAGGGACAGGCCTCTTCTGCAAGTGAGCCTCCCGTAGACGGGTCTGTAGAGGCCAGTTCTGAGCCCTGAGAGCCTGCATTGGCTATCAAAGTCAGCCCCACTTCCCAGACCTGGGGCCAGCGCTCAACCCTGCCCCCAAAGCAGGCAGACCCAGAGACCATTGGCATGGCTCTCAGGAAGGGCAGGAAGGGCAGCCAGGGGCAATGGAGGGCCACCTGGATGGCTTTGGGTCTCCTCTCTTGCCAGAACTGCCCTAATTCACATGCTGGCCTGGTTCCCCACCCCTACTTCCGGACCCCCATGTAGGAGAAGCAGTTCTTCCCTATGCAGCCGCCGCCACAACCTTCCGGTGCTCCCAGCCCCTACGTTTCGGCCGCCTCACCCATCCTGTAAGGTTCTCTGAGAGATGCCCTCACTTGCCTCTGTAGACCCAGGCTCCACCTCTCCCCGAAGTAGATGCCAGAGCACTGCCCCGCCCCCTGGCCTCTGCACCTCCCACATTTGCCACCACTCTTCCCCTGGCTGCAGGGTGTGGCTGCCGTCCCCCTTGTCCACTCTCTCTGGCATGGACCCACACAGCACATGGTTACTCTGTTCACCCTGAGTTTCCACCCACTCCATCGAGGCCACAGTGCAGGCAGGGGTGGCTGGGGGGCTCGCCATGCCTGTGCAGCCACCTTCTGTCCCACACAGTGTCAGTGCCCAAGGACAGAGCCAGGGCCCTCCACTCACAAGATCACTGAGTCAGCTCTTGCAATCCCATACAATGTACACAGACCCAATAAACCAGACCCACCACCACCGAGTTGATTCTGACCTGTAGCACCCTGCAGGACAGGGTAGAACTGTTTCTCGGGTTTTCTGAGACTGTGGCTCTTCGCGAGAGCAGACAGCCTCCTCTTTCTCCCTCAGAGCAGCTGGTGGGTTTGAACCACTGATCTCGTGGTTAGCATTCCCACCTGCAGCCTACATTTACTCATGCTTACTTGCATCTTTCCCATCTTTGGGGAAAGGCTGAAGTACTAGGAGTGGCACACATACCATGCTGTTGGCAGGTATCAATCCAGGCAGTGCCCAGGGTTAAAAACAAGATCCCTCCCTGGCCGTGTCTGTGAGTCAGAGCAGGCACTTGCGGGCGGCATTCAGCCTGCCTTTGGAACACGGACAGGCTGGGAGCCTTTGCAATCGGCATAAGAGCTTTAGGTGCAACACGTGAAGGTGACAATGATGAAGACTTTATTGTGAGTCAGGGGCTGGGGGAGGGAATTGGCTCAACAAGCCCTGGTGGTGTGGTGGAGTAAGCAAGGTTGGTGGTTCCAACCCACCAGCTGCCCCTTGGAAGAAAGATGAGGCTGCCGGCTCTGGTGAGACAGTCTCTGATCTCTGTGGGGCGGTTCTACTCTGCCCTGCAAGGTTACTGTTACCTCGTGGGTTTCCTGTGCTGAGTTGGTTCATTGGTTTCCAAAACTCGAGCTCGCTGTCAGTGAGTTGATTCCAACTCATAGAGGCCTTAAAGGAAAGGGAGAACTGCCGCTGTGGGTTTCCTAGACTCTACCTCTTTACAAGAGTAGAAAGCCTCATCTTTCTCCCAAGGAGCGGCTGGTGGTTTTGAACTGCTGACAGCGGAGAGCAGCCCAGTGCGTAACCACTAAGCAATGAGGGCTCCTATCGGTTTTCTCAAAGTGAGGGCGAATTCACATAACATTAAAGGTCAAGTAGGTGTGGTCCATAACCCAGGGACTGCCTGTAACTCAGACAGAGCCCACCTTCCATCTGAGCCTGCCTACACCACCAGAATCCTTCTCCCAACCGTCCTTGAGGCCAGGGGCACAGATTGACCACCGTCAATACTCAGGCTGTCCCCTGGACAAAGGCTGGCCTGCCTGCAGATGCGCCTGCCCACAGCCACTTGGGTTGTGGGCAGAGAGCTCCTGGGACCGCTGGCCCGGCAGCTGGGTCCTTGACAGCCCTCACTGTTCTCACAGCACCCGTTGGCCAGCAGAGATGCCACCAAGCTCGGTAGATCCTGGCCGGGGCAGGATTTCTGCTGTGTGTCCAGCCTCGGACACCTGTTCTAGACCACTGCTCGCACCCTCCCCCTGGATGGGTGTGACTCTGTCCAGCCCATTGGAGAGCCCAGTCACCTGGGTTTTGTCTGTCTCCAGGCTCTGGGTGGCCCTCTCACGCCGAGACCCTGAGAGGCTGCTGAGTACCCCCACTCCCAGCCACCCTGCCTCCCGTCCGGTCGTTTCTGTGTGCTGAGTGGGGCCGTGACTGATCCAGCCAGCTCCAGCCGGTGGCTTTGGGAGGATTAAGGCAGAATTACCCAAGCATAATTATACATCTCTCTACTATCTGCTCTGCTCAGCTCTCTTAATGAGATATTTGCACTCAGCCTCTCTGTTTAATTGATTAAGTTTCTTGAGTACCCTCTCAGCAATTGGGCAGAGGACAGAGCGGGCATGCCAAGACCCTCCTGACAGAGAGAGGGGAGCCAAGATGGGCTGGAGTGGGGTGTGGGGAGGGGGGCTTCCAGTAGCCCAGGCCTCGACAGTCTGTAAGCTTCACAGCCACCCCCCACCCCACCCCCCAGCCTCAGTCTGAGAGCAACAGGTCACTGGAGAGAGAGGAGGGACCACCGTGGTCAGGGAACCTCCTAGCTGTAGAACTGCCCTCCCAAGTCCCCTCCCTGTCCCTCCTCCTGCCCCTGCACCGCGGTGTCAGCCTCCATTTACCCACTCCCCAAATGTTCATCAGCATCCCCCTGCCCTGGGCTTTAGAGGCTTCTGCCCCGGGAGCTGGCCCTGTGGGGAGACCCAGTGAGCAAGCAGCTGGCTTCCCAGGGCCTGCTCCAGGAGTGGAAGCCACCAGGCTCAGGCCTGGCTCTGGCCCAGGACCTCTGTCTCCCCTAAGCTGGGCCTTAACGGAGCTCGGCCTCAGCCTGTTTTCGCTGGGGGTCCTCAGGGCCATCTCTGCTCTCACCATCTCCCACTGGGTCTCCCCTCCAGTAGCGAGAGCTTTGCCTGCAAGGACAGGTGGGAGAATGCTGGAGAGCAGACACCCCGGGGCCTCTTCAGAGCAGATGGCAGCAGCAGGCTTCTTCTCAGGCCTGTGAGCCAGGATGGTTGGAAAGAATAAGAAGGGGAGGGTGGAATTGCCAGTATGGGAACCAGGTGCTTAGGCTGCTCTCTCTACCTATCTGTCCAGGTGGGGGTGTGGAGCCCCACCGAGGGACTCAACATCACAGAGGTGGCCAAGGGCCGGGGCCCCAACGTCACCGACTCTCTGACAAACCGGTCACTCATCGTCACCACCGTGCTGGTAAGAGCCACAGGGGGGACCTTCTGGCCACTCTCCTGAATGGGATTGGACCCCACCCACTCACCGTGCCCCATCACCAAATGGTTTCCTCCTCCTGACCCATTTCAAGCCACACGGGGTCTCAGGGCCTGTTTTTACTGACCGATGCTGTGCCCAGCCCCTCCTGGAAGGCCTCCTGTCGGCTCCAGCTCTCGGGGACCCTGCGTGTGTGGGAGTTGAAGGGTGCTCCGTGGGGCTTCCAGCGACTGGTGTTTTGAGAAGCAGATCGCCTGGCCTTTCTTCTGAGGTTCCTCTGAGTGAGCTCGAACCTTCAAGCTCTCAGTTCGTAGTCAACCACGTTGACCATGTTTACCACCCAGAGACTGAGGACCGACCCTCTTGGAGACACAGCCCTGCTCTGGGAACCTGGTGTAGGCCACCCTCTGGGGAGGCAGCCCTGCTGAAGACCCCTGTAGGACAGTCAGGGCTCTGGCAGCATCTCCTCGTAACAAAGCAGAAGCCAGCATGCCCATGAGGACCATGCGACAAGGTGGTACCGGTGCCAGAAAGGAACGCAACTCACTTTGGGGTACTTGGAGAGAAGGCCCCGGAATGGGACCTGGGGTGGGGCTGAAGGGACTGAGCTGGCAGCCCCATGGTGCCGAGACAAGGGGCTGCCCGCATGGGCAGCTGGTCCAGCCCTGTGCCCTCCTTCCAGCAAACTGCCCTTGTGTGTGCTCAGAGGCTGGGCGTGGACCCCTGGGAGCAGGAAGAGGTAGCTGGGGTTGCAGAAGGCGAGGGGGTGCCATTGGGGAATCAGCTTCTCGGGAGGAGGTGGAGGTCTCATCACCAGTCAGTCCCCAGGGAACCATGACGAGAGGAGTGTGAGGAGCCGCCCTAAGCATGGCAAAGATCTCACAGTGGCTATGGAGATGTGGCAGGGGGCGCCGGGTGAGGGGTGGGACAGGGACCCATTCATAGCCTCCTGACAGCCACATCCTCATCCTGCCTGCCTTTATTGATAGACTTTTTGTTAAATCTGTCTATCTATATCTATCTATCCATCCATCCTATCTATCCATCCACCCACCCATCCATCTATCCATCCATCCATCTATGCATCTATCCATGCATCCACCCATCTATCCATCTAAAGGAACCTTGCCGGTACCTATGGGACTGCTAACCACAAGGTCAGAAGTTCAAACCCACTCGCCACTCAGAGCGAGCAACATGATGCTACCCTCCTCTCATAAATATTCACAGCCTCGGAAACCCAACACAGAATTGCTATGAATCCAAATGGACTCGGCTGGCGGCCGTTCCTCTAACAGTCCCGACTGCTAAAACCAATGAGCCAGGCAGAAACAGGAGATGGAGAACAGCCATCCCGTAAGACTCTAAAAGATGAAAATAAACAAATAAAAGGAGCAAAAGGACTAGCGCGAGGGGGCGGATGCGCAATTAGAGGCGCGTGGGTAAAAATAGCGGGATGAAAGGGGAGTTGAAGGAGGAAGGCCTGGGAAGGTTACGGGGAGAATGATCACGCGGCAAAGTGAGCGGAATCAGAGGGAAGGGGCGGCACGGAGAGAGACAAAGATTAAAATACTTAATGGACAGCTCCGTCGAGACAAGGTTGAAGAAAAGGAGACGGGAAGCATCCAAATGTCACCAAGCAAGAGGACAGACGTGTGACAGGGCTGAAATATGAAAGGGTAAAACTAAAATAATAAAAAGGTGGTAAAAGATGAAAGTGGAGCGGCAGGAAAATGTGAGATATAAATAAAACACTTTTCACAAGGCAAGATTAAAAAAGGTAGGGCTGGTTTGATTTCAAAGATTAGGAGGAGCGATGATTAAAGGAGGTAAGGTGACTTCCTCACACAACAATGCTCCCAGCAGTAAGGGGCAAGCTAAGGATAATCGGCTCCAGGATGCCACATGCAGGCCTCCTGAGACCACCGGTTCAATTCCACGCAAGGGGCGTTTGCCTGATTCAAGGTCAGCAAGTCCTCCTGCCAGGGTCTGAGGGCTTTGTCCGACAGACAGAGGCAGGCTCCCGAAGATGCTCTTAGCCTGCGATACTCCAGTCTCCCAGCTCTTTCCTGCCTGCTCCTGGCAGGCATTAGGGAGCCTTGTTAGGAACTCTTAGCCTTAGTCTCCTGAGCCAGTTCCATCCCTTGCTCACTATGGGTCCCCACCCCAATGGGATAGGAAAGGAGAAAAGGCCCCATTTGTCCTGTAGCCTAGACACAGCTCCAGCTGCCCCACTGGCCCTCAGCCACAGGGCATGAGAGCAGATGTGAGCTAGCTCGGTAGCTGTCTTTCCTGGGACCTGCAGTCAGCAGGCCGCAGGGCCGAGTGATGATTAAAGGCACGAGTCCTTGAGATGGAGTCCTGGCTTTACTTGTGTGACCCTGGGGAGTTGCTTGACTGTCCGTTGCCTCAGTTTCCCCGTCTGAAACAGAGAGGTACTAAGAGAAGAACCGACTTCCTAAGGCTGAGAGGAGGAGGGGCGCACACATCCAAATGGCACAGCATGAGGGCCAGACCACAGAGCCTCGTATGCTCCTTAGAGCAGCCCTGTGCTCCATAGCGTTGCCAATGGCCGTGGCCTTTCCAAAGCACCTCTGGGTGGATTCGAGCCACCGACCTTCTGGTTAGTTGCCAAGCGCTTAACCGTTTGGGTCATCCAGGTAAGCAGGGTAAAAAGTGAGAGCTGTTATTATTGGTGTTGCTGACAAAGCCAGCCCGCAATGAGCTCAGAGTCAATGCAGAGTGAGGAGCCCTCTGCGTCCATCCACAGGCTGAGCCTGGACATCACCAAGGACAGGCTCAGACCAGGCACAGAGGTCATCTCTAGCACGGGAGGGATGCTGGGTGACCTAGCCTCCCCAATCACCCCACCACTCCCTATTGTGGACACCGAGTTCTTCCTCGTTCCCACTCTCACCCTGCCTCTGACAGCTCCGTGACTTGTGTGAGCTCCTAAGTCAGTCACGGCCCTCAATTCTGACACCGGTCCCTGGAGAGACGCTTCTGACGTGTGGCAGCACCCACTCCCCGCTCCCCCGGTGCCCAACTAGAACTGGGCTCTGTGGGATTTGTAGCAGTAGATTGTCAGCCCTGTCTTCTGAGGGGCCTCGCAGTAGCCTGGAGCCCCCAGGCTTCTGGTTAGCCGCAGCGTGCGCACTGTCTACCCCGATGCCTCCGGCCCCCTGTTGTTGGTTGCTGCCAGGTCTGCTGTGCCTCACGGTGATGCCGTGTACAACAGACAACTCGCTGCCGGTGCCGGAACCGGCACCCTATGGGTGCCCTGGGGTCCACTGTGCACCCTTGAGAGCCTGCCGCCCTAGAGGCTCGCCTTCTGGCACCATGCTGGGTGGGTCTAGGGGGCTTTCACTGATAATCAATGATCCAGGGGCCTTTCATGGGCTCGGGTTTGGAAGTAGATCACCAGTCCTTTCTTCTTGGTTGGTCTTAAGTCTAGAATCAACGCTGAAACCTGTCCACCGTGAAGGCCCCATTGGTCCACATGCTGCCACAGTCAGACAAACTGATAGACAGCAGGCGGCCTCTGGTCTCCCACTCCCGCATCAGCTCTGGACCCTGCCCACCTCCTCCTCTATCTCGGTCACAATGAGCCCCTGGCCCTGTAATCATGATCAGTCCCTGCGCCTGGCTCAGCTGCTTTGACCTCTGACCCAAAAGGACCAGCTCATGACCGTAGACCCTTTTGAAGCAGATGCCCCGCTGCCTGTGAATGGGGCCACTAACCACCTCAACCCCATCACGCAGTACTGCAGTGTCTGATGCTCGTGCAATCCCTCTGCCCCACCGCACAGAGCTCAAGGAGGGTTGGTTCTGCCTCTCCCTGTGGGGCAGTGAGGGACGTCAGTCTCCCCAAGAGGAGGACAGGTGGAGGGGATGATGTCTGGCGCATCCCCAATGGGGACTGAGGAGATGGTACACAACCTTGGTACTGGTCTCCTAGCAACTTTCTGTGCCCACCTCCAAGTGCCTCTGACCAGAGACACACATCCCCATTCAAGGCCTGGTCTAGGGCTGGACACCCAGCTCTGGTCTAGCTGCCCCTCAAAGTGTGCCCGCAAGGCTAAGCCAGAGCCCACATGCCTTGGGGCCTGGAGACAATCTCAGGTCTAGGCACCTGGGGCAGCTGTACCTATGGGGGACCAGACTAGCCCCAGCCCAGCTCCATCTGCAAACCCGGCCCCAAGCTTGGCAGCTTCAACCCTGGGCCAGCACCTCCCACTGAGAGCACAGACCCCTGCCTGTCTGAGAGTGTGTTGTCAGGGCAACGGCGGTTGATTGGCAGGCAGGACTAAGCTGAGGGTACAGGAACATCAAACTGCTTCGCTCCCAGAGAACAAGGCCTGGCTCCAAGGCCCTGGCAGGAGGGGCGCCTTCTCTTTTATTACCTTGGGCTTCGGGTGGACCAGAAAGTAGCAGCTCTGTTTGTCTGCCCCCAGCCCACCGCCTCCTTCTCTCTCCCACCCAGACAGACAGATGATCAGAGCCCTGGCCCTGCCTTCTCTGACCCCACCCACCTGCAGAGGGCCTTCGCCATCCCTGAGACTGAGGCAGCAGCAGGAGGGCCCGGAGGCCTGCCCACCCCCTGCCCAGCCGCAGCCTCTGCTCTGGTTCTGCTCTAGCACCAGCTCATGAAAAATTCATCCGCCCAAACCTCAGCTCCCACACCGCGAAAACACTCACTCCAGGGGGCCACACTGTGAAGTTCCAGGACTCTTGGCTACAGATGTGGGCAACTGTGTCAACATGCATGTGGGGGTGCAAGGGGCTCCAAGTGCCTGAAGTGGGTGCAAGGGGACTGTGGCCTCATGACCCACATAGACCCAACGCTGGGCCAGTGGGAACCTCGGTACCAGCAGGAGAGAAGACTGACCCCAAGTCCTGGGTGATCAGGGTGGCGGTATTCTGGCCTCTGTATAGGCAGGGTGGGCTGGCAGGCCCCCCACGCATGTGTTTTTTGTGTGTGGAAGGCAGAAGCATTGTGTACACATGGGCATACATGTGTGTGTTTACCCCGTGATGGCCAGGAGTGCTTGGCAAACTAAACCCCCCCACACACACACACACACAGATCCTTTCACACTTGGGAGTCGCCCCTCCCCATACCCTCCCGCAGCTCTGTGGGTCCCTTGCTGACCGAGGCCACTGCACGCCCACCTTTCACTCTGGGCAAGTGACCTTCCAGGAGCCAGGTGGAGAGGGCTGGCGGGGACAAGGCGGCAGGGGCGATTTCTCGGGACCCCTGTTTGCTGTGACTTGTTGAAGAGAAATATGGCCCCCGCACCTCGGGCTGTCCCCCGTGAGCGTGAAGTTATGAAATTGAGGGCACCTTCACTGAGCAATCGATTAGCAGCCGAGAGAGCTTGTGAATTGGCTGTCTGGACATTTCCAGTAATAAATTGTGAAATAGTCCATGAATAAGTAGTTGGCGGAGTTCAGAATTACCCCCTAGGAAATGTTGCAGGTCTGGAGACACATTACCAAGGCGAGCACCATTTTAATGCCCCCGGCTCCGGCTGTTAAATATGTATGCCATCCGCAAAGCACTTCCCGAAATTAATGGCATTTTACAGCTGCTCCGAAAGGCAGCGCATTTATATGGAGATGTATAGAATCTGGGGCCGCGGTGGCTTCACAAATTAAGTGCTAATTTTAGAGCAGCGGGCCAAACAGGGGCATGGAGAGGAGGTCAGAGGGCCAGCTACCTCCGGGACCTCTCCGGAAATGGCTTTCCCCTCCGGCCCACCATGACATGCGGCCCTGTGGTGTCATTGGGCTTCCTCTCCAGGCAGGAAAGGCCACTGCCAGTAACAGGCCCGTCGGCTCATGGGGAAAAGACGATGGTATTAATGACAACGCTGAGAGTCGTGATGGCGACAGTGGCGGCAGCTAACGGGTCCCGAGGGAGCCCTGATGGTACCCTGGTGAATCATTGCTTGGTTCCAGCCCACCCAGCAGCTCCTCGGGACAAAGGCTCGGCCCTCTGCCCTATAAAGATTACCCCAAACCAAACCCGTTGCCGTTGAGTTGAATTCTGATCCCTTGCAGCCCCCAAAGGACAGAACCACATTGCCCACAGGGATCCCAAGGCTGTACGTCTTTTCCTGAAGCAGGCTGCTCGGCCATCCGAACCACTGGCCTGTGGTTCGCAGCCACGTGCTTAAACACGGCCCCACCAGCGTTCCAAGTGTGAAAGTCATCGCCTAGCAGTCCCTAGGAGGCAGCTCTGCTCTGTCACATGGGATTGCTTTCCATCGAAATAGACCCCACGGTACCTAACAGCGACTGAGGGCCAGTGGCCATTCCGAGTGCTCTCGTGGACGCACTGGTTGGTTCCTCACACCGCCTCATCAGACAGAGTCTGTTCTTACCCCCGTCTACAGACAGCAAGAGATGTTGTCTGGGCATCCACACGGCGAGGCCCGTGGTCGGTGCTGCCCCTGGGGAAGATGGGGCCTCCTCATGGCAGTTCTGTGTTGAGTCAGAGCGAGCCACCAGGCACAGTCGCACGGCCTGTGCACTGCGCAGGAGCGTCCTTCCAGAACCATGAGTTGGGACTGACAGCCGCCCAGACCTGCTGGACTCGGGAAGAGCAGGCTCTGCCCAGAGGTTCATTTGCATGGAGTTAGGGGTCACCCACCTGCTGTGTGGACTGCTCTCTCAGCTCCCTTGTTGAGCTGCCTGCTTGGCTAGAAGATGGAGATGGAGTCTAGCCAAGAAATCCAGCTTTCCACCCAATTAGACTGTGGAGTGATTTTCTCAGGATCCCCAGAGAGGTGGGAAGCCCTGGGAGACTCGGGCATCCCCAGCTCTTTCTCGGAAGCCTCCCAAAGGACCGCTGGAAATCTGGAGACAGTCTACCAGAGGGCGGATGGCGTTCCGTGAGGCAGTGTTGCTGGGACCCAGGGCCAGAGAATCCAGACCGCTTGCCACGTTAGGAGCAGGGGAAGTGGCTGGGGTTTCTACCCACCCCCCACCCCCCAGGCGGGACTTATATGAGGGTCTTTTCTGGGGCCTTCTCCTGCACCATGGTGCAAGGCAATGGCTGTGCCAGTTGGGAGAATGGTGAGATGCCCCCATGTTGGTGCTGTGTCCTTATTGTGGACATGAGCGCCTGCATTCTATTCTGTCCACTGATGACTGGCAGCCACAAGGGGAAGACTTAGGGGGCCCTGGTGGCGTCGTGGCTACGTGCTGGGCTGCTAACCTCAAGGTCAGCTATTCCAAACCACTAGCCGCTCCCAGGGAGAAAGACCAGGCCTTGTACTCTATCACGGTACAGAGTCCCAATCTTGGAAGCCCACAAGGACCTTCCAGCCCTTAGAGGATCTCTGTGAGGGGGGTCGACTCAACGACAGGCGTTTGGTGCTTCTGGTTTTGTTTTGAGTGGAAGACCGGAGGCGTACTGGCACGTGAGGGTCCAGAGTTGAGCCTGGAGAAGGCTGGCCGACGGGAAGAGGCTGAGGAGCCACAGGGAGAGACAGAACAGAGGGCTGAGAGGGGCATCCAGGGAAGACGAGGTGTGGGGTTACAGACCACTCTTAGAACGTGACCTGACTTTGGGGTCTCCCGAACAGATTAACTCGGGAACAGAGATTTTGTTCTTTCAGTCAGAACTTTAGTCTGGTTTGAGCCCCTGCTGAGAACTTGCATTTCTATCCCTAGACACTTAGGGTTAGAATCTAGATTTGGACAAGCGCCCCCAGTGATTCTTATGTCTATAGGAGTCACGTGGGGACCTGTTCCACCTGTAGATCGTCTTAAATTTAATTCTGATTCAGCATCTCTAGGGTAAAAGGCACCTGTTCAGCAGGGGGGTCGGTCAGAGTGAACCAGTTCAAAGCCCTGGTTTTAGCTTGTGTTGTTATAAGAGAGGGACAAAACGCTCTGTGCCCATAAAGAGTTAATGTCTTGGAAACCCAGGGGGCAGCCCTGGGGTCACTGAGAGTCAGAATTGACTCGGTGGCTGTGTCTGGCTTTAGTTTGGTTGTAAGAGGTACCACAAGGGGGTGGTCTCAATGGACGGATTTTTGTCTAACAGTTCCTCAGGCCCCAGCGCTGGGGGCCGTCTCTGGATCCGTTCTGGGGTGAAATCCTTGCCTCCCCTATTCGGTGAATTCCACGTGGCATCTGCCTTTCTCCCCCTTGGGTTTGCTTGTCCCTCCTTCCAGCACAGCTCTGTGTAGATCTCAACAGTGACTCCATTTAAAGCCTTCTATACACAGATAGGGCCTCATTCACAGACCGATGAAAACCCTGCCCCCAGGTCGGTGGCATTCGTAGGTGTGGGGGTGGGATTCCAACCCAGTGATTGGCGGACTCTGCGTGGTTTGGAAATGAGGCTGGGTGGATGGAACCAGCAGAACCCGGACTTGCATGTTGCCCTGGATTCCTCCCACCCCAGAACCCACAGCTCCGTATCCACGTATCAAGCTGGGAAGGTCCGTCTGTCACTGCCTCTCTCTGGGTTTCCTGTCTTTCCGTCCAGTTATTTTCTCCCCTCCCATCTCCCGGGTCATCTTTGTGAGAGTGTCTAGGGGTGTGTGTTTCTAAGTGAAAAACCAGAGCCGTGGCCCTCTTGAGAGTCCGACAATGACTCCCTGAGATGTGAGCGCTGACTCCCACGAGCCCCCTTCCCGAGGCTCTCCCGCCCTCCAGCCCTCCAGATCACGGCTGGGTTCAAGTCCTCCCCTGTACCAGCTGGGTGTACTTGTGCTTATCTTCCCTGACCTGTACCTTCTACATCCATGAAATGAGACTTTGAGTACCGAATCCAAAGGGTTGAACCTCGCTGAGGCAGGACCAAGCTTGTCTACGACCCCTTTCCTCTGGGCAGCGGTTCTCAACCTGTGGGTCGCGACCCCTTTGGGAGGGTCAAACGACCCTTTCACAGGGGTGGCCCAATTCATAACAGTAGCAAAATTACAGTGATGAAGTACCAATGAAGATGATTTTATGGTCGGGCGGTCACCACAACATGAGGAGCTGTATGAAAGGGTCGCGGCATTAGGAAGAGTGAGAACCACTGCTCTGGGGGCTCTGAACTAGGCCTCGTAGGACAATATTTGCAGACTTCCCAGCAATCCCTGGGTGGTGCAGGTGATTAACAAGATGGCCTTCGAATGGAAAGGCTGGCGGGCGAGTCTTCCAAGAGGTGCCTCAGCAGAGGGTCTGGCTGTCTGCTTGCAAAAACCCAATCACTGCAAACTCAACTCAGACCCGCATGGGGTCATGGTGAGTCGGCAGTGACTGACAGCCACAGGTTCGGAGCTGCCCAGTGGCACGGCTCAGTGAGTGCAGGCTGCCCTTGTCAGAGCAGATGCTGGCCCCGAGGCTGGGAGTTGGCTGGGGAGTCATCCAGGAACGGACTCCTGTGCGCAGGAGGGAACAGAGGGAACGACCCTTGTACAGCAGTGTTTATTCAATTAAGTGGGCAGTGGGGTCTCTGGGTTCCTAGAACCACTGCTCTCTCCCCGACTGTGTGGCTCCGACAGTCTAAGGGAGGCCCGAGGGTGTGTGTGTGTGTGTGTGTGTGTGTGTGTGTGTGTGTATGGAGTGCCCAGGTGCCGCTGCTGCTGGCTCATGGTCCATCCATCTTTGTAGACCCGCTGGAATCCAGTAGCCTGAAGTTCACTTACCAGCCACTCTAAGCGAGTGACCATTGGACAAGTCAAGCGGTGACTTCTGCGGGGGAAGGCCAGCCGGTGACATTCGTGAGCCACAGTGTCGGCTCTCTGGCAGGCCCTTCGTCCCAGCCGCCCCAAACGGCTTTTACCAAACAAGTCGAAGGAGAGGGTCTCAGGAGTGACGATGGCGACCTGTGTTCAAGCGTGCTCGGTACAGCTGATGCATGGATTGCTATACGAGCTGTGAGAGCCCCCAATAAAGTGAGCTACTACAATCAAATCAAATAAGTAAATCAAGCCATGAGCCCAGGTCCCACCTCCGTCCAGCTCTCAGGCCCAGGCCCAGCCCCCTGGCCCCCTCCTCCCACCCCATCCCACTCCCAGCCTCCACTGCCCTCTCTCATCTGTTCCTACAGGAGGAGCCCTTTGTCATGTTCCGCAAGTCCGACCGGACGCTGTACGGGAATGACCGCTTCGAGGGCTACTGCATCGACCTGCTCAAGGAACTGGCCCACATCCTGGGCTTCTCCTATGAGATCCGGCTGGTGGAAGACGGCAAGTATGGAGCGCAGGATGAGAAGGGCCAGTGGAACGGCATGATCAAGGAGCTCATTGACCATGTAAGCAGCACGGGCCCTGGGCAGCTTGCTCATCATGGTGGGCGTCTGGCCGGCCGGGGCTCCGGGGTCAGGGAGAGCCCTCGTTCCCTCAGAAGCGCCTTGTGCATGCCTCCCGACTCCCAGACATCTCATACGCACGTGCCCTGGCCCTCTCCGACTCAGCCATCCCAGGGGCGTCTTTGAGGCCATCCTGGCCAGAAAGTCCCCTGAGCCCCTCACTTCTGCTAGTGAGAGCCACCAACCAGTGATGCCTTGGCCACCTGGGCAGGGCCCAAGTGCCACACACATTCACAACACCTGGGAGGCCGAGCTGTGTCACTAACTCAAGTAATCTGGGGTTCACAGTGGGAGACATGGTGGAGGGTTCTGAGGGCTGGGAGGTCGGTATGATGAGGCTTAGCTGTGGGGGCGCCCACAAGGCTGCTCTTACTCCTCCAGGGACAGGGAAGGGGCCCCAGGAGCAAGGAGATAAAGAAGCAAGCAGGGTGGGTGGCTATGAGGGGAGATACAGCAGCTGGTGGGCAGGACCTGGGGTGTGGGGGGGCACCGGAGGAAGACAGACAGGCACCGTGGCAATTTCTGGCTCATGACTCATGGGTTATGCGAATAAGGGCTAGTCACCAGAGCTGCCTGGGGTCCTTACCTGTAAGGTGGGTGTGCCAATACCCTTCCCCCCATGGGGGTCATGTGATACTGAGTGGGAAGGAAGCTTGGGGCAGGGCCTGGCCCACAGTAAGCTGTCAGTAAGAGAGTTGTACAGTAAGAGGGAGCCAAGTAGGATGTATGAGCGTGGAGCATGATAGTTAGGAGCCCAGGCTAGAGTCTGACAGGCCTGGAGTTCAAGTCCCAGCTTCCCCACATCACCTCACTGAGCACTCTTGTCTTCACATGTGCTAATTAGCAGCTCCCATCGCTTATGAGCCCGGTGGTGTAGTGGTTAAGTGTTGGGCTATGACCCAGATGGTTGGCAGTGTGAAACCACCAGCAGCTCCATGGGGGGAAGACTGGGCTTTCTACTCCAGTCAACAATTACAGCCTCGGAAACTCGCAGGGGAGGGGGAGAACTTTGAGTCAGCATTTACTCAACGGCAGTAGGTGAGTAGCTTATGAAGCTTAAGGTAGGAGTTATTGGTACAAAGACACCTGGCCCATAATCAGCATTGCCTGCCTTCCAGCTCAGAGCCTCTAACTTTCCGGAAGCATGTTCCATCGAGGTCTAGAAGTGAATGCAGTAACAGCACACCCATGTTACAGAGGAGGAAGTCGAGGCAGAGAGGTGAAGCCATCCCCGTGAGTCAGTGAGGGAGCTGGGATTCCAGGCCATGTGCTTTATCTTGGTCCCAGAAACCAAGAGAGAGTTAGGCTCACACAATAGATCTTTTTTTAAAAATCATTTTATTATGGGCTCATACAACTCTTATCACAATCCATACA
>NW_022111357.1:6999831-7002313 GCF_000313985.2 Echinops telfairi
GTGTCCCAGCTTCCTCCCCTCACCAGTGTGAAGAATCTCTGCTCAGCACACTTCTCAGCTGTGGTGAGCCTCCGAGACAAGTGGTGAGGCTGTTCTGGAGGGTAGGATTCAGTGCACACAATTCCGGGTAATAACTGTAATTATTGTGGAAATGAAGTCAGCAGGCCCTGGAGGCATCTCCACCTTATCCCCCCCGCCCATGGGGCTCTGGAATCTGGGCTCTGGGGTGGGGGGGCCGTGGGGGTGTTCTGAGACTGTCGTTTGCAGAGGGAAAGGGGACGGCACAGGGAGAGTGGAGGCAAGCAGGGCTGACACTGGTCTAGCCACCAGAGGCATCCCCATGGGCCCGAGGGTGCTGGGGAGCCATCACCTGGGATGTTGGCAGCAAACACCCGGCGGCAAGCAGGCCTTCACCAGCGGCCCCTCGCGGGCCCTTGTCCCATGCTTGCACGTGGCCTGGCACCACTGTAGGCATCCTGATATCCATCAAGGCCGCTGGCCCTGACAGGACCTTGTTAAACCCAATTCCCGACCATTGATGAGCCTATTAATCCTAGCTTGATGCCGTTTTTAATAACATCATAATCATTTATTATTGGCGTCCAGTAATTAGTCTTCTTGCTAGCTCGTGGCAAGCATGGCAAAGGCTTGGCAATATTAGTACTTAGTAGTGATCTGAACGTAGACATAAAAATGATGAATGCCCACCTTTGGGAAGACCTGCCCCCGAGGCCCATTTGAGGGCCCTGGTGGAGCCTCTGACCAGCACGATTTAGGAAGTCCTTCTCTGGCACTCTGCACCCTGTGTCCTACGTGTCCTGTGCCACGTGGCCTTCTACTACATTCCATCACTGCCCCCTCGCTCCCTCCCTCCTGACTCTGCTTTCCCTGTTCTGCCCCCGCTGGCAAGGATGCCTGCCACTTCACCTGCGTCCACGGCACACATCGCTGCTGGGTGTTTGGGGGGTTTATTTGCCTCTGTTTTAAAGCATGGCTCAGTGAACTCTATTGACTTCTGTTTGTTTGAGTCTTCTTTTAAACAGTGTTTACTGACCTATAATTCACATACAATCTAATTCGGTGATTTAGATGCTCTGAGAGAGCTGTGTGGTCATCACCACCATCAGTTTCAGAGCATCATCCTTATCCTCATGCCCACCATGATTAGCTCCCCAGTCACCTCCAACCCACAGGTGTCCTCAGGGCTCCGGAGTTCACGTCCCACGTCTCGCACATCTTAGGGGACAATGGGCATGTCTCCAGCATGGCTGGCCGTGGTCTCACACAGCTATGAAATGGGGATAAGAGCCTCGTGCTGAGCGCTCCTGGGAAGACTGAGTGAGATACAGTTCCAAACCAATCTCTAGGGGAGTAGAAAGCCTGGTCTTTCTTCGCAGAACACACGGGTTCGAGGGAACACAAGGTATGAGACGGCAGTGTGGCTCCTGGGCCGAGGGAGAGTTGGGAGGGAAATCGAGGTGGCGGGGTGCTGGAGCACCAGGTGCACTTGGCTGCTGAGGCCAGCCACCCCTGCTGAGGGCCCCGAGAGACACCCATGCCACTTCCTGATTAGGGACCTAATGCCAGGAGAGTGGGGCAGAGGAAGCGGAGCAGGGAGTTCGAGGACGCATTATCCAGCCGGTCACTGCTGAGTGTGACCAATTGCTCCGGCCGTGAGTCTCGGGATGGTCCGCCAGGACGAGGGGAGGAGGCAGCCAGCTTCGTGCCCTGGCTCTGGCCTGTAGGCCTCTCTGCCTTTGGCACAGTGGGTGGCCATGCCAGCTGGAGTGCGGGTAAGGCTGGTCAGCACCAGGGGTTCAGAAGTGGGACCAGAGAGGTTTGTGCCCAGAACTAGTAACAAGCCAAACCCAGGGGAGTGCCACCAAGATTGGCGTGGCCCTTCCCCTCCAGGAACAAACAGCGAGTCAGACACGTTCAGTTCTAGTAGCAATTTTACCCGTGCTATAGAAGGGAAATATACCAAAATTAATGGACAAGCCCACTACCATGGAGTCGACTGCAACGCGGAGCAGTGCCATGTGGCAGAGTAGCCTGCTCCGGGGGTCTCCGAGCCTGTGAACCTGTGTGGAAGCAGACAGCCTCACCTTTCGCCCACACAGCGGCTGGTGAGCTCGAACTGCCTGCCTTGCGGTTAGCAGCCCAAACTTTAACCCCCTGCACTACCAGGACTTTAGGGGTGTGGAGTAGGGCTGTGGCCTGGGCTTCCCTGAAGCTGTGCCTTGAAGGACAAGTGGGGAATGTCCAGGGCACATGTGGCAGCACCTACCCTCCGAGGGACCGAGAGGCTCTTGAGGCCAGGGGCCTGTGCAGACCCTGGGTGGACCCCCCTTGGGGACTCGGGGAGGAGAAGGGAGAGACAGGGACAGAGCTAAGGGCATCCCTTGGCAGTGTGCTGTGAAGACCTGCTGCAAGTTGCTCAGGCCAGGCCTTGCGGAGCCCAGGGACCGGGCAGCTGCCTCTG
>NW_022111357.1:7003813-7007294 GCF_000313985.2 Echinops telfairi
AAAGGTCACAGCCCTGACGATTGCTTTTTGCCTTTCTTTGTTTCCACTTTGTGGGTTGAGCCTGGGCTTGGTGCCCACCCCGGAGCACAGCAGCGAGTGAGGTGAGCACAGGCCCCGCCCCCTTGGAGAGTACCTGTCGGCAGAGCTCCTGGGTGTTGGACCATCATGTAGAGATACAGACGCGGATGCGGAAGGGCACTGAGGGGTAGGACTGGGCGCTGTGGGAACAGGCAGCTGGGACCTAACCTAGCCTGGTGTGTGTGTGGTGGCGGGGAATGAGGTGGGGGCCTGCATGCCGCCAGCCCACTCAGGTCCGACTAGGACAGGCTCTGGCCAAGTTGACCCCAGCGTCATGGGCCTCTGGGGTGGAGATGAGAATGTTGGGGGATAGGAAATGGAGGTACTGCATCCATCCCTGAGCCTGTGATGCAGGCAGCCCTGCCCCTCCTTCCCTGAAGACAGAGGAAGGGTGCCCTGCCAGGGTTCGGGAACCAGGCCACTCTCTCAGCCGAGAAAGGACATATGGTTCCTCACTGCCAGCTCCGTGAGGGACCCATTGTTTGGCACGGTTGTCCTAGCGACACCCACCCACCCCCCTTGTTCCGGTGTGCGGATGGTCCCTGGTGTGGGCTTGTTAGCTGGATCCTGGGCCTCTCACGGGCACAGTGTTGTCTTTTGGGCATGTAAGCTGTCAAAGACACCTTCTGTGGCTTGCTTTGCCTTTTTGCAAACTGCCCTGGGCTAGGCCGGCTGGCCCCAGGGCATGTGTGTTGAGTGCCTCTTTGTCCCCATTCATTCATTTCCACCAAGGGCCGGCATGTCCCAGGCACTGTGCTGGACATGGAGGGGGCTGGGGGTGGGGGACGCAGTCATGAAAATAATCGGGCTCTGGGCCTGCCGAAGTGAGCTCAGGGGGAGAGAGAGCCCCAAAGAATTGCCCAGTACCCCTAAAATCACACTGTGGTCAGTGCTAATGAGTGAGAAGCACCTGGGGCTCCAAGACTGGTCACCAGGGCAAGTTGAATTCATCTGAAGACGCTGTCTGTGGGGGTGGCCTTGAAGCGCCTCAAGGAGACGTTGCCATTCGCTGGTCAACGAGTCTGGGGAGGAGGAGGTTCTGGCCGAGAAAAGTGCCCAGGTAAGGCCCCAAGGTGAGAGACAGCTGGCTGGCAGAGGGCACGGTGGACATGAGGCCTGGGGAGCATAGGGAGGCACGCCCTTTCCAAATCAGCACTTTCCAATAGGGTGGCCACCACGCACAGCTGGTTGTTCAGATGCAGACTTTCATTAACTAAAGCTTAAAAAGCGACAAATTCCATTCCCTATCCATACTAGCCCCATTCCAAGTGCTCAATAGCCACCCGTGGTCAGTCAATGGCAGCCATCATGGACATTTGCAGGGCATCTGCCATTGTAGAAAAGGCTCTGTGTTGTGTGGCAGCCAGGGAGGGGTACAGAGATTTCCTGTCCTGTGGGTGGTGGGCCTAATGTTTGGAGCAGCACTGGGGTCAGGCAAAGATGCTGGCCGGAGAAGAATAGACGAATGCGTAGCACAGACCGGAGAAGCGGGTCGAAAGCCATCAGACGGATCATCTTCCCGGTGTGGCAGGAGTGAGGCTGGCTTGGCTTTGGAAACAGAAGTGAGGGGGTCTGGGGGAAAGCAGGGGCACAGCCATGTGTTCCTGCTGCCCTGGGGCTGCCAGGGAACGGGAGGTGTAGGACATAGGCACCCAGGGGGAAGGCTGGGGGGAAGCTCCTGTGGCCACCATGGTCGGGAGCCAGTCAAGTGTTGGTCTCTAGGTCTGTAGCTGTAGGCTCGGGATGTGGCAGGGCTGAGCGATGGGACGGGAGGCAGGAGCAGGGCCCGCTGCGGAGTCGGAGTAGGGTCATGTGCCGAGTCTGAGTGCATGGCTGTATGAGACAGTGATGCCATGCTGGGCTTTGAGGTCACTGTGAACTGACTTCAAGAACCTCCTCAGCCACCCACCAGCCTGAGCAAACCCCCCTGGCCTGGTTGACCTGCCCTGTCCTCATCTGGAATATGGTAACAGAGTCTACTGCCTTGCAGGGATCCGGAGAGGAGTGCATCAGGCAACCTGCATAGCACACCTAGCGATGCCTGGCCTGAGACACGCCTATTCATAACACCATCACCAACTCCCACTGAAGGAGCCCTGTGGGGTAGTGTAGGGGCTACGAATTGGCTGCTAACTGCAAGCTCAAAGCCCTCAACGGCCCTGTGGAGGGCTTTCTACACTCCCGTAAAGAGTTACGGTCTCGGAAACTCACAGGGGCATCTTTGCCCTGCCCCGTTGGGTCGCCAGGAGTTGGCATCGACTCGATGGCAGTGGGTTTTGAGTGGATTCGGACCCATAGCGGCCCTATAGGACCAAGCCGAGCTGCTCCAGTTCGCAGAAGCAGGCGGCCACACCTCTCTCAGAGAACGCGGCTGGGTTTCAAACACCAACCTTGCGGTTCACCCTAGGGTTCCCCCACCGTGCCACCGGGATCCGCCATTCATGACGGTGGTCCTTATTGCTGTACCTCCGGCTGCCTGTCCTGGGGGGAGCTCAGAGGAGGAGACCTGGGTGCAGCCCATGCTCGGAAGACCTGGACGAGACGGACTGGCACCGTGGCTGCGGCCATGGGCTCAGAGCATAGCAGCTCTTGTGAAGGTGGCGCAGGACTGGGCAGGGGGGCGGCCTCTCTGAGTCAGACACTTCACGGCATCAACACACTTGGGCAGCCAAGTGGGCCGCTATCAACAGGCACAGCAGACACAGATAGCGGGGTCCCAGCAACAGGCTGGGTCTCGGGGGAGGGAGGGATCGGCCCTGTCCTAAGAGAAGGTTGATGGCTGGCAAGCTGGCAAACCTGAGACCTGGGTCACAGCCCTCTTTTTCCCAGCCTCACTGGAAGCTGCCCAGGTTTCGCCCTGGGGGCTGGGGCTAGGGTTCACCCAGGGGCCACGTAAGGCAGCTGCGTTGTGGTGGCGGTGGTCAGCTCCTGGTCTCTGGCTGGTGCCCCTGCACAGCGGAGTGACACACTGCCCCGTCCAGCACCACGCCCACGTGGATTGAACCCTTGGGACCCACAGTGTGTGCACTGGCTGATTTTCACAAGCCCTTCTTGTTAGTCTATCTTAGTCGGGAGAGCCTATCCCCACCCCCTGAAAGCTGTTCAGCATCATAACCACATGCCAGCCTCCCCCCACGTGAAGCATCCCGGCTGGGTAGTGGACCCTATGTGGGCAGGTGGGAAGGTGACCCTTAACTGCTCCCTCTTGGGGCCCAGAATCCAGAGCCAGAGCCGGCCGAGTAAGTTGTGGCTTCAGTTCTGGGCGCAGGGGCCACAGGAGGATGAGAGCCCCCAGGTGGCCTCATGCAAGGAGGAAGCTGGAGCCAGGTGGGGCTTGGTACATTCTAGGAAGATGGCCGGCTGCTAAGGAAGGTGGTGCTGTCTTATGGGAGCAGTCCTGCCT
>NW_022111357.1:7007624-7009827 GCF_000313985.2 Echinops telfairi
AGCTTCTCAGAGCGCCAGTTTCCCTCTGTACACGCCGCAGCATGGCATGGGAACGGACAGCCTCAGGGGCCTCTCCTGCTCTGACAGCCTGTGGTTCTGTGAATCACCATCCAGGAACACTGGCACACGTGGGAAGAGCCTGCCAGGATGGGGCCTTTCATGCCGAGTAATGAACTGTGACTGCAAAGGCTTGACACCTGTGCCGATCGTTCAGGGGAAGTTGGACAAAATAATGCTTTCTCGTCCTGCCCTGCCCCCCCCCCACCCGAAGTCGTAATCAACAGAAAAATGGAGTTTCTCCTGCCTGAACCCAAAATAACGTGGAGAACTCCCACCTTCCCCCAAAGCTCCAGGAGCACACCCATCACCGTTGGCCTGCCTGAGGCTGAGTAGCCATCTGGCCGCTGGAGAAGGGAGGGCTGCGGACACCACCCCTGCCCCTGCACACAGCCTCTTACAGCCGAGAGTGGCGAGGCTGGAGGGGAGAGGCTGGGGGAGGAAATGTGACCCGGGCCCTGTGGTCAGTGCCCTTGCCAACCCCAACATTGCTTGTGGCAGAACCAGCATTGAGTGCAAACGCTTAGCTCCGCCAGCCACCCCCTGTCTCCTGCAAAAGCCCATGGAAGACTGGTCACCACAGAGCTCGCCGTTATTCACCAAGAGACCTCTCCAAATGCGCCTGAACAAAGTTAACAACCCCAGCGTCAGAGCCAGGAACCAAACCCGCAGCCGTCGGGCACACTAGAACTGTAGCCTGACAGAGTGGGACTGCCCCTGGGTTTGCTTGACAGGGTCTTTACAGGAGCAGAGCCCCTGGCTCTCTATTCGGGGCACGGCCGGGCGGGTTTGAAGTACCTACTTTCAGATGAGCAGTCAAGAACAAACTGTTTGTACCTCTGAAAAGAGCTTCCCAGAGCAATGTACTTTGACGGGATGATGTAGACCTGTGGTGAACAGTCCATCATGTAACCCCTATGGCGTCAGGTCTCCTTAGTGCCCAGGAGGTCCCATAAAATGATGAGTGGATGAAAAGATAGGTAGATGGTAGGTAAGGAGGTAGTTAGGTAGATAGATAAACTCACCACCATTGAATCAATACTGATTCATAGCGACCCTCTTGTGGGTTTCAAAGACTGTTTAAGGGAATAGAAAGCCCAATGTTTCTCCCTTGGAGCTGCTGGTGGTTTTGAACTGCTGACCATGCAAATCACAGTCCAATGAGCAACCACTACACCACCAGAGATAGGTAGGTAGGTAGGTAGGTAGGTAGGTAGGTAGGTAGGTAGGTAGGTAGATAGATAGATAGATAGATAGATAGATAGATAGATGATTGATTAGATAGATAGATAGACAGATAGGTGGATGGGTGGGTGGTTGGAAGATAAATAGATAGATAGGATGGGTGGGTGGGTGGAAGATAGATAGATAGATAGATAGATAGATAGATAGATAGATAGATAGATAGATAGATAGATTCTGCTGGGCCAAGCTCATGTGAGGCTGCCTAAAACCTATTAGGAGTAGGTCTCTAAGGAAAAGCTGCTCTTGGAGGAAAGCCCCCCCCCCCTTAGCAGAAGGCTCTTTATGCCCCACCTCCCTTTCTGCCCTGCCTAATGCGAGGAACGGAAGAAATAACACAGTTCACACTCGGAGGAGTGAGGGCGTAGTTCGACTGAACTCCAGAGGGGCAGCCCCTCACAGAGGAACGCTGTTACTTAACAAATGTTATGGAGACTGACGAGAGCATGGTGGGGGGCTTAGAAATGGGGGACAGGAGCCGTGAGCCAGCCCATCAGCCCCAGCCCCACTGTGCCGAGACTCATGGAGAAACAGATCGCAAAGGCTCATGGCTATGAGACACAGCAGGCTTTGGGGGAGTCCAGAAAGGCATGGGATTAGGGAGGGCTCCGTGGAAAAGGTAGCGGAGGGCAAAGGACTGTGGGAGCCAGTAAGAGTTGGACAGTGGGGCAAGGGCATTCTGAGCAGGGGTCTGGCTGTGAGCATAGCATGGGGAGGGCCGTGACAAAGGAACCTGGTGACAGCAGGTCCTGCAGGAGGGCAGGGGGGCAAGGGTGAGGGGTTTCAGAGTTTTACATTAAAAACTCAGACCCAAGAACTAGAACTGTAAGGAGGCCCTTGAAGTGAGGACGGCATAAGACGTAACAGGAGCATGTCCAACCTCATGCATCACCACCCCCCATTG
>NW_022111357.1:7010791-7012711 GCF_000313985.2 Echinops telfairi
GAGTTAGGTGTAATTTCTCATGGTCTCCTCCGCTCTCGGCACGGGTCCTTGTGGCAGGGTGTACTGCAGATGAACCAGTCGGCACAAGTAAGCCCGAGCTGGCCTTGCTGCTGTATCATCCAGCGGTTGCTCTGGACAGTGACCTGACCCAGGCATCCAGGCCCCTGGCTCCACCTCCCTGCCTCGTCTCCCCACCAAGGGTGGGTGTTGTGCACCCTACTAATCTAAGGCTTGGGTCATCGTCCGTGTGTGTCTCTCTGCAGAAGGCCGATCTGGCGGTGGCCCCACTGACCATCACCCACGTCCGCGAGAAGGCCGTTGACTTCTCCAAGCCCTTCATGACTCTGGGCGTGAGCATCCTGTACCGCAAGCCCAACGGGACCAACCCCAGCGTCTTCTCCTTCCTCAACCCCCTGTCGCCAGACATATGGATGTACGTGCTCCTGGCCTACCTGGGTGTCAGCTGTGTCCTCTTTGTCATCGCCAGGTAAGGGCAATGCGCGGTGGCAGGTCTGGCGTGGGGTTGAGCCCTGACGAAGCCAGACGAGTCTCCACACCCCGGGCACCGGCAGGAAGAGCTTATGACTGAAATCCTTCTCAGTTTGGTGTGCCCCGTCCTCATCCTGGTCCGTCTCCATAGTTCTGAGAGGTAGCAGCTACCCGCCCACCTCCCCCCCACCCCCGCCTCCACAGGGCTCAGTAGCAGGTCCGGAGAGGTTTAGTCTTTGCCCACAGCTGCACCACCTCTGGCTGGCCACCTGGTACAGCTGACCACGGGGCATCTGGGTTCTGTTGGTGGGCCCAATGGGTGACTTAAAACCTGAAGCGCAGACTGGGTCCATCCACTCCAGGACATCGGGGGACCCCCTCGCCCTCCCCCAGCCTCCATCAGTTGCGATCAAGTCACATCTGGCTCAAGACCCCCTTTGTGCCAGAGTTGAGTTGTGTTCGGGGGGGTGGGGGTGGGGGGAGCTGATTTTCAGTAGATCTCCGGGCCTTTCTTCCGCGATACCTCTGAGTAAGCCTCAACCTTTCGGTTGGCAGCCAAGTGCGTTCACCACTCCCATCACCCACAGACTCCTCGTGGGGGTGATTGTGCCCCACGAGCACTCACGGTTACAGGACATGCAGCCAGCAGGCTCACAGCACACTCCGCGGCGGCTCACACAAAATCAGAAGAGGTCACGACACACGTTCAGTCCTTTGTGCAGTGAGTGCCTCCTGCTTGCCCAAAGAGCCCTGGTGTCAGAGTGCTGGCATGCCAGGTCAGCAGTTCAAAACTACCGGCCACTCCTCAGGGAAAAGTTGAGACTTTCTACTCCCAGTCTCAGAAACCCTTGAGCAGTCTGAGCCTGGTCCTGGAGGGGTGCTGTGAGTCTACATCGACTCGATGGCACGAGTTTGGGTCCGCGCTCACCAAGCTCTGTGCCCTGCCCATCACAGCCATCCGCTCATTTACCCTCACAACCTTCCTGGAGAGGCAGGGCCTAAGACGAAGAAAGCCTTGTGAAGGTCATTAAAGCAGGAGGGCAAGTCCAGCACCTGAACGCAGGTCGCCTAGTGCTGTAACTGTGGCCCGAGTCTCTGGCCACCTGGACGTCTGCCTTCTGTCCCTAACCCTGGCCTCATGTCAGTGCTTGTTTGGGTCAGCTGTGTCCCCTGCCCCGTGTCCCCCCAGGCTCCAAGCCCAGCCCCAGCCCCTGCCCTGGCTCCTTTTCCCCTCTAAGTCCTAATGAGATGCCAAGAGAGACTTCTCTGGGGAGGCAATTTGAGATCCAAGGACTTGGTATTTCTGCCTTTTTTTCCCCCCTTTTGTCCCGAGCCACCTTTGAAAGGCTTTTCCTTAGCCAGCTGCCTTTAGCGCCCTCCTCTCACCACAGGGAGACTGAAGGGAAAGATGTGAGGGATGAAATTGCCCTG
>NW_022111357.1:7013087-7015790 GCF_000313985.2 Echinops telfairi
CTGGGATGACGCAGGACCCCAAAGGCGAGCACAGGGGCCCCGGAGAGCACCCTTGTACAATGGTGACATTGTGCCGCCAGCACCCAGTGTAATCAACACCGCCCTGCCTCACCCTGACAGCAGTAGTGGGACTCAAATCATTTCGTATCTGGTCCCATGCCCTAAGAGTTCTGGTGGTGCAGGGGTTACATGTTGGGCTGTGATCTGCATGGTCGGCAGTTCGAATCCACCGGCAGCTCTTTGGGTGAGAAGACTGGGCTTTCTACTCCCATATTCAGTTACAGTCTCGAAAACCCACAGGGCATCACTATGAGACAGTACTGACCTCGTGGCAGTGAGTTTAAGGGTTTTCCCTGTCTGGTGACCATTTTAAATATATATATATATACATATATGAAAAGGTAGTTTATTATGTCATGTAGTTAATACTTAAATAAAAATAATAAAAGAGATGCACAGAACAGGATTATGTTATAAGAATTTTTTAAAATATTAATGAAGGGGGAAGGAGGGAGGCAAAAAAAGAGGAGCTGATCCCAAGAGCTCAATGGAAAGCAACTGTCTAGAAAAGATGATGGCAAATTTGCGCAAATGTGTCAGATACAATTGATGTATGGATTGTAATAAGAGTTGTAAGAGCCCCCATTAAAATGATTTTTTTTAAAGAAAAGAATATTAGTGAAAAAATTAATTCTGACCAAAAGAAAAAGCGTAAAACTGTTAATTAAGGTATTTCCATATTGCTTCTTGATTGGCGTCCTCACTTGAAATATTCTTCACTTTTATCTGAGCGTCATCGGCTGTTGATCTCTCTTTACTGTCTTTTCACTGCAGGAGGAGGACCCCATTCCTTTAGACTAGGGAGGCCAGTTCGACAAGAGCCCTTGTGTCTGATCTGTTAGAAACAGGCGACCTCTCTTCTGCGAACATATTATGTTCATCTTTGAAAAAACCCTTCCCCTTCTGCTGGACTTAAGCAATTGTTCTGATGATATTTTTAGCTCTTTGAACACTTTCAGGAATTGCATCATTCACTCGGATCTCATGGGAATGTGGGCACCGCACAAAGCCGAAACACTTTCCCCCTTAATGTTGTAAGTTTGTTTCCTGAGGTAACGAACACAAGGGAATAAAAATGAAATAGCTCACCGAAAGTACAACCAGTTTTATGAAATGAAGAAATACATATTACTAGCATCTTTCCATCTAATTCTTCATACCTATGGATGGAATGAACATTACAACAGATGCTCAGAATACACTACTGAGCAGGTGAGCGTTAAAAAAGATGTGTGATTAATGTTAGAATTTGTGATGTCCACAAGGGGTGGCTGCCCAGCTTAGAGGGAACCTAGCTTCTGAGTGCCATTTAACAACTGGTTGGCCAAAGTCACCAAGAAACTAGGTATCTGTTCTGTCGAGTCTGTGTGAAGCGGCTGAGTCCCCCCACTGCCTTACAGCCATCAGCCCCGGAGGCATTGCCAGCCAGAGCAATGGAGGCTCAGCGGGACAGATCAGGGACTTGTGAAGGTAGGCTTCAAACCAGCCCCACGTCAGTCCAGGGTTGGCAAACTCAGCTGCCTACAGCGTCCAGGCGTGTGGGCAGGTAGCCCAGGACAGGATAGTAGGGACTGTGCCCACAGGAGGACACACACCTGGCTCAAAGGGGCAGCCAGGCTCCAGCCCCATCACACTGTGCTATAGACATGCTGTGTTTCCAGCCTCCATGTGGCCAGGGTTTCTGTGTTTTAGAAAGACCTTCTGGTTTCTGTGTGACATCTCCTGGCTTTTACATGTGACCACTAATTTGATTTTTACAACCCCGTAGGGGTATCAAACGCTACTATCTGTGGGGTAGATGTGGCCCCCACTCCTGGCCCTTGCTTGCAGTCCAGGCTGGCTGCTAGATCGGAGCACAGCTGCCCACTCCCCTAGAGACGGGTCTGGGAAAGGGCAGGCAGGTCGCCCGCTCTCATGCGCGTGATTTTGACCATGTTATCTCCTGTGGAGTTCTGAGGCGCCCGCGTGCGTGGTGTGGGAGCTCATGGATCGGGCTGCTAAGTGCGGGGTCTATTAGTCCCAAGCCCTCAGCCCCCCGCTCGAGAGGAAGACCAAGCTTTCTACTCCCACCGAGATGGACAGCTTCAGAAACCACAGGGGCAGGTCTGCCCCTCCATGTGCCTCTCTGGGAGAGGCTCTTAGCCCCTGAACTCGAACTTAACCCAGTGAAGAAGAGCCCCCCCACCCCCAGCCCCTCCAGGCCTCAGGCCTCTTCCTTAGAAGGCAGTAGTGGGGTTAAGTCACAATGGTTCCCCTCCTGTCGTAGATTCATTTGCATATTCAGAGAGAAGAAACCTGGCAGGGGATGTGCTACCAGGTTCTCTACAAGTCCCCAATGCGGTCCTGTGTACAGCTTTTATAGAGAGGGCGCCTTCCTGTTCAACCCCATTTCCAGCTTTTTTAATTGCGCAGGGTATTCAAGAACGCATTCCCCTTTGTAAAAATCCATACAGCACAACAGCTCCCCCTCCCCCAAACCCCTCCAGTTGTCGCGAGTCCCCTCCCAGAGGCGGTTGCTGTGAGCTGCCTTCAGGCAGTCCCGACTCAAAGCGTCCCCATGCCCGAGGGAACCAAGCGCTGTGCTGGCACCCTGACTGGGCCCTGGCGATCCACTGCGTGTTCCCTGGCTGGTCCTCAGAACTG
>NW_022111357.1:7016336-7023305 GCF_000313985.2 Echinops telfairi
GGCGCGAGGGCATTCTCGGGGATGGATAATGAGGGGGCGTGAAGTGCACGCACACTTTTCATGTGAGCGTGAGGCTGGCTCCCTTGTGTCACTGGGGAGGGTCCTCGCAGGGAAGGATGCAGCAAACACTGGCCTTGATTCCCCCCTCCTGCAGAACCCCGAGGACGCTGATGCCGACGTGGTTGGCACATACGCATTTGCTCATTCCCAGGCCGCTGTGGCACGGGCACCTCTTGGAGCCCGATTCCCCGCAGGGCAGCCTCACGGCTCCATCCTTCCTGCCGCAGGTTCAGCCCCTACGAGTGGTATGACGCCCACCCCTGCAACCCGGGCTCCGAGGTGGTGGAGAACAACTTCACTCTGCTCAACAGCTTCTGGTTCGGGATGGGCTCCCTCATGCAGCAAGGTATGTGCCCTCGGCCCATGCAACAGGGCCAGCAGCCTGGCGGGCCAGCAGGGATGGATTGTGCAGGCCCCGCACTCACCGCTGCCCAGGCGGAGCCAGGCTCAGAGTCAGAGGCTAAAGCAGACAAGCTGCTCCCCGGCCACCACCGGTGGCTTGGTGGCTCCCAGGCGACTCCCAGGGCCTGCTGCTCTGCTGTGCATGGACAGAGCACCCTGAGTGTTGGGGCTGACCCTGCCTTGGCCTTGCCTCCTGAACTCCAGCTGAATGGCCCTGGGCTGTGAGTGGGGGAGATGCAAGGCTGGGGAGTGAGGGTGGGCGTTGCAGGAACAAGAGAGTGTGGCCTGCCCTGGGACCATGCCCATGGGGATGGAGGGACAGAGAGGTTCAAAGAGAACTTCAGGCTGCAGCATGGCTGCCTGGCCCTGGGGAGTCTGGGGTGGGTGGGAGGTGGGGTCTTCAGCCTGCATGCATCAGAGATGGGATGGCATAAGATGCCACCCTCGATAGTTCCAGAGTGCTGCAGGCTTGCCTAGGCCTGGCCCTTTGGAAATATCTACAGTTGCTGAAGGATCTCAGCAGGCAGAGGGCCTGCTCGACCTGCAAGGTGCTGGCGCAGAGATGAACGGGGTTGGGGACTGTGGCCAGGGTGACGCCCTCCAGCCCTGCTGACCATAAGCTCGCTGCCTCTGCCTGTGGAATCAATCCTCTGAGCCTCTGACCAAGGTCTCTGCCCATGTCCGGGTCCCCCTGAGGGGCAATGGGTGACCTGGGGGAGGGCAAGGGCTCTAAGGGGCAGAGGAGACTCCCCATCCCACACTCATCTTTGTGCCCCCTTAGGGCCTGGTAGACCTCCATCAGCACACACCGGATATGTCCCACCCAGCGTGTCCTGAGGGCCTGCTCTACGCCAATCCTGGATCCCTCACCACCACAGTCTATCTAGCTCAGCCAAGGGCTTGGGGAGCCACCCCGGATCACTCAGCCAGGGCAGAGCAGGAGCAGGGCCCTGGACCCAAGTACAGCAGAGCCCAGCAGAACTCACCAAGCCAACAACCAAACAAGTGACTCTCCCTAGAAACAAAACAAAACAAAATTTAAAAAAACAACTGTCCGATCTGATAGAGACTCCTAGAACCTCCTGGGCTGGACACCCTTCAAGCCTGGGACCGAGCCCACCCAGGGGAATTACCTTGCAGACAAACCCCTAACAGGATCAATGATTCCTCAGGATGCCTTCCTCTGCACGAGCAACCCAACAGGAGAGACCCAAAGGACAGCCTGTGCCCCAAACGAAGCTCAGAGGCAGGACAGATGGACCCAGGGACCCAGGGACCCAGGGACCCAGAGAAGGACGAAGTGGGCAGAGTGCTGTTACATTGAGGGGGTTACAACCAAGGACATGCAGCAAAAGGTGTAGGAGTTGTCGAGTGGAGAACCGATTTGCTCTGTAAACTTTCACCCAGGTTACAATAAAAACATCTAACCCCCCTCTCCCCCCCCCCCATTAAATGGGCTTTCCTTTGGAAGCAGCTCAAATCCTGGCTTGGGGAAGCGGGGAGCAGGGTGTGGGGTGGCTGGTGCAGGGGGAGCAGCGGACCCACTGCTAATGAGCCTCCTGATGCCTCACCTTGCCGCTGCGCCCGTCATCTGTTTCCTGACAGTTGGGAGAGACCCAGAAGGCCTCAATGCACGATCGTGTCTGTCTCCTCTTCCGCCGCCCGCTGCTATTCAAAGCGCTGGCCCCTGATGTGGTATCCCCCACGCGCGCACGAGGTTCTGATTAGGAGGGAGAGAAATAGTTATGTATTTGAAAAACTCTCCCTTGAGTGATTTCTTTGAGTGAAAAAAAAATTGCCCATATCAAAGCAGACTCTTTTCAGACTGCAGGTCCAAATATTCTGGAAAGTTCAGGAGTCACTCGCTATTTAAATCTCTTGAAAGCCGCCCAGTTAATTACTTCACTTAGAAGGTTTCATCTGTAGTGAGCTCCATCGCCAAGGTCAGGGAGGAGGAGTGGGAGATTTGGGAGAAGAACTTCAGAAAATGTTGGTTTTCTCCTCCTGCAAAACACCACATAGCAACCGCGTATTTGTACACCACCTGTATTTCCCACGCGGCTTCTCCTCAAATTGTACCAGTGCAGGGTTATCTGCAAGGCGGGGACAAAGGAAGGGCGAGTGTCCTGGTCTTCGGAGGCCCAGAGAGTATCTGACACAAGGTCACACAGAGAGTTAGGAAGGAGCAAGGGTCCCTCAAGGACCTGGGGCTTCTGACTCCCAGGTATGGTCCGCGTGTACCCCTAACAGAGACCCACAAGCACACGAAGTGTGCACGGAGTGTTCGCCAGCAATCACGCTTCAAAGTCAGCATGCCTTCAAATGCCCTAGGGCGCTTCCTACCACACCAAGCCTCCTGTCCCAGCAGGTCCTGCAGGCCGAATTTCCAACAGGTTCCCAGGTCCTGATGATGGTGGTGGGCTAGAGGCTGCACTTGGAGAACCACACTTGTAGGGAAAGAGGGTCAGTGCCGACGGGCCCAGGAGGCTTCGAAAACCCTGGTCTGGACCTGGCAAATGACCCCGACCTCTTCCCTTCCCAGGCTCGGAACTGATGCCCAAAGCCCTGTCCACCCGCATCATCGGGGGCATCTGGTGGTTCTTCACCCTCATCATCATCTCCTCCTACACGGCCAACCTGGCGGCCTTCCTGACTGTGGAGCGGATGGAGTCGCCCATCGACTCCGCCGACGACCTGGCGAAGCAAACCAAAATCGAGTACGGGGCAGTCAAAGATGGAGCCACCATGACCTTCTTCAAGGTGAGCCCTTCTCCCTCCCATCACGACCGACCGTAAGCCCCCCAGGGCTCAGTCCCTCCCTGTTTGGGACCAGTTGACCTTGGGGAGCTCAACACAGATTCTAGCAAGATCCACAGCAGGGGCAGGCAGTGTGAACATGCTGTGTGTTCTCTAAATCCTCAGAGGAGGGTGGATGGAGAGGCGGGAAGGAGGAACCGCTGGCCAGGCACGGAAAGGGCTCTGGGGCCAGTGGGCTCTCTGCCCGGCTTTAGGTCTCTGCACCACCCACCTTCGTGAGGCGTGGGGAACACTTCACCATGTGGTGAGCTGGGGGCACCTCCTCGAAGACAGAGAGGCAGCTCCCAACTTGACGAGTGAAATTAGCCGATCCACAGAAGGACACCGGTTGTGTGCCACCAGCGTTAGCAGGGAAGACGTCAGTAAAGACAAAGGCTCTCGTACCAAAGGGGACATAGACTCTGGAGATTGCTGGCGGCAGGGGAAGGGGCAAGGGAGAGGAGATCAAGCAGGGCACTAGACGGGTTGTTCATTGGGGGGCTTGAAAGAGAGTGGTCCGCAAGAAGAAGAGCCATCAAGGCGCAGGGGAGGGGAACTACTGCGGGGAGGATGAGTGGGTTAAACGATTGAACCCCGTGGATGGTCTGAAAGGTCAACCCCTGCCTGACTGACAATACAGATTTGTCCTTGATAAAAAGTCATCGAGCAGAAGGACAAAAGAGCATCGCCTGGCCTGTCCCCATCCAGCTAAGCTGGAGGGGTCCCAGTAACCCCCGACATCGGCCCAGCTTACTGCTCCTGAGGGGACCCTGCTTTTGCAAGGTGCGGAGTTCAGTTTCCACAGTCTTCTCCCGTTGTAGCCCACAGAGGCTGAGGGTTTAGGAGACTGAGAACCAGTCGCTATAAACGTTCCTCCCAAAATCAATGAGGATGGTAACAAGCATTATCATTACTGGGCGCGCACAGAGGGCAAGCTGGGGCAGCCCCGTGCTAACTAGTGGACTGCCTTTCATCGGCATGGCACGTCCTGAGAGGCAGGTGCTGTAGTCAGCCAGCGCCATTGCCAGCCTACTCGTGTGGACACCAAGACTGGGAAGGGTTACATAGTTTGACCAAAGACGCACTACTGATAGAGGCAGACGCTGACCCACGTCCGCCTTCCTCCAAGTCCGGCATGTGCTACACTGACCTCCAAAGTGCCTGGAGGACTGGTTAACACACGGATTGCCAGCCCCATCCTCAGAATTTCTGGGTCAGTGGCTCGGAGGTGCAGGCAGGGGTGTGTGTGTGTGTGTGCTGAGAACATGCATTTCTAGGGCCATCCCGAGCAAGGCCAGGCCCTGGACTTCGTGCTCAAACCAAACCAGACACACTGCCATCGAGTGGATGCCCACTCACAGCGTCCCTTTAGGACAGGGTAGAACTGTCCCTGTGGGTTTCTGAGACTGCGACTCTTTACGGGAGTAGAAAGTCCCCCCCTCCTTTCTCCCACCGGATAGCTGGTGGTTTCAAACTGTGGACCTTGCAGTTAGCAGCCCAAAGTGTAACCACTACGCCACCAGGGCACCTCCTCAGGAATCTCCAACCACACCTGGGACACTAAGGGGGGGTCCCTTTCCTTTAGACACAGGCCCCCACCTCCAGCCCAAGCCCGGGCCTCCTCTGCAGCCCCTACAGGATGGGCAGAGCCTCCCGTGGGCCTGCGCAAGGAGGAAAGGAGAAGGTGGGAGGGGCACCCCGTGGTTGGAAGCAGCTACTTTGTGACGAGAACAGAAAGGGACCCTGCCCTTGTTTGCCCTCCTGGGAAGCTGCAACCCCAGCAGCCTTCCTCGGGGGTCCCCATGTGTCTGGAGTACACACACAGCCAGGCCTGTGAAGAGCTGAGGACTCTGGGCATGCGCATGTCTGCGGCTGCAGCGTGTGATCCATGCAAATGCACATCTGAGTACGTCAGGATGTGTACATGCGTGCCCATGGAAAAGAGTGCCTGTGCAGGTGTGTGTGTGTGTGTGTGTGTGTGTGTGAGAGAGAGAGAGAGAGAGAGAGAGAGCGCATCGGTGTACATCCATCTCTGTGACCTGGACATGTGGATAGGTGCCTGTGTCTGCGTACACACAGGGGCCAGAACGTTTGCGTGTGTGTGCATGGAGAGTGTGGGCGAGTGCCTCTCTCCATGTGCCCATGTGGTGTGCCTACATCAGTGTGCCTGGAGGAGGGGCTGGGCTTGTGTTGTGTGAGGGCTGTACAGATGTCTTAGGGCCCGTGTGTGAGCACACATGTGTCCTATGGTAGGTAAGGTCTTGTGTGCGTGCAGGCCTGCTCATGCCGACCCCCAGGCTGCAGCCAGCCCTTTGACTGTGCCAGGGCTTCTCTCATGCATTACGCATGAGCCCGTCTCTAAACAGGGCTCCCGATCAAAGGAGAGCGGCAGGCTCAGTGCCGCTGATTGGATGCCCTGGCCTCCCTCCATGCTCAGATGCTCAGATTGGCTTCCAGGAGCCTAGTCCCAGCTCCCCACTGAGCCATGTCCTCAGCATCCAGCAGCTCCACGCTCACCCACCTGCTCTGCGAACCATCCAGGGAGGAGGCCAGAGGAGGGATACAGCAGCTGCCGGTACCCATATCCGAGGTCCAGCCAGGCCCACAAAGTCCTGCTGGTCAGGAGCAGCCACTGCCCTCTCCTCTACAACAGGAACTCCACTCCCTTGCCCGCCTTAGGGCCAGCTAAAAGCCCCCTTCATGGCTGGCCCCACTGCCTCCTGCTCTCATTCAACTGCAGGGCCTCTCGCTCTCCTTTTGGCAGCAGACGTCTGTAGGCAGAGAGGAGTCTGAACATGGATGCATCCACCCAGCTCACATAGGGAGCTAGAAGCACAAAGCCCCCAGAAGGTTACTGGCCAATCCTTCCCGCCTCCCCTGCCCGCACCGCACCGCTGCCTGCTTCCCTCTGTATCAGGGCCCCTCCCTGGGCCACGTGGAAACCTTAGCAGCACAGAATCATTAAAGCTAGAGTTGGAAGAGACTGAGTTCAGCCTAGAGGAGCAGAGGTCCAGAGGGGCTAGGTAATTTACCCAAGATCTCACAGCCCATCAGTGGTGGAGCCAAGAGGCAAGGGCACCAGTCCTGTCTGCTCTCACAGTGCCTTCCCCTGGGGAGTGATGTCTAGCGCTGGACAAGGCGTCTGCACAGAGGAGGAGCCAGCAAGTGTCTGGGAGACCGTGCCAGGCAGCAACAACGGGGACATTTACTAAGCACTTTCTGTGTACCAAGCCAAGGAGCCCTGGTGGTGTAGGGGTTACACGGATAGCTCTTGACCGCAAGATCAGCAGTTCAAAACCACCAACAACTCCTGAGGGTGAAAATGAGGCTCTCTACTGCCATAAAGAGCTGCAGTCTCGGAAACCCTGGCCTATAGGGCCACCATGAGTCAGAATCAACTCTCTGGCAGTGAGTTTGATTATCCGGTTTGCTCTATGCCAAGCAAAGGAACCTGGTGGTGCCACAGGTCGGTTGTTCTGCACCCCTGGGGAGAAAGGCGAGAGCCAGTCTCAGAAAACAGCAGCCCTACTCTGTCCTGGAGGGTGGCCGGCTGTGAGCTGGAATGGACCGGTGGCAGCGGGCTACGTGCCCTGCAGAGCCCCTGGATGGCACAAACAGTTGAGCGCCCCGCGACTAACCCAAAATCGGTGGCTTGAGCTCAGCCAGAAGCCGGCCCCTTGTAAGAAAGGCCTGATCGGCTAGTTCCGAACG